>NC_133697.1:14784335-15411419 GCF_048934315.1 Petromyzon marinus | reverse complement strand
CTCACGCCTTGCCCGTGAGTCTCTCTCACGCCTTGCCCGTGAGACTCTCACGCCTTGCCCGTGAGTCTCTCACGCCTTGCCCGTGAGGGTCTCACGCGCGGGCCACGTGGGAGGAGCTTCCCGCACTGCTCCCCGGCATGCGCCTCTGATCGCAGCAGTTCCCCCCTCCCCAGTCCGGAAGATCCGGGGGGGGGGGGGCAGTGGCGGCGATGGTGGCGATGGAGGCGGCGCGAGTCCGAAGGGCGGCGTGAGGCGCAGTCCTCAGGGCTCCTCGCCTCCTCCTCCTCCTCAGCAGCAGCAGCCGCGGCGGGAGAAGCAGCGGCGGCGGTGGAGCAGCAGTGAAGGCGACATCGGCAGCAGTGAAGGCGACATCGGCAGCGGGAAGCAGGGAGGGGGAGTCGAGGAGACTGCCTGCCCCGTCGAGGTGATGGCGCTCGTCCACAGAGAGCCGAGGGTGTGGACACGGCTGGCTGGGAGAGACGGGGAGAGAGAAGTGGAGATGTTGAGGGAGATGGGGGAGAGGAGATGGCGATGTGGAGGGTTGGTGGGAGACGAGGAGGAGGGAGATGGAGAGAGAGAGAGGGTATATCGTGGGGGTGCAGACAGAGAGGGATAGAGGTGTTTGTTTGGTGAGAGAGGTGTGGACAGGTGTTGTGGCCGCTGTCGTTGCCGCTGTTGTGGCCGATCGAGTGCTGCTGGGCCGGGTTATGTAACTGAGGCGCGGCGAGGCCGGGCCCATGGAGACAGCCTCAGCTCGGTGGGCGGTTGCTTGAGGCGAGGACGAGTCACCATCACCACCATCGTCATCACCACCACCATCACCACCATCGTCATTACCATCATCACCACCACCATCACCACCATCGTCACTACCACCCTCATCACCACCATCATCACCATTGTCATCACCACCACCATCGTAATCACCACCACCATCGTCATCATCACCACCATCACCATCGTCATCACCACCACCATCGTCATCACCACCACCATCATCACCACCATCATCACCATCGTCATTACCACCATCATCACCATCGTCATCATCACCACATCCACCATCGTCACTACCACCCTCATCACCACCATCGTCACCATCATCACCATCATCATCACCACCACCATCGTCATCACCACCGTCATCACCATCGTCATCACCACCATCATCACCATCGTCATTACCACCATCATCACCATCGTCATTACCACCATCATCATCACCATCGTCATCACCACCACCATCATCACCACCACCATCATCACCATCGTCACCACCATCATCACCATCGTCACCACCATCGTCACCATCGTCATTACCACCATCATCACCACCATCGTCATCATAACCACATCCACCATCGTCACTACCACCCTCATCACACCCTACCGCCATCTTCACCATCATCACCATCGTCATTATCACCATCATCACCACCATCGTCATCATTACCACCCTCATTACACCCCACCGCCATCTTCACCATCGTCATTACCATCACCACCACCACATCCACCATCGTCATTACTACCACCATCATCCTCACCACCATCATCATCACCATCATCACCACCACATCCACCATCGTCATTACCACCACCGTCATTACCACCACCACCATCATCATTACCATCATCGTCATTACCGCCATCATCATTACCATCGTCATTACCACATCCACCAGCATCACCACATCCACCAGCATCACCACATCCTTCACCGTCATTACCACCACCGTCATTACCACCACGATCATCCTCACCACAACCACCATCATCATCACCATCGGCACCACCATCATAATCACTGTCATCATCATCACCACGACCAGCAACCACTACCAGCACCACTTTCACCACCACCACCATCATCGCCACCACTGCCG
The DNA here is from genome assembly GCF_048934315.1 of Petromyzon marinus. Taxonomy (NCBI): domain Eukaryota; kingdom Metazoa; phylum Chordata; class Hyperoartia; order Petromyzontiformes; family Petromyzontidae; genus Petromyzon; species Petromyzon marinus. The sequence continues at coordinate 15,409,533 of NC_133697.1, read as the reverse complement.
CAGCTTCCCTTAATCAGGCTGTTGTCTTTTCCGAGCCTCTGTGTCTCTCTACGGCCTCGTGTGCACGGCGACTGAGAGCTGGTCCAGATTTCTAACCCCCGCACAATGTTTGTTAATTGTTTAAACAAGTGCAAGGTCGTCAATAGGTGATTCTATTTTAGACCAAGTAACACTACAGACGGACGGACGGCTCCATACATCTGTCTGTGAAAAAGAGCATTATAGCTCATCGGGTTCCTCCAGTATAAATACATATTCTGATGTCTCCGCAGAGACAAAACAAGGGTGTTTTACACGTCCCATCAGCCCCGTGGTGTTTTTGGGAGCGCACGTCCTGCTGCTGAGATTACCCACTCCCAGAGACCGCTTGGTCAGTGGGCTTTGTCAACAAACTGCCTTTGTTTTCATGTGAAATGAAGGAGACATTGCGAAATTACTTTGTTACCTATATCCTCCAGAACGCCGCGAATGATGTGTTCTGTGCTCTTTCCAGCGAGAATCTTATTCGTGGTGTGTCACATGTTGACGCCGAGTGACGTCACTCCACGTGCCGGCCGCTGTCTCGTGACGTCACAAGCGGGTAAATGTAGCCGCGATGGGTTTCCACGGCAACGCGGTCCTCGTCAATATCCAACCCCCCTCGTGCCACGCGAGCCAAGAGACGGCAACAGCGCCCGCCGCTGGCACAAGCCCGCCGATCTCTCGCCGCCGAAGTTGCCTCTCTCGCGTCGAGCGACGACGGTGACACTTTACCCAGCAGGCGTGGCGTCGATTTTACACGCAGACGCAGAGGGAGACCGGACGGGCACTTCCAACAAAGTGGGGCGCACTCCCAGTTATTTTGACGCTGGAAGGACGTTAACGTGACCCCCGGGGAGGGATGTCCGACGTTACAATTGTGAGTCGAGCACTTTCACCATCGCGCCACGCGGCCAGACACAACGAGATGACAACGCGGCAACGCATTCGTCAATAACGCTGCCCCGACTAAGGAAATGACGTGCAGCGGTGATAGAGACGGAGTTTCGGGCAATAGCCCTCCTTCACAGCAGCGAGAGAGCGAGGGAGAGATTGAATGAATGGTAGTTAGAGACTGCACTATACACCATAGGGCCCTGATAGAAATGTGACAGACGTCTGCGACTACACAATCGCGACGACAGAAACGCATGTGAAGGGGACATCCGCAATTTGAGTTGCACGGCTCATGGTTTACTAACTGGTTTATATGAAGACGTGCGCACCTTTTGGTCTTTCTATCGACACCGTGTTTAGGAGAGAGCAGTGTACCACGTGGTGTCAGAGAATGGCCTTGGAAGATGACACCACTGCACTACTTGTTGAAGTCCCTTCAGCTTCCTTTTTCCACACTCGGTCCATGCGCCGCTTTTCTCCTCCGCAAAGTGTTCTTGCGACGCGTTCTTGGCATCCCAATGCAATCAAAATGTGTAATCCTCAGCGTTGGATTATGCTGAGTCAAGTGAAAAACCACTTCATATTAGTAACTGGAAAGCAGGCAGCTTTAGTGTCACACTCCATAAAAGACTACTGACTTTGGTTCGCTGGTGATGGGGAAAATTTATTGTGAGTGTTTAGCCTGAGACGTTGAGAAATTTAGAATTCACGATAAACAAATATGGGCTCCAAATTTGATAATTTTAAATGTTTGTGTTTTTTATAATTGTAAGCTTTAGTGCAACTATGTGCCACATTTGCTCTTCATAGCTGTTCCATGATGCCATTAGAATTTACATCTGTCAGTGGCCATCAGCTATATTTTTTAGTTTTTAGGCTGTTGTGAGTGAGTGGGTTGAGACGTCAACTCGCCACCCTTGGGAACCCGATTCAATCACTGGGGGCGGCCTGGAGCCTAACCCAGCTTTTAAGTGCTCGCTGACAACACAGGGAAAGGTCCCTGAGCCACCCAGCCACGTCCTTTATAAATACATTCTGTGCAGGAGCCAAATTCGGCGCAGCCCAGAATTCCTGAGTGTGTTCATCCCTCAGTTTCGTGTCTCTCCGGTGGGAGCCGTTTGTGTTCCAACTCTAAGAATATGTAAATGAAAAACTTGATGTGGTCTCCGACGTCCGCAAACCGCAGAGCGTTTGAGTATAGCATTGCCTCACGTGTGCGATTTTCTGAGTAAACTTGTGTCCAAACAACTCCACCCAACTATTCTTGATGTCACCCTGACCCGCCGCTAACATTTCGGCATATGTCATGTCACGCGTGTCCCGCGCACGCACTGTGACGTGCCAAACGAAAATACCATCTTGCGTGTAACATCACAGGCACGGTGACTTTTATATTCTGGTGAGTCTGCAGCCATCTTCCTCTTAGATGTCCTTTTTAGTATGTGGATAACTGGAAGATTATCATGATGAGCAACCCTTATAGAGTAGCGAAAGTTGTAGATAAGAATCATCTTGTATATAAAGTAAAAAATAGTTTTTTTTATCCCTTTGTCAATCTCTTCTGTTGGATGAAGTCCTACCCACACCATGTTGGTCGTGGGATTGTTTAACCATACTTCACCACACTGGTCAGTGTAGGTTGGTAAAGAGGGAGGCCCAGAATTAGTTTCGATATCACTCGCAAGTGAAACCAGCTGTGGCCCGGAATCAAAAGTTGGACCGCCAAGTTCATTGCAAAGTACACTGAGCACTGCACCATTTATATACGCTGGCTATAAAGTGTTAGAGTTTAATAGACATGTAAATCATCAACTTGGCATGTGTTGTTCACCAGAATAAGGTACCCATCAACCCATGGTCCTCGGAAAACCTCTACTTTCCCCACAAATCTTGTTCAAATAAAGTAAACTCGGACTGGTTTTAACGTATTACCAGCAGTGCATACACTGTTAAACAGAACCTGCAGCATTCGGTGGTCGTATAGACTACAGCCATCCATATCTATGCTCATCGTTCAGCAGTGTTTTATGAATTCATGAATCTCTTAAAGATGTAGTTTTCCATGAAACAGCATGGCTCTTTTAAGCTCAATCATTCTATTGTGGAAGCAGGGCCCGTGACCAAATCATTCGGAATGTGCCTGATCTCCTTTACTCTTAGAAGCTAAGCAGGTGTGAGCCTGGCTAGTGCTCAGATGAGACCCACCGTGCTTAAAACAGGCGTTGTATTACATTGTCAGTAGAGGGCAGTGCAGAAAAAATCCATTGTACTGTGTTCGAACATATGTGTGCCCCAACTTCACCGACTAGCTCTGACTAGCCTGGTGAAGTATGGTAAAATAATCCTCATGACCCGCATGGTGGCCTTCATCGAGCAGCAGGTTCAGAATAAGAATCCGAATATTTATTTACACTGGAGGAATCCGATGAGCTATAAAGCTCTTTTTCACACATGTCCAGTCGGGGCACGGGGTAAGAATGTTATAACGACAAAGAACATTACCACAACGAATTTGGTTCACGAAAGAGCTGCACGGCACGAGACGGAGCAGCGGCAACGGCTGGTTGCTCACAAGCAACTTAGCGCTGGGCACGGCACGAGGGGGCAGGAGGAGACACCGGGCAAGCGAGGTTTGGTGCGGGAAAGTGTCTCACACGCACGTCAAGTCGTGCTCAAAAGGGCAGTGCGTCTGCAGACGTTTCAGAACGTGGGTAAGGCAAGTGGAGCAAGTGGGGCGGCACCAGCCGATGGGGCGGCATGAATGAGCTCACACGTTGGGCTTGCGGGCTGCATCCTTCGCGAGCGAGCTGTCCGATTTCTGACAGCCCTGAAATCGCTCTGACCTTGAAAAAAAGTATTTAAAAATATATTTTTGAAACGGTGAGATGACCTTGACAAAAATATACCCGCTCCTTCGATTGCTGCGTGGGGGTGTGTGGGGCAGATACAACAACAGTGGTAATACAGATTGTGGAGGTGGTCTTGATTAATGATGTAGTGGTCGGTGTCTGATTGCATAGAAATTCGCTGCTGGCCATGCATGTGTGTGCTTGTCAGGTTCACATTTTTATGAAAAAATGTTTTGCTTTTCTACAAAAATTTTTTATGGGCAGCGGTAACACTCACGCCTCACAGCAATACGTTCCTGACTCAATTGGCATTACACACAGTGGCAACATCGCCCCCATACTGTGAAAACTTGGCAGGACCGTTCTGAAAAAGAGTCTTGAGACTCAGTGAGGCTTTCCTGGGTGAACGAGCGTAATCAGAAATAACAATAAAATATAATAATCCTGACGATGCTCTGCATGTCATCATAAGATGAGGTATCCTTCGGATCTCTCACAGAGCAGTGGAGTCCATGGAAGTGGATATGACAGAGCCACCACTGAGATCGCTGCAAGTGACTTATGATGAACGCAGTAGGGGGCAGCACTTTCTCACTCACCACAAACACGTTTAACAAATTACATTCAAACCGTTATTTTCCATTCTTAGAGCTGGAATTCAGCCAAATTAAGCGCAGAACCAAGTTTACTGTGGTGGCTTTTTGTGTGCAGTCATTGGTGGCCAGGCTGAGACAATCAACTCTCTAGACATGCGAACCTAATTTAATGACAGGCAGCTGCCTGGATTCTAACTCTGGGTATCTGTGGTTGCCAGTTCAGCGCCCTGACCTCTGAGTCACCCAGCCTCGTGTGAGGTTCATATTTCAGACTGACCCTTCACATTGTTGCATGGATGCCCCTGTGCGGCAGCGATGATTTCTAGAGCAGGGCAGGGAGGGGGCTCGGGATGTGAGAGTGCGTGCAGTTTTGATGCAAATGGCACAGGTGTCGGTATGGACTCGTGTTTTGTCCATGAGGGCTGGACGTCGGTGTTGCAGGGGACGGGAAGGGGACGAAGTATGGCTCCTGATCGGGGTGTCAAACTTCATTGGAAAGCAGGCCGGTTTGGATTCAAATGCACCTCCTGTGGGTCACACAGTTTGGTCGATGAAAATGAAAAGCATAATAATATGGTATTCATTTTCCCATTCAAAACCCGAAAGCGAGGGAAAAGAAAGTTGTTGTTTTTTTGCGACAGGGCACACCAAGTCCCCCGTTTCAATGGCCGGTTTAAGTTCAGGTTGTATTTGAGTAGAAGGTTTGAAATTTGTTTTTATTAAAACACATGGCAGGCCAGAGGAAGGCTCTTGGTGAGCCGGGTGCGGCCTGCGGGCCGTGTGTTTGACACCCCTACTCGAGATGGAGCACTGGGGAAGCCAGCTACAGCAGTACAGGAAGAGGGGCCACTGGGGCAGTGTGGTGTGACGGGGCCTGGTGCCTTAATTACTCGTAAACGTTTGAGGTGCTCTTGTCTTTAAATGTCTGTTTACGTTCCGCTCTGTATCCACCGGCTCCACAGGCCAGAGAGATTGCCCTTCCCTAAAACGCCTATAAAAGAAGCTTTGACCCTTTGAACTTAGGTGCATGCCGAGAATGCTATGAAATTCCTGGGAGGACGGGGTAAACTACTTGAAAGTAAAAACTAGAATACGATAGAGAAAAATTGTGAACGTAATGCGGAAGAGGAGATCGCTGCCGATAGGGAAAAATGTGCAGGAAGGGAAATGGAAGGCTACCGAGATCGGAAACGCAGTGGGGAAAACCCAAAGGGTGGACCTAAAGCCAGATGGTGGGGTGTGGTAAGAGCAGACTTATGGGGTTGGGTGTTAACTCTGTCATAGGCTCTGCCAGATGAGAGCGATGATGAGGTACGGTGGCTCCGGTGGCTTTGGTGGCTCTAGTGGCGTTGGCCATGATGACCTCTTGACCTTTTTAAAATCTCGAGTCCCTAGTAGCATTTTACCAGAATTTGTCCCTTGAACGTCATTTTTATAATAGTAATATTACTTACTATTATACCTGGCACACTGCATCCGTCATTCTTCTCGCTATGGCTGTGGCTCTAAGTCATGAGCCATCTCCAGTCTACCAGCAAACCAGGAAATATGCGGTGAGAATTAAAGCCCTGTGTATAACCCTGTTGATGTCGTATATGGCTGGCATCTCAACACATTTATTTTAATAATTCAATATACAATGTCGAGACTCCTGGTATGCCTTAAAATAAATCCAAATGCGGATGACGAATAGCAGCTTGTCGAAATCCATCATCTGACCACCAACCCTCCCCAACCAAAACTATTCAACTCTCTCTGTAAATGACTAACATCAGTCATGCACAATGGCAAGCTCTCTCGGCAACTGTAAGAAAAATCGGCTGTTATTTTTAATCTACCTGTAATTTCATTTATATTGCCTGTTCACGGAGCAATTGGTGCTGCTGCATGAGTTTGGCAAACATTCGGACAATCAGACTTCTGAGGTGCGGCCCATCAGCCTCGAAGGGGCACAGACTCGGCCTTCTCCGGATTGTAAGATGCGCCCTCTTCTCCGTTGTTCACTCGGGGAGGTGCGTCTTGAAGACTGCGTTTCAATCGAGCTGTTTAGAGTGTATACCGTTGGGTTTAAAGCAACCATATAAAAATGTCTGCACGCAACTGTGACTCAACTACTGTATTTGTAACGCAGTTAATCATGGGCGCAACTATGGGGAATATCAGTAACAAAATAAATAAGGTGACTATTCGCCTCCTTTCCACTTCTGTCCCTTCGTGTAAAAAAAAAACTTAAGTATTGTTGAGGACCCATATGTAACAGAGAGGGTCTTTGCCTAAACATCTGGCAGTTCACCAGCATTGGTTCAAACGAGCATCACTGCTAATGAGACACTGAATGTTGGAGCCGGTTCACAGTTTACTGGTGTTGAGCTGATGCTGCTGAACAAAAACAACTCTCAGAAGGCCATGTGGCTGAGAGGGTGTTTAAAAAAATACTTAAATATTTTTTTTTCATGGAGGAATATAAGCCAACGTTGTTGGAATATAAGCCAACGTTGTTGGCTTATATTCTGCACAAGGACGTTAACGGTCATCTTGTGTTATTGTTACCGTTGTCGTTGTGGTGTTTGATTGCGTTTGTTCGCACGCGCTTCCAGGTGCCGGTGGCCATGTCTGAGGAGGACGAGGCCGCGGCTATCACGTCGTACATCACGGCGCAGGAGGTGAAGTGCGTGCTGCACTGGTACGAGAGCTGGAGCGGCCCGCAGCGCGAGCGCTTCCTGCGCGACCTCGTGCTCAAGGCGACGCCGGGGAAGCTGTGCGCGCTGCTGGACGGGCTGCAGGCGCTCGGCGTGTCGGACCGCGCGCCCAGCATCTTCGAGTGCCAGCTGCGCCTGTGGACGCAGTGGTTCGAGAGCTGGAGCGAGGACGAGCGCAACGGCTTCCTCAACCGCCTGGAGCAGGCCGACGCCGGCTTCGTGGCGCGCTTCTACCAGGAAGTCGCCGCCACCAGCTGCCAGCCGTAGCGCGGTGCCTCGCGGGGGAGAGAGGGCGGGGGGCGGGCACACCATCCCAACGCGCGTTCGCGGAGCGGGACAAATGCGGTCGGTGCAGTTAGGGAGAGAATCGGTGATTCCGCAGATCCGGTTCGTTTCTCTTGAAATGGGTGTCCCGCGTGGGGGGTTGTTTGCAAGGTGTCTGTGGGCGAGGGCCTTGCCCCAGCTGGGAAGTTCCAGGCTGACGACGGCAACAACAAGAACAGGATGTTTGTGCCATGTGTTGGTTATATTGCTGCAGGAGTGTATGCTTAGCAAACTGCGTGCACTTTACAGACCCTTACTGGCTCTCAATGTAAAATAATAGGCCTTGGCAGCATAAAATAGATTTCTTTCTGTGTCAACCAGTCCCTGGCAAATGATCTCCCCCCACGGCGATTCAAGGAATTGTTGATTGGCAATCGATATTTTTTTCACATTACGGTGAGTGGTAGCGCCTCTAGTGGCTGCAGGGGCGATGTGATCCCCTTACATTCAAAATCGATATGAACACGCGTGCTTCAATGCATGTATTGCTAGGTCAGTTGATATCAATCGATAAAGCAATCTACCGCTGCCTGTCGGTATAACATAAAAGTGGTCTATACAGGGTGCTCACCGAAGGCGTTGATCAGACTCCCTTGTACCGATGAACATGTGCGCGGAGCTGCGCCGCTTGTCTGCAGCACGTCACTCAATCGGTTGTGGCACAGAAACCCCGCACAGTGTCACCCACAGCTGCCCAGGTGCCGCAGCAGTCGTCCCTAGGGTGGCCGAAGAGAACCTGTCCATTTGAGCATGAAGCCAGGATCGCGATCGAAGGGAAAGAAGACATAGGCCACTGAGATTTTAGGCGGCTTGCTCACCATGTTATGGGGAGGGGGGGGGACGGGCGTAAACGCAAGGCTAGAACGCGGGCCAAACAAATCCAGCATGAAGGAACGGATATTGGAACGGCAACAACCCCGACAACAGCAATCCCAACAACAGCAATCCCAACTTAACGCACAGACATTGGAGGAATTGAGCCAGGCTGAGCGACGGCGAGTTGGAGTTCGGGACGTCACGGGCGTTTTGCACATTGACCCGCGTGCTGGCTGCGGAACGTCACCAGAGCGTGCCACGGAAGGTGCACGTGGCTCGGTAGACGGCGAGGTCCGGCTTGTGGCACGACTACGTATTGCTGCGTGCCCAACCGGCGTTCCTCCGTGACAGGGCCTTCACGTCGGCGTCACGGTGACAGACGTGCGTCGGTCGTGCTGGTGGTTAAAGTGGGGGAATCGGCAATACCGCGGCAAAGCTTTGCCGTCGGATCCGCGCCGGCTCGTCGTGTTGTGAATTTTTTAAAAGTTCCTGACTCTTACGAAATATCAACCCTCGTTTAACGTGAGAGTGCATTTGTTCAAGTCGGTTTACATGACTGTGACACCTTAAACTGAAGCGGCGAAAGACAACAGCCCTTACCGACTCGTGGTGTGCCCTCCCCATTATACGAAGGATTATGCACTTCACGTTTGCCATATCCACGCGCAGATTGTAGTTCACGCGGATTTCATTGAACAGTTCAGCCTTATACAGGTGCTACAAACTTTTTTTTACGTCGTGAAATTCAAAATGAATAATAATCCCGATGATATAGTTCGTGGAATTTCAGCGATGAAATCGCAAGAGCTTCGTGTGACTTAATCGCACAAACCCACTTTGCCACCGGTGCGCTGTTTCAATCACCCACAAGGGTCAGACAAGAGGCGTGACTTTGGGGGACACTGGACTTGAGAAATGTAAAGCGGGTTTGCGCAACGTTTGAGTTTTCTACGTCACCAGCAGTGCGTGCGTGCGTGTTATTGGGCAATGAGTGCGGCTCCGGTAGTGATCGTGGTATGTACGTATGTTGAACTTCTTTCGCACCATACGTAGCCAACCGTGCTAATGGGAGGTGCACCGTGTGGCTCGAGTGGACTGCGTCGTCGCTTCCCCCCCACCCCGTCGGGGCCTCTACTCGCGGGAAAAACGGTCACCTTGCTCAGCTATCGTCAATTTTGTTTTGTGACGTTAAGTTGGTAAACAGCTCCTCTTTGCGCGAACGTTCCGTTGTTAACGTGCTTGCTTGTGCGTGTGTGAGTGAAACAAAAATCACATTTCTTTTCTCAGAGTATTGTGTTATCCTACGTTTTAACGCGATAAGTTTTGTTGCGTGACTGATGTTTAAGCAAACGTAGAGTGTTTGAACTTTCCATCATAGTGCGCAATGCACAGCGCAGGATTTGTGTTCCTGAATGATGAGATACAATTTTAGGGTGCTTCCAACATAGATTTTTGATCCAAACACAAGTGTATACATTAGGGATGAGTTTAGGAAAATTTTTGTTGGGATATTTAAACACAATTTGAGAATTTTTTTGGACTTTCGGATCATTTGCACTCTGTAGTAACGTGAAATGTATTTGCACTACAATGGTGATATCACTCAATGCCGTGCGATACCTCTTATGGTGGGAAAATCGTACGAATGACACCATACCAGCGATGTAATTTTCGGTTGTCAGATCGATTTAAAATTACAAAAAAAATATACATTTAGGCCTGATTTTCTAGTTTTTTTTATTCATTGAGAGCACATCCCTGGTGGACATTCATTTGTGCGTGGAATGTGCAGGACGCTCGCACCAATGCACACAAACCAAATTATTTCCGTGAAAACACTGAGACGATGCCATGAGAGTGCACAGATGCATTTCTGTGAGCGTGTGCACCCCCCCCCCCACACATTTGTGTTGCAAATAACCCAGAATGCACCACTTACATACAATTTAAACACGCAGGATAAAAGCATCCATCCTTAAATTGCATCTGGCGCACGGCGAGGTTCGTGAAAATCCTGTGTAGTGGCACTGATGGGAAGATTAGACCCTCTGTGTTTACATATTTTTTGTTGTTATACGCTTTCCATGGTACATGTGGCAAACGTTACTTATTGGTGGGAAGTGGTTTTGTTTCAGAAATGTGGCCGTGAACCACTTTCACTGGCGGTTTTTTAGATTCATATTTCAGAGATTGCTGGATTTAAAAAAAATAAGGAATGCAAATCTCAAACCGTGACACAACAGTGGAATGGCTAAAGTGTCGACACGTAGAAAACTGAAAATTAATCTCATCAGAGTTCTGTTTAATCTGTTTCGAAAGTAATTACTGTATTAGCAGTGCACATAATGCGTTGCAGTTCACTCATACGCGCACGATTAATAAAGTAAACTTTTGACTGAATTTCCTGATGTGATACAAATGATCAGATAATACGTCCATTGCAGAGATGGAGTAATGAAATGAGTTCGTGTGTAGATGCTGGGTCAATTGTTATACCGCAGGATCTTGACAGGTGCCGGCAGCTTGGGAGGCTTTCATCCAGCAGTGACTTGACGATGGATAAAATTATGATGATACAAAAGAATGGTTGGATGTATGTTTATCATGAACATATTCTCCAAGCATGAAAAATCTATTAAATTAATTCGGTTCATCTGTTGAGAAATGAGGAGTGTAACGATTCACCCTGCAGTGGATTCGATGCATTGTCGCAATAAATGTTTTAAAGAATCGGTCCCCGGGGCCGCAGGCGTCATGTCAACCGATTCATCGAGCAGCAGTACTGTTCATAATTATCCTTTACAGCCCTTCGTCAATCTACTGGATCAATGCTTCTCTGTGCCATATCACTTATTGGGGTTGTTTTGACCATCAGAACACCGGTGAGAGAGTTGGTGAAAGGGGAGCGGCGGGCGGCAGGACCGGTTCAGATCTCACTCGCCACTCATCATCGCCGTGGCCTGAAATCGAACTGGGTCTTGCCAGGTTCATTGGGCAGTGCGCTAACCGCAGCACCACTGTTCCACCCCAACAACAGCACGTGTTCATCGAAGTACATCGATTCTGTCACATGCAACCGGACGCATGCATCATCTTAAAATGCAATGTTTGATTATTTTATCCATTATTGCTCATTTCTTAGAAAGCGTGAGCATTTTTGGGGCGGTTTAACGTGTTTTTCAAATGTTACAAAGAAAAAGTATTTGTATTTTATTTACTCTTTCCTGAAATGTGTTTCAGACGACATCTGCCTTCGTGTTATTGAGCTGGCCGATTGATGTCTACCAGTTCAGTTTGAGTTCAGTTTATTTTGGTATAGCCCTGTGAGCCATTCGGCTCTTGAATCGGGTGCAACCACAACAAACAAACAAAAAACACGAACAAGGAAATCATCTTAAAGTGGCTATGTGACTGTGCAAACAGAAAATCCATGGAAAAAAACAGCAAAAATATTCATGAAAAAAGCACCGTACACCAATGCTGTGTGTAAAAAATATCCCAGTGGGATGCAAGTCAAACAACAACCATAAAAACTTAGATTAAGGCCATCAGTCTAACTCCGTACTACAACAAAACAAACATGTCCAAACCAAAAAACGTTTTCCAAATCACCAAAAAATAAAGCCATAATTGCAACGTAACAGTGATCACAAGGATTGTGACCGAATTTTTACAATAAACTACATAAATAACATGTAACAACAAATCCTAGAGCCATAGCTGGCTGCATGAGTTACTCCACAACAACAGAAGCATCGGTCGGAGTATCAAATTTTTCAATGCACCTTTAAGACCAACACGCTAAATCAAAATACAGATAATACTTTGCAGCGTCATCCGGAGCGAAACATCTTATTTTATTTTACGCCAATGAATAGCAGTGGCAGCTAGGGGTGTACAACTCCTCTAGAGCAGTTTTGAGAGAAGATCTCATTGGTAGCGATTCAAGTTGCAGTTTATTGGCAATAGCATTCCAGACTCTGGGGGCATCAATAGCAAAGGCCCTTCCTCCAGTTTTTGTACGGCAATAGGGAATGTGAAGCTGGTAATTGAGCGAAGACCTGAGGTCGAATTTGTTCTTTGAAACAGAGAGGAGATCCAGCAGGTAGTCTGCGGATTTTTTTGTAAGTACATCGTGAATAAATAAGATCTGGTGCACAAGCCGTCGAACATTAAGAGATGTTAAGTTTGACCCAATGTAGAAATCACAGTGGTGAGTCCTACATGGGCAGTTCAATGTAAATCTTAAGGCCGAGTGATAGATGGAATCAAGCTTCTTCAGTACAGTACTTGGGGCTGATTTATACACGATGTCACAGTAGTCAAGTAGAGGCAGTATGGTAGCTTTTATCAATTCCAAACAGAACATTGGGGGGAAGCAGTGCTTGTGTCGATACAGAAAACCAATTTTTATTTTTGTGTTTTTACCAATATAATCAATGTGATCTTCCAGACTAGAGCCATGGTTCTGACTGCACGAGCAGTCGCAGAATTCCTGTTCACGGTTTGGTGTACAACTGTTTGCACAAACCAAATACTTTTTAACAACGATGCAGTATCAGTAGGTACCTTTATGAACCAAGTGGCTGCTCATGGCAAGTGTCCGAGTCCTTTTGGAGTTTTCGGTACTGGCTGATGCACATTCTCCTCATTGAGGGCCAAATATGACTTTCATATCTTTGGTGGGCAACCACACATTAACACAAACCCTCGCGTCGTTATCCAATGATAACGAAAGGAAATAACGTTACGCCAGCGACACAAGTTACTGAGCGTTATGAATTAAGAAACGCGATGTTGCTGGGTCAAAATTCGTCCCCTCTAGTACTCGATTTGTGTGGCTGAGATGCTTGCGGTGACGGATGGATATCATTTGCGCGACACGTCAAAGTAGTAGGCCTCGTGTGGCCCACAGGCCGTGGCAGTCGTGGTCATGGGCCACATGAGGCTCACGGGGGGCCTCACGGAGGGCCGTGGGTCCCGCACCCCGAGTTCAGGGTTTTGTTCCAGATGAATTACGGTGCTCGCTCTGAAACAATCTGCAATTGTTGTTTTGATAAAATGAAATGAAAGTAGACATCTAATGTATGACCACTTGTGCGAAAACGTTACGTTCACTGCCGTCCATTTGTGATGCATTAAGATTTAACATTTAAAAAATGTTGCATTAAAAATGCCGAGATGTATTCCAACGTGTTTGCTTCTAACACTCCAATTTGTAGCCTTTATCACGCTAGCCTCATGCGCATCAGTGCATTTGTCTTCACGTGACCATGACATTGAATTCAATTAAGTTAAGACTGATTCATGTATGGGCTACAAGTGTTTCCACATATAGGAAGGCGTGCATTATTGATGCCCCAGAGCCGGACATTGTAGAACATGGCTGTTGTGTGGATTCATGGTACAGACTCTCCATTGTCATCGCCTGTTACCTGTATTATACTTGCATAGATTGAGCGGTTCTGTTGAGCTAAATAAAATGTTCGGTTATATACAGATCTGCCATTGACCTCTGTGATATATTTACACACACCACCCCATGTATTAAAGTACAGACATTTTTTTCAGTTGTACGAGTAATTGTCATAATTTCTTGAATGCCTTTCCAATTTACTGGTATCTGCTTTTAAAATAACCTGCAATAATTTCCTGTAATAATTTTCTATTGGTTGCTATAATGACAATGCCCCTACCAAATCTGAGATGGTTATTACTTTCTACATTTATGTTCATGTTTCTCCATTTATCGGCAAACATCCTCTTTATTTTGCTGTGAATAACCTTGGTGGGAACATGCCACCATGCTCCACTCCTGTTTGAATACATATCTTAGTACATATACCGTACTTTCTGCATCCAATCTAAATTTGCCCGTTCCGTTTTTGTAAATGGTATTATTATATTTAAATATATATTTCACCTTGACTTGTGAGAGCTTGGATGGCTACACCAATTTTCACCGAGTTAGAATGCGTTTTCATAGTCCACAAAGGCCAGGCCCAGAGGTCATTGACATTATTTTTTTTTATCCACAATCCAATTAACAGGTGGTGCCCTGACATCCTCTCGGGCACGATCCCTCCTGAGGCTGCCACTCCGCTCCTTCTCGCGACGGGTCCTGCGCGAGCCCAACATGGAACACCTGTCGAGTCACTGCGGTCACGTGACGCACACCTGGTCGGACAGCCGTCTCGTAGAATCGCTCAACGTCGTAGCCTTTGACGTCACAAAGCACGTGAGGTTGCATTTGTGTCCCATCGTACAATGGTGGCTTTGTCATGAATACACTGGCCAACGTTGTTTCTACCGTGGCTTCCAACCTTAAATAATAATCATACAACGTGTATTTAAGGTTGGCAGCCGTGGAAGAAATATCTTAGCCCAGTGTAACATTACAGAGCCGGCTTTGTATACTGCAAAGGAGTTGGAGAGCGTTAGAGCAGCGTGGAAGAGGAGGGATGAGCAGGGGGTACGTGGTGCAGTGTCACTTGCCTTGCTCAAGTCAAGAAATGTGTTCACGTGTATCTGTTACAACGTCGAGTGCGGTTTGTTGCTGGCTACTTGATATTTCGGGCCTTTGGACCCATAAATCCTAGGCTCTCCGATTACGGTATTTAAGTACCGTAGTCAATTCCGTGAACGATAATATAATCGGTTCTGATGCGAACCGGCTCGATAGCGTCTCTACTACGACGCGGTATCGTCTGTCGGTTTGTTTATCACTTGTGCTGTGCGGCTTTCCAAGGCCGCACACGTGGAATTCCCATGTGGTTCAGATAATGTTATGGAAGGCTGATTGATAACGAGGCAAGGTCAAGGGTCGGCCCTGCTGCTCAGATAATACACGCATACCGAGCTACACGGAAGACGGAAAAAAGGAGTTTTTGCAGTTTTGACCGATGGATGGAGCTACAGTATTGACAAGGTTACAACCCTCTAATCAATCCACTGCTGGATGAAGGCCTCCTCACGCCGTGTCGGTCTTGCGGGTTGCTCGATCATGTTTGGGCGTTGGTGAAGGCAGGAAGGCGGTGGAGGGGCAATGGCTGATGGGAAAAAACTTTTGTTGAGAAGGCCTCACAGTCGATGGACTTAAATGTTGGTGAATGAACACGACTTCGTGTTTATAGCATGAAAACAGTCACACCTGCAACGGGTGCACACACACGTGACAATACATGTGCACTACTTTAGTGGACTTGCATCTCCACAGCTAATGTACTTAAACGTATGTGTGTGGGTGTGCGTGGTGTTGTTTAACTTTGAACATGTGGAACGCTCGTGAAAATGAGTCAACATTAGTCTTAGTATCCCAGGCTCAACCAAGGATTAGGCTGTGCTGGCCTTGATTCTCAGCCCAGAGCCAATGGTGGACATTACACATTCCTATGGTCTCTCCATAGAGTAACCGTTCTTGACATCTGACCTCAGAGGGCAGATGGGCCGTCACACTCCCATCTGGGATGTTAACTTTGGAAACCTCTGAGCTCTCTGCCACAACACCGTGTGGCCGTAATGTCAGACCGATGACGATTATAGATGAGAGGTGACCCTACACGAAACATACAACATCCTGCACTTTGTACGTCCGTGATTTAACTGCAGTCATAATGTTCAGATTTGATTTGTTTTTGCTTATTTGCTTCTTAATCTTTCATTGCTCATTAATGTTGTTGTATGTTAAACGTTAGAGATATGCGCTGTATCTAGTTTCGGGTTAAAATATTTAAATTAATGAATACCCAGTTCTGCTCCTATGACTTCTTACAATATCTATCGATCCCTTTTAGCTCCAGTGCTCCCCACGGCTCCGTCCTCAGCTCTCTTTTCCATCTCTCTTTTCCATCTCTCTTCTCTAAAACCCTTCTCACTGCAAAATTATCTCCAGTGGGTACTCCCCTCCCATTTCTTGCAAGACATCTGACCGACATTAAATAGGTCAAATACCCTGTAGAGGAGATCTCTAAAACTCCCTCGAGTGGAGGTAATTTGCCAGTAGTGGCATTCGCAAACAACTGCAGGGCTGCACTTTCATCTTTTTCTAAATTAAAGGATGCTTTAAACAAATTGTTCCCCATCCCGAGTCCCATTGCGATCTATAGCAAACTATTTGGTGATGCTGTTGCAAAGGCAGTGGTGCAGAAAGCACAATGAACACGAACACTCAACACGTTCATCGACAACATCGTGGCCTTAAAAGCAAAGATAAAATAGGCGACGTTTCGGGCAATGGTCCTTCTTCATACTTCAATGCAGTTTGGCTCTCTTACTACCCCATCTTCGGCGACCTTTCCCCCACAAGCGATAAAAGAATCCCCGCCCGACTCACCATCTCCCCGCTCGCGCTCTGAGATTCAGCTGTTCCGTCTGTGTGCGCGGCGACTGGGGGTCGGCTATCGTGTTGCTACTTCCCTGAAATGTGCAACGGAGACTCTCCCTCTCCCAAGCGGAGCAATAACATTTCACGGCCGGTGCACAACGTAGTGGCGTAGTCCCGCAAGCGACGACAGCGGGGAGTGCGTGGTTGGGATTGTTTCGTGTCGAGCGAGATTGGGTTTCGTACGCCGGCTGCCTTAGCCATTGCCCTAAGTCCAGCTCGTTTAAAACCATGTGCTGAATTACAACGATTTCGTTACCGGGGGGAACAACTTCAGTGGCGACGATTCTATTGGTCAATGTGGCATTACCAGGCCCATACAAATGTACGGAGATGCAGAAATGGGGCATTGTGTCATTTTCTGCAAATGTCAACTGGTGTACATCGTACGAGGTAGTTTGTGGTAGTGATTGTAAGAGGAGGCATCTGTGGAAGAGTCCCACCCCCTACTAATCAAGTGCAGTGCCGCCCCCCATCTCAATTCAGAGCCCCCACCCCCGGGTGGTAGGAGAGGTTCAAGTTTACAATGTAAATCATCGGTAATGCCATTAATGCCACCAATCATTACCACCACCTTCCCTTGACCAGATCACACAAAATATGTACAGTGTACACGGGACCTCCAAGGTGTGTTCTCAAATGGAATATCCTTTGAGAATGTGAATATTGGTGCCCCCCGTATTAATCAGAGCACCCCTTGAATTGCCGCTGCTGGGACATTTACTCTGCAGCTGGGGCAGTGCCCTCCACTTTTGGTCCCACTCTGGATACGAGGGGGTGCTGCCTGTGTGGCACATGATTTGTGTTGGTCTTTCTTCCAAATTCATTTAATTTTTGCCGTTGGCGTCACGTAATGCGGTGCATATTCCATCCGGAGAGCCCAGAGCACCGCACCCCGCGTGTTATAGAACGACTCGGACAAGGGATTTTTCAAAGGGTTTCCGAAAATCCACAAGTGGCCTTTTAACCATTTCCACAGTGGGGAGCACTTTTCCCACAGCGCCTTGCTATCAGATTGTTTGTCCCATGACAGTCAACCCAATATATAAATTCATATTAAAAATGTTTTTTTATTCTCAGAACTGGAAGTTTATATTTTTTTTATTCTCAGAGCTGGAATTGAGCCAAATAAATAAGCACAAACCCACATTTAACGATGTTATTTTGTCCAGTCATTGATCACTGTTCCGAGACCACCAATTCGCCCCACTCGAGAAGTCTGGTTTAACCATTGGCAGCTGCTGCCCGGATTTGAACCCAGGCCCTCTGCGGTGCCTGCAGCTCATGACGTGGCGATCGTGGAAGAGAGGGCATTCCCAGTCCATGATCATGGGAAAGACTGAACAGGTGAACAGTCATGTTCACCTGTTTTTGAGGCAGGAGAGCGCTCTGGTTTTTTTTTTGTTAAATCTGCATCTGCACTCATCCAGCAGTAGATTGATGGCAAGCCTGGTCACAACTCCCGATAAACAAGTCTCTGTCTTACATCCACTCGACTCACTGTCCCGTCTCCTCCCTTTGCCTTCATCCTCACCCGTCACCGCCCCCTCCCATCCCCACGAGTCTCTCCCCTCCACCCCCTATCCCACCCCTCCCTCGCTCGCAGTCTGATCCCCTTCTCGGCTTAGGGGGTAGCGATTAACCCCCCAGCGACACGGGGAGGAGTTGCCTCTCTATTCAGGAGTCGACTGTGCCGTGCGTGCCGGCGTCTGTCCGCTCTGCGGTGTTTGTCTCGCACGTCGCGATCGTCTGTGCTGTCTCTCCGTCTCTCTTGTCTCGTGTGCACTCTCTGTACTCTCCCCTGTATTGTACAACACACCTAATGTGTAACCTTGTCTCTACTGTTCCCCCTGTGTCGTCTGGCGTGGAACGTATCTCTGTTCTGTCTCTGCTGCTTGGCTTTTCCTAGCTGCCTGCCCTCTGCACCGTCCCGTCTAACGCGTCTCGCTGCTTCCCACCTCTCCACTGCTGAAGTCTCTCTCTCATTCGCGCCGTGATGCCGAACGGAGGTGGCTTGCTACTGTGTTGTGGCCTCTAATCCAGCACCGTGAGCGTCGAGATGGCAGTACAGCAAGTCGACTATTCGCCACCTGTTTCCATCTGTACGGGGATGGAGTTGCTGTTGCCACCTTCCGCGTGTGGTTTTCTCCGGGCGATCTGGGATTTCTCTCACTCGTAAAGCCATTCAAATAAATACCCAATGTAGCAGGACCCTCCTGTAAAGACTCTTACGACTCAGTGTGGGCCCTCCTGGATAAATAAGTTAATTAGTATTATAGCCTAAAGTCTCCTTCTGATTAGCACGGTTGATTACGTAGGGTGCGAAAGAAGTTCAACATAGAGGGAGCCTCAAGTCACAGCCGAGGTTCACGTGGGGCTCGCGATCCGGGGACTCGATCCGAGTCGTCGATTCTTCCTCTCCATTCATTCCCCCCTCCTCCACCTCACCCACACGGGCAGGCACGTCACGCAGCCCCGCCTTCTCAGCGCACAGGCCCCACCCCCTTCACACTGACTCCGCCTTCTCTTGCGGCAGACTCCTCCTACCCCTCTCACACAGCCCCCCCCTCTCACACCCACCCCCCTCTCACACAGCCCCCCCTCTCACACAGCCCCCCCTCTCACACCCACCCCCCCTCTCACACAGCCCCCCCCTCTCACACCCACCCCCCCCTCTCACACAGCCCCCCGCACTCACACAGCCCCCCCTCTCACACCCACCTCCTCTCTCACAAAGCCCCCTCTCTCACACAGCCCCCCCCCTCTCACACAGCCCCCCCTCTCACACAGCCCCCCCCCTCTCACACAGCCCCCCCTCTCACACAGCCCCCCCTCTCACACCCACCTCTCTCACAAAGCCCCCTCTCTCACACAGCCCCCCCCCCTCTCACACAGCCCCCCCTCTCTCACAGCCCCCCCCTCTCACACAGCCCCCTCTCTCACACAGCCCCCCCCTCTCTCACAGCCCCCCCTCTCACACAGCCCCCTCTCTCACACAGCCCCCCCTCTCACACAGCCCCCCCTCTCACACAGCCCCCCCGCACTCACACAGCCCCCCCTCTCACACAGCCCCCCCCCTCTCACACAGCCCCCCCCTCTCACACAGCCCCCCCCTCTCACACAGCCCCCACCTCCTCTCTCACACAAGCCCCACCCCTGCTCACGCTGACCCCGCCCCCTACACATACAGGCTCCGCCTACTCTTCTCACAAAGCCCCGCCCACCAACGCCCACTCCCCACCCCCCTCACCCCAGGCCGAGCCTCCAGCGACAGCGGCGATCGCGGGAGACCCCGGGGCGACCCCCGGCAGCACAGCGAGCGCGGTGGTGGCTGCGGTGTCGGGCCAGGTGAGCTCCCTGCACTCACGCTCCGGGCCCACGCGCCCACGACGCCACCCGTAGCCCGCGCTCCCCGTCCACTTGGCGGGAGACGAGGAGGAGGAGGAGAGGGACACGAAGTGCGACGCAGCGCTAGGGCTGTAGTGGGGCAGCAGTAGCAGCAGCAACAAAGATGGCAACAGCACAAGTGTCCGTGGGTAGCCCGCACGCACGCCCGCCGCGCTTTGTTCGCAGCACGCGTGGGAGCTGCTGCTCGTGACGACGATGATGGTGGTGGTGGTGGTCGTGGTGGTGGTGGTGGTCGTGGTTGCTGCGCGGTGTTCTGCTGCTTCGGATGGCGAGAGCGGTTCCCGCGCCACGAGAGGTCAACGGCGACCAGCGCCGTGGTCACCCTCCGTGTGTGCGGTGACGACTACGAGGTGTCGCGGAGTGTCTGTGTGTGTGTCGCGGTGTGTGTGTCTGTGTGTGTCGCGGTGTGTCTGTGTGTGTCTGTCGCGGTGTGTCTGTGTGTGTCTGTGTGTGTCGCGGTGTGTGTCTGTCGCGGTGTGTCTGTGTGTGTCTGTGTGTGTGTGTCACGGTGTGTCTGTCTGTGTCTGTCGCGGTGTGTCTGTGTGTGTCGCGGTGTGTATGTGTGTCTGTG
The DNA here is from genome assembly GCF_048934315.1 of Petromyzon marinus. Classification (NCBI taxonomy): domain Eukaryota; kingdom Metazoa; phylum Chordata; class Hyperoartia; order Petromyzontiformes; family Petromyzontidae; genus Petromyzon; species Petromyzon marinus. The sequence continues at coordinate 15,388,975 of NC_133697.1, read as the reverse complement.
TGTGTCGCGGTGTGTGTGTGTGTGTGTCTGTCGCGGTGTGTGTGTGTCTGTGTGTGTGTCACGGTGTCTGTGTGTGTCTGTGTGTGTCACGGTGTGTGTGTGTCTGTGTGTGTGTCGCGGTGTATGTGTCGCGGTGTTTGTGTGTGTGCGTGTCTCTACGCTTGCGAAACGTGGACCCCCCTAATGGAACATCTTCGCCGGTTAGAAACATTTCGGCTAGCCTGCCTACGATCCATCCTGGGTTTAACCAGGCTGGATTGTGTGATAAGCTCACAAATCCTTGAAAGATCTGGGCAAGGTCCCATCGGTGAGCTCCTCCGGCAGACAAGGCTGCGTTGGCTGGATCATGTAGCCCGCATGCCCAGCCACCGCATGCCGAAACAGCTTTTGTTCGGCCGGATCGAGGGGGCTAAACGGGCGCGGCACGGGCTAGAGAAGAGATGGAGTGATGTGGTACAGGAGGACGTGGAGCTGAGTGGACTTGCCGATGACTGGTACCAACGGTGTCAAGATCGGCCTCTGTGGAGGAGGCTCGTGAAGGACGCTACTGGGCAGTTGGAGGTAGTCGCCCTCCAACAACAACGGAGGGCGGAGGAGCGACACTCACAACAACGAGCGGAGCGCCGGGTAGCTAAAGCACAGCAGGTTGGCACAGTAGGGGGCACAGGTGGTGCACCAGCCAGTCATCTTAGTCACCTCAGTCAGTAGACCCGTGGTACCTGGGTCTGCCCCGTGACCTCCTGCCTGCGGGCGTTCGACACTTCACGTGGCCTCAAGGTGCACATGGCCTGGCACAAGCGTCGTGGTGACGTCACCGCCACTTAGTGGCGAATGACGGTTGTTGTTGTCTGTATGTGTGTCGTGGTGTTTGTCTGTGTGTGTGTCGCGGTGTTTGTCTGTGTGTGTGTCGCGGTGTTTGTCTGTGTGTGTGCGTGTGTCTGTGTGTCGCGGTGTGTGCATCCCATGGGATTGTAATTACCAACATGCTGTTCCGGCATCGGCGCATCCACACAACATCATGGATGCATGTCGGGTCCAAGCAAGAACATCTGTTGGACTACATAGTGACGGACCAGCGGATGCGAGCCCATGTCCTTGACACCAGGACCTACCGTGGAGCTGGTCTGCCCTCTAACCATCGAATAGTCATCTGTAAGATGCGCCTGCCATTCTTCCACTCCGGTGGTGGGTGTACACCCAGGATCCCATTCCAACCTAAAGTGGCCTGGTCTCAGATAGCTGATGAAAGTTTAAAAGTGTTAATTTCATCATCGTTTGCAGCTGGGGTTGGCATCGTCCCCCACTCCTCCTGATGTCGAGGGTAAATGGGCGAGGTTTAGGACTGTGACTCATGCAGCTGAAATGGCTGCTTTGGGTACGCGGTCCAGACCTCCTCAGAGACCCTGGCTGACAGAGGAGGTGTTCAGGATGGTTGAGAAAACGTGACAGGCCCACTGTCATCGGCTACAGAATTCCACGTCAGAGAATGAGGAGGCTTACCGCAGCCTTCGCTCGGAGGTTCGGAGAGCCGTGAGGCGCTGCAAGGATGGGTGGTGGTCGCGGGTTGCTGAGGAGATGGAGTCTGCCTCAGTGGCCAGCGATCACAAATCTCTATTTAACTCCATCAAAAAAGTAACCTGCAGCGCCACACCTATTACCATCATTAGGGGGAAAAACGGTGATCCAATCTCCAACCCCCAGGAACAGGTTTTCAGATTTGCTGAGCATTTCTGTGAGGTCCTGGGGGAGGGGAAATCCCTCAGCCAGGAAAACATCGTGGCACAAAGTGGGGATGACCCTGCTGAGGCTGTAGTGCCTCAAATATTGGAAGAAGTCACCCCCTGTGAGTGGCTGGCTCAGGTGCCATCTGTTGAGGAAGTACTGAGGGCGATCCAGAGTCTGAGACCAGGAAAGGCACTGGGTAGAGATGATCTCCCAAGCAAAATGCTGAGGGAGGGTGGCGTTTGTGCACAGACTGCCCTATATGACATCATAACAACAGTCTGGACCACTGGACAGGTTCCGCAGGATTGGAAGGATGCCCTGGTGGTCTCCCTCTTTAAGAAGGGGGACCGCACAGACTGTAACAACTACAGAGGCATCTCGCTCCTCAGTGTGCCGGGAAAGGTCCTGACAAGGATTATTCAACATCGCCTTGCCAGGCATGCTGAGGAGAGGCTTGCGGAGCCCCAATGCGGTTTCAGGCAAGGGCGGTCCTGCACAGATGCCATATTTTCTGTCCGTCTGCTACAGCAGAGGTGTAGGGAATTCCAACAAGACCAACATCTCTGCTTTATTGACCTGGTCAAGGTATATGATACCATCAGTAGGCCTGGGCTCTGCGTTGTTCTTAGTGCTTTTGGAGTCCCTGACCCTCTGCTCACGATCATTAAGGACCTTCATGATGGTGAGCGGGCCTGGGTAAAACTACGTGACCGGGAGTCAGAGCCATTCCCTGTACACCTTGGGGTGCGACAGGGATGTCCTCTGGCTCCCACATTATTTAACATCTATTTTGACCACGTAGTTCGTGAAGCCTTCAATAGCTGTACCGGGGGAATCTTCATTTGGTACAGATATAATGGGATGCCCAGGTGCGGTCAAGGGATGGCTCCCTATTGCTCAACCACGTTATGTATGCCGATGATTTGGTAATAGCTGCTCATTCAGAGGAGCAGTTGGAGACGCTTCTGCTGAGACTGGAGCGTGCCACTAAGAGATGGGGCCTTACCATCAGCCCCACCAAAACTAAGCACCTGCCTGGGTATTTTGTACCATCGGACACTCCACCCCCACAACTCCCAATCGGTGATGGGGCAGTTGTGGAGAGAGTGGAGAGTTTCCCATACCTGGGCAGTGTGCTTATGACCGGCTCCAGTTTAACAGCATAGGTCTCACTCCGAATCAGTCGAGCGGCAATATCTTTTCATCGGTTGCATAACGCTGTGTGGAAGCTACCTGGTCTGTCGCTCCGCACTAAGCTTCAGGTCTACTCGGCCATGGTCATTCCCTCCCTTCTCTACGCTTGCGAAACGTGGACCTCCCTAATGGAACATCTTCGCCGGTTAGAAACATTTAGGCTAGCCTGCCTACGATCCATCCTGGGTTTAACCAGGCTGGATTGTGTGAGGAGCTCACAAATCTTTGAAAGATCTGGGCAAGGTCCCATCGGTGAGCTGGGTCATGTAGCCCGCATGCCCAGCCACCGCATGCCGAAACAGCTTTTGTTCAGCCGGATCGAGTGGGCTAAACGGGCGCGGCACGGGCTAGAGAAGAGATGGAGTGATGTGGTACAGGAGGACGTGGAGCTGAGTGGACTTGCCGATGACTGGTACCAGCGGTGTCAAGATCGGCCTCTGTGGAGGAGGCTCGTGAAGGACGCTACTGGGCAGTTGGAGGCAGTCGCCCTCCAACAACAACGGAGGGCGGAGCAGCGACGCTCAACAATGAGCGGAGCGCCAGGTGGCTTTAGCACAGCAGGTTGGCACATTAGGGGGCACAGGTGGTGTATCAGCCAGTCATCTCAGTCAGTCGACCCGTGGCACCTGGGTCTGCCCCGTGACCTCCTGTCAGCGGGCGTTCGACACTTCACGTGGCCTCAAGGTGCACATGGCCTGGCACAAGCGTCGTGGTGGCGTCACCGCCACTTAGTGGCGAATGGCGGTTGTTGTCGCGGTGTCTGTCTGTGTGTGTGTCTGTGTGTGCGTGTGTCTCTGTGTGTGTCGCGGTGTGTGTCTGTTTGTGTGCGTGTGTGTGTGCGTGTGTCTGTGTGTGTCTGTGTGTGTCGCGGTGTGTGTGTGTCTGTGTGTGTCTGTGTGTGCTTGTGTCTCTGTGTGTGTCGCGGTGTGTGTGTGTCGCGGTGTGTGTGTCGCGGTGTGTGTGTCATGGTGTGTGTGTCACGGTGTGTGTGTGTCTGTGTGTCGTGGTGTTTATGTTGTTACCGTTCGCCGTGTTGCGTGGCCAGGAGAAAGTGCGAGGAGAGAGGAGCAGGAGGAGGGAGCGAGCGAGCTTGGAAATCCATCGGCCGAGGCGACCATGATGCCGGTGAGCGGTGCAGAGAGGCCAACAACCACGGAAACCTCCCCCCCCCGCCACCTCGCCCCGCGGGGCCAGCATCGCCCTCGCCCTGCGGGGTCAGCATCGCCCTCGCCCTGCGGGGTCAGCATCGCCCTCGCCCCGCGGGGTCAGCATCGCCAGCCACCGCCGTTCCTGGACCCCAACCTGAGCAGGCTAGGAGGGTAGCAGGCAACCTGAGTAGAGGTGTGCGAGGCTGTGGTGCCCTGGGCACGTCGTGATTTTTAAGCGAGCGAGCGGGCGGCCGGCCAATCAGGAAGGCAGCATGCCAGGTGAGGGGAGTGCAGGTGAGGGGAGTGCAGGTGAGGGTAGTGCAGGTGAGGGGAGTGCAGGTGAGGGGAGTGCAGGTGAGGGGAGTGCAGGTGAGGGGAGTGCAGGTGAGGGGAGTGCAGGTGAGGGGAGTGCAGGTGAGGGGAGTTCAGGTGAGGGGAGTGCAGGTGAGGGTAGTGCAGGTGAGTGGAGTGCAGGTGAGGGGAGTGCAGGTGAGTGGAGTGCAGGTGAGGGGAGTGCAGGTGAGGGGAGTGCAGGTGAGGGGAGTGCAGGTGAGGGGAGTGCAGGTGAGGGGAGTGCAGGTGAGTGCAGGTGAGTGCAGGTGAGGGGAGTGCAGGTGAGGGGAGTGCAGGTGAGGGGAGTGCAGGTGAGTGCAGGTGAGGGGAGTGCAGGTGAGTGCAGGTGAGGGGAGTGCAGGTGAGGGGAGTGCAGGTGAGTGCAGGTGAGGGGAGTGCAGGTGAGTGCAGGTGAGGGGAGTGCAGGTGAGGGGAGTGCAGGGGAGGGGAGTGCAGGTGAGGGGAGTGCAGGTGAGGGGAGTGCAGGTGAGGGGAGTGCAGGTGAGGGGAGTGCAGGTGAGGGCTGTTGGACGGTGGTGGTGATGAGATTAGGCATGGACAGACCGCGCCGGGCACGACGTGTCTGTGTGTGTCTGTCTGTGTGTCTGTCTGTCTGTGTGTGTGTGTCTGTCTGTGTGTCTGTCTGTGTGTCTATGTGTATGTGTCTGTCTGTGTGTCTGTCTGTGTGTGTGTGTCTGTCTGTCTGTGTGTGTGTGTCTGTCTGTCTGTGTGTCTATGTGTATGTGTCTGTCTGTGTGTCTGTGCAGTGGGATGGAGAGAGCCGGGTTACTGAGGCAGCCGGGGGGGTGGGAAGGGCTAACAGAGCCGACGGTGGGAGATGGTCAGGGCACGTCTTGGACGCTGCTGCTGTGTGATCTACTGCCGGCTACGGCTGGGAGGAGAAAGCGCGTTGGTGATGTGCCGTGGGTGGTGGTGGTGGTGGTTGTCGTGGCGTTCACGGATTTGGGTCACGCCATCTCGAGCCCTGAGCCCTTGCTGTGTGGGTGCGTCACTGTATCCATGCGGTGATGGTTTAAGACCCTGTCCCGTCCACTCACCTCCTGCCCTTGCTTTGGGGCTGAGACCCACAGTTGGGGGAGGGGAAATTCCCCCCAACATTAACGTTTGGCGAGTTACTAACTGAGTTATGTTGCTACCATTTTTTCTTGTAGCTTACCCACTACAGTATAGGAATGGCATAGGTTTTGAGTGGAAATCTCTGCCAACAGGCATCTCATGGTAAAACTCGCCCCTGCGATATGAATGTGGAGTTTCCAGCACTGGCTCAGGGATGATGAGTGCCACCACGCTCGTTTGATCTGTAAACACTCATTCTGCGTGGTGTCATCGCGGTATGCATTAGCCAAGATACCAAGTGACCCAGTAGTTTTTTTTTAAACCGCAACGTAAAACTTTAAATCACCTTTTTTAATAAAACATAATTATTGTAAAGCCAAGGAAAACGATAATTATAAATCGCGTCCATAATAGAGTTTTTTTTGGGTCGTTTGTAGACTGCATTGTGTTCGTGTTTTTTCATTGCGCTAGTCCTGATACAAGCGGTGTGTTGATGAACTGAGGACTGCTGCAGATTCCTCGAGTCACACCAGACCATAATTAGGGTTCTTAAGGTTCAGTGTAAATGCCAAAGGCTCCCACAGCCAAACTGAAGCAACTTCTCAAACATGCTAAGAGCAGCACGAGAAATGTCCCATGCCATGCCTCCTTGTATTATTTTGCACGCCATTATATATAAAAAAATGTTCACTGTAAGTAGAGCAACTCGACCTACGATGAACCATAACCATTGTGAGAAACGCAGATGTCGAGTGTCGGGGAGGTGACGTGAGACCTTAACACCCGCACGGTGTCATCGGGCGGAAAGACGGCAAGGGGAAATGAGTCGCAGAGTTTACAAGTTCGGAGCATGAAGGATTAAGTCATGCGCTTCGTTGCCGATGTGCGAGACGGAGAGGCGCGTGTTACAAGTGGATCAACGGGTGGAATAATGTGGCAGTGTGACAGACCTGGCAGAGGACAAGGAGGGAGGCAGTGGAGTGATGATGGGGGATGAGAGATAGGCAGGGTGGATTCATCAATACGGCTTTTGATTTAATTCTATCAGGAAATGTTTTTTTGTTGACTTTGATAAACCACTTCATGTGTGGGAGTAGTTCTTGAATGGACTCGTCATCTGTACAAAGTTGAGAAATGCCGCCGCTGAACACAGAGTTTGCGAAAAACTCACCAAAGTTTATTGTGCGCGCCCATAAGCAACGGATGATGAAGAGCCAAAGGGAGGCAATGGTCTCATTAATGAGATAAGAGACAGCCAGGATAGACTCTGCATTAAGGCAAACGGATTTAGATAGGGTTCTATCAGAGAATGAGGTGTCAATGATAATGCAGTTAAGGTCTATAGGAAGAGGAACATGAAGGCCATTGAGGATGTTGTTTGTGGCGGCATAGTGAAGATGTAGAGGGTTTTGTGTCGTGTGAATATTGTAGGTGACGAGGCTATTGTCGTCCCACTGGGGAAGAGGGAAAGGTCAGAAGTCATCGGATGTTTTGAGCACCCAACTTGTTTCCTGAATGCAGAACTGTAATAGTGTAGCGACAACTGTAGCTTTGAGCAGATTGCAAATCCACGTTGTATTTTTTTCCATGACTGATTAGATTTGCTGCCTAATGACAATTTATGCTTAACCACGCTATATTGAAAGAGCAGCAGTCCTTTTATCCTTGATCCTGTGTGGCGGAGCCCCGTGGTTTATGCTGATGTAAGCCAGGCATGCTGGCTGTAGGGATAAATGCATGCGTGCTCATGGGAGAGATTCGGAGCCGTGGGTGGTTGAAAGGGGTCTGCAGAAAGATGAGCGGCATTCTTTGTGGCCATCCAAAAGCAGCTTCGTGTTTTATTAGTCTCCTCGGGGGGTGGTTAGCCTGGCGCATTGTTAGTCAAACTCTTTGCGAGTATTGCCGTGGAGATATTCAATATCCTTTCTGAATGGCCGCGTTAAGTGAGAAGTTACTCGACATTTGCATGAGTTAATCATCAATTGGAATATTCACAGCTCTCATAGTCAAACAAAATGCGTGCACTGTCAGCCTGGTTTGAAAATTTGAATAAAAAACCGTCGTATGTTTAGACGGTCGAATCATTATCATTCTATTTTTGAGAATGTGATATAATAAGAAAGGGTGACCAAAGTGATTGTAGTTTCCTACGATCAAATAACAATGAATGCACCCAATCATTGTTAAAATCTCAAGAGCTAGGCAGGCATTTCTCTCCGTCACTGTGTGTCTGCTTCACTGCATTTCCTTGCCACGTTCCATTCTCGTCGTTCCACTTCTGTGCGTCTTTGTCTCTCTGTTGTCCTTCACTCAGCGTCTCATTCCCCGAGACCCGTCTCACATCTGCTAAATCACTTGGGCAATTCCTCGCCCAGGACTCCATCCCCCACACTCCCAGGCAGGCCTCATTGTCCTGCTGTGGATTTAGTTTTTTAACAGTTGTTAACCGATTACTTAATACGGCTTTTGTTATGAAATTAACTTCGCAAAAACTTTTCAACCTGCTCTTTTTTTCATGAATGTCAACTTTTTAAATCCAGATCCACCTTCAATAATCCATATTGATTTGCCCTAAGTATCCCTATTCGCCTGTGTTTTTCACTTTCCTCCGTCCAGCTGCTGTTTTACTTTGTTCAGCGGCTTAATGGATATTCTTGTTGAAAAGCATCTCGTTTATGGCAGTGGGCAGTAATAGAGGTTGATAGTGCGGTAGAGGGGGAGGTGATGGAGCAATGACTGCCTTGGCGCTATTTTGTGATGTCGAACGAACTCTCAAACCATCTCACCGACACGCGCGTTCTTTCTGCGCACGTAAAGTGCTATCCGCCGACTCTTCGACTAAAATCGGTTCCTGTGGTCACAGTACATGCATGAAATGGTATGTGTAGGAATTGATAATTATCAATTATAATTGTCTGTTTATATACATTGTATGCGATTGGTTCGCATGACCTCTGCAGGCATTAGATGATGATGATGATGTGCATTCTTGACGGTGGTGGAACACTCCACCCCCCTGACCACCCCGGCAATTCGGTAAATCGTCAAGATTCAGGGTGACCAGGGCTCCAGGTACTCTGCGTGGTGGGCATTTTATCCGTGCAAAAGATATGAATTATGTATGATATAAAAATGTGATGCACACTAATATGCGTAGGGATTTAGCTGTACGGTGCGAGTTCACAGGAGTGGCAATGTGACCCTTGGGTCCTTGAAGGGGCGTTGGGTGCCGTGTAACCGCCAAACCGCGCTGTGGCGTTTTGATTTCTTTTGGAATAACAAAAAATATGCGTTTATGAAAGATTACACAATTTTGAAATGTTGTCGTTGAGAAACTTTCCCAGGTCTGCCCAGATGTATTTTTCATCACATTTAAGTGCAGCGTTTGTGTAGAGGGTTACTGTAACTATATTACAGATGTTCACATATTCTACCTTTTACATATCCAACGATGCAACATTGTATTGTACTCTAAGGTTTTGTACGGTAGTTCAAAGTAACATTGCTGCATGTGCCATAAGTTACCATCAAAGATTGTACAGTATTTATCAAACTCACTTAAACCTCAAAGCAATGTTGCATTTTACCCCCTAGAAATATATTTAACTTGCATCGTGCCAAAATTGGAATCCAAATGATATATCTAAAGGGCAGAGGGCAACGATTCTAATCAAGAATCAATAAATGTTTTACATTGAATCGTAGCGCCTCTAATGGCTGCAGGGCTGACTTCGAACCATCACATCGTGCCAATCGGAAAACATCGACTGTCACGCGCGTGATTTCATGGGCTTGTCGAGAGCCTCGGGATGTATTTTGCTTGACGAATCGATGCAACATTCCGCCGCTTTTATAAAATACACCTTAATTAGATTTGTAGAAAATCTGTAAAGTCAAAGTCACTGACCATGCTGCTGCAGCAGCATCAAAACGGATTTTGGAATAACCGCATCAGCAGAAGCCCTTAAAACAGCCCTATAGACCTTGAGCAGTAGTGCCCTTGGTCATGCTAACACTGGCATAATGTTACTTTCATTGATTCTGGGACATTACACTCAACCTAGTATAGCTTTCAAATAGTGCACGTAATCTGAGCCAATCCCGATTCTAATTTATTTTATTATGCAGTTCACATTTGACAAAGTAAGAAGACATTTTTTGGGACGTGTAGTAAAATAAGCACTGTAGAACAAGGTTATTGTAGCAGTGCGTTTGAGTTGAAGGCGGGCTTGTCCGAATGGTATGCATTGTTTGTGGTCAGGCGAGTGAATTGTGTGTAGGATTTGGCTATGTTTGGACGGCAAGGACGTGCTGCATTGGTTACACTCGCGCCTCACAGTAGCAGAAGCTCCCGAGTTCGATTCCTGACTCTGACACCACCTCTCGGCGTGGGTTTTGAACGCTCTCCCCCTGTGTCTGCATGGGTTCCCTCCGGGTTCTCTGGTTTCTTCCCATAGCTGATAATACAAACCCTGATATCACGGAACTGCCATTGGTCAAACATCCCAATGCTGAACATTTACCTGCAAATTACACGTTTGGGATTACACACAGCAGTAGTAGCATTAACCATGACTGAAAAATAACGGCAGGACTCTCCTGAAATTGTGTCTTAAGACGCCGTGAGACTTTTCTGGGTAAAAGCACCAGCGGAGTAACTACAATAATAACAAGTAGTTGTTTGCCGTGTACAGTTTTGAATCCTACATCGAGCGCTGCCTGGCGGGTTGAACACGTTTTCTGTACATGTGCTCCTGGTTGTTGGTGGAGGAGCAACTGGGATACATTTTGTTATCGTGCCTTTTACTCATCCAGAAAGGCCACGCCGAGTCTCGGGAGCATTTTTCACGAGGGCCTTGCCTTGATATGTTTGACAAATTCCATTTGGTGCTTGAATGAGATTCATGTCCACTACTGATTTGAAGCGCGTGTGGGCACATTGTTCTGGGTTGTGACGTGTGGGGGTCGCCGTTCTTGTCAGTCATTCTTGAGGGAGGCGATGCCGCTGTCAAGTGCATTGGGGTTTTGTGTAACATCTACAAATTCCTTCATTTTTCCAGTATGTGCTCCTCCTTACCGCACATTTAAAGTGCCTTTGTCCACTCTCACTAAGAAAGTCAAAGTGAGTTCCTGCTTAAATGAGCGTTGAGGCGGTGCCCATCTCTTGTTTACATCCCTGAGCCAGTGGTGGAAACTCCATGTTCTTATGACGGGGTTGAGTTAATCCATAGGACAACTGTTTTCTTCCCTACAAAGTGGTACTGAATTTATTGACTCCGAACGGATGATGGGCCGAGTCAACCCTCAACCAGAATCTTTACATCGAAACCTTCCGATTGCGAGCCGCTCACTCTACCTTGCGGCCAGATAACAGCTGACTGATGAGCAGTTTATCTTCACCATGGCCATGAAGGTAGTGTACAGCACCTGGATATAAGCACACCTCTTGGAAGCAAAGCCATGTGTGCTTGTATCCAAATGGTGATTGTGTCAGTAGTTGCCCTTTGTCTTCCCCCCCCTCCCCACCAATGTAATGGAAGCACGTGTTGCTTATATCAGAACTGTGCTCAGATCCTGCTTCTGTCGTGCTATTTCACGGATGGGCATTTTAAAAGTAAGAGCCTGCAGGAGGGTGGCGCTCTACCAGTGTCCGTCGGTAACGCTCACTCGCCGTCCACGGTGTCCACTGTCTGGGCGTGTGCTGTGCACAGTATTCTATTGCATCTAAACTGTTGTGCAGCCCTATCAACACTGACAATTTTGTCTATAATGGGAATCAAGATAGCTGTGAATTGGTGTGTGGCAGTAGCCAGTGGCTGTAGTTAGTGGTTGCTTGCACCAATCATTCTTTCCGCTAGGGCCGGGTCCAGTTCCTCTTGGATGGGGTGGGGGGGGGCAGTCGAGCTGCTTGGGGGGCCACTGTAGCAGTGATTCACGGTTACAGAGGAGAGAGAATTAGGGAGGGGTGGGCAAAAGGTGGTGCAGGGCCCGTGGCAGCAGCCCCCCTAGCTCCGGCCCCATTTCTCAACCTGCAGTGCCCCACCGCTCGGTGGTCTGCTCTGTGCTGCCCAACGCGCATTGTCACGGTGTGGGGAATCCCACAATGCACCACTGCACAAAGCTCTGCAGTCCTGGTGGCGTTTTGCCAAACAGTAATTTTGGGAAAGGGGCCGTCCATAAATGACGTCATGCACCTAGTGGGGGGAGGGGGGGTCAGACATTTGTGACGATGTGTGACGAGGGGGGGAGGGGGGGTTTGAGAAATGTGACGTCACATCAAAATGCGCAACTTTAAATAAATATAAATTTAATATAATTGGTATAACCACACTTATTTTGATTATTTTTCATTATTAACTATTTGATTATTTAAATTTACTCGGTCACCTTTTATTTATTCCATGAAGGAGTATTTTGCTTCTCCATGGGAGAATGGAGAAGCATACATTTTGTTAATTTTTTGAATGATTGTTATTAAACATTTCGATTCTAATGATTCTATCAGGGCTTTTCATTCTGTGGAATGAATGTGATTGTTATAATTGTACTCTCCATTTTGCTTCGTTCTACTACAAAGTTTAAAGTATTTTTTTAATAGTTATAACTAGCTGTACTACCCGGCTTCGCCCGGGACTTGGATCCACCACGCCCGGCCGCCTTTGTCTCCCCAGTGGCGATGTTCACACACCACAGCAGTTACTCGTTTGAGGCTGAGTCGACCTAGGGGTGGCCCAGAAGCGGTTGAAATAATCGTCACCGGTGGTGGCCGTGAGCAGGAATCGAACTCGGGTCGCCGGGTTCGTAGCGCGGCGCGCTAACCGCTACACTACAATGTGTTACGCTTCCACATGCGCGGGTCACGTGACAGATTTGACGTCACAGCTCACTTGCCGTGTAAAAAATAAATGCATTATTGAGCTACCCCCCACCCCAAAAAAAAAGTGTATTTTTATAATTTTTGTATGGTGTACAGTCTGGAAAGTACCCACATGGCATATTTCCAGTTTGTGCATGTCAGGAAGTACGCTAAACATTTTGAACAGACACATTCACAACTTTGCCTTTTATATATATGGAGATTACTTTAAATATTTTATAATTATAAGAGACTTTCAATATAATATTCTGAACATCTGCAGTTTTAGTTGAATATTTTCAAGTGAATTTTATGCTAAATTTCAGCTTTCCAATGCTTTCCAATAATACATGTTTTCTCCTACAACATCAGAGTGCAGCGCCACATTAAATACGCACTTCAATGACAGTAGTTTAAAGTGATTTGAAGCATGTTTTATTTTCAAAATGGAAATATGGTTTGGGGGGGGGGGGCAGAGCTTTGTGACGTCATATTTGAGGGGGGTCTGACTTTTTGTGACGCCGTGTGACGAGGGGGGGGGTCAAAAATCGGCCAAAATCGCGTGACGTCATTTATGGACGGCCCCAAACTCGTTCCACACAGATAACAATTTCAAACTCCGCGTGCAAATGATCACTCGTGCTTTCTCTCGTAAGGATGTCATCCATGTGCTTTGCAGGAGGACCATTGCCCGAAATGTCACCTATTATATGTCTCTCCTTTTAAGGTCACGGTGTTATTGTCGAGTGCTACGTCGTGTTACTGGCGGGCACTTGTCTGACACCTAGTGGCAACAAGACACACAAGTAGAGAGTTCCTGTACCGTGTAACCTGATTACTTTGCCAACATTTCAACCGTGAAATTCAAACTGCTCTATAACCATAATTATTTAATAGGAGATGCGACCTTTATGGACACCCCACATTAACTTGTTTTTTTTTATCAACGGTAATTATTACATGGGTGCACGAAACAGCGCCTTTTGCTATTTGACTCAACACCTGAGTTGGTATCTGGCAGGAGTCTGGACCGAAGTCATTTTAATGCCGTTTGTCTTCATACGAGAGGTCGCAGTTGTTGACATGTGGGAAGAGAATCCGAGCACGGTGGGACATGGGCGTAGATTATACACTGTAGGTTAGAGATGTGGATAACAGGCGCACGTGTTGAATCAGAATCTTTAATTAGACTGCAGCAGGAGGAGATGTCCAGGAGGGCGCGGGTCAGCACGTTACATTGAGATGAGAGAATGGAGATGTAGGCGAGAGAGTTGCAAAGAGAAATATGAATGCAGTGAGATGAGAGAAACGCAGATGTAGACAAAGAGAGACGTATCTGCAGTGAGATGTGTAGAGGTACACGTTGGGGTAGATGAAGAGATGCACGCGACGCGAGATAGAATGTCCACGACCGGCGGGGAGATAGGGGTGACGCTGAATGTGCTTGCCACGAGGTGTCTGGGTGAGGTGAGTGTTACTGAGACGAGGATGTGGAGAGTCGCACAATGGGTAATGGATACACGGGAAAGTGCTGAGAGCAGAGGTGCGACGCACCCCGTGGAGAGTTGGCCACGCGTGGCGACACCCACAGCAACGCCCATCCCCGCGGGTCGTGGGGGAGGGGGGTCGTTGGGGGGGGGGGGGCACGTGACAACCTCAGCCGGCAAGAGGCTTAGTTAAGTGCCAATTTAATTAATTCACCCACTGACTTGTGAAGCAATTAAAATAATAGACCTAATTTGTCGACAAAGTATCCATTTTTGTCGTGTTTTTGTGTTTGCCTTCTAGCTGGAGGAACATTTAAAAACAAAACTGGCCACTAATCACAAATCCAGCTTTTCCGTGTGAGTGGTAATTGGGTTAATAATTAATGTGAACAGTCTGTTGGGGCTTGTGGTCTCGCGAGGGCTGTACCTCCAGACTTGACTTCTACTGCAACTCACTCCTCAGTGGCCTCCTCACAAATCCCTCGCCTGAAGATAGCCACTTGCTTGAATCTCGCGATTTCTCGTAGAAAAGTTCCCGCATCCCGTTAACGATTCGCATGTCGCGCATTGCAGGGTATGCGGCCAAGCCATACCTGGACGTACCTGGACGTACCTGGGTGAAATTCAGCCCGTTTGGGTTGCACCTTCCGTCAATGACGCTTGTCCGTGTTTGTCGTCTTTCGTTGGCAGACGATGGTGAGCGTGTTCCTGAGTGCAAGTGACCAGCAGGCGAGCGAGGTGCCCATCACGGGTGACATGACCTGCAAGGACGTGGTGGAAGCATGCCGTCCCCTAGGGGACACCGCGTGCCATCTTGTGGAAGCGTGGCACGGCCACGGTGCGCTTTTCGCCACGCCACACTCGCCGACACTCCCGCGTGCTGTGTCTGCGTGCCTGTACGTGCGTCCGTATTGTATGCTGCCAACGTGCGTGTGTACGTTGTCCGTTTGGTGCCGGTGTAAGTATACAACTCTCATGTCAATGCACGGGCTCGTGTTCGTGGGTCCACCTGCATCCAAATGTATGTTTAAAATTGTTTTGGGTGGCAGGGTGGCGCACGGGTAACGCCTCGTGCCTTGCGGCAAAAAGGGATCGGTCTGTGAGATTCTGCGCATGTGCGGCTAACCTATTTCGACCCAAAATTTGCTCTGTGTGGTTTTGAATTCACTGATATGCGGCTCCGCGATCGGACGTGGCACAACATCGATGTGTGCGTACTGTGCGCGCTACTCGGCAGGCAGCTGTCCCGTGCGGTTCCGCTTTGTGGGCCCCTTTTTCTGAGTAGCGCCTCGCCTGCGACCGTGCAGAGCAAAGGAACGCCGTATCGCTGACCGCTCATCGATGCCTTTTGTCGCCGCGCGCCACAGAGAGCGTGGTCCCCGACAACGAGCGCATGCTGGAGGTGCTGCAGCGCTGGGGGAGCAAGCAGCACGAGGTCCGCTTCTTCCTGCAGCGCGCCGCCGACACCACCACCACCGGCCCAGGTCTGTGCTCACATGGCCAGGTGTCGAATTGTCGTCATCAGCCTTGATCGGTCCATCGCGAACTCCCGCGATCCTGCAACACGATGGGTTTTCTCCGCCTACTCTGGTTTCCTTCCCACATGTATAAACGCTCATTAATGGAGTTTGCCAAACATCCCATTATAGGACAACTAGCTCGTGAAAGTGTTAGTGCCGATTCCGGCTGTTTTCTTGCTTGTCTGCGGTCTCCTGTGTCTACGTACAAAAACGGTGCTGTTACAAATTCTACAGCGTTGTGAAGTGCACATTACTTGAACGTGTCTCAGTGTAATTCCAAGCACATATCTCTTCTCATTTGCGCAATTTCAGTTTTTGTTCCATTTTCTTTGTTATTGTCCATGTTTCTGATCCGTATATCATAGCAGGTTGTAGGTGTTGATGCTTTTTCATAACAAAAAATGTTTCTTGAGGCCACTTTGGAAAGCTTTCCAGGATCCATGCATGGTTTTTTATTCCTTGTTGTGTTGCAGGTGGCTCACGATCCCAAAATGGTACGGCAAGGCGCAATGGCATGAGCAATGTCGCAAACGATCGGCGGCAAGAGAATGGGGTAAGCGCGTATTATTCTTTGCCACTTTTTAATTGACCGCGACTTTGTAAGTAGTGCTTATTGGCATTAGCGTCGGCTTTTGTGTGCATACGAACAGCTCGCGCTTGCAGCTGCACACTCATGCCCTTGCTTTTAAATGTCTTAATCTCCAAAAATGGAACTGAAATTAGCTTTTAAGAATAGTAAAATTAATTTGATATTTTTTGGCCGCCTCATAACTCTTCCTTCTGCATTGCTGCATTCCACGCCGAACCTTCTCACTGCATTATAACTATTGCTACAACTAATCTTGATTTGTTTCTTGGGAAATGAATGATAAATTACATTGGTATATATATTTTTTTACAAATGCTTCATGATAAAATGAAAAAAAGATATCACTTGTTCGATGTAAAATATCAGCAAACCCCTGTGATTTAAGTCACGTGCCTACTACAGGAAACCCATAATTTGTGCAAAACATTTAAATCCAATGCCTCTCTTATGTAGAGTCATGGTTCTGTTCTTCATTTACCACCTTTACCACCGCAAATTTCATTTTAAATTAAATCACCAATTTTAAAAGCGGAAGGCAGTGATTTAACAGCTGACCTGCAGAAACTTTCAGAGTTTCTCTAGTAAAGTTTAGGTTTTGCTTGACCTCATGGGAACTCGGTGAGTGGGAGGTCACTTATTCTCCACACGCTGGAACTGCCATGCCCCAAGGTCCGTGCTGTCGACTCCCTGCACCCTAATCAAGTCTAGACTCAAGGCCTTCCTCTTTTCCTCCATTGTGTACACACGTGTGTTTTGGCATTCCCGATTCAGGCACGTAATTTGTTATGTTGTTTGTGTAAAATAATGAAGGCTTGTGACAAATGCGTTACTCATGTTAGCCTGTGTTCAGCACTTGGCGTTGGGTCAGGACTGTTTGTTTCCTATTGGGCCAGTATTAAACAAAGCCTGCATTTAAAGCCCCCGGGAATACTTTCTGCCAGCATTTTCCATGTTAAAGGACCACTGGGTTAAATGTTTCAACTTGACGTAGCCAGAGTAATGGCGTGCTGTGATGTTGCGGAGCCTCAATGGCAGGCCCTGTTCTAAGCGGGTCAGACGCCACGGTTGTGAATGATTCTTTTGTGTGCGCTGCATCTTAATTACGTAACCGTTTCCTAAAATATTTCCGGCCGTTATTTATTCGTCACGTCTCTGACAATGCAATGCGCAGCACTTTAATCTCTTGAAAGTCACGTCAGATCGCTAACGCCACGCACACTGTGCAGCACGTGCCCCCGGGAGGGTGGTACTTTTAAAGTGGCCGCGATATCCTTCGCGCATTATTTCTGCATGTGTGCACAATAACATAACACAGTAGACGTGTTCAGGGGAGAAGTAGTTTGCAGTACAATGAAATAACTCAAGAAGTAACCGTGAAGAAGTCAAAACTTCTAGACACCTAACAATTAATCTATTCTAATGCTCACCATACGTGCATCGGATCGATTATTTACAATGTATGCGATCACACTTTTGTTCATCACGAATTGGGATGCAACATTGCACTCTCCTAAACCTTACTTTACATGAAAATTACATGCTAATGTTACATTTACGTTATATTGAGTGGACACAATTACACAAAGAAGACAGGAAAC
Source organism: Petromyzon marinus (assembly GCF_048934315.1). Classification (NCBI taxonomy): domain Eukaryota; kingdom Metazoa; phylum Chordata; class Hyperoartia; order Petromyzontiformes; family Petromyzontidae; genus Petromyzon; species Petromyzon marinus. Next base: position 15,371,448 of record NC_133697.1, on the reverse strand, counting down.
ATTGAGGAACAATGCAAAATAGGTGCTAAAAACGAGACCAAAAGGAATGGATAAGCTTGGGAGTGGAGTGGTTCCCTGCCGAGTGAAACAGCGGTGGGAAGGTAGCGCCTGGGAAGTGGCACTTGGGAAGGTAGCGCCTGGGAAGGTAGCGCCTGGGAAGGTAGTGCTTGGGAAGGTAGTGCCTGGGAAGGTGGCGCCTGGGAAGGTAGCGCCTGGGAAGGTAGCGCCTGGGAAGTGGCACTTGGGAAGGTGGCGCCTGGGAAGGTAGCGCCTGGGAAGTGGCACTTGGGAAGGTAGCGCCTGGGAAGGTAGCGCCTGGGAAGTGGCACTTGGGAAGGTAGCGCCTGGGAAGGTAGCGCCTGGGAAGGGGGCGCCTGGGAAGTGGCACTTGGGAAGGTAGCGCCTGGGAAGGTGGCGCCTGAGAAGGTAGTGCCTGGGAAGGTAGTGCCTGGGAAGGTGGCGCCTGGGAAGGTAGTGCCTGGGAAGGTAGTGCCTGGGAAGGTAGTGCCTGGGAAGGTAGCGCCTGGGAAGGTAGCGCCTGGGAAGGTGGCGCCTGAGAAGGTAGTGCCTGGGAAGGTAGTGCCTGGGAAGGTGGCGCCTGGGAAGGTAGTGCCTGGGAAGGTAGCGCCTGGGAAGGTAGCGCCTGGGAAGGTGGCGCCTGGGAAGGTAGCGCCTGGGAAGGTAGCGCCTGGGAAGGTAGTGCCTGGGAAGGTAGCGCCTGGGAAGGTAGCGCCTGGGAAGGTGGCGCCTGAGAAGGTGGCGCCTGAGAAGGTGGCGCCTGGGAAGGTGGCGCCTGGGAAGGTAGCGCCTGGGAAGGTAGCGCCTGGGAAGTGGCACCTGAGAAGGTAGCGCCTGGGAAGGTAGCGCCTGGGAGGTGGCACCTGAGAAGGTAGTGCCTGGGAAGGTAGCGCCTGGGAAGGTAGCGCCTGGGAAGGTGGCGCCTGGGAAGGTAGCGCCTTGGAAGGTAGCGCCTGAGAAGGTAGCGCCTGGGAAGTGGCACCTGAGAAGGTAGCGCCTGGGAAGGTAGCGCCTGAGAAGGTAGCGCCTGGGAAGGTAGCGCCTGGGAGGTGGCACTTGGGAAGGGGGCGGCGGAGGGCGGCGCGACCTCGGAGACGTTGAGAGGTGGCGCTGAAGAAACGGCACGGAGTAGGGGGTAGGCGTTGACAAAGGAATAGAGGAGCGTGTGGTGTTTCTACAGGGATAGGTTTAGTGAGCATTCTGCTAAAGAACAAATATACAGTACAACCTCTTTTTCACTGCACAGAGTAGAGCTCCCGTCTGGTTGGCTTGTTTGGTGAGGGGTGGGGGTTGGGCCCTGTCCCGGCCCGTGACCGTGAGGCCTTCACGTCCGTTGCCAGCGTGGCCTTTCCACGTCCTGTTTCGCTTTTCGCTTTCGCTGTTCACAGCGCTGCGACAGAGCGACGCCCCGACTTGCAACCAGGAATTTGCGAGTTCACATCCCGGTCAGGGGTCGACCGGGCCCACGGTCGCCCAGGGACTATCTCTCTGCGGTGGTCGGGATGCCGTGCTGCGCCACTCTTTGTGCTGTATCAAATCCGTTGGGCTCATCACTGAGGCGTCTGTGGCATCATTTTGGATTTTGTTTCCCTTTGGTCCTGAGAAGTTTAGTGGAATTGTACGTGTGTGTTTCCAGGGCGTATTTTCGAACTTGTTCGTTCAATTATCCTGTGGCTCAATTCAGAGGCAAATCGTTCGCAATTTAGTGCCTGACAAAGTAAAATTAAATGTTTAGTCAGTGCCACATACCATTTGGTGTGTGTTTAGCGATGGATTATTTTTTTCAACTGATTGGCAAGCGAATTGGCCAGGTTCGAACTGCCTCACAATGGAAGGTTTTGAGTTAATATCCCTGGTGGTGGTCGACTCAGCCCATCATCCCTCTGGGGTCAATAAAACGAGTACCACATTATGGGAGAGTTGCTAGTGGCTGTCCTATTGAAAGACTCACCTCCGCCATAGGAATGAGGAATTTATTCCACTGGCTCAGGGCTGTAAACGGGAGATGAACGCCGATGAGCAGCAAATCCCCGCGACTTGCGTTTATATTATCACGTTGGCGTTTAACACTCAGACTCGTTGATGTAGACCTCCGGCGTTATGAACCATTGTTTGGAATTCCTGACATCCTGCAGCTCGCCACGCGTTGTTTGCAGCCAGGGCGGCGGTATCGTAAATCCCCATCACTTCCATTTTTAACTTGCTCTGGCTTTTACGTCTTGCTCGCTGACATTCAGCAACTTCAAATCCCCTTTCATTCAGCCCAAAGCCCACGGCTATTGTCCACACACAGGCTCATAGAAAAAGGGCTTTGTTGTTTATTAATAGTTGGACGCATGTTTAGCCCGTGACAGGGTTTTTGGCTGCATTAGTGAAGGGCATTGGATTTTTCTTTTAGCGCATTGTTGTGTCCCGATACATTTATCTGTCGTGCAGTGGTGGAAGCAATTACATTAACAGGATGCCACGAGTTTGGCCTTTTGTAGTCGACCTCTCTGCTCACAATATAAAAAATAATAATTTTACAATTTCTAAAGTGGGGCTATTCCCACAGGAATTTATTCGATTCCTACGATTCCACCGTCAATGATCCCTGCATGAATCACGATTCTTCTATGGTGATTCCCATGTTAAAATCTCCATACACGTGTATGAGCGAGCATCTGTGTGTGCATACACATACACATGTGGATGAGTGGTAGTTCTGGTGGTCCCCGTAGCCCGAGTAGAAACCCTCGCCGTATTGACAGTTTATGGACGCGGGAAATATTGGGAGTAGCCGCAGACTAAAACCACTTGTAACGCGCGCAACTCATTTGCGAACAACACTTCTCGCTGTGCTTCTCCCTCGCACTGCTCGACTTTGGAATTCCCCTCCCATCGTATTTTTTTCCCACTGGCTCTTATAATAACCTTGCTCAATTCAAGAAAGTGTCACACCATTATCTATGACAGCTTTGAAAGTGGCCAGCTGTTCCGTTGCTGGCCGCTTGATATTTTGTGGCTCTGCTTTGCGACGCAGTTATCACCAAATCACGTGCCCATTGTAGGAACCATTTAATGCCGCGGGACCCCCAACAGGGGGCAGTAGAGAGAGACGCGGGTCGAGCGAAAATGTCACGGTTACGACTCTTGAGTGCTTGGCCTGAGAGAGTTGATTTCCTCTTGCAGCCATCACTTTGCTGCATGCGGTAATGATCCCCAGCTGTATTGTGCACGCGTTCACGTGATGAGGTAGCTGGCTCACACGGCGAGCCAGGCTGCAGTTCCGATTAGCACGGTTGGCCACGTGCGGCGCGAAATAATTTAAACGTTCATAAATTGCATGGACGTTTTGCCTCGTGTGTGCAGTGTTGATTGACTGCTTCTCTTGCAGCCTTCCACAATATGAACGTCTCATGACAGCAACGCCCCTGTTGTCAGACTTGGATGCGGGGGGGTGCGATGAACACACCTGCTTCGCCGCGTTTAGGCGTGCATTTTTGCTCTCTCTATCCGACCAAAAAAGTGTGCATGGCCACGGATAATGAAACAGCTTTCCCGCCACAACCCCTGGGTCACTCCTGTTATCCGTGTTGAGGTGCGGCTTGCTCGGAAGAACGGCGTGCTTCTGGGAGACTACTTCCCGGTGACTCGCTTAGCAAAGGCTTCCATAATACGATAACCGGATACATTTTCTGGAATTTCCGGGTCGCTTTCTCTCTTCCGTGCAACGGCTCGGACGGTTGTAAGAAGTTGCCGTTACTTCTGGGTCACTCCGGTGGGATGAGTGCGGCACTTCTGGGAGACCACGTTTGGGTGACGAATCCGTCCGTACAGATGCTCGGATAAGAGGAGCGATGCAGCGCACAGATAATGGGAAGGTGTGCACAGTTTGAGGTGTGTAGATAATAGGAAGCTTGTAACAGGGATTTTCTGTGGTTGATCGCTGATGTGATTTACAGTGGAAGTTGTGCATGTGTACATGGTGACGTTTCCACCGAGTGAAAATCGAAACTGAATTTTTCGCGTTATTTCTCGTTCCTCAATCAATTTAGAGTCGTGGAACTAAAGTGCTTGGCACTAACGAAACACAGCCGTCACACGCGCAAACACACGTGGCAGCATTTGACAGTGCCACGCAATGTTTTTATAGGGCGTGGGAACAGCTTTGTATTACACCGAGACTCGTGTGTGTGTGTGTGAGACCTAGGACCATCGAATCAGCTGTCAGGACAGTCTTAACTTCTTTAATTATGCGTGAACATTACCAAAAATCTAATTAAATTCCACTTCGTTAACCGTGTTGTGACCCCAAGTACGGAGAACATCGGTGGCAGGTGATACGAGCGATGACAACCTCAGACATCCAAGCAACACCCTCAAGGAAAACTCGCCGGCTGACTTGAGTGCCGCGTGTGCTGCGCGTTAGGCCGGGAGTCCCGGCGTGGAGCTCACGCTGGAGGAGCTGCAGGAGATGGCAACGAGGCAGCAGCAGCAGATCGAGGCTCAGCAGCAGCTGTTGGTCGCCAAGGTAGGAGCACGGCCCGTCGTGAACCGGTTGTTGTTCTTAGTGTAAAGGAGTTCCAGCCGGGAGGGCTTTGAACCTCTGTCGTTGTTACATCGTCTTCTGCTCTGCACGTGACGCACCAGGAAATCGCTCGGTTCAGGTGCCGCCCGGAACCTCCTTCTACCCCTCCTTTTATTCTACTCGTCGTCCTTTCTGGAACTTTCCATGACTCTCCACCAATCCCATTTCCGTTTTTATTCTTAAGTGTGTGGTGTCCGTGCTGAGCCGCGTTGTATGATTGGCGCAAGAGGGTTACCACCCCTGCCCCCTCCTGCCATGGCGTTGGCGTAACATCGCCTACGGCTAGATCTCACCTGCTCTTCTTCAGTGCACGGGGAGCGGTGACACGGGGGTCGGTGCACCGCATTTAGAACCCCGAGCTAGATTCTCGGTCACGGCTAACAACGGTGGCGAGTGATATCTGTACCGGTCCTGCGTGCCCTCCCTTCACCAGCCCACACTGACCAGAGAGGTGAAGTATGGTCGGACCACCCGCGTGAGCGGAATACCGCCGGCCCGACCTTCAGCCAGCTTATGGGTTCACAAAGGCGCGTGAATGATTTCTTTAGCATGTCGCCCTCTGTGCTAAGTCATGTTGGTGTGGTTATTGGCACCGGGGTGTGGAGTGTTACCATCCCTGGCTCCTCTTGTTCACGCTGCTACAATAACATTGCTCAGAAACTGCACGTCGCGGCGCGTTTCTTCAGCACGCCGTGTCGGCTCTAATCCGCGTTTTCGTTTTCTTTGCCGCAGGAGCAGAGGCTGCTCTACCTGAAGCAACAAGAAGCGAGACAGAAGCAGCAGCAGCAGCAGCACTCGGCGGGGGGCACGGGCATTGACGGCGAGAAGCTGCGAGCCCTGCGGGAGAAGATCGAGAGCCAGGAAGCCAAACTCCGCAAGATCCGAGCGGCAAAGGGCCAGGCGGACAACGCGCGTCACACCAACAAGAACCTCGGTAATTTGCTAATAATTTGGTACTCTTTCGACTATAGCTTTGGTTCATTTGTATTACAAACTTGAAATATAATTTTCATACCATTGTGTAAATGGGTAGTTCAAGCCGGTTGGGATTGATGACGCGCTGGCCGTGAGTTTACCATGTTTGGGGGGATGGATGCCCCCGATGTACCATTTTAAAATCGTGATTATATATAAAAAAAATCTACCGCTCTTTTCATCGTCAGCATTATAGAAATACCTCAACTTCTCGAACCGTATTCATAAACTGTGCATATTAAGTTCTAAAGCCAGCTGAATCGGTTACCTGGTTTCAACCACTTGTGAACGCCCACCACTGGCAATCGGGATGTGACCGTGGCTGGGTTCAATCGGAAGACAAAGGCGGCTCGTTGTGCTCAACGCCACCGCCGCCCTCCCTTTTCTCGGCGTCGGCACTTCCTCCAACCGTCTCTTGAGGCCACGCGGGGGGGAATTCTTGTCTCCGTGTCGGCGTTGCGCAGCGGCGGAGATGGAGCAAGTGAACGCGCTGTTCTTAGAGAAGCAGCAGGAGCTGGCCGTGGCGAGCCACAAGGTGGAGAAGCTGACGCGTCAGCTCGACGAACTGCGCGCTTCCTCCGGCACGGCGGCGGGGAACCCCCAGGCCGGCTGCACGGCTGGAGGGTTCCAGGGAGCGGTCGCGGTGGCCCAGGCCGGCCACGTGCCCTCGCCGGCCGCCGTGGAGCTGGAGAGGCTGTCCAGAGAGCTGCAGGTGAGGAGACTCCCACGGGTAGGCCCCTTCGCCGGGTACTACTTCTAGGACTCGTTAAATTAACAAACGCAACCTCGTGAGCCGGTGTCAAGAAACTGTTTGTGCCTTTATCGGAGCTTGAACATGAGTCGCAGATTAAAGTAATTGATCGAGTGCACAAACGCATCGCTGAAAGTTGCCGTTTTGAGCCAGAAAAACAACACCGTCATGTACGTGAGATCGTTAATTGGAGCCACGCATGTTGATGTTTCGGTTTAAACACATCGGTTTGTACTTGGTACTTGTAAGAGTACACTGCTGGGGTTGGCACTGCGTTGTGGGTGAGCTGTTGCCAACCCCAGTGATTAAAAGAGCATTTTTTTTACGTTTTTGTCAGATGCTGCCTCTCTTTGTGTTTGTGCTCATCGGAGATGGAGATCAATGCCAATTACACTCGTACAGTTAGCGGACTAAGAGTTTGCAGTGTAAACCTTTGTTCAGATGTTGACTCGCGTAGCGTCGTTTCTCTTGGAAGCTATGGGGAGTGTCACATTTGTGTGTGTGGGGAGCAGAGGTGCAGTGCTTGACACATTGAGATACAAACTTAGTTCTATTCCCAGTCACAGATAATACCATTGGCACGTTACATCAGAACCAGTCTTGGGCCATCCTGAGGGCGACTCGGCCTTAAACAAGTACCTTGTGCAGTGTATAAGGTCAGCACTGGGAAGACAAAGGCGGCCAACGTGGTGTTGGTAACACCATGCTCTTGTGTGTCGTGCAGGTCCTCACTAACGGCACTTGCCCCAACATTGTTAACAGGCTATCGGGGGCTCCTTGTTTCTTGTCGACGATTGAACGTAACCGTTGGCCGTGCAGATGAGAAACAAACTGAACCAGGAGCAGAACTCGCGCCTGCAGCAGCAGAAGGACCTGCTCAACAAGCGCAACCAGGAGGTGGTCATGATGGACAGGCGCATCAGCGAGCTGCGCGAGCGTCTGCGGTCGAAGAAAGCTGCGGCGCAGCAAAAGGAAAACATTCCCGTAAGACGCCCGCAGGCACCACGCGGCCTCCAGCGGGGACGGCGTTCCCCACCATCGACCCGCCGCGTTGCGCTCGTGGACTCCGCCGTGGGGTCGCGGTGTCCACGCAGGACTTGCCGCGTACGCATCGAGAGCGCTCCGACGGACGTGGATTTCTTAAACATTAATTTTACAGGCGATTTTTACGGAGAAACTCCGGCGCTCCGTTCGCTTGCCAGACAACTGACGTGCGCGTCGCTCTGACGTTTCCTCTGCACAGGTGAACGTCGGAGACACGATTCAGCCGAGACACGCGAGCGCCGCCGGTGGCAGGGTGGCGGCCGTGGGCCCCATCGTGCAGTCGCAGGCGGCCGCGGCCGCAGCGCAGCACCGGGGCCCCGCCGTGCCCGCAAAACCCAACGGCGCCGTGAAGAGCACGGCCCCGCACGGTGGTGGCGGCACCCTCGCGGACGGGCCGGTCAAGCCGAGCTCCTTGCTCGTTGAGACGAGCTCCCCTCTGAGACACGCTGCTGCTGCTGCTCCAGAGGTCAGCTCGCCCCTGGGTATAGCCATGGCCCAGGCAATCAATGGTAAGTGCGCGCGAGCCTCTTGGGTTTGCTGCAATAATTCTGGTCTGGGTTGGTGTTGCTTTTTCCCGGGAATGGTCGTTAGCAGGCACGTAACGGTTTTAGCACGGTTGGCTACCTACGGTGCGAAAGAAGTTCAGCACGCGTACATACAACGGTTATTATATCAAGGCCGATTTTTACATTATTAATACGTGCATCGAGTTGTGCGTGGAGGAATTGGTTGCTTGAGTTTTGCGCAACTTATTTGGACGTTTTTTTGCATTGAGAAATGTAGAGAACCATGATGGAACAAATGAGAAATAATAGAAATGAGTAAACAGGAGACAAACTCGAAGTGACTTTTTCAATCAAGTTGCAACAAACCTGACTTGTGATCGATCAGTCATTGAATTGTGGGGGAGGGAACGAGTGTTGCATGCCTAGCATGCTTATTTCATTGTTTTATGCAAGTACAGCAGTTTCTAGTTTTTGAGAGATGTGCGTGTGTAAATCTGGAGTGGTGGTACAATAGTTAGCAGACTGAGCTATGAATTCGGTGACCTGAGTTCGATTCCCAGCAACTCTCATTGACGAGTGCGGTGAAGTATGGTCAGACGTCAGGGGATTGACTGACAGCAGTGGATTTTTAAGACTGAACTATGAATATTCTGCATGAGATCAAGTGGTTATGCACGTTTTGCTGTTTGGATTTTTTTAGTTTTGTGGCAAATAAGAAGCACATACATTTTCCCCAAAATATTATTGAGAACCAAGCATAAACGCCAAGTATTGTCTGATTTCCTTCAGCAGCATTGCACGAGAAGTAAAATATTGTTACCTTATTTTGGTGAAATTCTATGCCTGCTAATGAAGTGTTATATTTTGCTGTAGGTAATACAGCAGCCTCTGAAAAGAAAGATGTTACTGAGCAGGTAAATACCGATCACACACTGATCATTGACACACCATTAACACACCGTGCATGCACCAATCACACACCGTGTACATACCGATCACTCTCGGTACTTACACCGCAACGCGTGAGTTTCTGCTCAAACAGCCATGGGGCAGTGCTCATCTCCTCTCCACAGCGCTGAGGCAGCGCTGGAAATTCCACATTCCTCTAGCAGGAGCACGTCTATCCACAGGACAATACCACTTATCCCTTTCCGAAAAGCGGTCGCTATTTTATCTTTTGGGGGGGGGTCGCGTGCCTGCCGGGGTGAGAAGAGGTGCAGAACACGGAATGAGGTGGCATGGATAAATTGTTAAAGTGATGATTGGCAGCGAGAGGTGTTGTGGGTGTGTAACAGAGGTGGATATAGTGGAGACCAGTGAAACATCGTTTTGTCTGATGTCTGCGCTTGGGGTTCTCCTTCTAACCAAGGTTAAAGAGAAGGGAGTTTTTTTTTCATTAAGCGTTTTGTCTCTGCAGCCGACCGTCAACGGAAGAACAAATCCCATCTCGCCCGATTCCGACAATCCCAAGATGCCTTCCTGTCAGTACTCCGGCAAACAGACGCTGGACAGCCCTTGCGCGACCGCGGGCCCTGGCAGCGACGGGATGGACGCAGACAGGAGGGGGGGGGACGGAGCTCGCCCCGGCCTGCGGGAGAGCACCGGGGCCGCCGGCGCTGCCGTGGGCAGGCAGCGGTCAACGGTGGGGACTCAGGCCAAGGGTGGTGCGCCCCCGCCCCCACCGCAGCGCACCTCGCACCACATCCAGCAGCGGATCTCAGTGCCGCCCACGGTCGACGAGCTGCCCATGTCGCCCCTGTCGCCCCTGTCGCCGCTGTCCGTGCACTCGAACCCGTCGTCCCCCGTCGGGACGGACTCGCTGCTCTTCCACCACCACTGCCCGCAGTCCGCGGCCGTCAGGCCCTTCGTGTCGATGTCTGGCCAAGGGCAGTCCCACAAGCCCCAGTCCCCTCGCAAGGCTCCCACCTCGCAGACGGTCAGCTCCATCTACTCCATGTACACCCAGCAGGCGGCGCCGCCACCTCGCAACTTCCAGCAGGCGGTGCTCGACGCGCTCAGCCTGCGGCGTGGGCCCGGCCCTCGGCCCTCCGGCACTACCGGGAACGGTGAGCCGACGCGTGTGATGGGCAGCCTCTTTTTTCCACTGCACGAGCGAGCCGCGTCAGGGCCGTGCGGGACCAGCTTGGCATTTTTATTTTTTCCATTGCAGAAGCCAAAACCGTGCCGCCGACGTCACGCGCGGCGAATGGGTTGAGACGCGCGTGGACGACGCGGCGACACCGTGACCTCTCTCTGCTGACCGATGTCGCTCGCTACGAACGCGTCATTAGGCCCGCTCCTGGTCCTGCATGGCCCCAAGCCATATTTTTTTAAACTACTTTTTTTGATGTCGCATCTGCGAAATTCCCACAAAGAGTGGTGTCTTGTGATGTTGGGTGACTACAGACAGTAGTGAGATGCTGTCTAGGCCTTCTTGCGTACCACAGCCCGGAAATTTTAAAATGTTGTGAAAAGTCTAATCTGTGAGGCAGATTCTGTCGAATCCTGCTTATTGACAGCGCATAATGTACGCTAACCTATCCCTGTGATGTCGGTGCACTTCTCATTAGCACGTTTGTCTACGTATGGTGCGAAAGAAGTTCAACATACATAAATTGTGAGGCCAGCTTATCGTGGTTTTTGTTTCTGGCTCGGTATGGCAAATAGCCAGTGGAAAACCACGCTCGTTTTGTTTTATTGTTAACGATGTTATCGTGAATTTCAGGTTACAGCAGGCTTCCCCCGTCGAACTCCGGCAGCTCCTACGGTTGCCCTCAAGGCACGGAGAGGTCAGACGGAGAGGCGACGGCCGCCTTGGCAGGGGTCTCCCCGGCAGCGCGGCCGCTCAGCCCCACCAAGCTGCTGCCCTTCAACGCCCTGCCCACGTCGGCGCGCTACCAGAGCGAGGCCGACCTGGAAGCGCTGCGGCGGAAGCTGGCCAACGCGCCGCGGCCGCTTAAGAAGCGCAGCTCCATCACCGACTGCGACGACGGTCCCGCCGGCAGCGGCGGCCCCGGCGCCGTCCAGAAAATCCTCTACCAGCGCTACAACCCGCTGGCGACCACCGATGTGACGGCGTCCGCGCCGCCTGCCCACGGCTCGGCGGCCGGCGCCGGTGCCGGCGTCGCCGCCGCGCCCTTCTACAAGCCCAAGTGGCCCCCGGCGTATGCGCCCAATGGCTCGCACGGGCCGGCCCACGCCGCGGGGACGGGCCACGGGGGAGATGCGCGCTCGCCGGGCCACTTTGGGGACGAGGCTGCGAACGGAAACGTCGAGAGGGCTGGTGCCAAGGCGGACTCGAACTCGGCGCTGGCCAGAGAAGAGGCCGCCCTGCCTTCGCCAAATTCCGTCGCCGAAGACGACCAGAACAACAACGTGATGGTGTCGGCGATGCACCAAGTGGGGGGACTGTTCGTAGGGAACGTGGCGGACGACGATTTTCCCATGTCGCCGCCACCACCGTACCCTTCCTTGGCGGAGCACGAGAGGGTGCCCACCATCATTAGCTCCACAGCTCCTCTGCCACCGGTGAGTCTTTGAGCAAGGAGGCGTTGCTGTTTCGTTATCCTCCGCCCTGTCCTCTCGAGCGGTCTTAGCTAAAGGGTGCTGACGGCCGCCCAATCCCCCGGTGTGCCACATTCATGCCACATTAATCCAAAACTGATGCGCACGCTTAATAAAGACAACTTTATTGTACCATCGGTCATCATCGTAAGTGGTGTTTTTATAACGCATTCATGACATCATTAGCATGGTATGGCTTTAACGTGAGCTCGCATTTATGGCTTACGTATGACATGGCTTTATGGGTTGCTGGGAGGAGTTAATTGGAGGCGTGGTGCAGTTGTGTGTGGTGGTGTTGTTGGCCGTGTACTCCGAGTGCCCGGGGGTGGCGACGGTGACCTTCTCCGTCCCTGCCACAGGGCAAGCGCACGAACCTGAAGAAGAACGGCTCGGAGCGGATAGGCCATGGCATGCGCGTCAAGTTTGACCCGCTGGCCATCCTGCTGGACGCGGCGCTGGAGGGAGACTACGAGCTGGTGCAGCGCGTCCTGTGCGAGGTAGGGATGTCGTTCCGACTCTCATCGGTCTGAAAAATAAATCAAATATTAAATCAAACGATCGAGCTTCATACGAAATTGCAGATGATCCGGGGGAAAATTTGATTTCGGATCGATCGGAAGATGTGAAGTCACATCTGCGCTTTTCCCGTAAAGAGTGGTGTTTTAAATTTTGATTTAAAGCTTTCGTGACTGCAGTAATTCATATTCTTAGTTTTTTCGGTAAAGTCACGTTGAAGAGAAACAACAAATATATATATTTTGTTATTTTGTTGTTTCTCTTCAACGTGACTTTACCGAAAAAACTAAGAATATGAGTGGTGTTTTGTGACGTTGGGTGACTACGGGGAGTAGTGAGATGCTGTGCAAGCCTTGTTGCGTACCACAGCCCAGCAGTTGAAAAATGTTGTGGAAAGTCTGTGAGGCAGATTCTGTCGAATCGTGCCCATTGACAGTGCATCAAGATGTACGCTAACTTATCCCTGCGATGTCGGTGCACTTCTGATTAGCACTCTTGGCTACTTACGGGACGAAAGAAGTTGAACATACATACAGCCTGCGTGTTCCGGTTAAACCCCTCGGGCATGGGAGGTGCATTTGTGTTGTTCGTTTTAGAGCGTTTTCTCGTGTTGTGATTCACTTATGACCATGGATTTGGCAGGGCGGAGGGGGCTTTTAGATCTTCTCTCCCACGGTGAACAAATTCCTATTTGGGGACAGGAGTTGCGTTTCTCCTGGACCCCGGTTAGCCTTTGGGAGCCATCCCGTGCGGTAACGAAGTCCGCTGCTCCAACTGAAAGCGCCCCCCCCTGCGATTGTTCCCGTGTGCGAGCGAAGGTGCGCGACGCAAGCCAGCCCAACGACGAGGGCATCACGGCGCTGCACAACGCCGTGTGCGCCGGCCACATGGAGATCGTGCGCCTGCTCGTGCACACCGGGGTGAACGTGAACGCCGCCGACAGCGACGGGTGGTGAGCCGCGTGGTCTGCGCGCTGCCGCTGCCGCCGCTGCTGCCGCTGCCGCCGCTGCTGCTGCTGCCACCGCTGCTGCTGCCGCTGCTGCCACTGCTGCTGCTGCCACCGCTGCTGCCACCGCTGCTGCCACCGCTGCTGCTGCCACCGCTGCTGCCACCGCTGCTGCTACCACCGCATGTGCTCACCAGACTTGGGACGTGGCGAGAAACATGTCGCGGCAGTGGCGTAGTTTACCGATTTTTCGTTCGTAGTATCAGTGTCTACTGGAGGAGTAGTACCCTTTTAGAAATAAGATTCGCAAGCCGCACGATGTTATTACACTCCAGCGCTACAACACCACTCCTGATAGTGACTTTAAAGTATTTTTTTTCTCATTCACCAAGTCTCCAGCTCACATCAACACAACGACGTGAGGGCTTTCCTTTTAGGATATGAGAATTAGAAAAAAAAAATGTGATTGCCATGCAACGAACATTCTCTGCAGGCCATGTAAGCGGTGCGTCTCCTCCTGTCATGTGGATTAGGAGGCTTGCTGAAGTGCCCCTTCATCAAGTAGTTCTGCGTTGTCATCTTTTTCCCGGCCATTCTCTCACTTGTCTTCCTTCCCTTGGCGTGATGCCAGCAGCATAATCGGACGGTTATTTGGGAAAGGATAATAGATTAGAAGCGAGCGTGTAAAGGAGGCAGCCTGCCAAATCTGGACACCTCATTTCAGACCTCACTCATTCAACAAGATTTTTCCAAGTATTCAATCCTCGGCCCCGTGTTCTTTTCATTATAGAAAAATGACGGTGGTTCGCCATCCTTGTAGTTTCATTATTAAATTGACATTTGTCCAAATGTGCCGTGGAATTCAACGAACGTTTCCTTGCAGGCAGTAAAAAAGTGCCAATAGGAGTATCGATACCCTGGCTCTGTCAGCACGTGCAGTGCATTGTGGGAGCTGCTTTGTGTCCTTGTCATGAACCGAGCGAGTGGGAGAAGCTGTCATGGTGGTGGTCTGCCTCGTGGGTCACAGTTAGCTCCTCCTGATATACAGGAGGTCGTGGGTTCGATCCTGATGCTTGTATATAAGGAATATGTATGTTCTCCGCATGGATTTTTCTTCGTGTCCTCAAGTTTTTCCCTTCATATTTAGGAACATGTGTTTAGAGTATTTGGCTGATATACATTTCCACGTGATAATCTTCGTTGAGCTATCATTTGTGGCCAAGTTGCTTCTGAAAAGAGAGATGTCTCGCTCAGTGGACCTTGCCTGGTAATATAAAAAAATGATTCGTTTATAGTTTAAAAGGCAGATTTCAAAACGTTTCTGCTACAGATTTTACATTTACTCAATTTATAAGATACCCTTCAATGTTTGAGTCTACTCTTTCATGCCACAAAAGTACATAACACCCAGAGACAAAGATCCCTTGTAAATCAGACTGCTGGGGCAAGTGCCTTTAGCGAGCACATATGAAGGCCCGGACGGCGTACGAGGGCTTGATGTGGCCAACGCCACGCCACAGCTGCCTTTGTCTCCCCAGCGGTGATGTTCACACCACCGGTGATTGACAAGTTCCGGTATGTGACCTAATCGTCCTGCCTCCCACCCCGTCGCGAGCGCCGCACGCCAGTTTAACACTTAGTGGGCTGTCGCGACCAGTATCATCCATAATAGTGTTTTTTGGTTAGATCGCGTTAATATAAACGTGTCGTTAAACCCGCCACCATCGAGCCACGCACCACGTGGGTGACGCGCTGGCGCACGATAACTCGGTAACGAGCGGCGGAACGTCGGTCCCTTGCCCCCCCCTCCTGTCCACAGGACGCCGCTGCACTGCGCGGCGTCGTGCAACAACGTGCACCTGTGCAAGTTCCTGGTGGAGTCCGGGGCGGCCGTGTTCGCCGTCACCATCAGCGACAGCGAGACGGCGGCGGACAAGTGCGAGGAGATGGAGGAGGGATACCAGCAGTGCTCGCAGTTCCTCTACGGTAGGGCGGGCCGCGGCTGCATATATATATACGTGTGAATGTGTGTGCGTATACGTGTGAATGTGTGTGTGTATACGTTTAGTTTAACAGCAGAGGTCTCACTCCAAATCAGTCGAGCGGCAATATCTTTTCATCGCTTGCGTAACGCTGTGTGGAAGCTACCTGGACTGTCGCTCCGCACTAAGCTTCAGGTCTTCTCGGCCACGGTCATTCCCTCCCTTCTCTACGCTTGCGAAACGTGGACCCCCCTAATGGAACATCTTCGCCGGTTAGAAACATTTAGGCTAGCCTGCCTACGATCCATCCTGGGTTTAACCAGGCTGGATTTTGTGAGGAGCTCATAAATCTTTGAAAGATCTGGGCAAGGTCCCATCGGTGAGCTCCTCCGGCAGGCAAGGCAGCGTTGGCATGCCCAGCCACCGCATGCCGAAACAGCTTTTGTTCGGCCGGATCGAGGGGGCTAAACGGGCGCGGCACGGGCTAGAGAAGAGATGGAGTGTTGTGGTACAGGAGGACGCGGAGCTGAGTGGACTTGCCGATGACTGGTACCAGCGGTGTCAAGATCGGCCTCTGTGGAGGAGGCTCGTGAAGGACGCTATTGGGCAGTTGGAGGCAGTCGCCCTCCAACAACAACGGAGGGCGGAGGAGCGACGCTCACAACAACGAGCGGAGCGCCGGGTGACTAGAGCACAGCAGGTTGGCACAGTAGGGGGCACAGGTGGTGCATCAGCCAGTCATCTCAGTCATCTCAGTCAGTCGACCCGTGGCACTTGGGTCTGCCCCGTGACCTCCTGCCCACGGGCGTTCGACACTTCACGTGGCCTCAAGGTGCACATGGCCTGGCACAAGCGTCGTGGTGACGTCACCGCCACTTAGTGGCAAATGGCGGTTGTTGTTGTATACGTATGTGTCTATGTCTACTATGTACGTGTGTATGTTGAACTTCTTTTGCACCGTACGTAGCCAACTGTGCTAATCGGAGGTGCGGGGGAAGAACAACTAATTAATCAAAAAAATCTGGGAATGTGGGAAGGCCGTGAAACCACTCCACACCTCTGCAGCGCCGCGTCTTCACCTCTCACGGCATGCATCGCCCACCTCCACATGCATCCTCCACCTCTCCTCTCATCACCCATCTCTCACCCGATGCGTCACCCTCCTCTCGATGCGTCCCACGCCTCGCTCCACGCATCTCTGCTCTGCGCCCATCTCCACTTCACTCCGAGTTGCCCGGTGCTCGGTTGAGACCCGGTTGCCATGACGCACCGCTAATGAGTGTGGGCCCACGTGCAGTGGGAGCTGTGCGCAGTGAGGATTACATCGCTTCACTTAATGCAGGGCCACCGGCTCTTCCTGTCAAAACGAGCAGATATCCAGCTGTGAAAACACGTCATAACTACATTTCTCGTGTGCTATATATTCCAACTAAAATTTGCCCTTATTGGAAATCTATTATTCATTAATTGACGGAGAATATAACATAGCAAACGCTGCCCTTGTGGGAGTATTCTGAAGAGATGTGAATGCAAAGTGTTGACTCATCCCGTGAATAATTTGCAATCTAAATTAGAAGGAAGCCATTCTCCCACCGGTTTGCTTTGAGATTTTTGAGGTCATGGAGGTCGGCTTATAATGATGTGGATATTTTTCCTCGAATGTGAATGTATTTTGAATGTTGTGGCCATGGACTTGGTGATCCTACGCACGTTGAACAGGATTCATTTGGACCCAAATCACTTGCCTCTTTATTTAACGTTCTTTCAAAGGTGAAACTTAAATCAAACTAAGGCTGCAACTTTTAAAGATGAAATAACTAAAATGTTCCATTGTTGTGTTCAACAACCACATGGCATATCATTTCCACGTAATTAGAAAGCATCATAAATATTTAATTCTCACCAGCGTGATACGATGCACGTATTGTGGGGTTATAAGAATCAATTTCAAATGAGGGAGCATTTTTTCTTACTTTCTTAAATATTTAGCTCCTTCTAAATAAAACAAGGCCTCAGAGGAGGGGCAGCTGCAGCACGACGCACGATTTCAACACCATGAGCTCACCAAAACCCGCAGCATCTACTGCCTATTTATTCCCCCCTCACCTCCGATGAGCACGGTTGGCTACGTACGGTACGAAAGAAGTTCTACGTACATACATACACTCGCTCAACCACACACACACACACACATATATCTTTGGCGATGATGGACATTCGATGCCCCCACTTGCCGCTGCAGGCGTGCAGGAGAAGCTGGGCCTCATGAACAAGTGCGTGGTGTTTGCGCTGTGGGACTACGAGGCGACGCGGGACGACGAGCTGGCGGTGCGCGAAGGCGACTCGCTGAGCGTGCTGCGCCGGAGCTGCGGCGGCGGCGGCGCTAACGACGACGCCGACAACGACAACGGCGGCCGTGGCGGCGGCGAGGCGGAGGACGGTGGCGGCGCGGAGACGGAGTGGTGGTGGGCGCGCCTCGGGGAGCGCGAGGGCTTCGTCCCGCGCAACCTGCTCGGGGTGAGTTTGCGCTCCGCGTTCGCCTTCCCCGCCCCTCGTGCAACCCAGGGGGGGGGGCGCCGCTTCGAGTCGTTGGCCCGGCGGGTTCACACGGTGGCGCACGGTTCTTAAATCTCTCCCGCCGCCTCCGTGCGGTCGCGTGAGGCGGGGGTAATGTGTGGGTACTCGCGCATCTCCTGAGATGCCTGGCCGGCGTGGAAGAGAAGGGTGCACTCTCTAGAGGGCCTCTCCAGAGCTGCCTCTCGTAGCGTGAGCAGGCAATTGCAGGGCTGCACCTTTACCTGTTATCAATGGGGCATCCGGGTTGACCAGTCGCGTGCCGTTCTTGTGGTCCCTGACTTTGCCGGTCTCCACCCATCCTCCGTTATCTTGCAGTAATGGCAAGGCATTTCCTAACAAGCCTACCTGTTTATGCTATTGGAAAAATGCTAAGATAATAATGAAAACTAATAGTGACTGTCTTTATTGTGTAGAAGCTCTAGACGCTATATTGTATCCTCAAGAAACATTTAACTTGTGCATTTGTAAATGATAACGGTGTTACAACTATAATCATACACACATCTTGGCCTTATAATGCTAAAAACAAGATCACACTCTCATTGCTTCCACTAACACTACGTATTTAGGTATGTTAAAATAACGGTCTTAGTTTTATTGAAAGTTGTTAACCGTGAAATACACATTCCTTGCTGTTACTCAAATTAAAGTTCCGTGTGTCTCTTCTGAAACGCATTTTTGTTTGTTTGTCTGTCTCAGTTGTATCCTCGGATCAAACCGAAGAGCAGGAGTTTGGCGTGACGGCTCCGGGCCCGGCTGCGCGCTGTTGTGACGCCTGCCCCTGCGGTTTGGTTATTTTGCTGCGTCACTCTGCATAGCCAGCCTCATTCTCCTGCAACAGCAGCAGCAGCAGCAAGTGAAATATTCTCGAGTGTGCTTTGTGTCTTTCTAGCAGTGCGCACCTCATCAAAGTGGAGCGTATGCTTGTTTAACAACAGTTGCTTGGGCGTTTTTTCACAAACATTGTGGACGTCGTTGGCCTGAGTATGCGTCCCTAAAGCATGGGTTCACAGCTGCATCCCAAACACATTTTGTGTAAGTGATAGCCTACTGTGGAAAACCCCGTGGGTGTTTGCTCGCAGGACTCTGCTCTGAGTGCAGGTGACGCCAGCGCACAGGCCGAGCTGCTCAGTCACAACCGTGGTGGGGTACTCCTCTCCAGTGGCAGCAGCCAGGGGCTTGTGGGGGAAATTCCACATCCCTGTGATGGAGGGGCCAGCTTTCCATAGGACAAGCTCTGTTACAAAGTGGTACTATCTTATCGACCGCGGAGGGGATGATAGGCTGATGACCTTAAACAAGAATTTGTTGAATTAACACCTTTCAAATGATAAGGATGGGAGGCACGGCTGGTGGTACTGATCGCGCCAGTGCGGGAACTACCTAGACCTTGTCACTTTGAACGTGCATGCACGTTTTGTTGAAGGAGACAATACAGTCACCGAAAGCGTGAAGAAACAACAGTTTATGTTCAGTCCTTTGGATATAGGTCTTCCCACGCCAAGTCAGGTGTAGGGATTATTTAACCATACTTCACCACAGTGGTCAGTGTAGGTTGCTAACGATGTATTCTGATGTTTGGAGGGGTTGCCTTGGGCACGTGACGTTTGTTGTTACTCAAGAGCATGCTCCTCTTTATTGCGGTTCGTCTGCCTGTAGATATGTCTGGGTGAATCCTTTCCTCGTTACTTTTATACTGTAGCTGTCAAATAGTTTACCTTGCTTTCTGTGGCGATACACATTGTCGTGTAGATGTAAATTATAGTCAAAAGGTGATGTGTTGAGTTTTTGGTTTTGTAGAATTTTTCCGTTGACAAAATATGAATGTTTGATGAAAAAACACGACCATAGATATCCTGCAAGTCACATGTGCTGTAATGTACGCTGCGGGTTACAAGAGGGGCACGTGGGGAAGGAGTGGAGCTTGACGTGAGGGCTCAGCAAGGGTCACGCTGCCGCACCACGCACGCCGGGAGATGCCATCGAGGAGAAACGGCGCGGAAGGTTGACGCGTGTCGTGGCGTTCATTTGCGACGATGCTGCGGTTCACGCGTCCTGCTCGGCCAGGCCGCCATCGCTGAGTGCGGGGCTTGGTAGAGTTCAACAGCCTACCGCGCAGCCAAAACCCAGCCCCCAGTGACTACGTTCTCTACTGCTTTACTGTTCAGAATCACGGAGAGACGCATGATTGGTCATAGATGTTTAAATGATCGAGAAGGCTAAGTGTCTGTCCGACTGGATTCCTCATTATCATCCGCCATCAAGCCAACACCGCCACCCCTCGGGGTCCTGCGTTGCCATGGTTCCCGTAGCACCGGCACGCGGACCGAGTTCGAAGAAGGGGACTGGTCTCTTGCTGGGACTTCCTCATCCGTTTCAGAGTGGAGAGGTTGAGTAGAGTTGAGTTGGGGATTCTATTGCAACACGGTGAAGAGGTCTTGTCTCCAGCTCATCTCCTCCTCACTCGGGTGGAGCGCTGTCCCAAGTGCTCCTTGTGCCTCTAATCACGTACCACTGCAGCTCGGCGCATTGCGTCGCCGCTACGTAGAATATACTTGTGCCTAGAGGGTTGGATAGAAGACACTGTATTCCTAGATCTGCGTGCTTTCACTTGTACATATAGTAAACCAAACCTTGCAACGAGCATTGTCCTCGGTGACCCCTGCGTAGCGTGAGAGATGGGTGAAGCATCAGAGGTGTGGCAGTCGGCAAGGGTTGTGGTTGGTTTGTTTCATAAATGTAACGCGTTGTGATGGCTTGCAGTAACAAATATAATCAAGTTATGGTACTGCAGATGTTACAGGCCAGTTTCAATAGAAATGGGCGGATGAGACAAAGTGCACACTGTGCGTGTATGGAATATTAAAGTGTGCATGCCCCAGAGTCATTTAGTCTTCATGGTGTAGCAGCAGCAGTGCTGAGCCTTGCCTCTTCGGGCCACCTTTTCAATATCCACCCCTCGTGCACATCACTGCGACTTGCCCCTGGCTGTCGAGTTTCATGTTTCAGTTTATTGAAAGTCTCTGGCCGGCTTTAAGACAAACTGTTCATGGCTCGGAGGCCTCCCTTGCACTCCAAACCTTGATATTACATTTAACTACAAATAGAACTGTATTTGTAGAGTTTTATTAACTTGTGCAGCAGCAGCTCTTGCTGTGTACTTTGACCCAACGTGATTTTTCAATATTTGAGACTTAGCAGGTTCGACAGCATGATTTGAAGTGACGAATAACTATCCTCTTTGTTGAAGATTTAGCGAAGCAAGTCTTCTGTGGATTGTTTCCAATTTTATAAAATCGGACATTCGCGTCTCCGTTCTCTGTCAGGAGCAAGCAGAGCTCTCGCCATGACAAGTCTGGCGTGAGGCACTGGGATTGGCAGGTCAGTTTGTCCCAACTCGGGCGCAGACTCTAGAAGCTCTCCAGCCCAACGTAAAGTTTCTCTGTCAGGCAATTACTGCGGAAATCGCCGAAATAATCTAATTTCTTCACCTACATTACACAGTTGAACAAGCATCGTAAGAATCTCTCTGAAAAGCCAACGTCTTTTTGCACACGCAAACAATTGGGCGGCAGACCGGCAAAGGTTACTTCCTTGGTCTCATCGCCACTGTTGACTCCACAGAGCGGTATTTATTTTACCCATCGTCCGCAACGGATAAACCGCGCACGCAGGGCTCCGTTGCACCCGAGGGTTTTTCTCACGGCCGCACGACAAGCTGGCGCTTCGGCGTTGTGCGAGGCATCCCCTCGCTGGCGAGCGAGGCGTACCCACGCTGTTATTGACAATTACTTTTACGGCGTGCAGGATGCTGCCATGGGTGCAATGGGCTTGTAATTCAACCTTGAGGGCAGACCATCATCGAGGGCCTTCGGAGCACTAACCTGGTCTCCGAGATAGACTTGGGACCGGTGATTTCGCAAACAAAAGAGTTGAGCAGCCGCGTCGTGCCCCGACACCAGATCGCTCTCGGTCTTTTCATTCCCGGTCTGTGGCTGTCTTTGGGGAGTATAATGCGGAAGTTAATTGTTAGCCGCTTTAACCCTGTGAACACCACGAGAAGAAACTGCAATAATCAAAAACGGTACTCTTTAACAGTTTATTTATACACTTAGGCTTTCGCGACCAATATAATCCATTTTAGAGGTTTTTTCGGTTAGATTGTGTAAAGATATCTAAATGTGTCGTAAAAAATCTGGCTGTCGCCTGATGAAGCTAGTTGTAATTACTGGCGAAACGTCGTACTCTGATTGTAAAAGTTGTGGCTTGGCTCTCCAACACACCGGTGTGCTGGACTAGTGACGAATTGGCCACGTTCTGTTTAAGTGACAACCCTTACCAGTTGGCTGTGTCGGGTGGTGGCGAGTTTACCGACACATTTATATATTTACGCGATCTAACCCAAATAACCTCTTATGGAGTGTATTTATACGCTGCAGTACATTTCCGTATTACCCAGGTCATCTGAATAATTCAAAATATACAACGAATGACATTACTTCTGCACCATGTTTACTTTTGTCCCGATGTGTTGAGGGATTGTCGAGCATGGCAGTCTCATCCTGCGCAGTAGGCCACTGGAGCCCCCCCTCTCTCATTCTCCCCCCCCCTCTCTCATTCTCCCCCCCCTCTCTCATTCTCCCCCCCCTCTCTCATTCTCCCCCCCCTCTCTCATTCTCCCCCCCCCTCTCATTCTCCCCCCCCCTCTCTCTCTCATTCTCCCCCTCCCTCGCTCTCTCATTCTCCCCCCCCCCTCTCTCTCATTCCCCCCCCCCTTCCCTCTCTCTTTCAAATTAATGTCACGGCATTTCCCCCTTCGCATCGGCTCCGGGGCGAGATGGAAGTAACGCTCCGTGTCTCTTCAGTCGACGAGACATTACCATGCACGTACAAAGACAGCACCATTAAATATTCCTCGCAATGTGCATAGTGAAGGTATATATTATATCTTTTTTTAATGTATAACGGTAATGAGTCTGTTTTGTTGGTGGTCTGAGACGAGTGGGTCAGTTGGTAAAGAGGATGAAAGCAGTGGTCGGTGATGTTTGCTTTGTGAAATGAAAAGGATATGTCAAGTGAATGGAGGCAGGTGATGTGAGGGTGTGTAGTGCTCCTGATGTAACGTTGAAAGGACAGCCATCATTTTAATCAAATCAAGGTAAAAAACACTACACGCTTTTGTAACATTTTCCTTTTTTTACATTAAAATTATAAAACGAGATGTCTGATGTCGATGCATTGATTTGTCAAATACGCGAACCACGTTGTGCCACATAATTAACTGAATTGGGTGATGTGTGTAGTCCCAACGGAGTAATTTGCAGCTGACTTTCCAGCATTGGGGGACGATTGGCCAATACCCTTGTTCCATTGTTTGGGTGGGGGGGTTGGGGGTTAGCTTTGGGAAAAAACCAGGGAACCAGGAGGAAAGCAGAACAGGGAGAGAATATACAGATTCCACACAGTAAGGTTCCTGAGTTTGGAATAGAACCCAGGCACGTCTTGCTGTGAGGCAAGTGTCACCAATGGGGCCACCTTGAGAGATAATTCAGTTACTCGCTAAATCGACGACGAGTCGGAGAGTTCTCAGCTTGTCGACCCTCCCTTGCTTGAAGTTGAATTTGTTGATGGTTATTTTTTATTAAAGGCCCCCCCCATGACTTCCCCTTAGTAGCTGGAGTGTAACTAACCCCACATTTCAAGTCGGGGCATGCACTGAAATTAATTATTTCGTGGCAAGAGCGTCTGCTAAGACCAGACTCGAGTGGAGAAACCTGAATGTCTCCGCCCGATCACATTCGTTGACTGTGCACAAATAAAACAATAGCTTTGCACATCATTCTGCCCGGTCCAATTTTTCACGCTGACATTTAATATATTTGATTTACGTGCCGCTTACCGCTCATTACACAGTCTGTGGCGCCTTAACGGGGTAAATCTACAATTCCACGTCAAGTGCTGCTTCCAACCCAGAGCTGGCCCCAAACAGATTGTGAGTTCCCGCTGATAGACAATGCCACGGAACGGGTTTGCGTCTCCTAACACGTCTCTAATGGTGTAACCGGGCGCCCCGAATCTCGCCGCTTCATGAACCCGGCGGCGTCCCACGATGTTGCTGCCGCGTTGTGTTTCGGATGCCCCGAGTCCACCGCACAGAGACGGCGTCGAGACCCGGCGATGAACCGCGGTGGAACTTTATTGGGTGGCTCAGCAGAAGCGTGGCTCTCAGCCCCACTAGAGGCTGAGCCTCGCTCAGCCTCCTCCTCAGCACACCGCGTGGAACTGAGCTGGTAAGACCGTATTCATCACTAGCTTGAGCGAAGCGAGGATGAGCCATTGTTGGCCAACTGAATCTCTGTCTGGTGTGAGGCAGCATTCTCGACGAATGCGGTGGTCAGCTATTTATACGAATATGACAGACACACTCAGACCTCCCAGGTACATGACGCAGACGCAAGGAGGGACTGATTCGTAGACAGGTTTTACCAGACCCATGCGTGCGCACTCTCACGAGTCGCCGTTTGGCCGGGAGGAATGGGCGAGGCGCGATCCTGCAGCAAACTTGGCAGGCGGCCCTGGCTCAGGTAGGGTCCGGGCAAGGGCGCTCCTGTTCAGATCTAAAGTGGTTTAGTGGGGATAGGCAAGCGTGTGCGTCGGGCAACAAAGACAAAGATCCCCCGTGTAACACGGTTGGGGCAAGTGCTGTTAGCGATCTCCAATGAAGGCTGGAACGGTACACGAGAGGGTGGGTCGCAGCACCACGCCCGGCCGCCTTTGTCTCTCCAGTGACGATGTTTACACTGCACAATATACTCATTTGGGGTTGAGTCTACCTAGGGGAGGCCCAGAACTGATTCAGATAATCGTCACTGGTGTTGGCCGTGAGCTGGAATCGAACTCGAGCAGCCGAGTTCGAAGCGCAGCACGCTAACCGCTACACTACCGCTCCCCCACGTGTGTATGTGTCTGACACGTATGTGTGTGTGTATGTATGACGCGCGCGTTTTATCATTGTAAATAAAGAGGCGGACGAGAGCATATTGGAGGACTTTTCTCAAACGCAACCTAATACAGAAATGAACAACAGCATTGGCAACGTGTCCAATGAGTAACGTGTCATGCTTTTTGCCTGCTCGGACACGTGGAGCAGAAACACGCACACGAACAACGAGAAGGAACGTTCCCGCAGTCCACGACGATTAGGGTTGGATTTAGAAGCTGTCCCTTCGTTGGCAGAAGTAATTCGATTTTTGCCTTTCTGATTTGTGTGCTACAATTATTTCTAAGACGTCTTAAATTCTGAGTTAGGGAATTTATGTTCCGAGACAGGGCCAAGCTCTATGACGTTTTGGTCGCAGTGGGTCTGATAAAATATAATTTGCGTGATCCAAGGATGTTGATAACCCTTGGCATGTTAAGTAGATTGTGTCGGTGGAGGGTGTTCAGGAATAAGCTCTTAAAGAAGGCCAACAAGTCCGTACGTTGGAAGATTTGTTTTTGTTTACATGGGAATTATTTATCAGGGTATGTCACCTATACATTTTTGGGAAGTTGAACGTTTTAAACGATCTTGTTTGGAGTAATTGGCAAGTGGAGGGGTTGCAGGTGTTTAGATGACCAAATATAAGATGTCACGCAGTGATCAGTTGAGTTACCCAAATTACCGACTGCCAAAGTGAAGCGAGGCGTATCCGTCAGGATTGTAGACATCACGGTGGCGTTTTCTGGATCCGTGGGCGATGTTAGACTTTGAAATAAAGGGTAAATAAACTGAACTATTTACAGCAGGTGGGGGAGGGGATATAAGCCAATTCCAATTTATATCACCTGGCAGGGTTAATTATGCAGAGGCGAATGGGAGTAATTTTTCATGGATTTGATAAACTGTGGAGGCGTGTGAAGCCTGGCAAAGATAGCAAATGGTCAAAGGAAAATCACAGACATTGGGACCCTAAGCATGACTAATCCATAGAATTATGGATTGGAAATCGATGTTGCCAAGGAACAATGTAAATGTGTATAAATTATAACACATCCATCTTTTGAGGGTATATTGGCTGAACAACAACATAAAATCCGGTAAGGGTTGTCCAAGACTCAAGTATCGTAAGCTGAAGCCAGGGTTCGGATATGCAGTCCCTGCAAAGTCTGCGTTGAGCGTGAGTCTGCATGAAGCACGTTGAGATTGCCTTGCAGACTCTACATGTTGAGCTCCATTCTGCCTCACGGCTTGTGAACTCATCATTGTGAGAGATACGATTTGGTCATTTACAGTGCTTACAGGACCTGGCTGGATTAAATTTGATTACATAAATAATAAAGAAAAACTATCAAAATGAGGTTTAAAGACTAATGCATCCTATATGGTTCATGGAAGCGCCATTGAATAACTGACGGAGTGGGAGCCATGCAAGGGATGGAGCAATCGCACGATCTCGTGTGCAGGTGCTGCACGATTTGTTGCACAACAGCATTGCGTGGGATGCTAACTGTGTCCAATACAAGAGATGTCACCAGCTGGTGATGTCACCACACCTCGTCATTGCCGTCAACCTGTCGCGAGATCCCGCAGCAGTTGCACGGTCCACGTGCGACCTCCAGGATCAGCCGTGGACGTCTCCCGCCATCCGATCTCAGGTCTCCACCTCCCCTTGGTCCCGGACTCGCGGGGGACCCCTGCAATGTCCGTGTGGGCAATGGCCCCTCACCCACCCTGCACGCGTCCCACCCACCCAACGTAGCCGTCTACGCCGAATCACATCCAGAGCCCTCGCCTGCCCTCTTCTCATCCGGACTCTGCGTCGCTTCTCCTGCACTGCCGCGGAATTCCCAACATCCGTGTCGGATTCCTTTCTGAGCCGCTGGGCGTCCTGCTGCTTGCTCTCTGATCCGCACAGTAAGGCGGATAGAGCACCCTGCCTCCAATACCACACTCTCTACACTCAGACGCATCTCTCTCCTTTAACATCGTGGTTTCCGTAGCCCATCAAACACCTGCCTGTGGACCTCACTGCGTCACTACACAAAGTCCTCGACCGCCTCCGCCTTCTCTCCTCCTACCAGGATCGCAACATCAACGTTGCCTTGGGAAAGATTAACGCGAGGCAGCGATGGCCAGCCTCAGTGTCTCTGACTGCCAGCTGCCACCAGACCAGCATCTCGTGCATGCTCCAAGCCCCGCGTTGTCTCGCCTGCACTCATACCTGGGGGTCCTCCTGTGCTCGCCCTACTCGTTCGTGAATACATCCCCCAGCAGGGTCCAGGTGACAGCGTGGAGAGTCCTTCATCCAGCAGTAGATTGTTCACAGCCGATGATTATGATAATTACATTTTTGGAACAATTCTCTGGTGTGTGTATAAAAGGTATTATGCTTTGTATGTATATGTATTGTATATATTATATAGTTATTGTCATGTGTAAATGTATCATGAATGTATGTATCATGAATGTATTTCTACGCAGCGTACACGAGTTTATATATATAGATAGGTATGTGTGCATGCACCTAATGGTTTTATTTTTGCATTGCGTGTGACATAACTGTGCATTGCATTTATACGCCTTTGTACAAAACATAAAATCATCTCTCCTTATATTATTCACATATAAAGATACAGTCGCTAGGTAACCCCACAGCCGCCAGCAAGACATTGTGTGAGGCTCCCCTATTGGACTGGCTGGCCAGCGTGAGGCGTCTTCGCGCACACGCGAGGCTCATTAGGGCCGCGCCGATGATGGACGTCACGGCTCACGGCTCCCGGCAGCGCCGCAGCCCCCAGCCTCGCCCGGACAGCCGCCTCCTCCTCCTCGTCGGAAGAGGCGCATCAGCACTGTATGCTACAGTTTGTGTGTGGCTTGCCGGTCGCTGGACCCAGCGTCAGCAGCGTCAGCAGCAGCAGCAGCTGGGACGCGCGTCTCATTGTTTAGCAGCTCCTGCAGGGGCATCGCCGCGTTCTTCTCTGTCGTGAGACGCGTCTCCCCCTCCTCCCCCCTCGTCCCCCCCCCCCCTCCTCCAAGGATTTATTTCAATGCGTGATTCGTCATCGGTGTGTTCCCCACTCGCGCCAACAGACGTGACCCCCCATAAGCTGTAACCAAAGTGGCGAGGGATGATGGCTATAGACAGTAAGTAGCCCGCCTGCCTTGTGCCTGCGCGCGTTGTACCCTGCGTGTGTCTGTGCGCGCGTTGTGCTCTGCGTGTGTCTGTGCGCGCGTTGTGCCCTGCGTGTGTATGCGCGCGTTGTGCTCTGCGTGTGTCTGTGCGCGCGTTGTGCCCTGCGTGTGTATGCGCGCGTTGTGCTCTGCGTGTGTCTGTGCGCGCGCGTCAGCCTCTCTCTCGGCGTCGGTGTCCGTGTGGCCATGGCACTCCCCGGGTGCGTGCGCGCCCTGCCCGCGTGCCGAGTGCCGCCGCTGTCGCCGCGGCTGATCGGGCGTCACCGGGGCTCAGAGGGACCCCCCTCCCGCTGCCCTGCGCCATGGACTTCATCG
This sequence comes from Petromyzon marinus, assembly GCF_048934315.1. NCBI lineage: Eukaryota > Metazoa > Chordata > Hyperoartia > Petromyzontiformes > Petromyzontidae > Petromyzon > Petromyzon marinus. The sequence continues at coordinate 15,343,510 of NC_133697.1, read as the reverse complement.
CGGCGGGACGCTACTGCTGCCCGCTGCTTGCTTCGCTACTAGGTCCGCTTCTAGGTCGACAAGAGTGCCCGTGGAGTGGCGCAGCGTAGCAAAAACAAAGATCCCCCGTGTAGCCTTAAAATTCTGTTAGGGAAAGTGCTGTGAGCGAGCAGCACACATGAAAGCCGGCACTGCACACGAGGGGGTGGGTGACTTCATGGCTCGTCGGATTCCTCCAGGATAAATAAAACATTCTGATTCTTGTCGATGTCCGCGGGATGTGCTGGCAGCCACCTCGTCAGCACCACGGACAGCGCCTCACGCCAGGGCATGCCGCCTGCCCCTGCTGCGAACGTTGAAGCGACGTAAATCCGAACAGCGCAGGCAGCGTCGCATATCCGACTGTCACGAGCCCACCGTGATCAATTAACCGCCCCCAACCGAGTGCAGTATCTGTACATCGTGTCACCGTAATTTTCGATATATGTTCACATATCTGAGAGTTTCACATATCTGCCAATATTTATAAACACAACTTATAATAATTAAGTATTTCGATGTAAAGCTTTCGTGACTGCAATGATTAATCTTCTTTGGTTCTTTCGGTAAAGTCACGTAGAATGAGAATACAATAATAAATTGATAAAATAAAATAACACAATAATATTCTCACGACGTTTCGTCCTACCAGACAGTCTCGCCCCTTCACCTGATGAAGGCCGCTTGTGTTGTGGCCGAAACGTCGTGAGAATATTATTGTGTTATTTTATTTTATCAATTTATTATTTTATTCTCATTCTACGTGACTTTACCGAAAGAACCAAAGAAGATAATTAAGTATGTATACGTTTGTGTTCACAGTGTGTATATATGTTATGCGTTGGATGAGGCATTGCTGGTAGCTGGATAGCCAGATGGTAAAGTCTTTCTGGCGAGGTGAAAGTTTGCGATGGCTCATCATCAGTGACCATACTTCGCCTCCACTATGCAGTGTTGTGGACGGCAGAGTCCCCTGCGTCCTTGCCACAAGTCGGTAACCGTGGGGCTATGAATGGCAACAAATTGTATAGAGTACATGTAAAATACCTAACGCACGTCACTTACATTTATATCAAATAACTTTTCTTATTATTCAATATATACACATTATTCAATGTGCTCACATTGCAGCTGATGATGTGCGTAAATTTATCGTAACTGGATTGTGGCCAATGGAAATTACTTTGAAGGTATTTACTCTATTTATTTAATCATGTAGCCCAAGTTTAATGCGAAAAATGGAAATGTTTGTCGTAATATCGTAGAAAAGAATCATCTCGTAACTTACGCTGACAAGGTCTGCTGATAACATAGTCATTCTAACATCCAATTAATGTCAACTACAAGATATGATATAATAACGTAATGAAGAAGGCGGCAAAGTGTGGCTCAAGATGAGGATGAGAAAGAGCAAAAGTTGGGTAGAATACGTTTTCTCAACAATTAAAGCTATCACAGGGGCCCATACGAAAACAACATAATTGGGTGTGAACTTTGGCAGTTATTGAAGGCGCACCACGATCAAAGTGATTAAATCACGAGTTAGATGAGAGCAGGGTCGAGTGAAAAAGTTCGAAATCAGAAAGCAATATGAGGACCGTTACGTGTATATGTTACCTGACGTGGGTCAGGAACGTGGCATTTTACCGACAACACGGGACACATTCTTATTCGACAAGTTTAATCGGATATGGAAAACCATTCCATGACGTGTGTGCTCGACAGATGAGTCTGCATGTACCTCATGCAGGAGCGCGTGTTGGGAAGTATCGGTGATGTGAGTGATGGATCGCACTTCACTGCGCCATTACGCTCGGCAGCCACACGTCCCTTGTGTAGTTGTAGCACGGTTCAGTGCAGCAGGCATCTCGTGTCCCTGTTCATTCCCCAACACGATGTCCCGGCCACCGCTAGGTGAAGGTTTCCCCAAACCATGGCCATCACTCACAGGCCCTGTGCTGGCACTATCCGCCTCAATTCCGACACGCGAACCGATCCCCTTTGTCCCATTTCTGCGGCGGTGGTCATCGTCTCGGGCGCGTTGCCTCCTTGGGCTGCCATTCTATCACCGGTCTTTCCCATCGATCGTCATCGATTTCTAGTGACGCCTCCTGTAAGAGGCCACCATCGAGAGCTCTCGGGAGAACCGGCCAGGGTGTCTCTGTCTCTGTATCTCGTGAGAACCAGCGAGGGTGTCTCCGTGTCTCTGTGCCTCGGGAGAACCGGCAAAGGTGTCTCTGTGTCTCTGTCTCTGTGTCTCTGTGCTCTCGGGAGAGCCGGCCAGGGTGTCTCTGTGTATCTGTGCTCTCGGGGGAACCGGCCAAGGTGTCTCTGTGTCTCTGTCTCTGTGCCTCTGTGCTCTCGGGAGAACCGGCCAGGGTGTCTCTGTGTCTCTGTCTCTGTGCCTCTGTGCTCTCGGGAGAACCGGCAAATATGTCTCTGTGTCTCTGTCTCTGTGTCTATGTGCTCTCGGGAGAGCCGGCCAGGGTGTCTCTGTGTCTCTGTGCTCTTGGGAGAACCGGCCAAGGTGTCTCTGTGTCTCTGTCTCTGTGCCTCTGTGCTCTCGGGAGAACCGGCCAAGGTGTCTCTGTGTCTCTGTGCTCTCGGGAGAACCGGCGAAGGTGTCTCTGTCTCTGTGCCTCTGTGCTCTCGGGAGAACCGGCGAAGGTGACTGCGAGAGACGGAGCGGGGGGACAACGCCGGGGCGTGCACGTGCGTGGGAGAGCCTCGGTTGCACGCTCTGCGGGTGTGCTGCACGTGTGTGTGTGCTGCACGTGTGTGTGTGATGTGTGTGTGCTACACGTGTGTGTGATGGGTGTGTACTGCACGTGTGTGCGATGTGTGTGTGTGCTGCACATGTATACCTCCTCGCGGTGCCGGACGGGCAACTCTGTCGTGGACAGTGCTGTGGGGGGAGATCCAATTTTGATTGGCTCCTCCCCTCATGGCATATGTGTCCACCACAGGGGCTAAACGGGGGCTCTGGACGGGTGCGAGGGGCTGGTAACCCCTCCACCTTCAATTAATTACCGCGAAACCACGAATTAAACTGAAATATGTAACCAATAAGCTTGTGCCGGTGGCCCCGGGGGGCCAGGCGTCTATGACGTGTCCTGGCCAAACCCCAATTGGCGGAGCCAGGAGATTGAATACCTACCCTCGGGGCTACTCTAGAAACAACGAAAAGCCACTACGGGTGGCCACGTGGAATGTTCGAACGCTCACTGCAGAGGAGAGGCTGCCACTCCTCTGTCGGGAGCTGGACCGGTACCGCCTGGATCTATGCGGCATTCAGGAGGTCCGGTGGACCGGCTCTGGCTCCTGCCACCATGAGGGGTGGACAGTCCTCTACTCGGGGCAGCAGACTGCCAAACAACAGGGTGTGGGTCTTCTTTTGAACAAAAGAATGAAGGGGGCGTGGGAGCGTGGCGGTGAGGTGTGGGAAGCTGTAAGCCCCAGGCTACTTTGGGCTCGCCTTCCCATCAACCGGAGGCGAGGAATGGTGGTCGTGGTTACTTATGCCCCCACCGAAGATGAACATCCGTGGAGGGATGCAGGCAAAGCCGATGAGTCAGATGCCTTCTATGACCTCCTGTCACAGGTGCTGGCTAAAGTGGCCCCTCGGGATAGAGTCGTCATGTTGGGTGACTTCAATGCCCGAGTTGGTCATGATACTGGCACCTGGTCTGGAGTGATTGGAGGGCATGGGCCAGATCAGCTCAATAACAACGGTAGGAGGCTGCTAGATTTTTGTGCAGCCCATGGGCTTGTAATTACCAACACGCTGTTCCGGCATCGGCGCATCCACACAACATCATGGATGCATGCCGGGTCCAAGCAAGAACATCTGTTGGACTACATAGTGACGGACCAGCGAATGCGAGCCCATGTCCTTGACACCAGGACCTACCGTGGAGCTGATCTGCCCTCTGACCATCGACTAGTCATCTGTAAGATGCGCCTGCCATTCTTCCACTCCGGTGGTGGGTGTACACCCAGGACCCCATTCCAACATAAAGTGGCCTGGTCTCAGTTATCTGATGAAAGTTGCAAGCGAGAATTTCATCATCGCTTGCGGCTGGGATTGGCATCGTCCCCGACTCCTCCTGATGTCGAGGGTAAATGGGCGAGGTTTAGGACTGTGACTCATGCAGCTGCAATGGCTGCTTTGGGTACGCGGTCCAGATCTCCCCAGAGACCCTGGCTGACAGAGGAGGTGTTCAGGATGGTTGAGAAAAAGCGACAGGCCCACTGTCATCGGCTACAGAATCCCACGTCAGAAAATGAGGAGGCTTACCGCAGCCTTCGCTCGGAGGTTCGGAGAGCCGTGAGGCGCTGCAAGGATGGGTGGTGGTCGCGGGTTGCTGAGGAGATGGAGTCTGCCTCAGTGGCCCGTGATCACAAATCTCTATTTAACTCCATCAAAAAAGTAACCTGCAGCGCCACACCTATTACCATCATTAGGGGGAAAAACGGTGATCCAATCTCCGACCCCCAGGAACAGGTTCACAGATTTGCTGAGCATTTCCGTGAGGTCCTGGGGGAGGGAAAATCCCTCAGCCAGGAAAACATCGTGGCACAAAGTGAGGATGACCCTGCTGAGGCTGCGGTGCCTCAAATTTTGGAAGAAGTCACCCCCTGTGAGTGGCTGGCTGAGGTGCCATCTGCTGAGAAAGTATTGAGGGCGATCCGGAGTCTGAGACCAGGAAAGGCAGCGGGCAGAGATGATCTCCCAAGCGAAATGCTGAGGGAGGGTGGCGTTTGTGCACAGACTGCCCTATATGACATCATAACAACAGTCTGGACCACTGGACGGGTTCCGCAGGATTGGAAGGATGCCCTGGTGGTCCCCCTTTTTAAGAAGGGGGACCGCACAGATTGTAACAACTACAGGGGCATCTCACTCCTCAGTGTGCCGGGAAAGGTCCTGGCAAGGATTATTCAGCATCGCCTTGCCAGGCACGCTGAGGAGAGGCTTGCGGAGCCCCAATATGGTTTCAGGAAAGGGCGGTCCTGCACAGATGCCATATTTTCTGTCCGTCTGCTACAGCAGAGGTGTAGGGAATTCCAACAAGACCTACATCTCTGCTTTATTGACCTGGTCAAGGCCTATGATACCATCAGTAGGCCTGGGCTCTGGGTCGTTCTTCGTGCTTTTGGAGTACCTGACCCTCTGCTCACGATCATTAAGGACCTTCATGATGGTGAGCGGGCCCGGGTAAAACTACGTGGCCGGGAGTCAGAGCCATTCCCTGTACACCTTGTGGTGCGACAGGGATGTCCTCTGGCTCCCACATTATTTAACATCTATTTTGACCACGTAGTTCGTGAAGCCTTCAATAGCTGTACCGGGGGAATCTCCATATGGTACAGATATAATGGGAGGCTAATCGATGCCCGGGTGCCGTCAAGGGATGGCTCCCTATTGCTCAACCACGTTATGTATGCTGATGATTTGGTAATAGCTGCTCAGTCAGAGGAGGAGTTGGAGACGCTGCTGCTGAGACTGGAGCGTGCCACTAAGAGGTGGGGCCTTACCATCAGCCCCACCAAAACTAAGCACCTGCCTGGGTATTTTGTACCATCGGACACTCCACCCCCGCAACTCCCAATCGGTGATGGGGCAGTTGTGGAGACAGTGGAGAGTTTCCCATACCTGGGCAGTGTGCTTATGACTGGCTCCAGTTTAACAGCAGAGGTCTCACTCCGAATCAGTCGAGCGGCAATATCTTTTCATCGGTTGCGTAACGCTGTGTGGAAGCTACCTGGTCTGTCGCTCCGCACTAAGCTTCGGGTCTTCTCGGCCACGGTCATTCCCTCCCTTCTCTACGCTTGCGAAACGTGGACCCCCCTAATGGAACATCTTCGCCGGTTAGAAACATTTAGGCTGGCCTGCCTACGATCCATCCTGGGTTTAACCAGACTGGATTGTGTGAGGAGCTCACAAATCCTTGAAAGATCTGGGCAGGGTCCCATCGGTGAGCTCCTCCGGCAGGCAAGGCTGCGATGGCTGGGTCATGTAGCCCGCATGCCCAGCCACCGCATGCCGAAACAGCTTTTGTTTGGCCGGATTGAGGGGGCTAAGCGGGCGCGGCACGGGCTAGAGAAGAGATGGAGTGATGTGGTACAGGAGGACGTGGAGCTGAGTGGACTTGCCGATGACTGGTACCAGCGGTGTCAAGATCGGCCTCTGTGGAGGAGGCTCGTGAAGGACGCTACTGGGCAATTGGATGCAGTCGCCCTCCAACAACAACGGAGGGCGGAGGAGCGACGCTCAGAACAACGAGCGGAGCGCCGGGTGGCTAAAGCACAGCAGGTTGGCACAGTAGGGGGCACAGGTGGTGCATCAGCCAGTCATCTCAGTCAGTCGACCCGTGGCACCTGGGTCTGCCCAGTGACCTCCTGCCAGCGGGCGTTCGACACTTCACGTGGCCTCACGGTGCACATAGCCTGGCACAAGCGTCGTGGTGACGTCACCGCCACTTAGTGGCGAATGGCGGTTGTTGTTGTTGTATATCCACGTGGCAGCAGTTGTAGCGCAACGAACCTGAATTGATCACAGGCCTCTCCTAGATCGACTCGGCCTTAAAAATGTGTAGCTGGTTCGGTGTGTAAACAGCAGCACTGGGGGACAAGTGCGGCAGGGCCTGGTGCTGGCTACCCACTCCCAAGGCCGGGCCAGTGGGGCCAGTGCCTCGGGGCCTCGGCCTGCCAGGGGGCCTCCAAGCCTCAGGCCGCACGCGGTGCGTGGCCCAAGACTTCCGATGGACGTTGAACGCCAGGGCCCTCAGTGTGCACAGCGCAAGCTGACCACTTGGCCCCTGGGTGCTTATAGCGTGAGCTCACCACGAGGGCCTCCCAGACCCCTCAGCGCTTACAATGTGAGGGCCCCCGGGCCCCTTGATGTTTAAAGAGTGAGCTAACTACGAGGGCCCCTGGGGCCCTCAGTGCTTACAGTGTGAGGGCCCCTAGGCCCCTTGGTGTTTAAAACGTGAGCTGACCACTAGGGCCCCCAGGCCCCTGAGTGCTTACAGTGCGAGTTGACCACTAGGGCCTCCAGGCCCCTGGGTGCACACATCGAGCGTAACACCTGGGGCCCCTTGGCACATACAGTACATGCTTAAAACGAGAGCCTCTCGGAGAGTGCTTCTGTACAACTGAGCCACTGGTTGGCACGCTACAATACGCTGTGACATGATACAATATTTACCAACAAGTCAGTTCATTCTGCATAACAGGACAGTTTGAAGGGTGTCTATTATGGCAAGCCGTTTGTTATTTGACTTACCATAACTATCTATCCCTTTATTTTAGATGCCCATTTTCTCTAGCTAGCTGCCCATATGATTCTACTTGTTAACATAAATTAGTTAGCCAGCTGCCATTTTGCCAGCGTGCTGCCCTAACAACCAACATAAGCTGCACTAAAAAGCCAGCTAGAGAGACCGAGGGCTCGTCGTTTGGTGAGAGATTAGTTAGCCGTTGACAAATCAATTATTGAAAATACACCGCGGTTTTGTGAAACATTAAAACAATGAGCCAAAGGCTATATTTTTTCATACACTAACGCATATATAAGAGACCCAATCCATACTTAAAGATTGAGGAAAACCCCATTCGTTTTTTCTATAGACCGTCTGTTTTTAAATCCACGGAAGTAGACAATGCTGACGTTGACATGCGAATTGTCGACAGCTCTTACGAGGTCTTTTTTACCATCCTCATCGATGGGGTGTGGCCTATGGGGTGTGGCCCATCCCCAACGATGGGGTTTGGCCTATGTGCATCGTCTCCACCAAGTCACTTCACTGACTTATCAAAAACCTTTGTTGGTTGTTCAGCAAATGAAAAAAAGCTATATTGTGAACTTCAAGCAACATAATTATCTCTGTGTCAGGCAGGTATATAAGGCATTTCTTGGTAGGAAAGCCACAGACAGATGCCCGTTTTCTTGCTTGGTACACCACAGTCATATATCATCATTAGACCTCCTTTGCCAGTACCAAAATACAATAATAGGGTTTTTCCCCTTTTTTCTGGCAACAAAACTGAAACCTTTTTACAAGGATTCATGTCTGAAGGCATGAGATGCAGACATGAATCCTCGTAAAAAGGTTTCAGTTTTGTTGCATCTCATGCCTCCAGACATGAATCCTTGTAAAAAGGTTTCAGTTTTGTTGCCAGAAAAAAGGGGAAAACCCCTATTATTACACAGTCATATATTCAGAGACTTTTTCATCTTTTTCTAAAACAGCCTTTTTAAAGGCTATTTCAACAATCCCTCCTAAGGGCTATTTTCTAACAGCATTTTTAAAGGGTTAGGGTTATTTTCTTTATGTGCTTTTCTATTGTTTTCTTTTACCTACTCAAAGCTGCCTTTAGGTACAAGTAGACTATAAAATACTACCACTTGATTGTATTTTCCAACAACAGTATTTGAAGGGTGTTGTCATTATTAATATATATTAATTCAATTATTATTTAATAAGTATTGAATTATGCTATAAATATATTCAATAGCATACTAGTTCTGAAATATAGACTACAAACATTGGAATAGTGGTGCTTCCAAAAGGAAAGCCAACAAAGAAAAGGAGGCATGAGATGCAGTTTAGCTTCAAAGTGTTCCACTCATTGCCAACTTCTTTCAAAACCCTCTGATAGTAATAATGATGACAGCAGCACTATTGTCAGCTGTGAGGATGGAACTTACACTAGTTCAGTTTCCAGTAATATTGTCACTCTCCCAGAGCCATCCTTTGAAGGCGAACCCTCAACAGCTAATGGTATACAAAAACCATTATTTCCACCTCAGGAGCAGTTGGGCAGTTCACAAGAATCAAATCAGCAACCAAGCCATTCCTGGTGCTATGCGGTCACGGACCCTGCATTATGACAAAGCACTTCCAGTGACATTGTTAAGTCAGTGCTTATTGAAAGAGGAGCAGTCCCCTTCCAAAACCGCAGTGAAAAACACCCAGCTTCAGTCCGAGATAGAGCACTTGGTGGAAAGACGAGAAGTTTCAACAATGAACTTCTGAACTGTATATTGCCAAGTGGGCAGACGGTTTATAGACAGTGACTACTGTACTCACCCTCAACAAGTTGTGTGCACTTTTGCATGCAAACTGTTCTCCAGCAAGCTCGGTGGCTTTAGTCAGGAGTTTAGTGACTGGAAGCACTCTGAAATAATAGGGCAACACAAAAAGAGTGCAGAACACAGATCATGCATGCTTGCCTTGCACCAGCGGACAAAGGGCAGTGCTATGATGCAGATCTCATGCAGCAACTTGATGGGGAACGTAAATACTGGCGGGACATTTTGAAGAGAGTTGTAGCAGTGATCAAGTTATTGGGTGAAAAAGGACTTGCGTTCAGGGGAGACGATGAACGGTTTGGGACAACTCATAACGGTAATTTCCTTAGCATCCTGGAATTGCTATCACAATTTGACCCATTTTTAGCTGAACATATTAAAAAGTTTGGCAGAAAAGGAAGAGGCACAGTGTCCTATTTGTCATCGACAATATGTGAGGAACTCATTGAGCTAATGGGTCAGAAAACTCGCCAAACAACAGCAGATGAGATTCGGGATGCCAAATATTTTTCAATCATTGTTGACTCCACCCCTGACCTGTCACATGTGGACCAATTGACGTTCATATTCCGGTTTGTTAATAGCAGCAGGAATGTGGTGGAGCGATTCCTATGCTTTGAGCCAATTGAGAGCCATACTGGTAAAAGATTAGCAGACTGTGACTTTGATGGTGGAGGGCCTTGGGTTGGACCTCTCAAACTGTAGAGGTCAGTCATATGACAATTCCAGTAACATGTCAGGAAAATACAATGGGCTACAGGCCCTCCTGAAAGAAAAAAAAACCCTCTGATAGAGCATGTGCCTTGTGCAGCCCATTCAATGAACCTGGTTGGTGTTAACACCTGAGATGGCAGTAGCCCAGAGGCTGACGAGTTTTTTTTAAACATGTTGCAGTCAATGTAGACATTTTTCTCTTCCTCCACACACAGATGAGGGAAAGTCTTTCGGAAGACAGATGTCAGAATGACATTAAAATCGCTGTCCAGTACTCGGTGGAGTGCTGGGGCAGAGTTAATCAAGGCACTGTGGAGATATTACACCCACATTAGAGAGACCTTCGGTGGTATGTGCAGTGATGATAATGAGAAAAGAGATACTCGAATTGAGGCCGCTGGACTACGTGCTATATTGGACACCTTAGAGATGGTGTTCAAGGTACATTTCTGAGACGTCATACTTGACCGGTTCCACGCTACAAGCATGCACCTACAGAAAAGTGACATTGACATCTCTGTAGCAGCAAAGCTTTTTTCTTCAATCTTGATTTGAAGCTTTCGTGACTGCAGGAATCCATACTCTTTGGTTCTTTCGGTAATGTCACGTAGTTAGAAATAAAATAAAATAAAACAAACACAGCTTTTGTCTTCGTTGAGGGATTTTGTGGCGGGACAGCGAGACCAGCTTGAGGCTTTTGAAAGGGTAGCCGTAAATGTGACAGGTTACTCTCAGTCATATAAGCACGATCGTCAGCGAAAGAGGAAACGCAACACATTTGCAGATGAGAGCTCAGAGCCAGGTGTGACAGTTGAGGGGAGGGAGACGTTCAAAGTATAAACATTTTATGTCGTCATTGATAATCTAGTGGCATGCCTTGAACATCGCTTGGACGCTTACAAGCGTTTGCACAGTCTCTCTGGAGTTCTGTTTATGTCAGATCAGGTGTCTAACAGTGATGTTATAGTGGAAAAGGTAAATGCACTCTCCGCTGCATATACATCAGACCTGGACATGAACTTTGCCAACGAACTCATCCAATTCAAGTACTCTCATGTCTGACTCTGAGGGTCAGAAATGCCCAACTAAATTGCTTGAGACGCTGCAGGCGCTTAGTCTGCAGCGGTCCCCAATATGTTCGTGGCACCTGGGATGTTTCTAACTTTGCCAGTGACAGACTGCCAGGGTGAGCGGACATTTTCCCATTTAGGCAGAATAAAAAAATGAGCTGCGGAGTAGCCAAAGACGTCTCAGCTCATTGTCACTCACGTCAATAGAGTCAGACCTTGTCAGACAGCGAGATGTTGACGATCTAGTGGATGATTTTGACGATCTAGTGGATGATGTTGACGAGCTAGTGAATGATTGTGACGATCTAGTGGATGATTGTGACGATCTAGTGGATGATTGTGACGATCTAGTGTATGATTTTGACGATCTAGTGGATGATTTTGACGATCTAGTGGATGATTTTGACGATCTAGTGGATGATTTTGCGAGGAGGAAGGCAAGAAAGACACCAATATAGGAAAGCGGAGCGGGGGGGGCCTCCAAGAGACACGTGACCAGGGGCTTCACGGGACAACGATCCGGCCCTGTCCACTCCCTCGTGTCATTCCAGACTTGTTAGGTGCTCAGTTTAACACGTAGGCTGTTGGAGCAAGTGCTCGCTAACGGCACTTGCTCCAACAGCCTCTTGAGGCTGTGCAGGGTGTCTTTGTCTCCGATTACCGTAGATGTAATCCAACATTATAAATATGCGGGTACTTTTGGAATGTCATCAGTTTGGACTATGATGCCGGTACGTAATGGAACTTACTCTCGCAAAAAAAATATCACGGGATTTTGCACGTCCACTCTGAAGCAGACGGCGTGTAATATTTATTTATTTTCTAAATACACACCGCAGTATTAATCAGGGCGGCCGCTCAATTCTAACCGCGAATTTTGGCAACAAGCTGCGATTTTACATACAAAATCTGTTACAACGCATCGCCACATTAGTGTCGATTCCTACGCTCACGATATATAGCATCGTGTGTATTGGAATGTTTCGTGTTATATTCGTACGTGTATGTTGCACTTTGTGTATATTGGGCTTGCGTGACCCCTGCAGCCGCTAGAGGCCGCAATACTCTCCACAATGTTAAACGTCATGGATGCAACTGTCGCAGAGTACACTGTGATCGAACCGGCAGTGTGACCTATTGAATTGGGAATGTATCGACGTGTTTTGACGAGGTCTAATATCGTATACATCCATAGCCGCATAAGTTATGCACTTTAGATGTGTGTGCACGTTTCATTACGCGTTTGTGTGTCACTCGGCACTCTAGACAACCTTGCCAGCGAGGTGTTTCATTTCCAGGGAACAAGCAGGTGAAATGTTTTAATAAAAAAAATAGGAATAACATTTCGCGACCTCGGATCTTTGCAATTCATTGTAACGCTGGAGGCGTGGGGGGTGTGACCGCTCCTCCCGATCCCTCCGATCCACCCATCACGTCACCTCCCTCGATCTCACGCGTCCGTCTGCTCCCCACGACACGAAATTCCCCCTGGCTGAGAACCGAAGTGGTTCACTCCACACACTTTGAATCCCCCACAGCGGAGAGAGCGGAGTAGTTGCTTTGCTCCACACACACACACCTCCAAGTGGCGTAGGAGGTTTAACGAACACAGTCAGAACCCCCCTTCGTGCAGAGGGTGGAGTTGGTTTGCTCCACGAACCTGAGAATCTCCCCACCCCCCCCCCCCCTGGGGGTGAGGGCTGAGTTGGTTTGGCCCGCGCGAGTGACTCTAGGTGAGGGGCGAGGTGCTACCCGGGTAGCAGCACGAGGAGGAGGAAGTCGTGAGGGCAGCGGGCAGCGAACAACGCCGCTTGCTCGGGGTCGTCGTCGTGGGAGCCGTCTCGAGCCCACGGTGCTCTCCGTGTGCCTCTTGACCCGCCCGAGCGGTGGGCGAGCTGCTAGGAGAGCCCGGGTGGCCTCGTGTGCTGCGAGTGAAGGAGGTATGACGATGATGGCACTTGTTGACACGACACCGGTGGTGTACGTCACGAGCTCACCTGCTCACCTCGTCGCTTTGGTTGCGTCTGTTGTGAAATGTCGACTTGTGAGGAAGGTGGTAGCCAGCCGTGTGGGTGACTGTCGAAGATTGTCTTTCGTTAACCCGTGTGACCATACTTCAAAAACAAGCTGTGTTAGAAACGAGCCGTGTTAGAAACAAGCCGTGTTAGAAACAAGCCGTGTTAGAAACAAGCCGTGTTAGAAACGAGCCGTGTTAGAAACGAGGCGTGTTAACCCGTGTTAGAAACGAGCCGTGTTAGAAACGAGCCGTGTTAGAAACGAGCCGTGTTAGAAACGAGCCGTGTTAGAAACGAGCCGTGTTAGAAACGAGCCGTGTTAGAAACGAGCCGTGTTAACCCGTGTGAGAAACGAGCCGTGTTAGAAACGAGCCGTGTTAGAAACGAGCCGTGTTAGAAACGAGCCGTGTTAGAAACGAGGCGTGTTAACCCGTGTTAGAAACGAGCCGTGTTAGAAACGAGCCGTGTTAGAAACGAGCCGTGTTAGAAACGAGCCGTGTTAGAAACGAGCCGTGTTAGAAACGAGCCGTGTTAACCCGTGTTAGAAACGAGCCGTGTTAGAAACGAGCCTTGTTAGAAACGAGCCGTGTTAACCCGTGTTAGAAACGAGCCGTGTTAGAAACGAGCCGTGTTAGAAACGAGCTGTGTTAGAAACGAGCCGTGTTAGAAACGAGCCGTGTTAGAAACAAGCCGTGTTAACCCGTGTTAGAAACGAGCCGTGTTAGAAACGAGCCATGTTAGAAACGAGCCGTGTTAGAAACGAGCCGTGTTAGAAACAAGCCGTGTTAACCCGTGTTAGAAACGAGCCGTTTTAGAAGCGAGCCGTGTTAGAAACAAGCCGTGTTAGAAAAAAGCCGTGTTAGAAACGAGCCGTGTTAACCCGTGTTAGAAACGAGCCGTGTTATAAACGAGCCGTGTTAGAAACGAGCCGTGTTAGAAACGAGCCGTGTTAGAAACGAGCCGTGTTAGAAGCAAGCCGTGTTAACCCGTGTTAGAAACGAGCTGTGTTAGAAACGAGCCGTGTTCGAAACAAGCCGTGTTAACCCGTGTTAGAAACGAGCCGTGTTAGAAACGAGCCGTGTAAGAAACGAGTCGTGTTAGAAACGAGCCGTGTTAGAAACAAGCCGTGTTAACCCGTGTTAGAAACGAGCTGTGTTAGAAACGAGCCGTGTTAGAAACGAGCCGTGTTAACCCGTGTTAGAAACGAGCCGTGTTAGAAACGAGCCGTGTTCGCTCTCTAACGTCAGTGGCGAGGGGCAGGCGAGATGTGAACCGCACTCGACCAGCGCGGTGAAGTATGGACAAACAAACCCACGTGACCTTCAACGGCGTGGGGAGGCAGAGCCTTCATCCAGCAGTGGATTGTGACAGAGCGGTGTGTCATTCTGGACTGTCGACACCGCCTCGACAAGAATAACTCACGTGCGACACTGTGACCACCTCTGCCGGAATGCGCCCTGTCTCGTCAGGCGGTCGGAAGCTAAGCAGGTCTCTAGCCTGGACAGTGCTGGTGCACAACAGGTGCTATAGGCTTCGGGGCGGGGTGGCTACGTTGTATGCAGTTCAGGGCAGTCGGCGCAGCAAATATCCATTGGGTGCACTGCACTTCCATCACCAACCCGCACTGACCCAGGCAAGGGTAGTGAAGTATGGTCTTTGTGTGAACCTTGATACCCGACGACGTGGATTGACGGAGGGGCTGTGACACGCACCGCGCACGATGCGTGTCCGTGCAGCGTTTCCGTTTTCGCATGAGAACATACCCCTTGGAGACGCGCGTGTGCTTCGCGTTGTTGCTGTTGTGATGGCGATGGTGGTTGCCACAAGTGGCGGTGACGGCGGCAGCAGCAGCAGCGCTCAGGGCCGTGTCGTGGCGGGGTCGGCACTCTGCAGGGAGTGGCGGACACATTCCGCTCGCCGTCTGCCCAGCAAGCCGCGCAGGCCGTCGCTGTGAAGGGCGCACAGGTCCGTCCCACGTCAGTGCAAATCGACTGCAGTTCTGCTCTTGCGTGTGGTGGCCGCAGCAATACGTGAAGGAGATATAGATGCCAATATGTATGTGGGACTTCTTTAGCGCCGTACGTAGCAAACCGTGCTTATCGGAGGCCCTCTCGCCACGATGAGACGCCTTCAAAAGCGAGAGAGAGAGAGTGTCCGTGTCGTTTTTCTGTTCCACGTCGTCCTCCGTTGAAGGAGCGCAGACCACAGCGCTTAAGTGTGTGGCCCGGAGTGTGGCTTGCATGGCCTCGTCTTCGAGTGTGCTGTCAAGACCTGCACGTGACTTCCTCGCCACGAACCCAAAGGGAAAACAACACTGACGTCGTCACCTTTACAGGAGATTCATAGCCAGTGGACCGTTTCAGGTCATGAGACAAATAAGAGACTATTTCGTGAGGTTGTATACATGCTGCTGCTGCAAGAATATACATGGAGTATTGCGCAATTAACGTTTCTAATGTGTAGGTTGTACATGCACAGCCTTTACTCCACTGCTGTATGAGGGCACGCCCACGCCATGTGGATTGTTGTTTGACCATACTTCACCATGCTGGTCGGTGCAGGTTGAATTAAGCGCGTGGAGGGGCAGCACAGAGTGCATGTTGGTGTGCGGTCCTCCGCTACCCACCCGTAAAGCCTGGCTTATGTGCGCTGGTCATCTATCCAAGCGCTATCTCCAGGCTCAACCTGGCTTATGTGCGCTGGTCATCTATCCAAGCGCTATCTCCAGGCTCAACCTGGCTTAGCTTCCGAGATCTGATGAGATCGGATGCTTCTGGGGTGATTTCAGATTCTAACCCTTGAAAGGATGAATTATAGATTGATGTAAACCTTTTTGTTGACGACGTAATCATTGCAGTTTAAATATGGGGCCGTGGGGATAGCGTGTCAACCAATCAGTGACTCTATTTTAGGAAACTATTCGTCCAGCTTTCTGAAAGAGGGAGAAGTTCTGCTAAAACTACTCGGACAAACGGACTCCTTCATCCTCGCTGCGATGATGTCGGTGCGTTCAGCGTCGTGTTTGTATCAACCCTAAACCATCGACTTTATTGCATGAGTAAGCCATATTTTCCAAGAGTAACACCCGAAAGAGTAACACCGTATATGCATTATTAGGATGATTTAGAGTGTTTTACCACGAGGTTGCCTCATTTTTGTGGAGCTGCCCAAGTGCCATTTTTGTGTTCAACTGTTTTCATTCACCCCCCGGTACATGGTTAGGGTACGTGGTTAGGGTACATGGTTAGGGTACGTGGTTAGGGTACATGGTTAGGGTACGTGGTTAGGGGTACATGGTTAGGGTACATGGTTAGGGTACATGGTTAGGGTACGTAGTTAGGGGTACATGGTTAGGGTACGTGGTTAGGGGTACATGGTTAGGGTACGTGGTTAGGGTACGTGGTTAGGGGTACGTGGTTAGGGGTACGTGGTTAGGGTACGTGGTTAGGGTACGTGGTTAGGGTATGCGGTTAGAGTACATTGTTCGGGATACGTGGTTAGGGTACGCGGTTAGGGTACATGGTTAGGGTACATGGTTAGGGAATGCGGTTAGGGTGCATGGTTAGATTGTTAGAAGAAATTCTCGGCCGGAGGCTCTTGTCTAATCACCACGAAGGGAGTAGTAGGGAGCACCGTGAGATGCCGTGCGGTGTAGCTGGCTTCCAGCAGCAAGGCGATCGGTGGGACGTGAATCGCAGTGAGGAAACGGCAATGGCTATTACAGAAGCCCATTTGTATTATTCATGAACCGGCTACCGTATAAAATGGTGACAGGCATCATTAGGAGGAAGCACAAGATGAAAAGCAACATTCTCAGCTTGCGATTTTGGAGGTACAGGCATAGCGAGAGAGAGCGAGAGGAGAGGGCGGCTGTGGCCGAGGCAGAGAAACGATGGCGTGGCTGGAACGGTGAAGTGTCGCGTTACCGAAACGAAATCTTCTGTCGTCGAGGGTGATGGCCTGGCTGGTCATGCATCTACTGTTTTCCATTCAGAGATGTAAGGCTACACGGCAGGCCATCTGCTATGTGGTGGATGAGGACAGGTGAGCTGTGAACGAATGTGTAATGCCAATCTATGGCCATTACAATCCCATGACCGAATGTGACCGTTTTAACTTATATTGTAATAATAACCAAATGAACTATTAATATTTTATACACCTTTATCAATTCGCTATTGCATACAGACCTTCTGACGGTGTGCCAATCATGGGAATTGTTTGACCATACTTCACCACGCTGGTCAGTGTAGATCAGGGAAGCAGTGGCGTGCTCAAAACCAGTTCAGATAGCACTTGCCACTGATGTTCGCCGTGGTTGGGAGTTGAACTCGGGTGGCCCGGTTTGTAGTGCGCTCAATGCTCTGCCAAAGGCTCCTTCCCAGCACTGTCAAACAACAAGTGCCCGGAAACGACTGCTTTTTTTCTGGATCATTCTGAATATGTAGACATAATTTGTTTTTATTTTGTAAATTCACTTTGACATCAACAAATTATTTAGAGCAATTAATTTCCACAAATGTTACCTCTTCTGTATTATTTGGAATAGGACTGCACTTATTAATTTTCCACCGAGTATTGTTTGACAGGACATAGAAAATGCTCCTCTGCAATGTTAAGCCTTTAATGGTTATAAATTAAGGGCGTATATATACTTATTTGACAACAAGTTGTTGGGGGTAAAATTTAATGTAAATTTAGGGCATGCTGAAGGCTCGCTCAACATCTAAAACCATTTCAGTTTTGTCCTTTTTTCGTATTTGATGCTGAACGTCTTGCGTGGATTATCTGGTACTTTTCGAGTTTCACGGCAACCTGCGTTTTACTGACTATGGGGTCACGTTGGACTTTTCACTCGGAGCGACCACGCTCGCTATAAATTCAAATCCGTGGACAGCGGCAGCCAACGGTGGCGGATCACGTGCCACAGGTCACTCGCCCCCGTCGAGACGATCAAATATCACTCGGCAAATGCATGTTTAATATATCCTCTTGCTAAAAATAATACATACGTGAAAGTATGCTCGTGCGTGTGCGATCGTAACGTTCGTCATAACAAATGATCTTCTTTGGTTCTTTCGGTAAGGTCACGTAGAATGAGAATAAAATAACACAATAAAATTCTCACGTTTCGGCCACAACGCAAGCGGCCGTTTCGGCCACAAAGCTTGCGTTGTGGCCGAAACGTCGTGAGAATTTTATTGTGTTATTTTATTATTTTATTCTCATTCTACGTGACCTTACCGAAAGAACCAAAGAAGATGAATCCTTGCAGTCACGAAAGCTTTAAATCGAAATATAACAAATGATGTTTCTCGTTTCATTCGTAAGCTAAAGCTTGGGTGTAAAAACTCCATTGCCCTCGGCTAGCCACGGAAACAAGCTGCCCAAAGGTGTATGGCACGAAATGATAGCAAACAGCTCATGCGACCGCCCTGCACGCGCGTATGATTGTGTAAACCATGAGGAATTAACAATTTACGAGGGTTGTGATACTACAATATAATGTTTCCGTATATCGTGTGATATAAGGTCCAATGGTAATCAAATCGCACTCTATGTACTGCTACATATAGTATTATGATATCATGATTGTCATTGATCTATGTTATTTTATTTTACGTGTTATTTCCCGAGACAATATTTATGAAAGGGCCACAATAACAATTCACAATAACAATTGAGCTCATGATTGAGGGACAGTAAAAATTGTGTCTTAAACCCTCCTCCACCCGACACGGGCAATTCGTAAAGCTGTGACGTGATGAACAAACGTGACCTTTAGATGACTGCTTCAGCGCTACCACCAACACCACCATCACCGCCCGAGACGTTGTTGGACAGCGAGCCACACGCGTTCAACAAGTGGCTACGGACGTTTTGCTGACGGTTGCAATCAGCATCATCAGGCAGTTGCCAGAATGTTTTTAAAATGTCCCCCAGTCTTGGGATTGCTCTCCAGCACAGCGGTGGTGCTGCTGAAGCAGCCATAGATTGGCCACGGCGAAGCCGTCATAGATTGGCCACGTTTGGTCATTATGTGACGGCTTTATTAATTGGCTGTGTCGGGTGTAGGAGGGTGCACGACGCACAATTGACTTACGTTGTCTGACCCTACAATCAAGTGTGAATCATAATGTTGGTCGCAAAAGCCCGCACGCTTTAAATAATAATTGAAGTGTGCCATATGTTTTCTAGGTTAAAGGAACCGCATGTCAGTGATATGACGTTATGATTTTTTGATAGCATGCACGTTATTAAGCATTGTCAGTTGTCTAGTTGCCGTGATGAGAAGACGTGAAGGGCGAATGTCGAGTCAACTTGAGTCGAAGAACTGTTTGGTGATAGTTTGCTGCACTGGGAAGTACGGCAGAGCACGAAGACAGTACAATAAAAAAAGTGAAACAATTACAAAGCGATGGTAAACTGATATCGTCAAAATCTTCACGTGATAGAATTGATATCCTATCGCATCTAAAAAAATATATTTTTCTTAGAAACAGTACAATTTACCCCACCCCCGACTAAATAATCTTGTACAGAGGAAATAGCTGTAAAAAAGAGCCAGTTTATTTGTTACTTTAATCATCCGTTCTTAAAAAAGAGCAAACGACAAGTCTTTATGTTGTCAGTTTTGTGTATATTCTGCATAATTGGCTGCCACATTGCCTGAACGCCTCCGCAAACATCGTGTTCCGCGCACACTGCTGTCAAGCGTCGCGTCAGCCCGGTGCGCGTGCAGCGTGCAGCGTGCGTTCATAATGCAAATTGCATAGCGCGGGTGGCCACTCAAGGCCACTGAACCGTGCTGCGCCGCCCGGTCCGTTGGTCTCACGCTGCCGCGAGCGCTCCGCTGCGCGTGGGCGACTCCGCACTCCCCGCGCAGTGCTCCATTGTGCGGTGTGGGTGGGTGGGTGCGTGCGGGGATGATAACGGGGCAGTGCCGTTCGCTTGACGTTTGGCACCCCCAGGAGCTGCTTTGCCGGGCGCACAATGGGATGACGGCGCGTGGGTGGTTCACGTCGCGGGGGCCCCCGCGATGCACGAAGTCCACGATTGCGTTGCGCCGCGTGAGGAGGAGGGCAGCGTCGCTGTGCCAGAGCTGCCCCGGGGCCAGCACTCCGTTGTGTTCCGAGTGGCTTCTCTCTCTCTCTCTCGTCTCTCTGCTTCCTCAACATTCCACCCATCTCTCCCATCCCCACAACTTCCACCCGCTTGGGAGATGCTATAATCATCATCATCCTCATCAGCCATGGTCTGTCCACTGCTGTTGGAAGGCCCCTCCCCAAGCCGCCCGTCGCCATCTCTCACGATCGCGCGATGATGTGGTCATCCGCGCGCCACCTGTGTTGGATATGTATGCGAGATTTTTTTATACGCGGGAACCTTTTCCTATGGACTTCCAGTTTCATTTAATTTTGTTTGTTAAGATTCAGTTTTGCCTAGCCGGGCGGGTACGACGCAAGCGGTGTATAAAAGGCGCATGACCTTCGCGTGTTTTGCATGTTTTTTCAATGACGCCATTCGGCGAAGTGCGACACCTCCCACAGTTTTGCTGCCCCAGCCAAGCCTGCTCATCCGCTGAGCTCTGTAAGGGGAGCGGTGATCTCGTGCCTTTGCACAGAGTCGGCCACTCCTGTGGGTGGGGGTGGCTCTTGTTCTCATTGAGCGCGCGGTGGTTGCACCTCGCATGGACGCGTCACGCGCCGGCACAGATTCGCGTGTCGGAGAAACGCGGAGATATCATCAGCACGTTATCGCCAAAAATCCGGTGGAGGGCGACGTTCACGACCGCGTGGTTGTGACGCATGGCCCACACTGCAGGGCTGCTCTTTAAAAGGGCAACAAGCTCGTGCTTTCCATGACATGGATCGATCATCGTCAGCTGTGGTTTATCCACTGCTGGATGAAGGTCTCCTCAATCCTGCGAAACATGAATCCACCCGGCACCTGCACAGGACCTATCGCTCCACCTCCATGCTGGACGTCCTTTCGACGCGTTCCATTCCTTGGCTTCCAGTCCGTCGTCATTCTTGGCCATTGTCCAGCATCCCCTGCCCAAGATAACTTACTTTTCTTAGCACTTTGAGTGATTTAATAAACCTGCGCATGTTGCATAATCCTTGTGGTCCTCTTTCTGCTGCTCAGTATAATTTCAGGAATGCATCTCTTCGTGACTTTTCGGTTTCTGTTCATTTTTGTGTCCTAATGTCCTTGTTTCTGAATGACATCTCATCGTCTGCGTAGGTGCATGAATTGTGAGTGTGGGACTGTAAGGCTCGCGTGCCCGGAGTGCGATTAGCCGTTGGCGATGTGGCTGCGTGGTTGGGTGTGCAAGCGCGAAGTGACCCGATGTGTCCATCCGTGCAGATTGATGTCCAAAGAGGCAAGATTAGTTGCCGCGAATGTACTGCAAACTTCAGCGAGAGTGTGGCAGTGGGCGACTCCCATCAATCGTCGGTTGGCGTTCGTTACAGAACGGTCATTATCAATCTTTGCGCTTGTGTTGTTCAGAGCCGGTGGTTGTGTAATAATTGGAGAAAAAAATATTCTTTGACATGCCCAATGAAAAAAGGTTTGGCAAAAGTCGGAGACATTTTCGTTTCCATGGTGAATGTATCGACGTAATGGAAAACTGTCCATTGGAATTAAGCGCTAGGTTTTTGGGGTAAGGCTCCTCCGCGAGTGAAATGTGCGCGACCGCTGTAATAGTTTGTCGGCGCTCCGAGAGGGAAAGAGCTCCGTCGGGAGCACGCCGGCTGTCGCCGTGAGGGATCGCCCTGCAAAGACGTTGGACTTGGCCGGGCGGAGTGAGTTTGCCACTTGTCGCAAACGCTGTGTGGCTGATGGGATGTGTGAAAAATATGTTTATTTTATTTTCAATGTTGAGGAACAGATCCGTTTAGGAGGCAAATTGTCTGATGATTTATTTTGCTACTTATGTTCTCCACAATGACACGAACGATTAATTATTTGGCATTTACTGTGTGGGGTCAAGCTGCTTTGTTTTATTTTGCACCAAATATGCAATTGCATCACACAACGCGGTGTAATCCACAAAGCACAAAGCTTAAGATATTTTCAACCAATGAGTGAGTGTGCAAAGAAGTGGGAGGAAATCGAAGCACCCGGAGAAAACTCACGTGTGCGAAGGGGCAACACTATCCCATCCTGTTAGGTTAGTGTTGACCACCGTCTCTTACCGAGCCCAGGGTATGGCACCTCGACGCCCACGGGAAAGGGTGGTTCACAACGTACGTGTGATCCGCCAACCCTTGCCGCCACCTCCGCAGTGCTGGATTACAGGCGTGCGCCACCCATCGCCATTGTAAATTGACATTCCTGTGATATCATTAACGCCAACTTTATTGTTATCGTTAACCCATCGTGAATGTGAATGCATGGAGCGTTGAGTGGCATGTGCGGGTTTTGTCTGGAGTCTCAAATGTCCTCCCATTTGCCAAACACAGCTGAAGTTGGTTGTGAGCTGTGGCCCAGCGAGTGTTGCCGCCGCCTCGCTCAGTGGTGACTCTGTCTCTCTGCTCGTGGCCTCCGCTGTCTCTCCCCGTGCCACCGGCAGTCTCCCCGGAGGCGGTGGGCTTCCTGTCGGCGGTGGGGCTCTTTGTGCTGCTGTTGGTGCTGCTCTTCCTCTTCATCAACAAGAAGCTGTGCTTCGCCGACGTGGGAGGCCTGCCCTGCCTGGAGGCCCAGCTACGGCAGAGGAAGGACAAACGAAGTCTTCACGACAAGCTGGGTATGCCCCCTCATTACAGACAAATGCATTGCACTGCACGAGAGCTGGCCCCGCGGTATATCTGGGCAAGTTTTTTTCAAGGCGGATCCACGCGCGAGCGATCGGTTGTGCAACCCAAATTGCTCTCGTTATCGCACAACTCCATCATCGCCTGCAGCTGCTTTGTCCACATCTGAGCGAGTAGTTGCGTGTCAAGTGTGACGTGCGGTTTATACATCTTGATTAGTGCTGGGCGAGTTTTTAAGAGTTTTGATTTTTTCAAATCAAGGTTGGTTAAAAAGTACACACCTGCCAAAACCAACGTCATTACCACCAACTATAACGATGTCTCTCCTAACCAGCGATGAAGGTTGACTGATCTCCTCAATGTCTTCTCATTGTTGACGTAAGCATTACCGCTTCACGTCCGTTCGTTTCTTCTCTATGGGGAATCTTCATTCACACCTTTAACAGGCTGTCTGTCCTCTTTGTATTTGTGGGCTTTTGTGACCCATACGATTCAGGTCACGCGAGAGCTGAGCTTTTTGCTGGACGCTTGATCAAGCCGATTGTTATCTCCAGCGAAAGGTCATAGAGACATTGTCACTGTTGTGTTTTCCTTTAAATATTCCTCCAGTTTTGCCGATAGACCGAATCAATTGGCACATTCACCCACGTGACAACTTTAATTCGCTGGCTCTGTCGGGTGGTGGAGGGCTCCAGTTAAACATTGGCACCTACACGATCAAAACGAAGGAACCCAATTACGAACAGGCAGTCCTCTTTATTACCTGCCCCGTAGCATTTTACATACTCACTCCCTGACCTCAATAAATAAAAACCTGTTACAGAATCAAGCATATTCCCCTCCACTTGCCCAGAAATCTGCTCACTCTTATCGATGACAACTTTGATCGTGCTGTTTGTTGCTGGCCACTTGATATTCTGGGCCTCTGGGCCCGGTGTGCTCGGCTCGCAAGGACGCCGCAGGGAGACGCGATGCGTCTTGCGCCCCCGTATATTGTGACGCGTCCAGAGATGTGGTCACGGCTACGGTGACTTTTTGCGTTGCATCGTTCCGTCTCTGTGAATGTCGTTCATTCCGTTTGCGTTGAAAGGGACATTCCTTTACGCACCTTGAAATCCATACGAGGCAAATGGAATGGCACGAGCGGGAATGTTCCCGTGACATTCCATCAATAAGCACAATGAACTGCAGCCTTGGCCTAAGGCGGCGTGCTGAAGTCCATTGCCATTATCACGTTGTGTACGTTGCCAATGGCAACTGGAGGCATGGTAGGCCGTAGCTTTATAATTAGCGATAAAATGCCACTGAGGATGTTGATGGGATGTGTCAGATTAGAATGTATTTGGGATTCATCGAGTTCACCATCATCCTTAATGACCAAGTCTCACAGAGCCAGACTAAGGCACCGTTGTAATTTCTCTGGTTAATTATTAATGTCTGTGGCTTAGAAAGCCAGATGATGGCTCCCTTATCTATAATTCATCGGCTTCAGTGTTTATATCTGCGGCTCATACAGGCAGAATAAGGTCCATTATGAATGTTAGGTTCCTGTGTTAATGCCCAAGACGTACAGAACTGGGACAAGTGCTCCCTTGTGATTTCTGGTGCCTGGTGTGGATCGATGTTTGAAGCTTGGAGAGCTTTGCTCGTGTTTTTAGGGTTCACTCCACATGTCCAAGCTTCAGAGCTTGGATATTTAAGTATCTGTCTTGATACAGTAAACGCTGGCTATATGCATCTCCTATCTCTTACGAATATGTATTCCTTCTGTATCGCTTATTTTTAGAATTCACGCGTTTCCAATCTGCAACTCCCCTTTTCCCAACTCGTTTCCAATCTCGGATATATCTCTTTCTAAACATGTCTCTCTTTTATATAAATATCTCTCTTTTAAAAGCATAAACCTCCCAGCTTCCTCTTATCTCTTTTCTGAGTACATCTCTGTTCAATTCTTCATGAATTATTCCGTTTCTGACCCACGGCCCTGAGCATGTTAGTCAATCTGGCCCTCGGTGCAGGAGGTTTGGATGACCATGGCTTAAATTATTCACTTTAAACCTTCTATTGTGTATTAACTTCATTTTATTTATTCTATATAGTGGGGTGTAAAAGTTGCATGCAGTATATGTAAATAGTCATGAGTTGACCGATAACACCTTCATATATAGAGGACCACAGAGCTCGGGTAATAGTTTGTGACGGTTGGCCCAGTGGCTCCTGCTCGTCTGTGATTCCTCTTCAAGAGCGGACGGACACTGCGTTGACGTTGCTATTATTATTGTTGTTGTTAGCTAGAGAAGTAGGGGTTTGTTTGTTGTTGGCAGTTTTGCCAATTCAGAAGATGAAAATGTTTGGTTTCTCAATTACGTGTCAGACACTGTAAATTAGACTTTTGTACTCTTCTCCCCCTGCTGTAATCTGGCTGTACGCGCTGCATGCATTAGCTCATAATGTACGTAATGCTTTCATAATAAACAGGAGAGGGGTTTGTATCGTTGCCAACAAAGATCGACAAATGGGCCCTCTGGCGGCAGTGTTTTCCGGGAGCATTCTCGTCAACAAGGCAAAGCATGGACCACCTGTCACTTTTATAAAACACACTTTGCTAATATCCAGTTTAACTCAGAATCTTTATGTAGACTGGAGCTATGAAGCTCTTCATCACAGGTGTCCAGAAGGGGCTGGTCAGCGAGCTCGTCCTGGGCAAACCCAGGACCGGTCTCCCTCTCTCAGATTGCACGTGTGATTGTTTCACAATCTGCTCATGTGTACTGCGCGATGAACCCGGGCACAGCTAACATCAGCGGCGAACGATATTTAAACGGGCCCTATGGCATGGTCAAGCGACCACTTTAACCGTCATGGCATGCGGAGGCCTTCATCCATCACTGGACTGCTTGAGCGCTGTCCACTGCTTTTGTACAGACAACACAGGGCTGACAACAACAATAAGGATGCACGTCTTCTAGCGGTGCGTGCTGTGCACTGATATTTTTGCATGGTAATTTTCTTTAATATGTAAAACGAAGGCATTTATTGCTTCAACCTTGACTAGCCTGCAATTTGTATAGGATACGTATCAATAATGCAATGCATATATTGAGGAAGCATTATCTCTAGACATGTGCACAATGTTTTCTATTCAAATATGTAAAAAAAAAACATTTTGAATTCCCCCGATTCATATGAGGTATTGGCGAGGGGGTGTGTGGAGGTCGTGTAATTTTTATACTGAATAGGAACGCACAAATGGAAATTGCATAACGTATATTCACCCGCTGCATAGGGCACACTATTAAAATCGTATTTTAATGTTCCCATGAATGTTATAATACTCGGTGCTGTGATTTGATATTCACATGAGGTTATTTCACGTAAGCGCAAGGCACGGATGTATTTTCCAACATTAACACGCACAAGGCTTGTGGATATGTGGTATTTGTGGCATACGTATTTGCACAGACACACACACAAGAAGGGTACACATTTCATCAATCTACTAGTGATATATATGCACATTCAAACAAACATTTTCTAATTGTTTATATATGTAATTTCCAGGGTGGGAGATTGCTTAAATATCGCCATCCGCTTGGTCCAGCTGAATTATAATAATCATCATTTTTACACCCGATCAGTGCAATCTTTCGATTTAAAGCGTTCGTGACTGCAAGGATTCATTTTCTTTGGTTCTTTCGGTAAAGTCACGTAGAATGAGAATAAAATAATAAATTGATAAAATAACACAATAAAATTCTCACGACGTTTCGGCCACAACACAAGTGGCTTTCATCAGGTGAAGGGACGCGACTGTCTGGAGGACAGCGCTGTCTGGAGGACAGTCGCATCCCTTCACCTGATGAAGGCCACTTGTGTTGTGGCCGAAACGTCGTGAGAATTTTATTGTGTTATTTTATTAATTTATTATTTTATTCTCATTCTACGTGACTTTACCGAAAGAACCAAAGAAGACAGTGCAATCTTGTTTATTTGTGTTTTGGAGTTGAAATTGTTGATGCACTGGATGGAGGTTCTTTTCTTGTGGATGGCAATGTGTCCAGGAGCTCGATGTGGCCAGGAGCTCGATGCCAATGTCGAAGTCTGCTGCTCGCCACAACAAGAGGGCTTGAGGAGAGTTCGTGTCGTCTTACTATCCCTCCTCCTCCTCCTCCTCCATTGAAGGAGCGCAGACTACAGTGGTTTTACTATGTGGTCCAAAGCTGTTTCAAGTTATTTCAGTTTGTTGCGGTTGCCCCCGACTTAAGAGCCGCATGGCTCACAGGGCTATACCTAATAAATGAAACTTGAAAACTTGAAACTTGATTTATTAGGTATAGCCCTGTGAGCCATGCGGCTCTTAAGTCGGGTGCAACCGCAACAAACAAAATTTGAACACAGAACATCTTAAAGCGACAACGCATAACAGAAACATCCTGGAATAAACCAGCAAATATTCCACACAAAAAAAAGTATTAAAACGCTTTGTGTAAAAATCAATGTGGTGCAAGCCAACAACAACAACCATAAGTCAATTTATATTAACCATATGTTTTCGAATCACCAAAAGTAAAGCTATAAAAACAATGTAACAACAGTAATCATAGGAACTGTGATTTTAAATTTAACAATAAACGATATACATAACACGTACAATAAAAAAACTGCAGCCATAGCTGGCAGCACGACACTCTCAGTGTATGATGTGTGAGTGAGTCAGGTGAGTGCATGACCACAATCGCACAACCGTGGTTAGTCTTTAATTTTCCATTCATGAATGAGCTGTGCACTCGGCCTGTTGATGTTCTGATGTGGTTGGTGGTCACGGCAGTGTCTTCGAGGGGGAGGAATGTCGAAACAAAATACATTTGCCGAGTTGTTGGAGGTGGGCGGGTGACTTGGGAGCTCCAGAATTGTCAGTAGCCTTCTGCAGCACCACTGAAATCATGGGATTGAAGCTGGGCAAGCCACCAGTGAATGGGCTGGGTTCTCCGCTATAGAGAGTGTCAGCACCATTACCAATGATTGTAAAAAACATCACATTAAATGTGGAGTGGGGGTGACTTAGTGGTTCAAAGGTCGTTTACGGATAAAGTAGCGTCATATGTTTGCAATGTGTAGGGGTACGCAGTGATTTATTTTAATTGATGCTTGTAGATGTACCTATACTGCCCTAATTGTCAATCCACTGCTTTGATGAGGTACCTCCCAAATGCTGTGCAAGTCATTGGGGGTAATTTGGCCGTACTTCACCATGCTGGTCCGTGCGGGTTGGTGAGGATGGAGAGCATAGACGCCACATGATTGAACGGCATGCGCTGCTCTCCACTGACGATGTAGCTCCACAGCAGCCTACGGCACATGTTTTATGCACGGTGGGCGCCCATCCAAGGGCTATCCAGGCTCAAACCCCG
Source organism: Petromyzon marinus (assembly GCF_048934315.1). Lineage (NCBI taxonomy): Eukaryota > Metazoa > Chordata > Hyperoartia > Petromyzontiformes > Petromyzontidae > Petromyzon > Petromyzon marinus. Next base: position 15,315,424 of record NC_133697.1, on the reverse strand, counting down.
CTTAGCATCTGAGCTCTGGTGAGATTGGGCACATCCCAGGTGATTCGGTCATAGGCAGTACGATAGACATAAAACATTTATTCGCGATTCAACTTGTCAGATGTCAGCTTGTGCTATTACATCAAATCAATCCTGATATTGACTTAGCCATTGAAACAGATCTAGAAGTTATACCCCAGTAGACACACACACACACACAACCTTTGGCAAGCCGAGAGTAAAGTGCGGTGCATTAACGTTTCGCTGCAGGCATTGCGCTCGCCAACGTACAACAGCGCGAACTTCGTGCAGAAGTAAGACGTGAAAACACCGCCCCTCCACGCCACACTTTGCCATCCATGACGGCACAATGAATTCGGCAGGACGTAAACGCGAGGGGACCGCCGCGCATCACTGAAACATCGCCATTAGTCAGAGGCCCCAGAGCCCAATTGTCCTGCCCCGCAAACACGGCAGCCCCCTACTGTTAAGTGCACGCTGAACCATTTGCTGTTTGCCATCTCACGGTCAATGCATCCATGATTGACGATGGCGATGTAAGCGTCTCCCAAATTGGTCAAAAGCCATCACACCCGTTCACAATGACAGCGATGATCCTACTTGACAGTCGACGGCCCATGGGATGGCCGTGCACGCCCACTGTGTGCTTGCGGAAGGTTGCACAGGTGGCGATTCCTCTCCGGGGCCTCAATGTGACGTGCAAACGCACGCAAGCCTTTTCCTTCTACGCTGCTTTGCCAAGAACCCCTCTCCACTTCCTCCGCTCGGCGTCCCTTTTGCCCCTCCGGGGGGACCTTGCACAGCCTTAATGGAGCCCTCCGGAGTGCGCCGCTCTAATCCGCGTGGTACACGTAAATAATACCGCTTTGTTCTATCATTGACCTGTTTTATGCAGAGAGCCGTTAACGCTGTATTCACGTCGTATTATTAATGATTTTCTTTTCTTCCTTCTGTTGTGAAGACGCTTATTTTCTTCCGCCATGAGGAGATTTTGCACCGAGTTCGGTATTTAAAATTCAAAGCGAAGGACACGGGCAGAAGAAAGTAAACGATCGCGGAGGGAGACACAGGGTGGCGATGGCCTTTTCTGGAAACTTTGGCTCGCTGTCCTCCTGGGTGGAGCAGCTGGGCTCCGCTGTGGAGCAGGCCAAGAACTCCGTAACGGAGGCTATCGGGAACCTGACTTCGGAAATCACAAGTCCCACGCCGACCAGAAGTCCGTCGACGGACGCTGCGGACGATTCGCGAAGCGGCCCCCAGCCCGACGACGATGACGGCGGCGGCGGCGGCGAGTGGGAGCACCGCAACGGGGGGCGGTCGCCCGGCTCCAGTCACGGAAGAAGCGACTCGCGTGCGCAGACGAGGGCGCAAGCGGTCGAGCGCTACAACAACGACGACAACGACGACGACGAGCGTGGCGATGGCGAGCGGGACGAGAGTCCCGCGCCCGTGCCGGAAGATCCGCGCCGATCCCGGAACTCGAGCAGAAATTCGTACGGCGATGGCCACCACGCGGACGTCTATCGTCAAGGGAGCAGCAGGAACTCAGGTGAGAGCGGCGAGTAACTTGAAAAGGCAGCCGAGGGTCGACCGTGTCCAGCGGGCGGGTGGCTGTAGGCGGTACGGGGGTCACGGCGCGTCGTCTCCAGATTATAAGACGCTCAGGAGAGTGACGCTCGCCTCGCACTTGTGCCCGGTGTCAATCGGGCTGTACAGATCTGGTCTCGCACGCCTCCCGCATTTTCACGAGACGCTCGCCTCAGACGTTTGCTTTAAAAACAAAGGGGAAAAAATCGCGTCTTGTAATTTGGAGAATTCGCCGATAACGGCGGCCTCCTGCTGAGCTGCTGCAGCGGGAACCGCGCGCGTCGATTAGCGATGCACGAGGGGAACCGGGCGCTCCGAGGAGATGGCCGCTGTGCCGTCGTGGTGCTGCTGCTCGCAGGACTTAGGCCTGGGCTTAGTCTCTGCCTTCCTGGCCGCTGGCTCTCTTTGTCCTGCCTCTTCTCCTGTTTCCACCGAGACGAGGAACGAATCTGCTCGGCTGTGTGATCTTTGTCTTCTACTTACTTCGGAGTTTTCAAGCATTTAAAAGGAAAAGATGGAATGGACCTCCAGCGCTCGCTGTCTGCTGCCCGTCTCGACTTCACGGCCTGCATCCCCTACGGCCTCTCTGCCTCTCGACGTGTCCAGATTCTTGCAACTAATGTGAAGACCTTTCTTCTACTTTTGCTTGGTGTGATCGTTTGCCTTTGATATGATTGACACTTTTGTTGTCTAACATCTGCATTTGATAAAAAAACCACACTGACCCCCCGCCAAAGGAATGTGGAGTTGTCATCCTGGCAATGGGCTGCCAAGAGAGATGAGCACCGCTCCATTCTTGTTTGAACACGGGGTCACGTCGAAGTCGAATATTCGCGTTGCAATGTGCGCGGGTAAACGCCGGCACATTCTTATTTCTCTAAAGAATAAGAGTGTGTGTTCAGTGCAATGTTTCACTCGGAGCAAGCCGGGCAGAAGAAGGTGCCGGTGATGATGGCGGGCGCCAATGGGAGCGGGGTGTTGGTGGCTTGCCGACGTCCACGGCGGTGTCGGTGGTGCCCTGGCACGACTCTTGCGGGGCAGTGCTGCACGCGGCCAGCAGATGGCGGCGTTGCGCCGCCCGAGTGGCTGTGCCCACTGCGGCGTAAACAGCGTTGCTGGTTTCGAGTTAATGTTGGCATTACATCAGCATTGCTATTGTACATTGATATTGCTGTTGGGGTAATTGATCCAACTTTCTTATGAGCCTATCGTGAACAGGTGACGGTACAGCCCTGCGATATCTCGCTCACGCCGCTGCTGGCCGAAAGGCCTCGACTCGAGTGGGCGATCTCGAGGAGCCGCTCTCGAGGGTATTTGGCCTCCTCGTTTACGCTGGTAGGGCGTTTAGGAAGAGGTGGGAGTGCCCGTACTTCACCACACTGGAGATCGCCTAGCCTCAGCGGCGTACCCAGTTACACTGCTGGGTGGAATGAGGCGGCGTGGATGTTTGAGACTTGCCCCTTTGTTTACATGTTTCGGGCCATCACCTCCTAGGTCCTGCGGGGGGCCTTTGGGATTCAAATTGAACGGCGATGGCTTCATAGGTTAGAATGAGTACAATCTAAACTGCTGAGTAAGAAATGAATATACAATAACGTCAATGATTTTTTTTAAACAACGTATTTACCATTCTTAATTTTACAACCACTGGCCGTGCCAGTGGGGGGGGGGGGGTGAGGTGGCACGTGCCCCCCAATGATCTGATCGAAATCCCTAATTTCGATCGGATCATTGGGGTTTATTCGTAATAAATCGGCATTTTGCGACCCCCACTGCCACAGTCTAGCATGTTATTACGTGCCAGGGACTCTATGAGATGATAGGACAATAGTCCGAGTCCATAATTGGCAATAAATAACGGCAAAGCAGTTATAAGTGACTCACAGAATTGTGCGCAGTCGCGTATACAGGACACGACTTCCCTGAAGGCAAACACCTCCAGCGAGCGCGATGCCGATCACACAACGTGCACGCATCGAACAAAAAGCAAGGGACAAGTCCTTACTTACTAACAACCACTCTATCATTTTTCCTCGCTCCGCCAATGGTCGCAACATGTAAGAAAAGTCCCCTAGTGTTATAAATCGATAGGCCGAGTGTTAAGTGTGTAGTTCAGTAATGAACATGACATTCTTCTTTACCGAAATTGAAACAATGCAATTTTTTTTTTTACGTTTAAAATAAATGCTTCTTGCCTTCTTGCTTTGTTTGTTTTTAAGTGATTTGACGTTTTGAAAATGAAACTCGCTGACTTGCTACTTGCTTCCACAGTAGAGACATCGCCCATCAGTCGTGCTGCTGGATGATCAACTGTTCAACTGATGGCTCGTAAATGGGTCACCGGTGACGTAAACGCGTCTCGCTAATCTGAATGTCATAAACCGCATGTAACGTTTTCCACATTTTAAATCTAAATGGTTACCGACATAAAAAATACATTAAATCAATACTTAATTGAATACAGTCACGTTTCGCACATGCTGTGCCCTAAAAAAATGCGCTTGAAAAAATGTCGGACAGAGTAGCAAACTCACACTTGCCCCATTATAGTACTGTGTGTGTGATGATGAGGATAACAAGGCGATATCACGGCAGCCCCAGCGAACTGTGGGGTCAGTAGGAGTCATGGGGGGAGGTCAGCTGCTAGGTGGTGGCAGTGGAGGCAGTAGTGACGGGGCTACGGGAGACTCACAGTGGGAGAGAGCAGTGAAGATAGTCAAAATAATTGCTTTGAGGCACGGACTTCTCCCAGTCTATCGCGTTGTCTGCTGTGGGGAGTTATGGTTATTGATTGACCTTTAGTCTAATGGCATTACTGGGGAGAGATGGGCGAGGTGAGTCACACCTGTCTCTCCCATGAGTCCCTTATCTGCCCCATGTAACGCCATTGTAGAGATACTGTGAGTCACCTTACCCAGATCACAGAGATGCTGTGACACTGCGTTGATTATGCCTAAAACATTCAACTATTATGCTCGCGTTAAAAGCATCGAATTGGGTTAGAAGCAATGTTTTCCAATTCACGCATGCTGCATGCAATAGGTGCACCCCTTCAGCCACTAGTAGACGCTACATTCACCACAATGTCGGTTCTCAAATCGATCGTGGCCTTGAATCGGAATAATTATTCAGAAGCTTTATTTCGACTGCAGGAGGAATCCGATGAGCTATGAAGCTCTTTTGTCATACGTCCAGTATAGGCCGGTCGGCAAGTTACAATCATTGAATGGGCCAGGGTGGATCGTTCCACTTGGGCCAGGTGCCACCACTCGTTCCACTTGGGTCAGGTGCCACCACTCGTTCCACTTGGGTCAGGTGCCACCCACCACTCGTTCCACTTGGGCCAGGTGCCACCACTCGTTCCACTTGGGTCAGGTGCCACCACTCGTTCCACTTGGGCCAGGTGCCACCACTCGTTCCACTTGGGCCAGGTGCCACCACTCGTTCCACTTGGGCCAGGTGCCACCACTCGCTCCACTTGGGTCAGGTGCCACCCACCACTCGTTCCACTTGGGTCAGGTGCCACCCACCACTCGTTCCACTTGGGCCAGGTGCCACCACTCGTTCCACTTGGGCCAGGTGCCACCACTCGTTCCTCGTGCGCTGTTCTGTTCGGGAGTCATTTAACGAACCAGGAACATGATTGAAGTTTTCCAAAGCTATCGTTCTTTCTTTTCAGTCTCAATGAGTTACATTTTTGTCAATAATTGTATTGTGTAGAGGAGTTTTTTTTAAATATCAAGTTATAATATTTTATGTAATGAGTGATCTTAAGACCCTTAAACCATAAATGTATATCTTCGCAACCGTGGACATTGCAACACTGTAACCATCACCCTTACGCTAACCCTAGGATTAATATATTTTATTCGTGTTTCATGTTTAAAAATGTCAGCAATGCAAACACTCGCAGTTTTATAAAATCGACTAGCTTTACTACCCGGCTTCGCCCGAGACTTGGATTCTTGTCTTGTAGTAATACACGGCCTACGCAGAGGGTGGGGGGGGGATGCGTGACGTCAGCAGGCACACTGCGTGACGCTGCCGCATGCGGGTGACATCACAGATGTGACGTCACCGCTCACTTGCCGTGCAAAATATATCCATTATTGCGCCCCCCCCCCAAAAAAAATGCAAAAGTCTATTTTAATACTTTTTGCATTGTGTACAGTCTGGAAGCTACCCACATGCCAATTTTAAAATTTGTTGCATGTTGGGAAGTATACTAAACATTTGGAACAGGCACACATTCACAAATTTCCCATATATAAACATAAATAATTCCTTGAAATATTTTTGGGGTTTGTGTTGTGACCGAAACGTCGTGTTTTTTTGTTTATATTTTTTATTAACTTTTGAACTATCTACGTGACTTTACCGAAAGACCCAAAGAATATGAATTCCTGCACTCACGAAAGCTTCAAGTCAATAATTCCTTGAAATGTTTTTTTCGCCATTAACATATGCATTACAGTTAAATTAATGCAATAAATGGATGTAAATATTAGTTTCCCTGAAAGCAATGGCCTCTGCTGCCCACGTTATATCATGGACGGCTCTCCGTTATACTGGGGGAGGGAGGGGTGGGATGGCCCAGATGAAAGGTAAACAGGCGAGGAGTACCAGAGTAGGGGTGTTCACCTACCTGTTGTGAACGTGTGGAATGGGGTCGTCTGTTTATTCTTGCCGCCTCAATGCCATCGCTCCTCTTTGCCGACGTGCTTTGCGGTCACGTGGCCACCGAGTTGCCGACCCTCGACGAGTGCGGAGCAGCCGATGGCTAAACCGGTGTGCAAACGCGTTCCGCTTCAGAGCCGGAATAATAATATAATAATTTATATTATTATATTAGATAATAATATATAATCCGCCCCGTGGATTCTCGAGAGCTGCAGATCAGTAGACGCTCCGAATTTTAAGAAACCAGGAACACGTTGCTTTCAAATACAAGGGGGGTGGTGGCGGCGGGAATCGTGCGCCTTATAATCCGGAGAATGGGGTTATTGTAATTTAAACGCGTGGACGATTTGCACGCACGTGATGCAAAATGGCTGTCACCGGGCAGAGCGTGGGCCCCACCCGTGTGTGCACAGGAAGTGATCTGGTTAAGTCAGTTATTTGTCATCGAAATTGAAAATCCTTGATGGTTCATGGAACCATTATGGACCTGCCATGGATCGCCAAGAGTCACGAGAAGGCGTCTATTTTATGACTCAAAGTTGGCAATTTACATCATAATGGAGCTGGCTATGATATTCTCCCGGGGCCAGTTTCACATCCTGATTGAAAATGCTCCCAACACGTCGAATTGGCCATTTAACTCGTGCTTGGTGATGGACAAATCGACGCATTTCCATTCAGTCTGATGACAACAAACATCCGTCAAAATAAAAAGTTGCCTCTTAACGGAAAATTAATTCCAATTTATGTAAAAATGCCACATACCAGTTGCAACATATACTTCACATACTGCAACAAAAATATTGCCATCTGGAAAAAACCAGACTGTGTCATCATACAGTGCATTTCATTGCTCACCGTGATTTCGTTTCCAGTGCATCTGCGCTTCTCTGCTGCTGCTGTCAGTGCAGTCGGTGAAACGTTATCCCTCGAATGTTACGCGGTCCCACGCGTAGGGGTCTCGCTCGTAATGAGTGCGAGCGTCTGGTTGTACTGCCCTTCAATTCTTGCACGCAAAAAAATCCACTGGCACGAGCGTCCATTAATCCACTTGCTACTTTCAAAGGTTACCCATTCACTTTCATCTCCCCTTCTGTGTTGTTTCACAGTTCCCCACTTCACAACAGCGTCCTCGCCCTTTGCCACGCTGAACTTCGTTCACCTCCAATCCTGTCTCATCAATGCCGCCTCCGCACAGATGCAAGTGTCTTTGCGTTGCCACTCTAGTCTCTGCCCATGTATCTTGATCATTTACAAGGAGCATTGATGTCACCCTGTATCGCTTTACTGCTTGCTGTCACCCTTCCTGTGTCGGTTTACTGCTTACTTGCGGGTCTTATCTGTACAGGTGACGGCACACGACCCCACATTAAATCTCGATTCACTTTAAACCATCCAGAACATCCCAACTGTGTCCCTACGCAGCGTCCGCACACCCTCTGTAGTCCGTTCGTTCTGTCTGGCAGCTCCCTATCGTTTGCTTCCTTTTAAGCGTTTCCACACCGCGCTGCCATCCTCCAAAATGCCCTTCCAATGACTTCACAGATTTAACAAATACAGCATCAGTGACAGAGACCTCCGCCCATCTGAATCGGCGTGGCTCTTGTGTCAAGGATCCATCGAACTCATTCCCAACGTATCCGTCAATAACTCTTTTATTCTGGCAGCGTGCCAAATTAATGTTACCCTTCCGTATCTTCCACACTTCCTGCATCATTATAAATTAGTACAGTTATTTTCTGCCGATCCAATGGGGTTTCGCTTTCTCTCCATAGGCCTCTCAATTCTCTGCGCCGTTGTATTCCTCCTGACCTCCTGACTTGATCATCTCAGCTGTGACTCCTGTAGATGTTACATCCTTCATCGGTATTAACGTGCTTTCTACCTCCATCTAATGACGGCCCATCTTCATCATCCTAGTCAGCCATATCTTCATCATCCTAGTCAGCCTTATCTTCATCATCCTAGTCAGCCTTATCTTCATCATCCTAGTCAGCCTTATCTTCATCATCCTAGTCAGCCTTATCTTCTCCCACAGCACTTTCGTCTCCCCTGTCACCAACCTAGAGGAGTCCTTGAAAGAGCTCCGTCCACAAGTCCTTGCCGTTCCACTCTGTGACCTGCGCTCCCCTTTCATCCATACAATCCACGTGTTCTCCTCTTTCTCTCCTCTCACGCTTAACTGTCGTCTAGGTAACGTTCCTGCTTTCATTCTGTACCTTCCCGTTTCTTAACTCCTTCGAATCTGTCTCTTGAGTGCTAAGGTTTAGCAGAACAATAACTCGCATCATTGTGGTGAATATAAATAACAAAAGAGACGCTACGTCTCCATAATTTATCTGTCTCTCCACATGAAAGTATATTTTTACACAACCTATTGGCCTGGGAGTGCATGAACTCGGCAGCATTGATTTGTGTTGCATTCTATATCATGTAGTGTCACACTATGACCCATATCTTAAAGAGAGAGCTCTTGCTTATAACATCTGCCACTTCAGCATTGATTCAAACAAGTTTGACTGCTGATGAGACAGTTTTTGTGGAAACTGGTCCAGAGTTTGCTTGTACTGCATCAAAGCTTCTGAATCTGCGCACTTTCATTTAGGCCATGGGACCCGTGGGTTCCGTAAGAAGTTCTCGGGGAGTTTGGTTACCATGACAGGAAAGATGGAAGAGAGGTGAATAGATGGATCCAGAGAAGGCCTGGGAATTCTACAGCAGTGTGAAGGGTGTAGTTGGCGAAATGGTCGAAGAATATAAAAATAACATTTTTTCTTAGCTCTTTCGGTAAAGTCACATTGAAGGGAAACAATTTACCAAAAGAGCTAAGAATATGAATTACTGCAGTCACGAAAGCTTTAAATCAAAAAGAAAACATTTTTCAGCAATCCCAAACCTGCCAACCCCTTACAAGTGCCCCCTACCTTATTACCTTATTGGTCACCTCGTACCAGTGCCCCCTACCTTATTACACACCATTTGTTACCTTATTGGTCACCTCGTGCCCTTATAAATCTCAACGTTCATCCTACAAAGTCCCATCACAAGGGAGAAACACAACCACATAGTCAAAAACATGTTGTTGCTCGTATTGAAACGGCTGTACGCCGTATGGACCTTAAAACTCAATTGCCCTGTACAAGAGCACGGGTGAACCGTGTGGGAAGACAAGGTTTGTAATCCATGCAATATGCGGTGGCAACGTGGCTCAATGGAGAGGGTCGTAACATACGGTCAGCAGGAACGGAGTTTTTTGGGAAGTGTGGTGAGAGAGACGAGAAGAGACTCAATAAAGAAGACCGTCATCCGGGAGAGGCTGTGAGTGGGGAAACTCGGCGAGTAAAACGGAAGGGACGACATTGTCATGGTGATGGACGACCTCGTGATGATGGTAATGGACGCGTGAGAAGGACGGACAGAGACGTGTTGCCAAGACGTGTTTATGAAATGGGAATGTCAGGCAAGCTGCCGGTGGCTCGGGTTGACAGGGCTGAGCCCCCTCAAATATCATGTCCAGCTTTTGCATTCGTACACACCCCCCTATTCACACAACAAGTTCCTACAGACCCCATTCACACACACCCCATTCAAACATACACATCCCATTCATGCCCTTTGGGCATGTCAGGCTGCCATGTGTTCTGCTCGGGAGAACCTTGTGATGTCTCGTGTGCAGTCATTTTTTTGTTATCAGGTATTTGAAAAAATATTCATCAAAATAGATTTCAATCTCCTAAAAATGTATTTCTGCCCACAACGAATATTGTGAATGCAGGAAATGGTGATGGATGTGACGATGACGGCGATGATGAACCTGCTTAATGGAGCGTGGGTTTATGTGTTTTTTTGTTGTGACTTGCTGACGTGACCCTGCTGGACATCTGTGAAAAAAAGCTTTCACAGCCCATTGGATTCCTCCGCTCTAAATAACGAATCTCATTCTGAAAGTTGTTCCTCTCCGCGTGCAAACTTGCAAAACAATCGGACGCTGGAACATTTCTCTTTCCGCTCTCCGTGCGCTCCACCCGGCCCCGGGCCCAGCAGTGCGCAGCTACGGAGGAGGTGGCGGAGGAGGAGGTGGTGGCGGCCGCGAGGAGGAGATCGACGGAGATGACGTGTCCTCGTCGGACAGCGACGAGGAGGTGATGGGGAAGTTCGAGGAGAGCGTGTCGCGCTCGCACAGCTTCCGCTCTGCCGCGTCGGAGAGGGCCGTGCAGGCGGGCCGCGTGCAGGCCGGCCGGGCCGGCACGCCGCGCGCCACCCGCCCGAGCCCAACCCCCACCGCCCCCTCGCCGCACGACGGCTACAGCAGCGGCGAGGCGTCCCTCAACGACGGTGGGTGCACCGCTCCCTCCTTCCCTGCCTCCATCCCTGCCGGTTTTTTTTTTCAGTTACGTAACGGCAAAAATAATCACACGCCGCTCAGGACGATGCATTTACACGCCAATTTCCCCTCTTCTGGCATTGTGAGATTGTATTCTTCCCGTGATACGTCCCATTTAGTTTATTTTGTGAATCTCAAGAGGTAGCAACCCTAATTGCTCTCTCTTCCCTCCGGTTGTCCCTCTTGCGTAAGACTTGTTGACGAGGTGTGGTTGGATTTGGACGCTGCCATGATCGGGCAGCTTTTGTGAATTTCCTCCCAAGCTGTCTGCGCATCCCCTCTCCTGCCGCCTCGCCTGCCGCTGCTGCGTTTAGACCCTCCACAGATGTGAATTCCTGCCATCGTTGTGTGCCCTCTGAACTGGGTGCGTTGTTAAATAAGCACATTTTGTTAATCGTCGCTTGTGGCAATTAACATAACAATGCTGAATAAGTGAGCGCTAATGCGATAGTTTCGTTTATTTTGACACGGGTAAAACCCATTGGGCAATAGTTTACATGGATATTACCTTGGTAGAATGTAAATCACGTTAATGATTTTGAGATGAAGTCAGAAATACCATAATGTGTTTTTGGCTTTGTTTAAAGGACAGACAAGAAAATGTCTTTACGGTTTATAGTTTTGGCGATTTGTGAATGTTAACGGTGTGATAACTTTGGTGCGTTTTCACGACAGACCTAGGTTATTATGATACCAAATCTAAACCCATTAAAAGGTACATTATACATTGTTCAATGTAAAACACAAAGAATGAATTCCCATGTCAATGTACGGGATGTTACATAACGACCACATCGATGGGCGCATATGTAATGCACTGACACTTTCTGCATACGTAATGACATCCCAGGCACCTTGAACCATGCTGGCGTCTCTCCTGCTGACTGTGCTTGGCTTTAAGCAGGTTATAAAGCATCGGCCTGTCACATCTGGACTCGTGACTTCATTTCGGCCGGAGCAGTCTGGCGCTGAGCTCCAGAAATGCTTCTCCTCCCGATCCCCAGGGGTTCTGGGTCCCAGGTGGTTTGGGGACTCAAGAAAATCAGTACAGTAGATGCTCCTTACTCTATTTTAACTCTCTGCATTAAAAAAAGTGTTGCTTACACGTCCCATTGGCCGCACGTTTCTCCTGCGAGCGCATCCATTCAGCAGCATTGGTTTCGACATTGAGTTGCTCATGAGCAGAGTCCAGCTTGTTTAAAGCAGTGCTGGTGAAATGCCCAATGTTTAAAGGCAAATACTCAGTCTGTTAGCTGTGGGTCCTAGTTTGGAGCAAAACCAATGCAGGTGAGGTTGGGTTGTGGGTGATGTCAGATATTTATTTAATCTTCCACAGGGTGCAATGAGTTGTCAGCGTCCGCATTGCGAAAGTGAATGTCTGGATTGTGTGACTGAGATATCATGAGTTTTTGCATTGTTTGGGCATCCCGTGCAAAAAATCTAGCAGTTTTCCAAACATGACTGATTTGGGCCAGGTGTGATGCATAGGACTTTGACTATGCCTGTTTGAATACGTCTGAGCCAGAATTGGGAATTAATTTGCCTCCTTATTTGGTGTTGCTACGATTGCCCTTGCCCCCTCTGCCCTGTTTCTAATTACCCTCGGATGGCATTCTGAAATCGAATTCATCTTCGGTAACAAATACAGCCAAGCAGTAGCATGGCCCGAGATCACAATTCCCCTTTAGCCAGCACGGTCGTACGACTCTCGCGGTGACGAAGTGCACTCGCTTGATTTTAGTTGCGTCATTGCCAATATGTGTCGGTTCATGATCGGTAGTTTAGCGATGTTATCGGCATAATGAAATTTGACGGAGGTGGTATGGATGGTATCTGCAGTGGAGATGCAATTTCATTGTGCATACAGCAGGCTTCACGTGAGATGACTGCTTTGAGATGGTTCGTGCAGTGGCGCTGGGAACACAACAGAGGCTCTCTTGCCATGTCTCGTATTGTGGTGATATTCCCGTGGGTTGAGAAGCTTGTTACGAGGAGTAGTGTATCGGCTGTTGGATTTGCATCTCTTGAGCAGAGGGATGCTGCCTTTGTGTAATAGAGCATTGGACTCGCGAATCCAGAGGTCATCGGTCCGATTTCATCTCTCCCGGCGTGGCAGTCGGTACAAGTTTCTTGAATGCCCCAGGCCTCAGTCTTACCCAGCGGTATAAACGTGTACTCCACAGCTGATGGACAGGTCGTGTGCGGTGGGATAAAGTGTGGGTGCTCCCCACATCGTTAAAGATGTCTGGCCAGCGTTGAAGAGTTGTCCAAACACCCTCGCGAATGGTTCTCTTAAGCTCCCTCGAGCGGAGGCTCTTTTGCCAGTAGTGACGTGAACTTGACATTTCATCGCTGCGCCAATGTTACATTTTCTTGTCAATGACAAATGAAACAAAGGACATAGCAGATATAAATATCATAGCAATGAACACAATAATTACAATTGTGAATACAAACTAATGCACAGCGGAAAACTCAATCAGCTGTAATGTTCACTGGAGTGTGTGTTAGTGTGCAGTGGGATCTTATGCTCATGAAGCGTTTGTTCCATAAGCTCGTGGTCATTTATAAGCGAAATCGCTACCCTGAAGAAGAACCAGCTGTGTTGTGCAAAGGGTTTGAGAGTGGGGTCATGACTTACAGTCGTAATACTTCACTGCATAGTCTGCATGACATTTGTAGAGCATTTCTCAGATCTATCAAATACATTTTCCTTTTGTAAGGAAGTCGATGAGTTGCAATTGCTATGGTCTGTAAAACACATCCCATTCATTGGGCCATTTGTCCACGGACACTTTACACACATTCACGAAAACCACACGGCCGCTAAACGAATTAACTCCTACGCAACCTATCGCGCAGCTTACTACCTTGCAAATGCCCAGATTCGTGTCGTTTGTTTGGCAAGATCGGCAACGAGACGTTTTATTTGAGCGTTTTTATCGCGTAAAATGTGCGCTGTAGCGCACTTTGTCCGTGAACGTTTGTGAGCGCGCGTGTGTGGGGAGCGGTAGTGTAGCGATTAGCGCGCTGCGCTACGAACCTGGCAACCCGGGTTCGCTTCCCGCTCACGGCCAACACCAGTGACGATTATCTGAACCGGTCCTGGGCCTCCCCTAGGTCGACTCAGCTTCATAAGAGTACCTGGTGCGGTGTGTAAACATCGCCACTAGGGAGACAAAGGCGGTCGGACGTGGTGCTGGCCACCCACCCCCTCGTGTACCGTTTCGGCCTTCATAGGTGCTCGCTAACAGCACTTGCCCCTACAGTCTGTTAAGGCTATACGGGGGATCTTTGTGTGTGTGTGTGCATATGCGTGCCTCTATGGGGAGCGGTAGTGTAGTGGTTAGCGCGCTGCGCTACGAACCCGGCGACACGGGTTCGATGCCCGCTCACGGCCAACACCCAGTGAGGATTATCTGAACTGGTCATGGGCCTCCCCAGGGTTGACGCAGCCTCAAATGAGTACCTGGTGCGGTGTGTAAACTTCGCCACTGGGGAGACAAAGGCGGCCGGGCGTGGTGGTGGCCACCCACCCCGTCCCTCGTGTGCCATGCTGGCCTTCAGGTGTTCTCTAACGGCACTTGCCCTAATAGTCTTTTCAGGCTATGCGGGGATCCTTGTCTTTGTTGTGGGTGTGCAGGAGCGTGCCGGTGTGCAGGAGCGTGAGCGTGCGAGCGCGCGCGTCAGTGTTTGCGTGTGCGTGAGGGCACGTGCCTCCGCGTGCGTGCGCGTGCCTTCATGGGTGTGAACTCTCACAGACGCCGTGCGAGACGTCTACCACCCAGGGTGCTGTGCCTGACCCGTCGCTCGCTCGTACTGCGCTGAGAGCGGGTTTGTGTGTGCGCTGAGTGCGGGTTTGTGTGTGTATTACGGTTCTGAATGCCTCCCCTTACCACGCTTGCGGAGGTTACTTGACCATACTTCACCACGCTCGTCAGTGCGGGTTGATGAAGTTGGTGAGCATAGACACGCGAGCGTAGGAGTACAGTGCAACGGTGGATTTGTTTGCACTGCCTTTTGCTACCCACGATTTCGTCCCGCTACAAGTCCTGTTTAGCGGATGCGCCGTGACCCTAACCGTGACCCGAATGAAGTGCGTGGTAAAAGTGATGTCATTGGACAAAGCAGACTTTAATGTTGTTTTCTGCTGACATTCCCTAGACCTGTTCAAATGTCTTCGGACATCACCGTGTGCGTCTTGTTGTAAGCCAGCGTCTATGTCCGTGAAAGCATTACGCAACCGTCTCAACAAAACCCTGCAGCCGTGTACAGTATTTGAATACCAAACCTGCCTTTGAGAATGTTACGACTCTAAATTAAAATGTACGCTCTATGCTTTCTTAAGCGATATACCGGCATCAAATTTTAGCCGTAAGTCAATTGTCCAACAGGTCATTGTCAGAGTGAATGGCGCTGTGAATCTAAAATGATTGAAATGCGCCTTCCAGCATACAAACGCACACATCGCAGAAGACCGTTACAGCACGTGACGTATGTTGATTTAGACTGACAGTTATATGAGTGGGACAAGAGAAAGGGTTAAAGAGCGAGGCAAGGCTTTGGAGGTGCAGCAACAGCATGAATCATATGTAGACTGTTAAACAGCCCGGTAATTGTAAGATACCAATTGCATTTTTTTTTTACAAAACTTCAGGAAGCTCAACATTTCAAGAGAGTACAAAATCCGCAGATTGTCAATCATCGGGGCCAGACGAAACAATTCGCTTATGCGCGGAGAATGACTAACGCCGATTCCCTGTTGTGCCCTTGCTCGCTGGCGCGCTGGAGATGCTGCGATGCAGACGAGCGAGTGTGGAGAATGTTGCCGTCTGATGTTTATTCTCTGCGCATTGCCGTCAGTCTCCACTGCCGCAGTAAAAACGGGCCGGAGAATGAAAGCGTAAAAGGGAAGACTGTCCCCTACGCATCGTTCCTGCCGAATTGCAATTGCGACGTAGAGGGTTAGCCATTTATGAACACCCCACCGATTTATAATGGCCCTCGTTCTTCTCAACAGGTGATTGAGTACCGTGCGAGATACATCTACACATCTCAGTGTTCAGATATTAGGCGAGCGTTGAGGTGTGTCGACGCTTCGGAATGATGCGTCATTTTATTCGTAAAATGATGTCATATTTTAGCGGGGCGTTATCTATGAATGGATGAACGTGCAGAGTCGGTGCCATCTCTGAAAGCTCCACATTTCTCCAGAGTTTCTCGACGTCACCGATTTCTCGGAGCTTTTGAAAAGAACCCAGAGAACCCAGCGGAGAAGCGGCATCTTTTTGGGGAGAAGCGATAAACGTGGAGGTTTCATCTGGAGCCGAGCTCGAATTGAACGTCGCCGCATTTGCTTTTGCCACTTTGCGGCTGGCTGGCGGAGTGGGGCGCTGGCAACAGCTGTGGCATTAGTATGCAGGGTGCCGCCACAGACACGAGCCGGAGCCGCCGTGGCGGTGGCAGCGGCGTGCTCACGTGCAGGGGAGCGTGTCGCATTTCTAATGAGGGAGAGGCCTGATGAGCGCCGTATGATAAATACACATTAGCAGCGTGCACATTTAAATGGAGGGGGTGAGGGGGGACAATGCTGTCGAGTGATGATGTTATGGATTGTAAATACCCGGTAATATTCGCTGTTTTATACTCTTAATGTTGTGGGGGTTGTTTTTTCTGAATAATTTGAATGTGTTATTGATATGAGATTTATTACACCGTACAGTGCGCGCCTGTGACCAACATCGCGAGGGAACGTGCCCGGTCGTGTAGGCACTCGCAAGCTAAGCGGGGTTGAGCCTGGATAGTGCTTGGCTGGGCTTCCCCTCCGATTGCGTAACAGGTGCTGTAGGCTGCGTGGCTACATGGTGCGTATCGGAGGGGGATGCAGCACAATCCATCGTTGCACGTCACTACTTTTAATCCACATCTATGCAGCTGGCCTTCATCGACCCACACTGCCCAGCTTGGCATAGTATGGTCAAATAACCCCCATGGCTTTAAGAGGCCCTCGTCCACGCAAGGGCTGTGCATTAACGTGTCCAGCGTGCGTGTAAAACTAGAATAAACGCGCCTGCACGAATATCTTCGCATGGTAATAGCGATGAGTCTCCAGAAGCATTTACCGGTGTGTTTTGGCGTGCGGTGTTTATCCCCGCACTGTATTTGTATGGCCGTCGCAGTTCTTGTCGGCTGCACACAAATACGAGTGAGCCAATCGCGTGACGGTAACAAGGCTGTTGGTTTATTATTCTTAGGTTGTGCATCGTTGCCGTCATCATTCTCAACCAGCCTGTATCCAGGCACGGCCCGGTTTGGTAGCCAACATCTCTCGAGAGGAGCCCTCTTCTGTCTCCATCGCTCTCTGGTCCTCTCCCCTCCCTTCCAAGTCCTGCGTGACACCAGATTGACACCTCGTCCTCGCCCCATTCTCTCAATCTCCGACTCAACGGACCACCTCGCAAAGTGGCTTCCCTCCGTCCGCCGCGTGTGATCGCACCGCGTCAGCCCTGCCCTATCTTTCAGAGCAGTTTTCCTTCTGCCGTGTCCCTAGTGTGCTTGCTTCTCATGCTGTTTCAGCTGCTTGTTGTTCTACTCGCTTCCCTCCTGCCTCGTATCCACATCCCCGCAGCGTGTGTGTGCGTGTGATATGTTTTGTACAGGACCTCTTTGAATCTCCCGGGCTCCTCTCCATTCCGTGCCAGTCCCTAAAAGAAGCTGTTTGCTCTCTGAAATCCTGGTGCTGAATTACAATTATTGCTGATTTACATCACCAATTTACATTGCTGTTTGAGCATCCATGCGTTGACTTTAGGTGTATAGTTGTAAAGGTGCAGCCCTGTAATTCCCTGCTCACACCACTGCTGGCTGAAGGGCCTTCGAGAGAGCCCCTGCAGTGAGTAGTTTGGCCTTCTCGTTCCTGCTGGCCATACGTCTTGGAATGATGAGGAGTTCCCACACTCCCACACTTCCACCCTCCACACGTGACCTGCCAATCGATTAACTGTGGCCTAACCATTTATACTGGCATGTGGATAGAGGTGTGGGGATTTCATAAACTCTTACATTGTGCGGCATGCTGACCGTAATTCCATGGCGGGAGTGGCGGTGGCATCGACAGCTTTTGATGCGTCCCTCTGCCTCGCTTCTGCACGCACTCACCGACATCGGAGTCGTCGCGTGGACGCCGCCATCAATTGACCCGGGTCACGTGTTGCGCAGGGCAATGGAGGCAGAGTCCCACAAGTCGCTCCCGAACACCGGCGACGTTGGCTCCGAGAGGCGCGGGACACCCCCCCCGCCGGCGCTACGAGGACGAGCGGGCGGGCACCCCCGCGGACGACTACGAGGACGACGACCGCGAGGAAGAGGACTACGACGAGGACTCGGAGGCGCGGCGATACCGCTACTCCCCGGGCTCCCGCTCGGCCACGGACTGGGACGAGGACACGCGCGGCGCGTGCTCCGACACGCCCTCGCGCTCCGCGTCGCCCTCGCGCTCCGCGTCGCCCGGGTCGCGCAGCGGGGCCACGTCCGGGAGCTGCGGCGGAGCGACGGGGGAGCGGCGAGGGGGGGGAGCGGCGAGCGAGGCGAGGTCGGCGAGGTCGGCGAGGTCGGCGAGGTCCGCGAGGTCCGCGAGGTCGGCGAGCCGCGCGGGAACGCCGAGCGCCAGCGACGAGCGCTGCGGAGGTCGCGCCAGCCGGACGAGCTCCGCGAGCCGGGACGGCGACACGCGACGGGAGAGCCACGTGTACGAAGAGGGGGTGATGAGCGACAGCACGGCCGTCCTCGGCACGGAGGTCAGCGCGAGTCGGCGTCGCCGTCGGGCATCGACCGATCGGGGTTCGAAGTCGGCGAGTGTCGTTTTCTCGAACGCCGCTCGTTTCTCCACGTGCGCACGCAGGAGGAATCCATGCACGGTTTGGAGCAAGGCCTCTCCGCCGTGGCCGCGAAACAAAACGAGCCGATCTCCAAGTGCGGAAATCTGGACGTGAAGGTGGCCTACAGCACCGGCGCGCAGAAGCTGGAGGTCACCGTGCTGTCGGCGCACGACATTCCGGCCAAGCAGCGCAGTGGCGCCAACACCTGGCAGGTGCGGGCCGCAGCGACGCCAGAAACGTGAAAGCGATACAAAGTTTTGTAATTGCGGCAAAAGCTGGAGCGCTATTGTGTTTGCAACCGAGATGGCCACAGCGGTGTTCATAATAGTTTTCGTTTGCCGAATACCAACGACCGATTTGGGAGCCACGCAGCGAGTTTAGTGATGTTTAGTGTTCAACGTCATTAGAGGCTCATTCAGGGACAAGCGATTTGTCTTGCTGGCATATCACGAAAGTGTGAAGCACACGATTGCTGTAGTTTGTGGACTTCAGGTACAGGTGAAGCAGGCGTGTTTAGTATCCCGTCACCAGCATACGAATGAAATGAGCTCGCGCGCGCTTGCGTGGTGCGTGTCATTCCGTCGGTGCGTGACGTTAAATTTGTGCAATATTTTACGACGAACGGCACACGTTTTGAAACGTAAATGCCTTGCGAAGAGATGAAGTGGCCACGCATGCCACGCGCACCGTTACCCCCCCCCCACCCACCCCGCTCTCTCTCCCTCCCCTTCTCGCCTCACGCAGGTGCACCTGGTGCTGCTCCCCACCAAGCGACAGCGCTTCAAGACGAGCGTGCAGAACGGCGAGACCCCCGTCTTCCAGGAGTCCTTCCGCTTCTCGGCGTTGGAGCCGGGCGAGCTGTCGACCTACGCGCTACGCTTCCGCCTGTATGCCGTGCGCTCGATGAACCGCGAGCGCATGATGGGCGAGAAGCTGCTCTACCTGAGCAAGCTGTCTCCCGACCTGAGCACCGAGCTGTCCCTGCTGCTCGAGCCGCGCTGCAATATCAGTGTAAGCCGCCGCCGCCGCCGCCGCCACCGCCACCCTTGTGATTTTTAACTTTGATCCTGACCCGTGTATCGAAAGTTAAATTTTAATGTGTCATGTTATTGACAGACTGTGTGTTCTTTTGTGGTGTGGTCTGAGACTGTTTTTCTTTTTTGTTGTTTTGCTGCCTTGCCAAAGCTTGCTTGTGGTGTGGAGAAAAATCGACAGGAATTTGTGTACTTGTCCAATTTGTACTTGGACAATTTATTTATTTTAATTTACTTTAGTGACTCGCTTACCTCTTCTCTATTTTGCACTCCTACCGTTTACGAACCGGCGACGTTGACGCCGCGCGCCCGGTGCCCGCTGTCGCTCCCCCATCAGACGGGCGAGTCCCAGCAGAGCCTGTCGGCGATCTCGCGCAGCGACAGCGCCTCCTCCAACCAGTCGCTGTCGCACGGCGGCTCCCCCGAGCTTCTCGCGGGCCTCTCCTACAACCCCACCACAGGCCGCCTGGCCGTGGAGGTCGTCAAGGGCAGCCACTTCCGCAACCTCGCCGTCAACCGGCCCCCGGGTAGGCGCGGCGTGCGGCACCGCGAGTTTGCGGCGAGCGCGGCCAAGCGATTCCCTCGCCCCCCCCCGCTCCACCTCCCCTCCCCCACATGGAGACTTCCCGGGTTTTATAATCGGGACCAGTAATTTGCAGTGTAATTTGCCGGCAGTGTGATGTTGGCCAATGCCAGTTACTACACTCGGTGTATTTTATCTATGGGAAAAAACTGGAAAACCTGGCAGAAACCCATGCAGAACAGGGGGATGATTCAGAAGCCGGTGCCCTGTTTAGCCAAGCTTCACGAGTGTTACCACTGTGCTGCCCGTTTGACCGCGCGCGTGCGCGCCTCTGTCGTCCTCGTGCCCAGATACGTACGTGAAGCTCTCGCTGCTCAACTCGGTGGGGCAGGAGATGTCCAAGAGCAAGACGTCAGTGAGACGGGGGCAACCCAATCCCGTCTACAAGGAGACCTTCATCTTCCAGGTGGCCCTCTTCCAGCTCTCCGACGTGACGCTCATGCTGTCCGTGTACAACAAGCGCAGCATGAAGCGGAAGGAGATGATCGGCTGGGTCTCGTTGGGTGCAAACCACAGCGGGGAAGAGGAGCTAAGCCATTGGACGGAAATGAAAGACTCCAAGGGGCAGCAGGTGTGCCGCTGGCACTCGCTGCTTGAGTCTTAGCAGGGCACGAGAGCGCTGGCCGGTCGCGCAAGGCGCGGGTCGACCCGCGCTCTCCGGCTCGTTTGAGTCGCCGTTACGCGACACGCCCCCCAGCGCCGTCTCGAGGAGAAGAGGCGCTCGCTGCATGGTTGTCGGGGAACACGTTTAACGGATAGAGAAGCGCTCCTCCGATACGCAAGGACCCTTTTCGCCGAACGTCGTCTCGCCGGGGTTACTCGTCACCGCCGTCGGGTTTGGTCGGTCCGCCCCTCCACTGGGGTGGACGTAGCACGGGAAGCTTTCGCGAAGACATCCTCACGTGGTGGGAAACGCGGACGATTTGGTGGGACAATATCCCAGAAATCTCTTGCAAGCCTTATTATGAGCACATATACAGCACACATTTGTGTGTGATGCTACGGTAAGACGTAAGAACGGTGTAATTTGGGGTTGGCATGTTTTCTGACTTTAAATGGAGGGAGATGAAGCATTTATATGAATGACTGTAATTTGCCACTGATTATTGGTATTGCAAACAAGTTATATGCTGCAGCAGTTTGTCATTTGAAATTGTATCACAACTGTTAAATAGCAGCCCGGCTCCAGTGTCCCTCCGTTTTGGCGCAGTGCTTTGTGCAAGCATCAATAAACGAGACACTGTCACAATGTATTTGCCATCACATGTTGTTAGCTCGCTCGCTTTGGTTGCATTGTTGGCTTGGGACGCTAATTCTTCTTCATGTTGGTCGAACGTTTGGAATGTGATGGAACTGCCAGGGTTCTTGTTTGACCTTGCTCTTGTTAAATGGCGTGTTTAATGAGTAATTTATGACACATGGACTATTTATTCTGTATTATTATCTTTGGTTTTGAAATTGGGATGTAATGATTCAGACACTGGAAGGTATGTGACAGGAACCTCTGTTTAACCTTCCCATAGTTTAATTTTCATTGTTGAAGCACCCATGCATGACTAAGAGTTTCACTTGCGGCATTATTGCCAAGTCACGTATTCCCATTGCTTGTGTTCCGTGTCTGGCGCCTCCTTTACCCATCTCCAATACGTGCAACACTTTATAATCGTAGTGACTGTAGCTATAGTTGTATGCAATAAACCTTTCACGTAAATTACTTCATTAAAACTTGCTTGAAAAATGCAGCGTTTATAGATGATGACTCAATGTGTGGTTGCTCCGTGTCTGCTGTTATGGGCATTTTAGATCACCGCTTCTGTCGTCGTGTGTGGCACAGAATATTCGAACTAATGGGGACACACAAAACTAGCTGGGTGTGAATGTTGAAGATTGTTTATTGGTGTTCAAATCCAAATTCTACTTTTGAGAACAAACCCACAACACATTTGCAAAAATCGTTGGACCCTTCAGCCGATATTCTTTTTCATCTCGCACCTTGCGAAGGAGTAACTCCTGGCAGGCTCCTCATTGTCTAAATAAGTGGTATTCGGTGCAGTTCTCAAAGCATTTGAGACATTCACTAAATATTCGATATGGGGCCCATGGTTTTACAACGCATCGATGAGACAATAACAGGGAGGTTGCAGCAGTGGCACGGTGGTTCGTGCCGCTGTGCTGCGAACCACCGTGCCACTGCTCTGCGAACCACCGTGCCACTGTGCTGCGAACCACCGTGCCGCTGTGCTGCGAACCCAACTCCCAGAGTTCGATTCCCAGCCAAGGCGAACATCGGTGGCCAGTGATACCTGAACCCGTTCTGGACCTCCTGCTTCACTAAGCCGATGAAGTATGGTCCCGCACCGCAGGTTAGCACGGTTGGCTACGTACGGTGCGAAAGAAGTTCTACATACAACAATGAGTGGGGATTGGGTGGGGGGGGGGCTTTGTGTTCACCAATAGATTGACAAAGGGATGTGAATCACTTACTATTATTCTTAATAGGAGTCATTGGTGCTTGGCGTTCATCTGAGATTTACTACACAGCCAAAATACACATAACGCTGGAACGTGATGCAAACGCAGCCGACGCGACGATGTCAGAGCCGACCGCGCCCGTGACTCCACGCCAGCAACTCCGGGCTGGACATGACGAGGTCGCAGCCAGCTGCGCTCCAGCCAACAGCGACGCGTTCTGCGTGCGCTACTTCCCCAGGGCGCGCCTCGTTGAGGGCGCCACCCACTCATGTTCTATCGCGCTACAAGCAGAGCAGAGGGGGGCCGCTGTGGGAGTCGGAGTCGTGTCGCGTTTAGGGTGGGGGTCGGGGGGGGTGCTGTGCTTGTGGCCAAGTGGGGGGCGCACAAGCGGGGCCACGCAGCAGGAGCAGCAGCAGGAGCAGCAGCAGCTGCGGCAGCGGCGTTTCGCTTTGCAGCAACTCGCCAGAGAGGCCCCGTGGCTGTGATGGGGCGCTCGCCCAGTCGAGCAGCGCCTGCGAAGCGAAATTGAGCCTGGGTAGCGGACGGGTGGGTGACCGCCATGCATAACAGGTGTTATAGGTTGCAGGGCTCTAACGCCTGTTAGGTATGGTGATCACGGGTGTTGTAGGCTGCAGGGCGGCGTTGTGAGCAGGTGAGGGCAGTGCAGCAAAAACCCATAGTTGTACCGTACTCCTATGTCACCGCGTATATATTCTCCTCCCCGACTGCAGCAACCCACTGACCAGCGCTGGTGTGGTGAAGCAGGGTGTGGGTGATCCACACAACCCGTGTCCGACGGCAGTGGGTAAAGAATGGGCCGTGCCCGTCCCACGAGAGGGACACACACACATTCACTCCCACGAGAGGGACACACACACATTCACTCCCACGAGAGGGACACACATTCACTCCAACGAGAGGGACACACACATTCACTCCCACGAGAGGGACACACACACATTCACTCCCACGAGAGGGACACACACACGCACACATTCACTTCCACGAGAGGGACACACACACATTCACTCCAACGAGAGGGACACACACATTCACTCCCACGAGAGGGACACACACGCACACATTCACTCCCACGAGAGGGACACACATTCACTCCAACGAGAGGGACACACACATTCACTCCCACGAGAGGGACACACACACATTCACTCCCACGAGAGGGACACACACACGCACACATTCACTTCCACGAGAGGGACACACACACATTCACTCCAACGAGAGGGACACACACATTCACTCCCACGAGAGGGACACACACACATTCACTCCCACGAGAGGGACACACACACATTCACTCCCACGAGAGGGACACACACATTCACTTCCACGAGAGGGACACACACATTCACTCCCACGAGAGGGACACACACACATTCACTCCAACGAGAGGGACACACACATTCACTCCCACGAGAGGGACACACACACATTCACTCCCACGAGAGGGACACACACATTCACTCCCACGAGAGAGACACACACACATTCACTCCAACGAGAGGGACACACACATTCACTCCCACGAGAGGGACACACACACATTCACTCCCACGAGAGGGACACACACACATTCACTCCCACGAGAGGGACACACACATTCACTCCCACGAGAGGGACACACACACATTCACTCCCACGAGAGGAGGTACGCACACACTCCCACGAGAGTGACACACACACATTCACTCCCACGAGAGGGACACACACACATTCACTCCCACGAGAGGGACACACACACATTCACTCCCACGAGAGGGACACACACACATTCACTCCCACGAGAGGGACACACACACATTCACTCCCACGAGAGGGACACACACACATTCACTCCAACGAGAGGGACACACACATTCACTCCCACGAGAGGAACACACACATTCACTCCCACGAGAGGGACACACACACATTCACTCCCACGAGAGGGACACACACACATTCACTCCCACGAGAGGAGGTACGCACACACTCCCACGAGAGTGACACACACACATTCACTCCCACGAGAGGGACACACACACATTCACTCCCACGAGAGGGACACACACACATTCACTCCCACGAGAGGGACACACACACATTCACTCCCACGAGAGGGACACACACACATTCACTCCCACGAGAGGGACACACACACATTCACTCCCACGAGAGGGACACACACACATTCACTCCCACGAGAGGGACACACACACATTCACTCCCACGAGAGGGACACACACACATTCACTCCCACGAGAGAGACACACACACATTCACTCCCTCGAGAAAGACACACACACATTCACTCCCACGAGAGGGACACACACACATTCACTCTCACGAGAGGGACACACACACATTCACTCCCACGAGAGTGACACACACACATTCACTCCCACGAGAGGGACACACACACATTCACTCCCACGAGAGGGACACACACACATTCACTCCCACGAGAGGGACACACACACACATTCACTCCCACGAGAGGGACACACACACATTCACTCCCACGAGAAGGACACACACACATTCACTCCCACGAGAAGGACACACACACATTCACTCCCACGAGAGGGACACACACACATTCACTCCCACGAGATAGACACACACATTCACTCCCACGAGAGAGACACACACACATTCACTCCCACGAGAGGGACACACACATTCACTCCCACGAGAGGGACACACACACATTCACTCCTACGAGAGGGACACACACACATTCACTCCCACGAGAGAGACACACACACATTCACTCCCACGAGAGAGACACACACACACATTCACTCCCACCGCCGGTGGCTCCCACTCTGCGGGGGTGCGCATGAAACCTGCCCCGGGTTGGCGGCTCTGCGCAAGAGCGAGGGGCTCGCAATGGGAAGTTGCGAAGTTCACACCCTGCTGGGGGTTGACTCAAGACGATCAATCCCGCTGGGCTCGATTCAATTATTACAGGTCTCTTCCCTTTATTCGGATTCGATTTGTGCGATTTGGCGTATTTGCGGCTAACCTAATTCTACCAAACAATCGCTTTATGCTGTTTGAATTAACTCATATGCGGCCGGACCTGGGTCAACATTGTATGTAGAACTTTTTTGCACCGTACGTAGCCAATCGTGCTTATCGGAGGTGCGGGGGAAGGACATCAGACTAAACACTTTACTGTGTGGGCTCCTCGGCAGGCAGCTGTTTCCGAGCACGGCTTCGCTTTGTGCGCCATTCTCTTGGAACGCATCGACTACTCTCGCGTAGCGGGAGGGGGTAGACCTGCACGGTACCACTTTGTGGGCAAAGTGAATAGAGGTCATGTGGATCACCTCGTCCCCACCGTGGAAATGGGGAATTCCCACCACTGGTTCAGGGACAGGAGTTGAGCATCTCCAATGCTCAGTAGAGCAGGACATCACTGCCCGCACAGCATCAGCTGATGATGACCAATCCCCATGAAAAATTGTGGCTTCTGTTTTGGCATCGATGCCTGACAAACCCCTGCATATGTCGCTTCTAGTTGGGTCGCCGTGTCTCTCCCTCTCTCTTCTGCTGTGCTCCCTCCCCTCTCCCCATCCCTTACACCCGAAGCAAGTTTTTATTTAATTTCATTTTTTGTAAAGCGTCTCGAGATCTAATTGCATCAGATGCGGTATACATTTTTAGTAGAGTTCTAGTTACAACACAATCCCTTCTCGCGGATTTTTTGTTAAAATCTGGCCAATCAATTAATTTCCGCAATCATAGCTCAAAATTATTATAATTAATAGTTTGTTTTTGGCCGCTTGATGTGCCTTGTCCGCGTTCATGATGCTATCCCACAAACGCATGAGCATAACATACTTATTACGTTATTTGTATAATCATCACGTGATTCGTTGTGTGCACCATGAGCGTGAGAATGTACGACGCTTGATGAATGAATGATTGAATGCGCACCTAATCAAGAGTGGGTAAACACTTAATTTAGTACTTCCACAATTGCCCTCTGATTTCCCAAAGGGGGGCGGGGTTATTTATTTGAAACGAGAGGGAAAAAAATCTGCTCTTTGTTCAATCGCTCTGAAACCGTCTCGCCAGCGTCTGTCCATGCAGGCGCCTCGCTCCTTCCAGTCTCTTATTTTGTCCCAAACATTGGCACGCAATGATCCCACTGATAATTCCCGTACAGGGTAGTGCTGTGACAGAGGGATTTCAAAGACTGAACATTACTACTATACTGCTATCTAAGACATCAGGCGATGCTTTAAATGTGTCTACACACTATATAGCTGTAATTGGTTATACATACACAAAGCGCGTAGCCATGAATGGATGATTGCCACGCAAGTCAATGTGATTCGTCGCCTGATTTCGAGCGGTGAGAGAACAATATTTGTTCTGTGTGAGTTGGTAAAGAGGCAGCGCTGCAATGTCGAGCTTGGCGCCGTTGCTGGCAGAGAGCCTCCACTCGGGGGGGGGGCGGGGGGGATACGAGAGAGCCCGAGGCGGTTGTGGCAAACTGGCGATGCAAATGTCACTTTATTCACAATCCTGCCAGGTGGATGAGCGACGGGAATTTTGGAATTTCCACCTCTGGCTCAGGGCTCTACATTCTAAGATAAGCGCCGCCTCAAGGCTCATTGGATCAAAGAAATAACCCCGACCTTTGATTAATTATTATTATTTTTGCGGGTCAGTCTGCGGCCTCTCTTGCGAGTTAATCCTTGCTTGCGGACAAGTAGATTAGGAAAGGAATAATTTAAAGGCCATGCTTCATAATTTGTATAATGAGCGCGTTCATTCATTCACAAAGTGGAACACAGCTTGGCAAAGCTTTAACCCCCCCACCCCCCACAGCGCCCACCTACTCCTTCCCCCGCTGTGGTCTTTGCGTGGGCTCCTGTAATAGACTCGCACACTCCACAGCGTCCTCCAACCCCATCTTCCTCAGTCCCGTAAAATCGCTGCTCCGCAACACGCGGGCCCGACACGAGAGAGCCGAGCCATCACACCCCGGACACCGCCACTCCGTGACGCCCCCCCCCCCTCCCCCCTGCCCCCGCCCCCCCCCCCGTAACGCCTCGTCTGGATCGCTTCATCATCTCCGCTCGCTCGGCATCGCCGCCTTTCCCCGGGACCCGGGGGAGCGTCCCTCCCCGCCTGCGACGAATGAATGAACGAATGAACGACTTTGCCCCGGGCCGGTCAGCGATCTCCCCGGTAGATGTACAACAGCGGAGAGGGCACGCAATGGAGGATTAGCGACGGGGAGGAGGAACGACTCTGAACGACTCTGTTCGAGGAATGACTTTCATTTCTGAGCGGTCGGACAAAGACACACACACATACACACACGTGCGTGATCTCTAAATGAGTTTCAGATTAAAGTAGAATCTGCAGAGGTTGTGTACAACAGGAGAAGAGACGAGTCATGGTGGAGAAGAGATGATGAAGTCACCGCGATGGAAGCGAGGGTAGTAAGTGGAGCCCCGGGCTGCCCGGAGCGACCCGGGGCGCGCTCAGGGCGCCGGCGGAGGACGAGGGAGGAGGGCAAGGGGGGAGGGGGGCAGGGGGGAGGAGCAGGGGGGGAGGAGCAGGGGGAGGGAGAGGAGCAGGGGGGAGAGGAGCAGGGGGGAGGGGGAGGAGCAGGGGGAGGGAGAGGAGCAGGGGGGAGAGGAGCAGGGGGGAGGGGGAGGAGCAGGGGGAGGAGCAGGGGGAGGGAGAGGAGCAGGGGGGAGGGAGAGGAGCAGGGGGAGGGAGAGGAGCAGGGGGGGAGGGGGAGGAGCAGGGGGAGGGAGAGGAGCAGGGGGGAGGGAGAGGAGCAGGGGGGGAGGAGCAGGGGGGAGGAGCAGGGGGGAGGGAGAGGAGCAGGGGGGAGGGAGAGGAGCAGGGGGAGGGAGAGGAGCAGGGGGAGGGAGAGGAGCAGGGGGGGAGGAGCAGGGGGGGAGGAGCAGGGGGAGGGAGAGGAGCAGGGGGAGGGAGAGGAGCAGGGGGGAGGGAGAGGAGCAGGGGGGCGGGGGAGGAGCAGGGGGGAGGGGGAGGAGCAGGGGGGAGGGGTGGAGCAGGGGGGGCGGGAGAGGAGCAGGGGGGGGGGAGCAGGGGGGGAGGGAGAGGAGCAGCGAGTGAGGTGAGTGCATGGGGTGGGTGTGTACTGCGTGGGGGTGTGTAGGTGTACTGCGTGGGTATGTGTGAGATGTGTATTGAACGTCGCGTGTGGTTTTGTGCAGACATACTGCCTGGATGTACATGGTTATGTGGTCGGGGTGTGTCTGGCTGTGTGAGTGTATGGGTCGTGTGTAGGTGTGTGTGAGTGTATGGGGTCGTGATGGATGCTCATCCTGTCCGCACCGCGCCGCTTCTCCCTCGCCCCACCGCTCCCCTCCCCGAGCCGCACAGAACCCCTCGCCAGCGCGAGAAGCGCCGTGCCCTCCTCACTCTTCCATTGCCACTCTCACGGGCAGAGGCAATGGGCCGCTCGTCCGGTGCTCGCTGCAGATTGATATTACGCGGCCTCTCTGATCCCTCCGCTACGCGGGAGGGGCCATTGGCCGAAACGTCGCCCGTTATATAATTTTAACGCTTTTTGGGCCCCCGCGTTTGTTTGACGCATGCTGTTGGGTTGTTGTTGTTGGTGGTGGTGGTGGTGGTATGTCTGGCGGTTGCGCTGCCCCGCTGCTAAGGCGGCAGCAGGAGGAGGATCAGGATCAGCAGTCCCCGGTGCTCTGGTGATGCGCGTGGCCACGCGTGGAGCCGGGGGCGGTGGAGCTCGCCCGAATCACAGCCCGGATCACAGCCCGGATCGCAGCCCGGATCGCAGCGCGAATCACAGCCCGGATCACAGCCCGAATCACAGCCCGGATCACAGCCCGGATCACAGCCCGGATCGCAGCGCGAATCACAGCCCGGATCACAGCCCCGATCACAGCCCGGCAGCAGCAGCGGCGGCGGCGGCGGTCCGGGCAGCGCGCGGAGCAGCTGCCACTCGCCGCCTCGCCTCCCGGCCCGCCAGCTCGGCCACGGAGCCTCCTCCTCCTCCTCCACAGCGGGCGGTGAGTGAGCTTCACCATCCATTAGGCGGCCTAATGAGATTGATCGACGCTGGCGGTATCGGGTTAAAGCGATGTTAATGCCAATGGCCAACTTGCGCAGGCCACGGCATCCCCCCCCCATTCCAATCCCCCCCCCATTCCAATCCCCCCCCACCAACCCCCCCACCAACCCCCCCACCCCGCTGCTCCGTGGCTATCCCCCGCCGGGCGGATTGGATGCATGCGACGTGCTGCATATGTATTCGTGTGTGTGTGTATTAGTGCGTGTGTGTGTTCGTGCGAGTGTGTGTGTTCGTGCGTGTTCGTGCGTGTGTGCGTGTTCGTGCGTGTGTGTGTGCGCGTGTGTGTGTTCGTGCGTGTGTGTGTTTGTGTGTGTTCGTGCGTGTTCGTACGTGTGTGTGTTAGTGCGTGTGTGTGTTCGTGCGAGTGTGTGTGTTTGTGTGTGTTCGTGCGTGTTCGTGCGTGTGTGTGTTAGTGCGTGTGTGTGTTCGTGCGAGTGTGTGTGTTTGTGTGTGTTCGTGCGTGTGTGCGTGTTCGTGCGTGTGTGTGTGCGCGTGTGTGTGTTCGTGCGTGTGTGTGTGCGTGTGTGTGTTTGTTCGTGTGTGTTTGTTCGTGTGTGTGTGTTCGTGCGTGTGTGTGTGTGTGTGTTCGTGCGTGTGTGTGCGCGTGTGTGTTCGTGAGTGTGTGTTCGTGCGTGTGTATGTGTGCGCGTGTGTGCGCGTGTGTGTGCGTGTGTTCGTGCGTGTGTGTGTGTTCGTGCGTGTGTGCGTGTTCGTGCGTGTGCGCGTCTGAGATGGTGCTTGTCGAACGCAATTGAAACGGCGAATAACGCGGATTTGTGTCTCGTGGTTTGTCTCGCACGGCAGCGGAGTGTCGCGTGGAGCCGAGGTCCCTGAGTAGGACGCGCCCTTGAGGGGTGGGTGGGTGGGTGGGGGCCACTTCTGTGAAGGCGAAGTGAGAGATGAATGCGCGGTCTCGATTTGAAAACCGTCCTCTGCCATCTGGCTTTATTTGAGCCCCGTGTCGTGAGTGCTGTATGGAGGACGGCCAGCACTGTGTGAGAGAGTGTGAGAGAGTGTGCAAGTGTGTGCGTACACACGGGGCAGGGCATGCCCCAAGCGCTCGCATCGCCGCGTCAGCGGCCAGATGTTGTGAAGGCGGTCAGTTTTGTGTCTCGCTCGCTCGCTCGCTTCCTTTTAAGGAGACGGCCGTCTGTAGAGACGGGACGAGTCGCGAGCCACCCTCCCTGTACGGGAAGAGAGTCAAGCCCTCCGCTTGTGGGCGCGAACCATCCCACAGCGACTCCCCTCCTCCTCCTGCCATATCCTACATAACGCGTTCCGATCAATCCGACTGGATCGGTACCAGCCCCGGAACCCCCACTGCCCCCCCCCCTCTTGCCCCCCCTCCTTCTTGCCCCCCCTCCCTCTTGCCCCCCTCCTTCGCACACCGCCCCCCCCTGGGGCCAGCATACCTTGGCATGGACACAAGCACTCCATTGTTCCCGTGCCGCCCTCTAGCGCAGCAGCAGCCTTGCAGACATTTTACTGCTTCGTGTCCCGCGGCTCCGAGCGAGGCGTCTGCGTGATTTTGTTATTTTGTGATTTTTACTCCATCCCCTGTGGGTTCTCTATCCAGAAGAACCCATTGCCCGAACCGTCGTCCTTTTGATTAACGCAATTATGTATATACTACACACGGTGTGTATGTAAATATATAATTATATCTTATATATGTTGTTGTTTTGGGCAGTGTTACTGGTGAAGGTTCGTGGTGAGACACTGCTTCGAGATGATGTGAAGCGACGCCGTCCTGCTGTGATGTTAATCTGCTGCTGCTTTGACAGGGTCGCACGAGCAGACGTCACAAAACACCACTCGAGAACAACAACAACATTATAGACCACGTGTCACAGGCTTACATCTCTCTGCCATTATACGGACCGTTCATAGCAGTCTTATTGACCAGTGTGTTATGCAGCGATGATAGATGTGGACATCCTGGAAAGCCAAAGCAGGTCCATTCATCGCGTTAGTAATTATCCAGGCACGTGGCGCAGATGTAGATGCCCGGCTGTTGTAGTTCACGTTTCGAAGGTCGAATTAACAGCGTCAGCAGCTGAGCTCACAGGTGTGACGTGAACACAAACCTCCGAGCTGTGACAGCGGCCGCCACATCACAGTTCACAACGGCATAGTTCACAACGTCACAGTTCACAACGTCATAGTTCACAATGTCACAGTTCACAACGTCATGGTTCACACCATCACAGTTCACAACGTCATAGTGCACAACGTCACAGTTCACAACGTCACGGTTCACACCATCACAGTTCACAACGTCATGGTTCACAACGTCATAGTTCACAACGTCATGGTTCACAACGTCATAGTTCACGTCACAGTTCACAACGTCATAGTTCACAACGTCATAGTTCACACCATCAGAGTTCACACCATCACAGTTCACAACGTCATGGTTCACAACGCCATAGTTCACAACGTCACGGTTCACACCATCACAGTTCACAACGTCATAGTTCACAACGTCACGGTTCACACGATCACAGTTCACAACGTCATAGTTCACAACGTCATAGTTCACAACGTCATGGTTCACAACGTCATAGTTCACGTCACAGTTCACAACGTCATAGTTCACAACGTCATAGTTCACACCATCAGAGTTCACACCATCACAGTTCACAACGTCATGGTTCACAACGTCATAGTTCACAACGTCACGGTTCACACCATCACAGTTCACAACATCACAGTTCACGTCACAGTTCACAACGTCACGGTTCACACTATCACAGTTCACGTCATAGTTCACGTCATGGGTCACACCATCACAGTTCATAACGTCATGGTTCACAACGCCATAGTTCACAACGTCACGGTTCACACGATCACAGTTCACAACGTCATAGTTCACAACGTCATAGTTCACAACGTCATGGTTCACAACGTCATAGTTCACGTCACAGTTCACAACGTCATAGTTCACAACGTCATAGTTCACACCATCAGAGTTCACACCATCACAGTTCACAACGTCATGGTTCACAACGTCATAGTTCACAACGTCACGGTTCACACCATCACAGTTCACAACATCACAGTTCACGTCACAGTTCACAACGTCACGGTTCACA
Organism: Petromyzon marinus; assembly: GCF_048934315.1. NCBI lineage: Eukaryota > Metazoa > Chordata > Hyperoartia > Petromyzontiformes > Petromyzontidae > Petromyzon > Petromyzon marinus. The sequence goes on along the minus strand of NC_133697.1, from coordinate 15,282,613 downwards.
CCATCACAGTTCACGTCATAGTTCACGTCATGGGTCACACCATCACAGTTCATAACGTCATGGTTCACAACGCCATAGTTCACAACGTCACGGTTCACACGATCACAGTTCACAACGTCATAGTTCACAACGTCATAGTTCACAACGTCATAGTTCACACCATCAGAGTTCACACCATCACAGTTCACAACGTCATGGTTCACAACGTCATAGTTCACAACGTCACGGTTCACACCATCACAGTTCACAACATCACAGTTCACGTCACAGTTCACAACGTCACGGTTCACACCATCACAGTTCACGTCATAGTTCACGTCATGGGTCACAACGTCACAGTTCACGTCACAGTTCAGAACGTCATAGTTCACACCATCACAGTTCACACCAACAGTTCACAACGTCACGGTTCACACCGTCTAGAGTTCACACCATCATAGTTCACATCATCACAGTTTGCGTTCACGACAGTCTGCCTCTACTTTCGAACAGCGGGGAGTTGATGAGCAGCATTCATGCCACGGTCGTGTCGAGGTTGGTGGTGAGCCGGTGGTGACGGCTTCAGGAGTAGCCTCGTGGTGAATATTCGGTCACGCTGCCGACGACCGATCCGAGTGGGCTGTGGTGGCGCTCGTGACGATATTCTGGGGACTTTTCGGACAATTTATGCGAAAATAGACTTCAGGAAATATCGGTTCTGTGGGTTTTACTCCTCCTGGTGAGGGGTGGGGGGGTAAAGCTGCATCTCGCAGTCATCTCAGTCAGCCAGCCCATGGCATCTGCTGGGTCTGTCCCGTGGCCTCCCGTCGGCGAGCCTTCGACACTCTCACGTGGTTCTCAAAGTGCACCTGGCCTGGCACGGGCGCCGTGATCGCGTCGCCGTCACTCGGTGGCGAATGTCGGCTGTGTTGGTATACCTTGAGAGGATTCACACGCGGTGCTGATTGCCCGCTCTTCTGGGTGGTGGTGGGGAGGGATTTAAATGAAAAGAAGGCTGTAAATCAGATGCGCGCGCGTGTTGTGTGATGGATGGGGCCCGGCGGGGCTCACAGGAAGGGTCACTCCGTCACGCGGACCTGCAGACTTCTTTGACGACGCTGGCTCCTTCACAGTCGCGCGTCGGATGAACGATGGAGGCGCAGTGAAGGGGACGCAGGCACCGACCGTCCAGCTCAGCGGGTCTACGCTGCATCATCATCAGCAGCATCAATCATCGTCGTCGTCGTTAATGTAGCTCCACACCCACGTTTGATATTAGGCTTCTTTAAGGGTGACATTGAATGTTATTTTTAAACCTTGATTACAAAGGTGCTGGCTTTATTGGGCGAGGTACGAGAGTGGGGGGGGGGGGGGGGGTACGAGGGTGAGGTTGTTGTGTGGACTGCATGAGTTCTGCGGGTTCACACAGTGCAGTGACTGCTGTCACATTTGGCGAGATGTCTCGACAGAGACGTGGATTTCACAATTGCGGCGTGATTCCCCTCGGGAAAGATAGTCTGGTGAAATGAAAAACTAGGATTTGAATTCCCCGTCAATCAACCACGCCTGCTGTGTCAGAGGAAGATTGCGAAACTCAAACGGTGGTTGGTATCACCTCGTAACGCTTGTCCTCGTATGGCGTGACTGCTCCTTGCCACATGAATGAGGATTTTCCACCACCGTCTCAGGTCCGCCAAGGGAGATGAGCACCAGGGGAACGGGACGCGTTCTTGTGTGGGGGGGGGGGGGGTATCGGAGGGTGGGGGGGTATCGGAGGGTGGGGGGGGGTATCGGAGGGTGGGGGGGGGTATCGGAGGGTGGTGGGGGGTATCTGAGGGGGGGTATCGGAGGGGGGTGGGGGCCCAGACGTGTTCCACGAGGAATCGAGCGCCCTTCAGGCGAGAGAACAGCGTGTTGCATTTGCGGCCATGCGGCTGTTTGTGATGAACATTCCTGTTCAGCGCGCTTCCTTCCAGCGTGCTGCGGTTTTGGTGACGGAGCGGCGGTGTAGCGGTCAGCACCACCAACACCGGTGGCGATTATCTGAACCGATCCTAGGTCGGCTCAGCCTCAATTGAGTACTCGATGCGTTGTGTAATCATCGCCACTGGGGGAGACAAAGGCGACCGGACGTGGTGCTGGCCATCCACCCCCTCGTGTGCCACAGCTGCTCGCTAACAGCACTTGCCCCAACAGTCTGTTCAGGCTTCACGGGGGATCATTGGTCACAACGCGGGCTCACCTACATCACGAGGGACACGCACGCGGAAATTCTGGCTGCGCGCACACTCACGCACACTCACGCACACTCACGTACACACGCACAAAGATCCCCCGTATAGCCTTAACAGACTGTAGGAGCAAGTGCTGTTAGCGAGCACCTATGAAGGCTGGAACGGTACACGAGGGGGTGGGTGGCCAGCACCACGCCCGACCGCCTTTGTCTCCCCAGTGGCGATGTTTACACACCGCACCAGGTACTCATTTGAGGCGGAGTTGACCTAGGGGAGGCCCGGGACCGGTTCAGATAATCGTCACTGGTGTTGGCCGTGAGCGGGGATCGAACCCATATCGCCGGGTTCATAGTGCAGCGCGCTAACCGCTACACTATCGCTGCCTACGACGCTTGTGCCAGGCTATGTGCACCTTGAGGCCATTTGAAGTGTCGAACGCCCGCGGGCAGGAGGTCACGGGGCAGACCCAGGTGCCACAGGTCGACTGACTGAGATGACTGGCTGATGAACCACCTGTGCCCCCTACTGTGCCAACTTGCTGTGCTTTAGGCACCCGGCGTTCCGCTCGTTGTTGTGAGCGTCGCTCCTCCGCCCTCCGTTGTTGTTGGAGGGCGACTGCCTCCAACTGCCCAGTAGCGTCCTTCACGAGCCTCCTCCACAGAGGCCGATCTTGACACCGCTGGTACCAGTTATCGGCAAGTCCACTCAGCTCCACGTCCTCCTGTACTACATCACTCCATCTCTTCTCTAGCCCGTGCCGCGCCCGTTTAGCCCCCTCTATCCGGCCGAACAAAAGCTGTTTAGGCATGCGGTGGCTGGGCATGTGGGCTACATGGCCCAGCCAATGCAGCCTTGCCTGCCGGAGGAGCTCACTGATGGGAATGTGTCCAGATATTTCAAGGATTTGTGAGCTCACACAATCCAGCCTGGTTAAACCCAGGATGGATTGTAGGCAGGCCAGCCTAAATGTTTCTAACCGGCGAAGATGTTCCATTAGGGGGGTCCACGTTTCGCAAGCGCAGAGAAGGGAGGGAATGACCGTGGCCGAGAAGACCTGAAGCTTAGTGCGGAGCGACAGACCAGGTAGCTTCCACACAGCGTTACGCAACCAATGAAAAGATATTGCCGCTCGACTAATTCGGAGTGAGACCTTTGCTGTTAAACTGGAGCCGGTCATAAGCACACTGCCCAGGTATGGGAAACTCTCCACTCTCTCCACAACTGCGCGATCACCGATTGGGAGTTGTGGGGGTAGAGTGTCCGATGGTACAAAATACCCAGGCAGGTGCTTAGTTTTCGTGGGGCTGATGGTAAGTCCTCACCTCTTAGTGGCAAGCTCCAGGTTCAGCAGCAGCGTCTCCAACTCCTCCTCTGAATGAGCAGCAATTACCAGATCATCGGCATACATAACGTAGTTGAGCAATCGGGAGCCATCCCTTGACCGCACCCGGGCATCGATCAGCCTCCCATTGTATCTGTACCAGATGGAAATTCCTCCGGTACAGCTATTGAAGGCTTCACGAACTACGTGGTCGAAATAGATGCTAAATAATGTGGGAGCCAGAGGAGACATCCCTGTCACACCCCAAGGTGTACAGGGAATGGCTCCGACTGTCTCGCTCTCACGATGAAGAAGGCTGTCTCGCTCTCACGATGAAGAAGGCTGGCTCGCTCTCACGATGAAGAAGACTGGCTGAATGCGTACAAGTCAAATCCACACACAAGCGCCCGCCCGCGCACAGCGGTTTTTGTCTTCTTGCACCGGCTGAGATGTGCGGTGCGAATTAATTTATTTAAAAAACTGCAGCTGGCGATAGTGCAGCTTGGCAGGCAGCTCGGCGCCTCTCTCGCACCCACACAGCGAATGTTTATAATGACCTCATTGGTATGCTCGCGTGGTATATAATACCCAGGCAAGGCGGGGGGGAAGACGGTTTGCTTTTAAGGTGCTTGATGGTGTCGCATGTGCAAAACAACCGAAGCTCTTTGTTGGAATCCGCTCACTCGCTCGCTCTCTCCTCGAGGTTCTCACTGAGGGCTGCTGCATCGCTATTTTGGCTAAGCGCGGTTGATGATTTTCGGTCATAAACAAGGTCGTCGTCTCGTCTTTAGAACGCACGTGAGTAGCGCGAGCGCTTACGATTTACTTGAGGGCGGTGAGTAAATGAGGAGGCTTTGACCACGTTGCATTATCTGCCTGCAATAAAAACGTGGTTTCCCTATTCATGAATATCAGGATATAATATAAATAAACAAACACACACACTCGAGCATGGTTTATCTGTGCACAAGGGACCAATGGAATGGGCAACATTAAGAGGTAGCATACCAACCTGCAAACGAAGAAACCCCCTGCCTACGTCACGCCATCATTAGCTAACCACACCTGCCAACAACGCTTCCATCAGCATTAACACATTTTTCTCACCATTTCTAATCTTATTGGAACACTCGTCACTGAGCAGTCGTTGGTGGCTGGCAATGCACAAAGCATTCGCTACTCCTCTCTCATTAGCAAATCCATGCTGCCGTGGCCAGGGGCTCCACCACCGTGAGGTGCGCTCTGTCAGCCCTGCTGGAAGCTCGTCTGCCTTTTCTTAGTTGTCACCCCACTCCGGGGTCAACCCTGAGGTCAGAGAGGCTGGTTACCGGTGAGCCACCACTTTCATATGACTCAAAGCAAGGGCTTCAGTTCTTACTGGATACTCTCCAAGTCGCTGACAGACTGGAGAGTGGGCACGGGCCACTAGCCCACGGCCATTGCGAGGCGTATACTGGATGTGGTGGCGCCGGGTGCAGAAATAATTTAGCGAGTCACCGCTGCCGACTGACCCGAGGGAAATTAAACCCGTAACTCCAACACGTGCAGTTTCACACATCCGACAGAGAGGATGGGGTTTTGGAATGTAGGAGATGATAGCGTTTCCTTTGCTGGCTCCGTGTCATCACCATCTGTCTCGGCCCTGCGATGCAACAATCCATCTCGGAGTGCAAGCGCACTCCGAGATGGATTGTTGACCTGAGCGATTGCGAGATCAGCAAACCCATCCCCGGTACTTGTCCGGCATCGTGGCCACCGTTCAGGTTTCTTCAACGTCACCGTGCCAAAGTGTCCACCCGCAACTCTTGATTGACATAGATTCACTCTCGCCACTTTGCCACCCGCCAAAAAGGGCCTGGGGTTCGATTTCCGACACCGATGCCTCTCTATGTGGAGTTTGTTCGATCTCTCCCCCTATTCTGTCCTCCCATAGCTAAAATTAAACACACACACAACGTCAATTGTGTTGGCCAAACACTCCGATGCTGAAAAATGACCTGCAGCAACAACCCCCCCCCCCCCCCACACTACTGTGGAAACTTGGCAGGACCCTCCTGATAACAGAGAGTCTTTGGACTCTGTGAGGCTCCCCTGGGTACACACGCGGAATATCAACACCAACACCACCACCACCTCCGTGACAATCTAAACCTATCGATGCAGCCCTGTACAGCCCGATCTTCAAGCCAGATGTCCTGTGCTGCCCCCTCTGCTTGTGTTGTGACCTATCGCTGCTGCGCGACTGTTCCAGTGAACGCGAATACCGCGGCCGAGTCCGCTGCGCCTGCTCGCTGCCTCGTCCGATGACTGCAGCGCGAGTCGTGAGCGTCGCTGCCCGGGTATTGAAGTTTGGGTCTGCCGCGGGTTCTTCTGCCCGTCAGGATCTTAATTTCGGGATGGATATGGCGTGGCAAAGATTAAACGGTGGTAACTCTGGATCGCAGTGGAATACCATTGTATCTGATTTGTAAATCCCCGCGTAATTATTTTAACATATAGGATGATCCATGTATAAATACCCCACTACAATGTTTACATTTAATCGTATACAAATCAACATTTATTCTATATATGTTTTATCCACTACACGTCTCCTACCAAACTCAATTCGCTTGCTAAACTGTCCAACGATCTCCTCTGTAACCCGTGGAGCCGTCGCTTTACTTCTGAAACACTTCGTCAGCCGCACAGCATTTTGGGAGTGGGTAATTTCAGCAGCACTGATTGAAGACGAGCACTCTTCTGAACCGGTTTCGACACAGTGTCGCGTCAGCAGCAGTCAGGCGCGCTTGAATCAACGCTGGTGGATTGCCAATCTTAGGCGGCTCAGAAGGCAAGGGCACTCTCTCTCAGATCTAGGTGCTGGGGGTGCACGCGATTAGGCCAACCAGGGCCGTTGCGCCTCAGATCGGCGTTAGGCCAGCACAGAGCTCGCAGTGCGCGTCACTGCCGAGCCGCGTGCCAGAGGCCACACGTGGTGCTGGCGATGCTGTACGGTTACTTTATGCTCCATTATCCTGTAACGCCTTATATACAAAACATCCTAAGCATCCTAATGAGCTAATGGCAGGATTGATCTTCCTTGTTGAGCAGTTTCTAATTGTAGCGTCATGCGCAGTATACATACCACGTTCCTCACTGGGATCATAATGAAGTTTATTTGCCATGAATGTCCACGAATTAACGTGCCGTAGTTTCCACACTGCGATATCCACCCGGACGCCCGAGTTTGACTCCTGGCTGAATCAGTCGTGACTCTTCCCTTCACCCGGGCTGCCTCGCCATGCCCGCTTCTGTGGCTCGGCTGTGCAGTGGAAAAGCGGTCCAAGTGTGCCGCGCACGCCGGCAGAGCTATGACGTCGTTGGCACGCTGTCCTTGACACGCGAACCCTGTGGCTCCCGCAGCGTCTCCTGCCTGATCGCGCCAAGAGACATGACCCTGGTGCTGCCAACGATCAAAACATGCAGACTCCCGGATGACGAGCACACGGAGACACCCGCCCATGCGCAGCCCTGGGAGCGACACCGACGAGCGAGCTCCCTCGTCGAGCCAGACTAGGGCCCTTTCGCAGGTGAGGATCCTCCACAGCAGCACATGCACGCCGGCGCTCGCATTGGCACGACTAGCAGAGCGCTCACGCGGCTGATGATGCCGCTCGTGGTGGTGCACGCAGCGAGTGCGGACAGACACGCCGCGAGTGCGGACAGACACGCCGCGAGTGCGGACAGACACGCAGCATGTGCGGACAGACACGCAGCGTGTGCGGACAGACACGCCGCGTGTGCGGACAGACACGCCGCGAGTGCGGACAGACACGCCGCGAGTGCGGACAGACACGCCGCGAGTGCGGACAGACACGCCGCGAGTGCGGACAGACACGCCGCGTGTGCGGACAGACACGCCGCGAGTGCGGACAGACACGCCGCGAGTGTGTTTCAATGATTGTTTGTTGACACCGAGAGTCCCGTTTAGCCAGCTGACCGCTCGCGGCCACCATCGGTGACGATTATCTGAACCGGTCCTGGGCCTTCCCCTAGGTCAATTCAACCTCAAATGCGTATCTGGTGCGGTGTGTAAACATCGCCACTGGGGATACAAAGGCGACCGGGCGTGGTTGCCGGCCACGCAGCCCCGTGCCGGACTTGTCCCGACTGTCTGTCACGGCTGTCGGGAGAGCCTCGCCTCGCGCACGCCTCGAACCCTCCGTGGACGCCCGCGTGCGCGTGACTTCCTCCCCCTCCTCCTCCTCCCCTTCCTCCTCCTCCTCCTCCGCAGAGGGTCCCGGTGCCCGAGGACCGCACGCACATCCTGCAGCTCTCGGTGGAGAAGCTGCGCATCATGGACGACCCCGAGCTGCTGCTGCGCCGCTCGGTGCTCATCAACAACCTCCTGCGGCGCATCCACCTGCAGCTGCGCAGCGAGTGGAGCACGGACAGCTGCTGCCCGGGCCTCCAGCGGGCCACCATCGCCGCCGCCGCCGCCGCGGCCGCCGCCGCGGCCGCCGCGGCGGCGTCGTCCGAGCACGGCCACCGGCAGTACGCGGCGGCGGCGGCGGCGTCCGAGGCGTGGCTCGCCACCCACTGCGGCCTGTCGCCCCTCTCGCCGTCGCCGCCGCCGCCGCCCTACGGCAAGCGGCCACGGCTGTCGACGGGCCGCGCGCACGGCCACGAGGGCGAGGAGCGCGCCGCTTGCGCCGTGGCGGCCGGCGGCGGGGGCGGCGACGCCGGCGGGGCCACTGACGAGTGCCGCTCGTTCGCGGATTGCGCGGCCGGATACCGCACGGCGGCGTCCGCGTTCGGCTGCGGCGCGTGCGCCGCCGCGGCCGCCGCGGCCGCCGCCGCGGCGGCCGCCGCTTACGCCGACGGCCCCTCGGCGGCCGCGTTCCAGCGCCACCTCGGCGCGGCGGCGGCGGCGGTGGCGGCGGCCGGCTGCTGGGCGCGCTACGTCCACGCGGCCGCCGCCGCCGCCGCCGGGAACGCCGGGGCCGAGGATCGCGAAGTGGACGACGAGGGGGCCCCCTCTGGGACCCCCGCCGAGGAGTCGGAGGAGTCGGGGGAGGACGCTTCGGGCGGGCGCTCGCACGCCGCCGCCGCTTTCCCGCCTTGCGGCGTCGCGAGCGACACGAGCCGGGTGATGCGCGAGCCGTCCTCGGGCGTCAAGCCCCGGTGCTGCCGCCGCCGAGGGCCGGGGTCGCGGGAGCGTGCGGACGGGTCCGTGCGCGGACGTTCCAAAGCGAGGGAGAAACACGGCGGCGGCGGTGGCTTCGGCGGCGGCGCGGGTCCCGTGGCCCGCGGGGATCGGCCGAAGCGTGAGGCCGAGCCGGGCCTCTCTCGGCGCGCTCCTCCCGGGAGGCCCTGCGCCGTCGCTCTGCTTGCGAAGCCCGAGACCTTGCCAGAGCAATCAGGGTAGATGAAGAGGCCTGAGAAAATGGCCCCCAGATGTTCGCTTGTCTCTGTTAATTTACTCGGTTTTAGCCTCTTATGCATAAGAGATGCAAACTCAAATCCGCACGTGTGCTGTTACCTCCTGAGAGTAAGCTTATTTTTGCCGAACCTGAGCAGGAGCAGTAAAGCGGAACGCTTATTCCCTACCCCTTAACCATCATGCAGAGAAGCTCATTTAAACTCTGCTCCGCTTCCCAGTATACAGTGAGGGGAAAAAGTATTTGATGCCCTGCTGATTTTGTACGTTTGCCCACTGACAAAGAAATGATCAGTCTATAATTTTTATGGTAGGTTTATTTGAACAGTGAGAGACAGAATAACAACAAAATCCAGAAAAACACATGTCAAAAATGTTATAAATTGATTTGCATTTTAATGAGGGAAAGAAGTATTTGACCCCTCTGCAAAATATGGCTTAGTACTTGGTGGCAAAACCCTTGTCGGCAATCACAGAGGTCAGACGTTTCATGTAGTTGGCCACCAGGTTTGCACACATCTCAGGAGGGATTTTGTCCCATTCCTCTTTGCAGATCTTCTCCAAGTCATTAAGGTTTCGAGGCTGAAGTTTGGCAACTCGAACCTTCAGCTCCCTCCACAGATTTTCTATGGGATTAAGGTCTGGAGACTGGCTAGGCCACTCCAGGACCTTAATGTGCTTCTTCTTGAGCCACTCCTTTGTTGCCTTGGCCGTGTGTTTTGGGTCATTGTCATGCTGGAATACCCATCCACGACCCATTTTCAATACCCTGGCTAAGGGAAGGAGGTTCTCACCCGAGATTTGACGGTACATGGCCCCGTCCATCGTCCCTTTGATGTGGTGAAGTTGTCCTGTCCCCTTAGCAAAAAAACACCCCCAAAGCATAATGTTTCCACCTCCATGTTTGACGGTGGGGATGGTGTTCTTGGGGTCATAGGCAGCATTCCTCCTCCTCCAAACACGGCGAGTTGAGTTGATGCCAAAGAGCTCCATTTTGGTCTCATCTGACCAAAACACTTTCACCCAGTTGTCCTCTGAATCATTCAGATGTTCATTGGCAAACTTCAGACGGGCATGTATATGTGCTTTCTTGAGCAGGGGGACCTTGCGGGCGCTGCAGGATTTCAGTCCTTCACGGCGTAGTGTTACCAATTGTTTTCTTGGTGACTATGGTCCCAACTGCCTTGAGATCATTGACAAGATCCTCCCGTGTAGTTCTGGTCTGATTCCTCACCGTTCTCATGATCATTGCAACTCCACGAGGTGAGATCTTGCATGGAGCCCCAGGCCGAGGGAGATTGACAGTTCTTTTGTATTTCTTCCATTTGCGAATAATCGCACCAACTGTTGTCATCTTCTCACCAAGCTGCTTGGCAATGGTCTTGTAGCCCATTCCAGCCTTGTGTAGGTCAACAATCTTGTCCCTGACATCCTTGGAGAGCTCTTTGGTCTTGGCCATGGTGGAGAGTTTGGAATCTGATTGATTGATTGATTGCTTCTGTGGACAGGTGTCTTTTATACAGCTGAGATTAGGAGCACGCCCTTTAAGAGTGTGCTCCTAATCTCAGTTCGTTACTTGTATATAAGACACCTGGGAGCCAGAAATCTTTCTGATTGAGAGGGGTTCAAATACTTATTTCCCTCATTAAAATGCAAATCAATTTATAACATTTTTGACATGCGTTTTTCTGGATTTTTGTTGTTGTTATTCTGTCTCTCACTGTTCAAATAAACCTACCATTAAAATTACAGACTGATCATTTCTTTGTCAGTGGGCAAACGTACAAAATCAGCAGGGGATCAAATACTTTTTTCCCTCACTGTAGGTCTTGCTCTCCACGGAGATCATCTGCTCTGTCATTGTCCCTGATACTGCAGATCACCAATGGTTCGCGTCTAAGATGTGTGAATAATAATAATCATTATTACTACTCCGATGGTGGAGCGCTCGTGCAAGAAAGACACAACTATGTTTATCTGAGCATGAAAGTGCTTTGCCTTTTTTTTAAACGCCTATAATCGATTGTCTTGCTCGGTGGCGCGGGGGGGGGGGGGGGGCTGGGGCTGCCGCAGTGCAGTCGATGCGGCCCGCAGGCGGTGTCGGGTGAGGAGAGTGCTGCTCCACGGCAAATCCGTGCATCAAGGTAGTAGCCAGGGCCCGTGTCTGCCTGCCGCAGGTAGCCGGGTGTCATAGGCCACGGGGAGCGTTCCTGTCTCTCGATGCACGCATGCATCTACGTTGGACTTCTTTGGCGCACCGCACGTAGTCAACCACGCTCATCGGAGGTGCGCGGGAAGGACAACACCAAACACAAAAAGCAGTTCTCAAGAAAAAAAAGTGTCTGAGACTGGGAAATCCTGGCTTTCCGGTCCGAGACCACGAAGCAACACTTGACGGCACCACATCACGGCTACATAATAATCATACCCCAAACTCAGCCACCAACTACATTATCATCATGCCACCTCATCATGCCACCGACTCCACCCCTCACCAGAGGCGGCTTTGACCCTGGCACTGCCTCCTGCCACTGCTCCCACTCGGCCAACGCGTGCCCGTGTTATTCACGATCGTCATCGACAAGAGGCAGCAGCATAAAATGGAGCCCAAAAACAAACAACAAGCCACGCAATTAGGATGAAGCCCGCAACTGTAACACCGCAAGAGGCGTGATTGTCTAATTGGCACTTCCCTGTGGCTGTGCGCGCCCCGTGGGTTCTGTTACCTCCTCGCCTGTCACCCACGAAGCGGGGTGATGAGTTAGACTTGAGCAGGGGTCGGCAACACAAATAACAAGGCATATTTATTTATTTAGTAAAATAAAACCTTTCAAGAGCCGCTCGTGAATCCGAGACGGTGGTGGTCCTGAAAAAATAAAACGTCACGAAGCAGTCGTAAGTTTTCGAGCCCTGGACGAGAATTTAACTTAATTAAAACCAAAACTCGAAACTGAGTAAATCAAATCCGAAATGTCAGTAATCTAAACAGACACTGCGACATAAACACATTCGTGATAAAAAAAAGAAAACAATATTCTGAACAAAATTTTAATTGACTTAAAGCTTTCGTGACTACAGGAATTCATATTCTTTGGGTCTTTCGGTAAAGTCACGCATATGGGTTGAAAGAAAATAACAAAAACCTACGACGTTTCCATCACAACACAAGCGATCGACTTTTCCGAAAGACCCCCAAAATATAAAGAATAATTATATAAATTTTAAAATACACTTTTTCGGCTCATCATTGAATTCCACGGCCGGCGCTCGCTGGCGCTGCCGTTGGCCCTGCACCACCCATTGCCCCCCCCCACCTCTCCATTGTCTCTTTGCCCCCCCCCTCCCCACAAGTTCTCTCTCCTCCCTGGCCGTGAATCACTGATACGGTGCCCCCCCCCCCACACCGGCTCGACTGCCCCCCCCCCCCCACCATCCGAGATGAGCTGATCCGGACCTGATTGACTAACCCATTTAACACCCCCCTCTCTATAGCGCCGAGAGTGTATGCTCCCGTACTCGAACGAAGAATAACCGCATCGGTTGCTATTGAGAGCCCCAGCTCGAGGCGGGAGTGGAGGAGCCATGATTCGTGTTCCCAGTGGCTTCTCTGGCGATCGGCGAGACCAGAGTTTACCACCACCGCTACCCACGGGACCTTCAGACAGAACTCGGAGTTTTTTTTGTCGATTCCCCCCCCCACACCCACCGATTTTGGCGTCACCCTGAATTTAGTAGAAAGCATCCTCACATTGAGGAATTATCTGCACTCGTTCTGTCTTTACCCCAGATAAGATGCAAGGTAGGGTGAGTGGAGAGTCTTCATCTCTGCGCGACAATGTTGCAGTTTAGGCGTATTGTCAATGTTTATATTTCTTGATTATTTTTAACGAAGCCATCCCAGTCAACAAGGAACTCTTAGTCAACGTTTGGTTTTAACGTTGGTCCAACCACATGCCAGCGCTGGCATGTCGACTGTGACGTCACGTCATGCGTGTGTGAACGCGGTGTGGACATTACAGCAGTTCGAATGAGGACCGTGAACTCGTAGTGAATGTGGTCTGTGGATGCATCATTGCTCTCGACCCCGACGGAGTCGTCACTCACACCTGCACGCTCTCCAACCTGCGACCTCCCGTCTCTCGCATCGCTACGGGGTGGAGGTCATTTTGCCACTGCTGAGTATTACTGTTGCCAAGAATTTAAACCGCTACTCAAATCCATTATATCAAAGAGATGCATCGACATCTTGATACAGCCAATGTCTATAGAATAGCTACTGTTACGTTTAACAAGCTTTCTTGTATGCAAATTAATTGCAATGATACGTTTACAAAAGTTAGTATAGGTAGTATTGAATATTGATGAGCGGCATTGCATTTCATGACGTAATTTTTTCAAAGATTAAAATGGAAAGGTGTCTTTTTTAATGAAAATGTTAAAGAGTTGTGAACTTTGTACAAAAGTGACTCAATAAATGGATATGAATACATTTTCATCAAACCGATGGAAAACTGTTTGGTGTAAGGGAGTCTTTTATTTATTAAATTGGCCACGTTCCTCTTTCTGTACTGATCTGTTTTCTTTCTTCCCGAAATCGACGAGATTCATTCGAGGGTTGCTTGAAAAGCTGTCAACAAATCTCACCTCGCACCGCGGGCTCCCTGCCGCCATCCAGTGGACCGAACACGTGTCATTTTAAAAAGCGAGTTTATATGCATGTTTGAACTGGTAAGTTATACACGAATTCTAAACGAAATATATATTTTTTATTTTACCAGGTGAGGCCCCACTAAGCTATATAGCTCTTTTTCAGAGGCCATCCGGCCACAAATGACAGGTCCAAATAAGTCGCTAAGCATGTGTAAATTCGAAATTCATATGCCTAAATGTGGAGGGAAAAACCGGACCCGAAGAAAAATCCAAGCGACCATTGGGGAGCCACGCAAACTTGAAATATCCAGCAGCAGCAGCAGGCGTCAGGGTAGGGATCGAACCCACGGCCTAATTCAAACCAGGCGAGGGCGTTCACATCTCGCCACCGTATTTATTTCAAATTAGTTGCTAATTGGTAACTTATGAGTTACTCATTCGCATACTGAGTATCCCACCTCAGTTTACTTGTGGAACAATGCCTGGTATCTTCTTTGGTTCTTTCGGTAAAGTCACGTAGAATGAGAATAAAATAATAGATTAATAAAATAACACAATAAAATTCTCACGACGTTTCGGCCACAACACAAGTGGCCTTCATCAGGTGAAGGGGCGAGACTGTCTCTCGTGTAGTGATGAAGGCCACTTGTGTTATGGCCGAAACGTCGTGAGAATTTGATTGTGTTATTTTATTAATTTATTATTTTATTCTCATTCTACGTGACTTTACCGAAAGAACCAAAGAAGATGAATCCTTGCAGTCACGAAAGTTTTAAATTAAAATGTAATACCTGATATGTTTTAACTTACAAGCGGTAACGGTGGTAACCCGCATTGTAATATACTGCAGCAGTCCAGCACAGGCACACCTCGCCGAAAATGGGGGTTACGTTCCTGGGAAATGCCGTGTTGAGCAAAACCGCGTTTGACCAATAATATACCTTATTGGAACCATAAGATTGCGTTCCTGGGTCTGAAATGATCACCCCCTCCTTTAACTAATTGTGCAAAGTGTTCTGCTCTTGTTATTGTAGTGAAGGATGCTGAGTAGCTCAATTTATTGCGTTCACTCGTTACGTTTCTCTTTCACTTCCACACAAAACCCCTGGAATTGCCAGCCCGACTCTCGCCCCTGACTCTGAATTGCCAGCCCGACTCTCGCCCCTGACTCTGAATTGCCAGCCCGACGCTCGCCCCTGACTCTGAATTGCTAGCCCGACTCTCGCCCCTGACTCTGAATTGCCGCGTGCAATTCCATTTGAGTACTTTGCAAGTTCCTTTTCAGCGTTGTGGGGGTTTTTTGTCATGGGAGGAAATCTATGCAGAACATGGGCAATAGAACATGGGTAATAGAACATGGGTAATAGAACATACACGACTCTACAAAGAAAGGCGCCCTTAGCCAGGAATCGAACCCAGGCGGCCCTTCTTGCCGTGAGACACAAGTGCCACCGCCGCTGTCCAATCACCACAGCTGCTGCACGAGGTCTCGTGACGCCGCAGAGCCTGGTGATGGAAGCGGTGCTCGGAGCCGAGCAGGCCGGAATAATAATCATTCCTCGTGCGCGCTTCATGGCCCTTCCGTGCACTAGGGGGCAGTGCGAGACGGCCTTGAGAGGGCACGCTCGGCCCACGCGTTGACGCTGCTTCATGATCGTCACAATTGCCACTGCCAACTCAGGTTGGCCCACCTCTCCCGGCTTTCCGAGGACGTCCTCTCGTCGAGGTAGCATTCGACGTCCCGTTAAGCCAGCTCAAGTACAACGCGCGCGTTCGCACGCAGTTCTCCCACCTTCCATCATAGTGAGAGATAGCCTTCTTCGCTTGCAACGTCCGGACCTTTTTGTACTGCACGTATGGGGCCGTCCACAAATGACGTCACGCGATTTTTGCACTCTGGTATTATAGGAGAAAACATTGATTAAAAAGTCTATTTAATGATGTAGAACGTGTTCTCCATATTTATTTAAAGTTGCACATTTTTATGTGACGTCACATTTCTCACCGCCCCCCCCCGCCGCGTCACACATCGTCACAAATGTCTGAACCCCCCCCCCCCCCCTAGGTGCGTGACGTCATTTATGGACGGCTCCTATATCATACACCGAAGGAATAAATGTTGTTCATGTTTTGTTTAATAGATGTTTTGTGGATAAGAGTACATTTAGCACATAGGATGACAACTCCACTTACCTGTGAATGTGTTCTCCTGCCAAATGGATGAAGGTGCTTCCACTGTTGAGATCACCTGCTCAATTAAACAAACCAAACAGCCATCCGATCAGGTCCCCAGGACGATGGTTGAGAGTTAGATCATCAGGCCTACGGGGCCATAGGCTTATCATTAACGAGGTAACTGGCTGAGCTGTATTACTGCAAACAATGCACTCATTAGGGGCGGTGGTGGTGGTATCTATGCCCCAATTGGGACATAGGCCTCTATTTGGAAATGACCTTTGGGCATATTGTGGGGCCGTCCATAAATGACGTCACGTGATTATGGACGATTTTTTACCCCCCCCCCCCTCGTCACACGGCGTCACAAAAAGTCAGACCCCCCCTCAAATATGACGTCACAAAGCTCAGCCCCCCCCCCCAACCATATTTCCATTTTGACAATGAAACATACTTGAAATCGCTTTAAACTATAGTCATTGTAGTGCGCATTTAATGTGGCGCTGCACTCTGATGTTGTAGGAGAAAACATTTATTTAAAAAGTCTATTTAATTAAGTTGAACGTGTTGTCTTTATTTATTTAAAGTTGCGCATTTTGATGTGACGTCACATTTATCAAACACCCCCCCCCCCCCCCCACTTCTTTGGTTCTTTCGGTAAAGTAACGTACAATGGGAATAAAATAATACAATAAAATAATACAATAAAATAAGACAATAAAATTCTCACCACGTTTCGGCCACAACACAAGTAGCCTTCTTTAGGTGAAAGAACAGAACTGTTGGGACGACAGTGCTTCAATGAGCGCTGCTAAGATTCGTAGCGTCTTTTAAGCTCGGTGAGAGGCGTGGAGCGCCTTGACAAAGGAGTTTACATATCAACGCAGGAGAATTTAGCATTGAAATAGCTGAGGGATTAGCTTGTGACAGAAATAGCTATGTTAAAGTCAAAGTTTACATATCAACAGAGGCATTTAGTATATGGACGTTAAAGGCCTCCAACTACCCAACTATCATACAGTAAACCGATGTGAAAAAAAACTAAGTCTATATTACATCAATATAATAAATGTACTAAATATATTCTTCAATAAGCTGAGCTATTAATCACAAAGCAACTGGGTATACATTACACTATATAATGAATACCATATAGTAAACCAATAAAAAACTAAAATGTTATCAATAAACTCTATATACTCTCCAATCAGCTGAGCCACGAACAATAAGTCGTTATATATCACAATGCCATATGGCGAAAAATGGCGGCTTTTCATTCCCCTCAACGCCAGCACCACGGACAGCGACGTTCAGACGGACGAGTCAATCCATGCTCGGAACGGAGGAGGGGGGAGAGAGAAACAGCCACAATGCGCTGTTATACTCCATGTTATAAACCCTTCCATTAACTCCCCCCCTCGTCACACATCGTCACAAATGTCTGACCCCCCTCCCTAGGTGCGTGACGTCATTTATGGACGCCCCCTGTAGGTGGGTTGTGTTTTCCGCGGTGATTGGAGGCACTGGACTGAAATTAAATAGATTACCAGGGACGTGGAGCGGCTCCAGATGACTTAGTCAGCTCCGCTTAACATTGTCCAGTCGTCAAATCTGACTCCTGGGAAGAGTCGGCCAGCAGCCAGTGATGTATGCAACATCGCCTCCGCTTCCCGACTGTGCCCTACTTACTCACCTCATGTCCCCTGCGGATTACACAACCTCACTACCTGGACTTGAATCACTACATATCCCTGCAGGCAATGTGTGTAGTTCGCCACCTGAGATAGATATTAAGCTGTACTTTAATAGGACAATTTCACTAATTATATCAACATCTGAGCTGAAGTTGAATGCAATTTTTTGTTCACATTTCACGATGAGCTATGGTTGATGTAACATGTTAATATGGTGAAATGAGAGAAGTGAATAACCATTTCCTTGAATGTCGCTCTGCCCGGATGCCAGCCGAAAAAGCAAGAGCAGATAAACATCGGACGGAGCGAGGAGCGAGAGGAGGTTGGAGCGCTTCGTAAATCTGCGCTCGATAGCGAAAGGGAAGCTTGGCATCCGTGGTTGTTGCACGCTTTCGACGCATGGATCAGAAACTGCGACGCTTGGGAGCGAAGCTGACAACGGAACAAAGTTTGAAAAGTGCACAAGGAAACGGGGCGAACGGCAGGCTTCGAATGACAGCGAGACTGAGGAGAAGAATGTGTGGATCAGAAAACAAAGTGCAGAGTAGAGAGACACCATCACGCCGGTTGAGTGGGATAGGCAGGGGTCATCGCTCGAAAGGGGTTAGTGATCGATGGTCGGGAATGACAAAGCGATCGAGAGGACGACCACGGCGGAGACGGAGCGGATGAGGCTGGCTCGCGTGGGACACGGGTCGTTGCGTGACCAGACCGTAACTTGGGGAGGCCTTCATCCAGCAGTGGATAGAAGATGGTGGAAGACGTTACATTGCAGTGCATACATAGGCTATACACGATTGACTAGATTTCACCGGATGTTTTAGTGATGTTTACTACGTTAAGTAAATGTAGCAAGGACCGGCTCCTATGATCGTTGGGCGCTCAACATTTTACACAGCGAGTGGGGTTATCACATTTAAAATGTTTCGCTTTAGCTATGATTGTGAACTGTAGACCCTACATCATCCATAACAGGTTGTTTTTGGGTTAGATTGTGTAAAAATATGTATTATGGAAGGCCCGACGATGTAATTCTCTCCTATTCTCGTAATGCAGTATTAGGGCATATGACATCTCTAACAAGCTCTGAACGACACCTTCAGATACACGGTGAGATTAAAAAGGAATTAGCTGGATTATTGAAGGCCTTCGCTAAATCTCATGTGAACTGAGAGATCCATGAAGGGACAATCAGATTAAGCTGGGATCAGGAGGAAAGAAAGCTCTTACTCCAACAGAACAGTGCAGTCACGGCAATGGATTAAGAAAGGCTATTAAAATACACTATTTAGGGAGTCGTACCAAAGTGGCAATTTAGTAATTGCTCAAAATACTGTAGTTTGTTGAAAATTATATGTCGATGATGTTATACAATGGTTGATGACGCCTTCTTCCGTAAATATCTCAAATGAGCATACAAAGTAGGTGTTACACAGATACATATGAATTAATATTACTTGTGCCAGTAAACCAGTGTGCGCAGCTAGCAACTGAGATTGTTCGCAGCTGGCTCGCCAGTGTTTAAAGGGCATTGCCAGAGTGGCAACTCCCATTGTGTTTGAAACAAGACTACATACTGTATATTAATAGTAATATAACAAAAATAAAAAATATCCCTCGTATCGACCTGTTAGGGCAAGTGCCATTAACGAGCACCTATGAAGGCCAGCACTGCACACGAGTGGACGGGTGGCCAGCATCACGCCCGACCGCCTCGCCTTTGTCTCCCCAGTAGTGTTGTTTACACACCACACCAGGTCCTCATTTGAGGCTGAGTCGACCTAGGGGTGGCCCATGATCGGTTCAGATAATCGATACTCGTGTTGGCCGTGAGCGGGAATCGAACTCGGGTATAGGGTAAAACGCTAGACTACCGCTCCCCACAAACACGTACACAACAACCGCCATTCGCCACTAAGTGGCGGTGACGTCACCACGATGCTTGTGCCAGGCCATGTGCACCTCGAGGCCACGTGACGTGTCGAAAGCCCGCTGGCAGGAGGTCATGGGGCAGACCCAAGTGCCACGGGTCGACTGACCGAAGATGACTGGCTGATGCACCACCTGTGCCCCCTACTGTGCCAACCTGCTGTGCTTTAGCCACCCGGCGCTCCGCTCGTTGTTGTGAGCGTCGCTCCTCCGCCCTCCGTTGTTGTTGGAGGGCGACTGCCTCCAACTGCCCAATAGCGTCCTTCACGAGCCTCCTCCACAGAGGCCGATCTTGACACCGCTGGTACCGGTCATCGGCAAGTCCACTCAGCTCCACGTCCTCCTGTACCACATCACTCCATCTCTTCTCTAGCCCGTGCCGCGCCCGTTTAGCCCCCTCGATCCGGCCGAACAAAAGCTGTTAGGGCATGCGGTGGCTGGGCATGCGGGCTACATGACCCACACACAGACACGAACACGATCTGAATTTCAATCGGGCGCTCTCTGCTTGACGCGGTGCTGTTGTTTAGCAAGTATCAGGCACGTGCAGCGTGTAGAGCTGTTTAAATGTGTATGTCAAAATAAAATATTGGAAAACATGGAGAGGCAGACGGGTGCTGGATCATGAGGGCTGGTTCATCCGAGTACTACCCACCCCCACAGGTTCACGCAGCAAGTGATGAGGACAGCAGCCTGTAGGAGCAATGTAATACTTTAATAGACACTTGACGTCTCACGCAAGGGGCTCACGATTGCTTGGCATGTCAGCACGTTATATTCAATGATAGTGCTGTGCTGCATGCCTGCTTCAAGTACAACGCATCTCCAAACACGCGCCCACATGTCCCTCCAGTGTTTAGTGTCACGTTAATGACGCATTTTAAAATAACAACGACAACAATAACAATCATACAAATACTACCTCTCGTCTTGGCAGTAGACGCCCAAGTCATTTTTTGCTATATCAGCACTTAAGTCTTGTGTTAAGAAATCAATTTAAAAGGAATCTATGGAGCCTTGCACTTCCAACAGCTGCCCACTCTGTGCCAACCCTTCAGTGCTGGCGTTAACGACCAGCGGCGTCAACGACCAGCGACGTAAAAACCTGATAAAAAGCATCAAACGTTTCTTCACTTTTCGAAAATGTAATTTCGTGACTTAAATACGTAAAAAACATACCTGAATACAAAACAACTCCCAAAAATATGTTACAATTGTAATTGCATTTGTGAAGTACTGTTCTCAAAACACCAGTGACTTTCACTCTGAATATTCACTCCACTGCTCACGGGTGTGACGTCGTAGCAACCTCAAGTAATAACACTCATGCATTATTGTTGTATTCGTGATTTTATAGCGGCGCTACTAGTCTCCTTATTGTTTTTCAGAACGATGCATGCAGGCAAAACCAGTCAAAACGTAAGGAAGTGTAAGGCTCTAAATGCATTCCAAGTAAAAGCAATTTGACTTTTGAGCAGAATCTGGAAATATTAATTTCCTATTCACAGCTGCTTCACACACACACACGCAGCACTGTAAACTCGGTCATGATATCTTCTCAACTCTTGCCGTATGCACAGTACCTTGTTTCGCATTCACGCATCTCGCAGCAGTCACCACAGGGAATTCTTGACCACCTCACTTTATATAAAATAGAGTGTGATTAACGTTCACAGCATTTTAAGAAATCCAAGACAAATGTCGTTACGTCACTACCGTGTTTCAAAAATCCTTTTTTTTTTTTTACTTTCTACCGAAGCAAGAAACGTCTGCTGTTATGCAAAACCTTCTCGTTTAAAGCTAGTTTTAGAATTGAAAGTTTTCCTTGTCGGACGACGGCGTTATGGGCCTCGACATGTCGTAGACATCCTGCGGGGAGAGGGCGGGCGAGCGCGGCGCCGTGGAAGGCGGCCTCGCGTCCCTGCGCAGGAGGCCCAGGATCTCGGCGAGCTGCCTCTCGAGGCCCGTGACGCGCTCTCCCAGGGCCTCGATGTCCTCCTTGAGCTCCAGTTTCACCTCCACGACGGCCGCGTAGACGCTCTGCTCGGGGATCGGCGAGAACGGCTGCTTGCCGTCCGCGGGGGGGGTCATCAGCGCCACCGTCGTGGTGGCCGCCACCAGCGTGGCCATGCCGGACGCCGCCGCGGGGCTCGGCTCCGTAGGGCTGGGCCGCGTCGTGCTGGGGCCGCTGGCGCCGCCGACGCCGACGCAGGCGCCGATCACCGGGCTGCCCGCGGCGTTGGCATCCCCCGCTCGGTCGAGCCGCAGGTCGCTCTTGGTGATGCCGCTGTCACACGAGTCGGTCTTGCGTAGCGGCGGGTGGATGTCCTGCACGTGCATCTGCGCGCGCGTCCGCTGGGGCAGGGTCTCCATCGACTCGGCCTTGGCCACCTGCTCGCCCGCCCACTCGCCCCTCTTGGCACCCTCCACCTGCAGGTAGTCGGCGGGGCCCTTGATCTTGGCCCAGCCCTTGCCGCCGCCGCCTCCGATGCTGGCCCTCTTGGGCGCGGACGAGACGGCGCTCCGCGCGTCGGCCACCTGCACCTGAGCGGCGTCTGCGTTCTGGACTTTGGGCCGCAGCAGGGTGACCACGGACAGGTGTCCCTCGCCGGCCGCGGAGACGCCGGGCGGCGCGGGGCCCGCGGTGTCGGCGCCGAGCTTGTCGTAGAACGAGCCTCCCGTCTCCAGGTCCTGCTGCTGCTGCAGCTGGCGCTGCCGCTCCGCCTGCAGGCGCGCCTCCTTCTGCTGGCGGAAGCGCTGGAAGAGCTTGCGCACCGGGTGGTCCGGCGGGATGTCGAGCGGCGCTTCGTTCTTCAGCTTCTGAAGCTCCTCCTCTTCGCGCTTCACGTCGCTTATCTTGCGGAAGATCAGCTGCGGGGGACGAGACGCGCGTTCAATCGACGTGTGCTCGAGCGAGGGCGCGGTCGGTACGCAAGGCCACGCCATCCGATTTCAAGGGGGGTTTATTTTAGCCTCGGTATGTGAAGCTGAATAATTGATGAGGAAAAAAAATCTGCACTTAACCGCTGACAGTTATTACTAAAAAAAAAAGGAACTTCCACAAAAATTTTGCCTGCAATTGGAATCTGAAAATAGGAAATACCCACATCGCAAGGTGAATACTTAATTTGGAATAATTTTCTAGAATTCATGGTCAAAAGTCAAAGACGCTGTTCTTAAAACATATTTTTGGTATCCATCGTATGTCTCGAATGAAAAGAACAATCAAATTGTTCTGCAGAGTTTGAGTGAGCGTGTGGAGTTTGTGTGTCCTCCCCCTGTTCTGCAGAGTTTGAGTGAGCGTGTGGAGTTTGTGTGTCCTCCCCTTGTTCTGCAGAGTTTGAGTGAGCGTGTGGAGTTTGTGTGTCCTCGCCCTGTTCTGCAGAGTTTGAGTGAGCGTGTGGAGTTTGTGTGTCCTCCCCTTGTTCTGCAGAGTTTGAGTGAGCGTGTGGAGTTTGTGTGTCCTCCCCCTGTTCTGCAGAGTTTGAGTGAGCGTGTGGAGTTTGTGTGTCCTCCCCTGTTCTGCAGAGTTTGAGTGAGCGTGTGGAGTTTGTGTGTCCTCCCCCTGTTCTGCAGGGATTTTAAATTCCGGGTTCACCGGTTCCTCCCATAGCTATACAACACACATTGTCACTGCTATTGGCCGCACATCGCGATGCTGAAAAATAACCTGACAATTACTCAATTGGGATTATACACAGCAGCAGCAGCAACGTCGCTACATACTGAGATTCAATGAGACTTTCCTGGATCAAAAAGAATAATAATCTTAAATGTTTTTTTTTATTTAAAAAAGTGCTGCCTCTTGAACCAATGATGCGGCAAATAGCCTTGGTGTGCGTTTCAGGTGTAATTCTCAAGATGTACACCAGGCCCTCAGTATTATCGTTCACCCACTATCCTGATGTAGCATCTGTATGTCTGTTGAACTTCTTTCGCACCACTGTACGTAGCCAACCGTGCTAATCGGAGGTGCTGTGGAAGGTCAACAAACCAAACATTAAACTGTACAGACCCCTGACCTGCAGAGTGCTGAGGCTTTTTGTTAAAATGGAAGCCAAAGTCTCTTTGCCGGTTCCCTTGGCAACGCCGGTGATGCGTGGTCCCCAGATAGAGGTTAGAGGAGCGATAGGTGTTAGATGATAGAGAAGCAAGGGTCAGTGGAGTGAGGAAGCCATTTGAAGGAGATTGAAGGTGACATGCGTAGTGGCTTGGTGGACCTGGCGACAGCCTTGTAAGTGTTAGAGGTCAAAGTGGCTCCGGGTGGAGGAATGAGCGTGTTAATACGGGGACACAGCAGCTACAAATGTAACTTCCGATGAATATTGTACTTCAGGGATCCTAAGCTCTTTTTGGAATTGGCAATAGCTTTACTATTATTATTATTATCTCAAGCATCTTGAGATGGAGTTGGATACAAATGCTATTTACATTCAAATTTAGTTGTAATGGCTCAATGTCAAGCTTGCAAAGTAAGTCATAGCACACTCCGCACTCGCTGAACAGTGCTAACAGTGCGAGGATATTGGAGCCCTGAGTAGCAGGTGTCATGTCAAGGTGTCGCTTCACGTTAATTAATTTATCGTAAACCTGGCCGACCGTATCTCGGGCCCACTCAGTGGATATTTGAGAAGGCATTGACATGTTTTAGCCGAACTCTCGACACTTAACCCTTGCTGTGTATCGTGCATTCAAATTATTTGTGGAATATAGGTGTCCGCGTTTGAAGACGGAGGAATGCACACTCGTGTTTCCCTTGGTTCTTGGCAGTGTCATTGTTCTGCTATTCTAAGTATGAATAATGGAGAATTTGTGCGATAGATATTTTCATTTGATCAGCGGATGAATGGAATATTTATCCTGTAGCGATATAGGTGCAGCCGCACACGCGCTGTTCAGTGTGAGCGCGATGTAGGTCGTGCACGCACACACACACGCACATACACACACACACGCACACACATACACACACACGCATGCTCGCTCACCCTCTTGCGGAGGTTGTAGGTGAGGATGAGGTTCCTGGAGAAGGAGTTTGCGAAGGCCATGTAGAAGTCGAGGACCTTCACGAGCGCGTCGCGCCGGATGACGTGCAGGTCGCAGTAGGTGAGCGCACGTACGTTGGCGCAAGACGGAGCGATCACCCGCTCTTTCCAGAAGACGTCTCCAAACACGTCACCCTTTCCTGAACCGTTCCCCAAACAAAAACACAAATATAGGCACTCTCCGATTTACAATGGTCCACATCTACGCCGCTTATATAATGCCACCATGGGTCTTCGGATCTCCAACTGATCAGCACTCCCAGGTCTAGGCTGCGCTCTTTTGGAGATCGTGCTTTCGTTAGCGTGGCACCCAAGCTATGGAACGTCTTGCCACCTAAAATCAGGCAATCAGAGTCGGTAGATATATTTCAGTCAGCTTTGAAAACCCATCCCTTTATGTGGCCTTGCCACCACCAGCAGCGGTGCCAAATATTCGGCAAAGGTTGCGAATAATTAAATAATTCCGCTTCCATTTTAAGGCCCCCCCCCCGCCCGTGCCCCCCACCCCCCTCGCCCCCCCCCCCCCAGCCCCCACCCCAGCACTGCCCCACCAAACATTTGAGCCACTGGCCACCTCAACACTGCACTCTGGCAGCAGCCTGTGGTCCCTGCACACACACACACGTCAACACCCGCCACAGGATAACATGCAACGTAAGTCCTCAATATAATGCGCATTTCTAATAAAATGGCACCAATACAAAAACTAAATTGATAATATTATTGATTACAAAAGTAAATGAGTCGAAACTATTTAATCTTCATTTGAATTCTAAATATAAAAAGGCAACAATTTCCCATTAGACATTGCCATTAAAAAATATATATAATAAGAATGAATGATCCCTGGATCATTGCAGTGCTATTTTCTACTCTGGTGTGAAATTACAAATTTAGTTTCTATTAAAGTACAGTGATTTTTTTTTACTGAAAAATATAATCGGTGCTATGGACCTAAAAGCAAATAACAGTCCTCCATCGCAGTCATTGCCACACGGTGTGATCGGTGCATGCGGAGGGACCGAGCGAGAACAGCCTGTAGACTCCACAGTCACACGGTGTCTGGTGCAATAACACTTTGGGGTAAAGTGTGGAAAAGTAGGTCAAAATATGCTGTTGATGGGCTCCCTGGGGCTCCGTCGAGTGGAGGCCCTGCAGTGCCGTGTACGTACGTATGTGTATGTATGTGTACGTCTGTACGTGTACTTATGTACGTGGAACTTCTTTCGCACCGTACGTAGCCAACCGTGCTAATCGGAGGTGCGGGGGAGGGACAAACAGTTGTTGTTGGCTGTCGCGTCGCATCGACGATGGCTGCCTGAGAGCAGGCTTGGCTATCGCGTCCGTGTGTCTCCACCTGGCTCAGAAGAGTGATTCGGATGGCACAACAGCGAGCGCAGAGCTCTGGCTCGCAAGAGCCGGAGAGAGAGGAGTCAGGGGGCGCCTGGCGTGCCGCCGGCTCCCTTCCCCGCAGCGGGCGGCCGTCGCGCGCCAGCTTTTAAGCGGCGCGCGGCCCTCGCGCTGCATGGAGGAAGGCCGCTGGGAAGCCGCCTTGCGAGCGAGCGAGCGAGCGGCGACGGTCGCGAGGCCGCGGCCGTACCGGGGCCGCGCGCTGCGCTCGCGGCCGCGGCGGCGAGAGGTGACCCGGTCGGCGCCCTTACCCAAGATGGCCACGACCTCGTCGTCCTGTATGACCTCGAGGGAGCCCGAAACGACGAAGCAGAGCGTGTCGACGCTCTCGCCCGCGTGGTAGATGAGGTCCCCCGGGGCGCAGTGGTGCGTCTGGAACTCGACCGCGAGCGCGCGCAGGCACCCGTCGCTGGCCAGGCGGAACGCGGGGTGCTCGTTGAACACCTTGCGGTTGAGGTGCACGCAGATGTCCGCCCGCATGTCCTTCGGGCAGATGTGCAGCACCTGCAATGGATTGGAAGGGTTAAGGCTCGGGAGGCTGAAGTTGCTTTGACCGTTGTGTCTGGGTTGTTGAATGGTCGGGCATTGGCTGCAGGGCCGCGGTGAAGGAATGCAGATGTGGTCACGTAAATTATCTCCACGCATTCATGTATGTATGCATATTGAACTTTTTCCGCACTGTACGTAGCCAACCGTGCTAATCAGAGGTGCTATCTCTCTCAACTTTCAATGCCTAATAAACATTTTAAGGTTTCCGATGTTTATTCAAAAAGATTTGATTATTGAATTTATATACATCCTTTCTAAAAACGTATCATACTTTGTCCAATAAATATATTTAGGAAGCAGTGAATTCGTTTTGTTCAGCAATCCTCTACAAGTGACGGATTCCATCCAATCACAGACACTTACAATGAGCACACACACGGCGTTCGAAACACAACCCACAAATCAGCGCACAATGCCAGTGGGAGTTCTTAAAAGAAGGGCCACTATGAGAGAATGCAATTTACGTGTGGATTTCCTGTCATACGGAAATGTTAAGGTGGCCATTTACACAAAAAAATGAAACAATAACTGAAAAATGCACAGAGATGCATGCTTAGAATTACACTTAACGACAGAGGAGCACATTGGTCAGAGAACACTAAACTAAAATTGTTTTTATTTTACCAGGTAAGCCCCACTGAGCTACATAGCTCGTTTTCAGAAGCGACCTGGCCACAAATGATAGCTCAACGAAGTGGCTTCTCACGTGGCAATTTACCGCACCCAAAAACTCTAAATTAATGTTTCTAAATGTGAAGGGAAAAACCAGAGGACCCGGAGAAAAATCCACGCAACCACGGGGAGATAGACACGCAAACTCCAAATATACAGGTGTCAAGGGTGGGGATAGAACCCACGATCACCTGTATACCAGGTGAGGTAGTTAACATCTGGCCACCGTGGCACTCACACTCTTGGGAAGGATGCATCACTCGAAGGGACGATTGCCGATGGTCAGGTATAATGGAGTCGCAGCCGAGGAACGGAATGCGTCTGAGAGAACGTTCACTGCGGAGGCGGAGCGATGAAATCGGTTCACGCGCAGGTGCCGGGTGGACTATAACATTGCAGGATTGTGAGAGGTAGCGGCGGCTTGGGGAGGCCTTCATCTAGCAGTGGATTGACCATGGCTGATGATGATGGTAAGGAAATGTTATTCATGAACACGGCAAGTTCTTTTGGTATTTTTACTTTGACACAACTGCCAATGCTGTGAACAAATCTAGTTCAATTTGTTTATGTATCCAACAAGATTGTTTGAACATAACATCCCCACAAATGGCGATTGTGGAGGTGTTGGTCCAGGGGGCGAGTGGGCAAGTCCGAGCGCCGCCTGCGGTCAGCTTCCCAAGGTGGCGCAGCGAGGCGATGGTCTCGGCTTAGTCGCCGATGACCGCACTAACAAAACACGGCAGCATCCTGAATTCGGGTTGACACGAGGAAAAATTATATGGCCTTTACAGAGCATAGAAAATGCGCGTAACACGTGGATAAAGGGGTCCGCTGAAGTGGCTTCATGAGCAGCCCTGTGACATCATCGTGGTCCAGCGTTGCGCCACGGTGGAGCTGACGCGGTAGAAACGAAGCCGGCGGTGGCGGCTCAGAGGAGTTGGTGGCTGCTGCTGGCCACGCCGCCCACAGTGGCGTGGGCAGCAGCAGCAGTAGCAGCGGGTGGCCGCGCGTGGATGCCACCTTGGGCCAGGCGCCAGCGTGTCTAGCTATGCCCCGCTCAATAATGGACAACACCTACAACCGCTGTGGGAGGCCTGTAGTCACGCACGGAGCTAGACGAACAAACACGACACTATTTTAATTAACCGTACTGTGAATTTGAAGACACTGGTAGATGGGGGCCCTAAAAGTAATTACTGCTGGTGAATTATTGATAGAACCCGCTCTCACCATTGGGCACACACGTCGTGGTGACATACCTTCTCAGTGTCAATGCCCTTGGACATAGACCAGGTGGACACAATGTAGTCCATGACGCGCTCGCTCAGCCCCTTGGGCACCTGGTAGAGCTTCAAGAAGTCCCTGACGCTGTTGAGCATCTCGTGATAGCGATTGGTGTTGGCGTACATCTGCTGGAAGATCGTGGTCACGTTGCCAAAGATGGTCGCGTACAGGAGCGCTGTTCGGATGAAACGAGGCATTTCGCAACGTTAACACAATTGCTTTCTTCTTACAAGAAAGAGTAGTAATAACGATGTCACGTGTATCTGTCCGATGCACGTTTGGGTTATGTATGCCTCGTGTTGTTAGGCACGAGGTCTGACGTTTCGCTTCACGTGCTGAGAGCTTCTTCAGGTAATGGACTGAAATGTCAGCACAACTGGAAACCGGATCTCGGAGCCGCACAGCACAACCGCGAAAACAGACACAGCAGTCGTGCCACTCGTAGAGCCTACGGGTGAAACCTTCACCCCTAACATAGGGGTGCGACCTTCACCCTGCAGAGGGTGAAACCTTCACCCTATATAGGGGCTTTCAAAATAGTCAATCCACAGCGAGCAAGAGCGCACGTTCCGGCAGGTTCAACTTGTGTACGCATCTCATTTGCATTTAATGACAAAGTTTTAAAATGATCACGGAACGTTCCGTCCGCCGAGAGGAGTAAACACATCAGGCGAAAGCCCAGCGCGGTCAGCCCTACCGGATCCGTATTTAATGAGACGTGCTGTATACACTGCGCGATATGGGAGGGCAGTAACGGATATAAACATTCGGTGACACGAACGCGACCCTAACGAGGACGCCGGCGTGTTTGCTCCACGCCAACTCGCCCGCTCCTCTCCCGCGCGTCCGTGACCCCGGATGACGTCCCGGCAAAATTGGGGAGAGAAGACGCTGCTAAGGTCCTTTCTGCTCGATTGTGTGTGTGTTTCACGTGTGTAGTTCGCGTGTAGTTCAGATACGTGTGTACGTACATTGAACTTCTTTCACACCGTACGTCCGGGGAAGTACAACACACTTATTTCACGTGTGTAGTTCATGTGTGGTTCACGTGTGTAGCTCATGTGTAGTTCACGTGTGTGTGTGTATTTGCAGCACGAAAATGAAACTTGTTCCCTGAACCTCGTTAATTTCATAAACGCGTTTGCACGATGGAAATGTTTTTTAAAATTAATTTTAGTTATTTTTCTACTCGTCATGTTTACGAGATTTAAAAAAAGACATTAATCTGCTTATGTGGCTTTGCATCGTGCTCTGGGCAGCGGAGCAGCAAACTCGTGGCGCACGCCGGCTCTGACGCGTGCGTGTGCCACGGCTCTCCGAGTCTCTGCCACTTGATGGTGCGCCAACCATTGGCCTCGGCCAGATGCTCATTCTTGGTTTATCGAATACGCTGTAAGCCCATCGCAAGGGCAGCCCGCTTCATTTCATTTATAATTTATACCGAGTGAACTTCCGCCCGCCAACCACCTTAAATGGCATCGATTTTCCAAGCGAAAAGAAAAACAACCCCGGGCGGAACGGCGGCGTAGGAATAGCGACGGTGGCACCGCGGCGTAGACGGCGATCACACTCGGCATGAGAACCGGGAGGTCGTGGGGTTCGTCCGCTCTCCCCTTGACATCTCCCCCAGCCGTCAAAGCGAGGCCAGGGACAGACGCTCGTGAGGCGGCGCACGAGCGTCTGTCCCTGGCCTCGCTTTGACTCCTGACTCGCAGCTCTCTAATGTCTCCATGCTCTCTCTTCCCCCACCCACACCCCCTCTATCCTGTCAGACGTTTCCTCCTGACGAGAAGTTATTTTCGCGATTTGAATGCTCGTGAGGCGATTAGGACACCGCGCCGTGTAGGCGCCAAATTGAATGCAAATGCGCACACACATTATATATATATATCCCTGTAATTAGGTTGATAAAACGCAAAGATAGTTTACCGTCAGAATACCGCACGCCGTTTCCATTTTGATTCCGCCCCTGTAAATAAACCTGCTTTTCGAAAAACCAATTACATCCAAGGTGTAAAAATACGGCGTCTCAAAGGCAATATAAAATAGTGCATGTCATTACTGTTGTGCTGCATCGCACGGTCCAGATATATAGCGGTATAAGCTCTAGCTCCCCGCTGTATTCGCAGAGATAGGCGATGACTTTGAGCAAACACGAAGGGCCTGGGCACACACAGATACCGGGTTTTGAGATCTAATTCGTAGAGAACAGCTGCTATCCGCCTCCTTTGTGGGTTTTGAGCAGGGATAAGCAGGGCTGTAAAGCAACGGCTCACGCATGGCGACACTGCTGACCCCGCAGCACCGGTCAGGCCGTGGCACCCACACCCAGCCGCTGATGAGTTGCGCTCGAGCTGCAGATGCTGACGACGCACGTGCTGGCCGCCACGCGCGATGCGTGATGCGGTGGCCCCCTGAAGCACCGCTCACGGCTCGGCCCTCCCGTTCTAAACCCTTCGCCTTTCTCTTTTGTTTAAGATTTAACATTGACCGGGTCGCGCACCCCCCCCCCCCCAACCCCCGGGTTACTGTATGCCCCCACCTCCGTCTTTAAACAAAGGTCACGCTACAGTGCTGGGTCAGCGCAGTGGACGGTGACGATCGGTCGTTGTGTGCGGGGGGGGGGGGTGGTGAAGACGAGGACGGCAGCTCCAACTCACATCCGATCATCATCATGGCGACGGCGAAGATCTTCTCCCCGTCGGTGGTGGGCGCGATGTTGCCGAAGCCGATGCTGGTGAGGCTCGTCATGGTGAAGTAGAGCGAGGAGATGTAGACAGCGTCCTTGCTGGGGCCGCCCTCCCACTGGGTGCCGTTGAAGTGGTACGGTGTGCCGATCGTCTCGCCCAGCTGGTAGAGCCACGAGTGTTTGCGGATGAGGTTCGTCGCCTCGTCGATCACCTGCGCGCGCATCGCCGCCGTTGATTAGGGTGGGGGGGGGGGGGTTTAGGGGAACACAGCGGCTAAAACGCGGCAAGTCAGCACTGTAGGGGGCACAACTGGCGCATCAGCCGGTCATCTCAGTCAGCCAGCCCATGGCACCTGCTGGGTCTGTCCCGTGACCTCCCTCAAAGTGCACCTGGCCTGGCACGGGCGCCGTGGTGACGTTTGTCACTCGGTGGCGAATGGCGGCTGTGTTGCTATCGGAGAAGACGGCGGAGCGTCGCTGTTTGTAATTTGCGCCGCGCCTCCCGTGCAGTGGGGACAGCTCAAGGCAGTGGATCCAACTGTAGAGGGTTAAGGGGGAGGTGCACTTTCACGTTGACTGGCTAATGAAGACGAAGTGTGACCCGTTACCCTCCTGCGCTTGATTTGTAACCGGCCCATAAGGAAATGTAACGCCGCGTATGATGCACCCTCACCTGCCTTGAATGGAGAACACCTGCGCGTCATTCGTACGCGTTGAAGCTGCGGTTATATTGATATCAAAGAGCATAAGGCACTCTTTCACGAATTCACGTATACTCATCAGCTGTCCGTAAATCTCCTGGCAATCTAGCAAACTACAAGGTTTGGAAGGTTTCACAAATCTTTTGTGATCCATCAACTCCAGGACGGGGTTTCTACCTGTCCTGTTTTTCCCCCCCAGAATCCTCCTTGTCTAGAGGTAGCTGCCCACGACGATG
The DNA here is from genome assembly GCF_048934315.1 of Petromyzon marinus. Lineage (NCBI taxonomy): Eukaryota > Metazoa > Chordata > Hyperoartia > Petromyzontiformes > Petromyzontidae > Petromyzon > Petromyzon marinus. The sequence continues at coordinate 15,250,623 of NC_133697.1, read as the reverse complement.
TACAGGCCCATTGTATGTACAAGCCCATTATTAAATATATTTTCAGAACCTCTGTAGAAAAACTTAAATTCAAGAATATATACGTCTGTTATTTTAACGCTTCGGAAAGTAGAGAGCGGCCGTGGTTATAAACACAGACGTGTACATTTTACAGAATTCACACGAGGTGGGAGAGATAAACACGCGACATTCCACACATAAATGCCACATTGTAATCAAGTCGTATTTCCTGCAACTTTTCCGAACGTGAGAGAAAAAATTTTAATTCAACAATTAAACCTTTTGACATTATTATTTTTTAACCTCCATTCTTGCGTGCAACGTCTATGAAACCAAACACGACGTCTCGACGATGAACCCACCGGTTTTCCCTCATTCCGTAGTCTCTCGCTAAGCAGCGCAGGCTATCAAGCTGTCGTGGAAAAAGGCTCAGTGCTAAAGCATACGATTGAGTAAAGCCATCGGGCCATCGGCGTGGAGAGCGGAGGAGGGGAGCCAGCCACGAACGCCGCTTCTCCACACCTCCAATTAGCACGGCTGGCTACACCGGGCCCGGCACGTAAGTTATCGCTATTTCCGTCAACGGGTGACGACTTCGCGAAGCACAGCCAAGCATGCAAGAACGCGCTCGCTCGGCAAACACGGACACACGAGGTGTCGCGCACGCGTGGTCCCGGCTCGCTCCGGTAACACGGACGACGCGTCGCGCAGGCGCGGTCCCGGCAGAGAGCGGCTCAACCCGGCGTGGACGCACCTCGTAGTCGCCGATGCTGTACCAGATGCAGGCGAGCCAGTGCGCGGCGAGGCCGAACACGCACACGAGCAGCACGAGCACGGCGGCGCCGTACTCGATGTAGTGGTCGAGCTTGCGCGCGACGCGGCCCAGCCGCAGCAGGCGCACCACCTTGAGGGAGCTGAACAAGCTGCTGATGCCCTGCGGTGCGACACGCGGCCACGCGTCGAGGAGCCGGGAGGGAGACCTCGACCCGAAGGGGCCCCGGGTCTGGGCGGCCCGGACAACTTCCCCGACGCGTGTTCGGGCGGGTTTCCGCGTGTGTCGCTCGGCACGGTGTCCGACGTTCTGCCCGACAGCGCCGGGAGCTTTGCGAGGAACTGAATTCGGAGGAGCTCGGAGCGTGCGGAACGGAACGCCGGACGTCGTGAATAGCGCGGCACGACCGGAATGGACAACGGGGAGATACGCGGCGCCACCCAGAAGACCTGCGCACCGGTGAATAGGCAGACGCTTTGTCTTGGAGGCATCCTTGGCAACATGACGTGTGAGTTGCAAGATTAGTGAGTAGAGAAAGAAGTGTCAAGCGTTATGATCGTGAGAAAGATGCACGGGCTGAATAGAAACTGGATGTGCTGCTTGCGTTGGCTCGGCAGAGACAATGAGAGAACGAGTCTCACATTGAAGCTGACAGGGCCTCAAAATCAGCGAATCAGTGAAAGGTCAGCGGTGAGCTACAGGAATCTGTCCTGGCCGCCTGCAGCAACTGCTTGGGAGCATTCAGCTTGGACTTTGAACGCAGAATTACAACCAGGTGTAGCGTCCCCAGCACAACAGCAGATGGGCTGATCGTGAAGAGCTGCTACTTCGTTACGCTGTCGTAGATCGACTGTTTTTTTTTCAAACCAACGAGCTAATGCTCAAGAGCCGGAGTTCATCCAAACGATGTGAATAATCACGTTTTAATACGGTGGGTGTTTGGTGTAATCATTGGCGACTGGGCGGAGACCGCCGGGCATCATAGACTCGAGAAACCCAGTTAAATCACGGGTGGTTGGCCGGGTTTTACCTCAGGATATCAGAATTGCCAGCTGAGTGCTTAAAATAGAATAGTGCTTGACCCCTCTGAGCTACCCAACCACCACGGAAAATAGTTTAGAAAGAGCAGATCCAGGAAAGATTTCGATATATATAAAAAAACCTCTTGTAACTAATCTATAGATATGAGTTAAATGATCTGTGGCTTCTGTAATTCCCGTCAGCTGACACCTCCGATGGCCAACCGGATGCTCCGAGCACCCTGATGATAATACCCGGCAACACGGTAGTAGTAAGGCACCCCTGGTGGCTCCTTGTCATCCGTAGTTTAACTAAATATCGCCCAATGTCATCAACCACTGACAATAATAATAATAATATTGTTGTGTGGGGTAGACTCCTAAAATAAAATAGGCCATTGCCTAGATTTTCACACAAGTGTAAGGACTGCACTGCCATGGGGAGACATGTGCAGCCAAAACAAAGAACCCTGTTCGCTTGAATGTGAATTCTGAAAAGAAAAACGCTCACATTTAAAAACGAATACGGCAAATCAAAACAGCTCGCATGACGGGTGAAGCAGCAGCAGCGGAGGCAGTGGCAGAGGCAGTGCGATGGTTCACGGACGATGTTGTGAACACGGCGGCAACCTGTACTCAAATCGAGCCAACGTCCGTGGAGAGAGAGAGAGAGACCTACGATCCAGTCATGGGCCACCCCTTCACCATCCGCCACTCATCATCGTGGTGAAGTGTGACCACACAAGCCCCATTGGGACCGATTCGGCCCGTGTCGCCCGTCATCCAGCAGTGGATTGCTAAAGGGCTGAATGTTATTACTTCACGTTGTAAGATACACTGCGAATAAGCAATAGCGTGTGTGGACGACAGAACAAGCATTGTGAGCCGCTCTTAATGAATTCTAAGATAATCTGTTTGTGCCTGGTCATCACCCAACCATGCTCTGTCCAGGCTGAATTCTGCTTAGCTTTGGCCACCGGGCGCATCCCGTGTGATTAGGTGATAGGTGAATACTTATGCAAGAAAGTGCTACGCCACAAGGAATACATCTTCACTCTTAACAATCAACCAACTGACTCCGCTCGCGGAAGGAAATGTGATGAAACTGTGGAGATGAGGAACGAAGCGTGGTTGGTGGACAGCAATCTCAGTGTAGAGCACGGCATTGCCCACGCTGCGGAGTAGAGACGGAGGGAACGACGCCGTCAGACGAAAGGTTCAGACCATCAATTTGTGCCCAAGGCGTTTCCAGGAAAGATTTTGATTCTCGCAAAACGCTGCGGTGCTGCTCACCTCACGTAGTCATAGACGTAGCATTTAACATGATTTTAATTGCTCGTTGGCAGCAGTTTCATCGTCAATTCGTAACACTGTTTACAGATCACAGCGATTTTAAGATGTAAGGCTAGAAACGTGGCTTCGTAGACGTAGTTAGTGCTCACGCGGCACGAAGGCTATCATTTTGTGGCCAGGTTGCTTCTGAAAAATATCTATATAGCTCAGTGGGCCTTACCTGGTCACATAAAAAAAAGTTTTTATAGTAATTCCGCAGGCACGGGTGACATACGTGGAGGCCCAGCAATGAGCGTCTCCTCCCATCAAGCTTTTGCCACGCACTACTGCGGGCATCTTCAGGAGTTGAAGCAATGAATCGCTCGCCCGGGGCTCCACTCTTATCAAATTGTTGTCTGGTAACGGAATAACAATGATAATAAGAGTGGCGACCAGATGCATCGTGAGCGTTTGAGAGAAGAAATGTTCCACATGTGGCCACACTCGGACAAAGGACCAGGTGGTAATTAAAGCAATACATTCCGGCAGGATAGCACTCGCTATTCACGTTTGACAGCATCGTTGGGGGAAAATGGCGGCCGGAGCACGTGGGGGAAACCCCACGTGGGGCTTCTCCCACGCGCGTGCCAACGCTTCGGTGAGGGTCTCTCATCGCTTACAGGACCCGCTGGATCTGCGAGGTGGACGGAGCCATCCCCTCTCGTTTGTTTCCTCATCCCGAGGACGACGGCACATGGTGGTGCGGTGGTGCGGTGGTGCGGTGCGTTCACTGCTGTGCGAGCGTGCGTGCGTGCGTGCGTGGGAGCGTGCGTGCGCCGCGCGTACTCGCGTGATGGCGCGCTCGTTCCAGCTCTGCGCGGGCACGACATCGCGTCGTCCAGCCATGCAAGGAGCGAGTCATGCAGCGTGAGGAGGGAACACGGGTAGCAGAAAACAAACAGATAAAGAAGGAAACCACAACAACAACAACACGGGGCGGCAAAGGCAGAAATAAAAGAAGATAAGTAACGTCCCCGAACGTCCACTGGACGTGTGCACGGCACGGGGCACGGGGCAACAGCTTTTGTGGCCTCGTACGTTAAACTTCTTTCGCACTGTACGTAGACAATCGTGCTAATCGGAGCTGCAGAGTCGTGACCGCATAGAGAAAATTAACTGTAGAGCGAGTCGGATAGGGACGCTCGATGTTTCGCGCTTTACAAAGCAAGATAATTGCGTTGTCCCTTTCGTTTTACAGCAGTTTAACTGGGTTTTTTTATTCTTTAACACACACACACACACAAAACGTAGCCTGCTCTCGATGGCACCTCCCGTCGTTGAACGTGGAGGCGTGGATAAGTGGGCAGAGCAATGTTTTATTTATTTATAAAACGCAACCACGGCAAAAGTAAACCAATGTAAAATGCGTGGCTGTAGAGAGAAGCGGAGGACACGGCGTTACAGGCCCCCCCCACCCCCCGACCGCTCCCTCCGCACGCGGGAACTACTCCACCCACCTCGTCGACGTTCTCGAAGGCGTTGATGATGTCGTACGGCAGGCAGGAGAGCAGGTCGATAACAAACCACGTCTTCAGGTAGTTCATGCGGATTAACTTTGGGTCGGAGATTACCTCCCCGGCTGGCCCGACGAACGTGGTGTGAAAGTTCAAGACGATGTCCACCAGGAATATGACATCGACCACGCTGTCCACCACCAGCCAGGCGACGTTGTTTTGCTTGGTCTTAAACGAGACGTTATAGGGGACCATTATGGCTGTGTAGAAGGTGAGGATGAGGATAATCCAATCCCAAGTGGTTTTGAAGGCACAGTAGTGAAGGATTATGTGTGGAGGTGTCTTGGGTGTCTCTTGCTTGTACTGAGGCAAGATGTCCGAGCCCAGCTGAAGCACCTACACAGTAAACGAGGAAAATGGGGATGTCGAGGCACGTACTTGTAATTTATAGGAATTATTCTACGTAGCATCATTGGTGCAAGTTGCATCTCAAAACGCGGTGGAATATGTAACAGCTTTTTGTACAGAAGCACATTAAACCACAGACTAGCAGCAATGCGGCCAGGAATGGAGCCAGCAATTGCCCAAGCTCTGTGGTCCTACAATGGGATGGATGACCAACTCCACTGACGAGTGCTCTATACACGTGGGAGGAAACAGGAGTTACCGGAGAAAACATACGGTGTGAGGTGGGCAACACTCAGTCCCAAACAGACGGAGATTAACCTGCTTGCTAGACTGCAATTCACTGTAATGCTGAGATGGCGATGCCCACGGGAAGCGAGTTTCACGAATTTGTTGCCTAGATCCCCCAACCTTCGTTGTGGAGTGCTGGACTACAGGCAGCCACGTGTAGCAGCAGAGCCACCAGCGTCTGGTTTGAAATCATTTTTTTTACCACATTCAAACCAATTGTTCAAAGTAAGGCCAGAGTGCAATGATTAAAACTCAATCTTTGCCAACACGCATGACCATCATCATGCGTGACGTTGCCAGGAATGTGCCGTTTACCGTCTCTGTTCAACGTTTGGTGACGTCCGTGGTCATTCCGCCGTCTACTCCCGCTCATGGCGACCCAGGTTAGAGGAGCTGTGCGTGTACGCGCGCACTTACGGGGACGTGGCCACGGGCTAAGCGTCGGCGATGCCCCCATGCCGGCCGGCATTAGAAAACTCGTAGCCAGAGCCCCCGCAGTCGTCAAGAGGCAGATGAGCAGCTTCACCCTTTCCCGTTCCTAGACGTCTGCGAGTTGCAGGGTGGTGATGATGGTGGTGATGATGATGGTAGTGGTGATGATGGTAGTGGTGATGATGGTGATGATGGTGGTGATGGTGGTGGTGATGATGGTAGTGGTGATGATGGTGATGATGGTGGTGGTGATGGTGGTGGTGATGATGGTGATGATGGTGGTGGTGATGGTGATGGTGGTGGTGATGATGGTAGTGGTGATGAAGGTGATGATGGTGGTGGTGATGATGATGGTGATGATGATGGTGATGATGATGGTGATGGTGGTGGTGGTGATGGTGGTGGTGATGATGATGGTGGTGATGGTGGTGGTGATGATGGTGATGATGATGGTGGTGGTGATGATGGTGATGATGGTGGTGATGATGGTGGTGGTGATGGTGGTGGTGATGATGGTGGTGGTGATGATGGTGGTGGTGATGATGATGGTAGTGGTGATGATGGTGATGATGGTGGTGATGGTGGTGGTGATGATGGTAGTGGTGATGAAGGTGATGATGATGATGATGGTGATGATGATGGTGGTGGTGGTGGTGATGGTGGTGGTGATGATGATGGTGGTGATGGTGGTGGTGATGGTGGTGGTGATGATGGTGATGATGATGGTGGTGGTTATGATAGTGATGATGGTGGTGGTGATGGTGGTGGTGATGATGGTGGTGATGATGATGATAGTGGTGATGATGGTGATGATGGTGGTGGTGATGGTGGTGGTGACGATGGTGGTGATGATGGTGGTGGTGGTGATGATGGTGATGATGGTGGTGGTGATGATGATAGTAGTGGTGATGATGGTGATGATGGTGGTGGTGATGGTGGTGATGATGATGGTAGTGGTGATGATGGTGATGATGATGGTAGTGGTGATGATGGTGATGATGGTGGTGGTGATGGTGGTGGTGATGATGATGGTAGTGGTGATGATGGTGGTGATGGTGGTGGTGATGGTGGTGGTGATGATGGTGATGATGATGGTGGTGGTGATGATGGTGATGATGGTGGTGGTGATGGTGGTGGTGACGATGGTGGTGATGATGATGGTAGTGGTGATGATGGTGATGATGGTGGTGGTGATGGTGGTGATGATGATGATGATGGTAGTGGTGATGATGGTGATGATGATGGTAGTGGTGATGATGGTGGTGATGATGGTGATGATGGTGGTGGTGGTGATGATGATGGTAGTGGTGATGATGGTGGTGATGGTGGTGGTGATGGTGGTGGTGATGATGGTGATGATGATGGTGGTGGTGATGATGGTGGTGGTGATGGTGGTGGTGACGATGGTGGTGATGATGATGGTAGTGGTGATGATGGTGATGATGGTGGTGGTGATGGTGGTGATGATGATGGTAGTGGTGATGATGGTGATGATGGTGGTGGTGATGGTGGTGGTGATGATGATGGTAGTGGTGATGATGGTGATGATGGTGGTGGTGATGATGATGGTAGTGGTGATGATGGTGATGATGGTGGTGGTGATGGTGGTGGTGATGATGATGGTGGTGGTGATGATGGTGATGATGGTGGTGGTGATGGTGATGATGGTGGTGATGATAATGGTAGTGGTGATGATGGTGATGATGGTAGTGGTGAGGATGGTGACGATGGTGGTGGTGACGATGGTGGTGGTGGTGATGATGATGGTGGTGGTGATGTCGATGGTGACGGCGACGATGGCCGAGTTGTTCTCATGCTGCTCGTCTGTGGCGCGCTGGGCTCACCTCGGCGAGGCGCGAGTGCTTGTGCACGTTCTCCCCCTTGTGCACATTGGGCGTCAGCTGCTGCAGGACGCTGCGGCTGTTGGTGAGGGCGCGCGTCAGCCGGGCAAACTTGGTCCAGCCTAAACGGCAACAACAACGAGAACGCACCAAACGCACAGTCGACAGCTGACACGGCGTGGCGAGCACAACATCAGAGTGTGCCTCGGGCACCGCGTGCCATTGGCGCGATACGTACGCACCCCCACGGAGCGATACGTACGCACCCCCTAATGCCGCCAACCGCGAGACCAACTCGAGCGACACCGACAGCGGAGGTGGCGACGCCACCGGCCTGCGGGAACGCCGTCGCCTTGGCTGCCGCGACGACGGCGTACCGGAGGGACGGCGCCAAAATCGGCCGCGGCGAGTCCGGAATAAATCTCGCTGCAGTCGGGCACCGTGCGGGTCCCGTCTCAGCCCATCGGCGACTCTGTCGGCCGCCCACGGAGCGGCGCGTCGAGCACGAGGCCACCCGCGAGCGCTCTCAACGCGGCGGCCGGCCACGCCCACGCTCGGGCGACGTCACAAAGGCCGATCCCGACGCCCGGCGGGCAAATAGCTCGCCGACGTCGCTTCGCGGTCTCCGCTCTCCGATTAGCGCGGTTGGCCACGTACGGTACGAAAGAAGTTCAACGTACGGTACACACACACGCATATATCAGCTGCCTGCGGGAACTCCGCGGCGAGCGATCCGCCGCGGCCGCGAGGTGACGGCGGAGGACAGGGCTGTGTGGGGAGAGACGCCCGGACTTCGCTCCTCGCCCCATGTGAGCGACTCGCCGCACAAAGCCTCATTTGTATTGTTTTCACATCTCTTTGTCAAGGGATTAGGCTTTCGCCTTGCTCTTTTGTCTGCTGGGATGATTATTTTAGCAACAGTTTAATAAGACTAATCCAACGTTTGGGCTTTGACAGAGGCGTTTTTGCTTAATGAAGGGGGGGGGGGCTGGTTGAAAATATTAACCTTATAATTATATTTTTAGTGACGGAACTTTTTGTTAAAGGTTTTTTTTATGAACGTTTAACATTCTTCAAATCGTGGCATTTTGCGCGCAAATGGCGAAATATTAAAATCTAATCGGTTCAAACCTGAAAATGGAAAGATTTGCAAAAAAAACCCCTTTAATTGTCTAAAAAAAATACAAAAATCTGATATCCAAAAACATGTTTCTGAAACGCATCCCTCATACACAGCAAATCAGCAAGCCGCATGCTAAAACGCGCAGATCATTCTCCAACACAACAACAAAGAGGCGTTAACGACCAGAATTCGCATTTCACGCCATGAATGTCGTAAGTGGCACGTTCCTTATCTGAATGACACGTGCTTTTGTCAGAACAGCATTGTCCGTGACATTCACAGACTTTGGATTTGCAGTTCTTAGTGAAGATGAAATTAGATATAAACCTGGAAGAAAATTAGGCTGACATTTCAGTCAAATTGTATTTTAAAACGGTTGTATGTTATTTCGGTGTGGGGGGGGGAAGGATAAAATGACCTGCGTTGTAAGAGGGGTTGTCCCGCATCAACGTTTCTATGGTGAATTATGGTCAAACGCACCCACGATCGACACAGTGTGGTGAGGTTTCCATTCACCGCTGGAATGGTAGAGGGCTCTGTGAATTATTAATATTTTAAGTGGTTGAAAATAAATGTTCATCAGTCATTGTAAATCCACTGCTGGATGAGCCACGGCCACCTCTCACTACGTAAAGATCCACCCAGCATCTGCGCATTCATCGATTTCATCGCTCTCAAGCATACGTCATCTTGGATACGTTCCATACCTTCATCACACTTATAAGTGTTAAAATTAAACAAACAACGATTGCATTGCCTGCAAGTGGATGATACTCAAACACTCTACGGATAATTCTTAGAAATATTTTAACGCCGTTAATTTGGTGACACGTTTACACAGATCCGACTGCCCAGTGAATCGATGTCAGTACAGCAACCCCACCTTTTGTGGAATCGTCTTCTATGGGCTGCTTGAAGGCCGTGATGTCACGGAAAGTGCAGAGGAAGAGGACCACCTTCTCGTGCTCGTTACGGATGGGAGCGATCTGCATGTAGAACCACAGCGGAGTGCCTGGGGGAGCGGTGGTGGGGGGTGGTCAAGACGAAGATCAGCACGGGAGGAGCACGTGCGCCCGCCTGCCTTTCAAACACATAAAAGACAAAAGTGCAGCCCTGCAATTGCTTGTTCACGCTACTGCTGGTGGAAAGGCCCTCGTTAGACGGAGCTCTAGAGAGGAGCTCCTCTGTGGTGGCCTAAGTTATCACGTGGGCCAGACATCTTGAAATAGGTGGCAGTACCCACACTTGAGGCCCACCACACGTGACCCGCCGATGGGCAAATTGCGGTGTTACCATGGTGCAGGCAGAGAAGGGGGCCATTGAAGAAACTTGCACCGTGGTTCTCAGCTGCCGCGCCGGGAGGCCAGCCTGAACCAGTGACCACTGGAATGCGCGTCCAGTGCATCAGCCGTCCCCCTACGGTGGTACCATTTCGTCTGTCCGACCGATAGAATCTCGCAGCGGGGACTTCTGAATTGAGACACTGAGCTGACAGCTGAGCCACTGAGGTTATCTCTGCTGCTATACAGAGGATCCCCTGAGTGGCCTTATCCTCGAATTGAATACAATACCACCCCTCTGGGCCGACGGAAACTAGCAAAACCAGGCAATGGAAATACACACGTGGGGCGTTTTAATTTCCAGCAGCATTACATGGACAATGGAACCAACCACACGGCTCGTCTCATCTACAGCCACCTCGCTCACAATCCATCTCCATCGATGATGTCTAGGATCGACTCTCCTTGCTTGTGCATTATAAACGAGTTCAGCCGTAGGGGAATAAAGTAAAATGGAAACAGCTCTTGACGAAAACGGTCCTGCAAGGAGGCGAGGTCGGTCCTGTCCACAGTTGTCATCAAATTTTGTTTTAATTAGATCATGACAAGGGCTTGGAACAAAAGCTGAAGAATACACAAGAAAGCATGGAGAGTAAGTGATTGGAGATTCGCACGGATGGACACAATCTTAAGCGTAGGCGCTCCTTTAGTTGCCATGCCATCTTCATTTTTGAGCACTGGCCATCAATCCCTTCTGTCCTTTATAATCCACTCACTGTTATTGTTAGCAGTGGATTGGATGTCTCTCACTCGGGTTCCCCTTTCTGCCTCTCAGCGTCATTCCAAGCACGCACGTCTCCACGTTTCTCGTGCATTACGTCTTCATTGTTCTTTCATTTACAGAGCAATTTACAGAGCAATTTACAACGTGGTTAATTGATAGATCCGTCTAAAAGCTATGTAAGGAGAGCAGCCAAAGAGAGGGTGCAGGGAGTTCCGACTCAAACGAATTCGCAGGCACCATGGGAGAGGGGAGACAGCCTGGGCTGCAGTAGTTTCCAAGGCCACGACAAGCTACGGTTGCCACCTCTAAGATACAAAGATCTGGGACGTATCCTTAAGGAAAAAAACCTGCCTGACAATTCTGGAAGATGAAAAAAATTCATGTAAATTAATTCTCTTCAGCGGCGTCTACATAACCAAAACCAGGACTCAGCGTGTCTCGTAGAGACTTGCAGATTTGCCAGAATCGCAGCGGTCTCGGCAAGAGAGGTGATGAAGTAAATCAAGCAGGGGCCTCGGGCCTGATTGTGGCCTCGGGCGAGACTGCACACGGATATCGCAATCATACCGCGTGTGTGGGGAACGGGGATTGAACTGCGCTTGACGACTCATGCTCATTGCTCGCATATTTACACTCTGTTCTCCTGTAGCGCCGCATTTTCATGACGCGATCGAGTGAACGGAACTACGTCGCGCGATTCGGAATAAGCGGTCGTGCGGCTGCCTCGGCGTAGCATCGCGCAAGGCGGCGGGATGCTGCTGGATGCTTCTAGATGCTACCCACGTGCCTCGGTCTTTGTTCAGCCTGCGTACGCATCTCACGCGTTATCGCGGCCTGCGCTTTCCCCTATTTTATTCATGATTTATCATCACGCGAATTTTACATAATGCGGTGATATTCAGGAACGCAACTACCGCGTTACAGGAGAACAGGCTGTACGTAGAACTTCTTTCTCACCGTACGTAGCCAACCGTGCTAATCTTACCTCACTCTGCTTGACAGAGCACACGCCCCCTTGAGTGGTCAATTTACGTACAGCTCTGAGAAATTAAATATTGGTGCACGACGAGAGAAAGTCTCCGACGCTGGACGACGTGGGGCAAAGGAGAGCGGGGAATTACACAGAAGGGACGTTGCCCTCAGACCTCGTAAATAATCTGACGTTAATATTTAAATGGAGCGCAGCCTCTGAGTGCTCACAGCCGAGGCGTCACGTGCGTAATGCGAGGCGTTGCGGTGGAGCGAACGCTAACACGGGCGATATGAGAACGAGGGGCGAGTGAAAGAGAATGAAGGCTCCCCTTGGCTCCGTGGGAGTCTCGATTCTCACCGGGTGACAGCTGCACTCGGTCAAATACGATGAGAACATTCAAGCCTGAATGTGCGTTTTCCTTGCAATTTAGGGTTGATGACAAAAAATCCGAACAACTCCAGAGCGATGCTCGAGAGGTGGCCAGGAAGGTCAGAGGTCAGAGGGCCAAGCAGGCATCACCGACGTCCTGGATTTGAATCCAGGCAGCCAACGAGCATCCTAAGTTGATGGTCTTAGCCAAGCCACCAATGACTGCCAGAAAAGAAAAAAAAAACTATCCCATTAAATGTGGTTCTGTCTTTAGTTTGTCTAAATATCGATTTGAGTGTCGAAGGGAAGGTGAGAAAGTGTTCCCCAGTACTGGGTGGACAGAATTTACTTTAAGCGATATCAGATGGAGTATCTGCTTCCGTGGGCTGTTTTCTGACACCAAATGATGCACTGCTCTATGAAATATCCACTGGGATACTTCATCTCATGCCATGATACCGTTAGCACTTTTGTAAAAAACAAAAAACATTGGGGCAAAGACCAAACATAAACGAGACAAAAGTGTGGAGAGCTCACTCATCGTGGTGCTGAGTGTGGAGACAGTACTCACGGTTCTTCTTGTACATGAGGATCTCAAAGGAGCAGGACTCATAGTTTTCAAACGTCTGCTTCACCTTCTCCATCGTCTCCTTGTCGGTGAGGTCCCCGTACATAAAGCTGCCAGGACACAGATGCGCTTCATAAAAATGCACAGCATCCAATTATTAAAAATCTTTATCTGAGAAATCCATCGGATCCACAGATCTTCCTATCAATTACCGACTCTAGGTGTTTACAGAGAGATTGAAACGTCACTCTAACAACAATTTGGTTCCACGACGTCTGTGGTCGGTGTGAGTCTGAGTGATGTCGAATAATCGAAGATTCCCTGTCAATATTAATAACGAACGCGTGGTCGGTGTGAGTCTGAGTGATGTCGAAGAATCGAAGATTCCCTGTCAACAATATTAATAACGAACGCGGGTGCCATCGCCGACAGTTGGATAGTCACACTCACACCCAGCTGCCCAATCAGCTTATGTCTCCCGTGCATCTTCATCGGAGATAGAACTCATGGCAAAGGGGGCAACATAGTCAATGATAGTTGATGCCCTCACAATTCTCGCCTCCACTCCCGATTGCACATTCCAACATCCTTGCAAAATCCGCACTCTGGCTTTAGATCCGGATGAAAACCTCCATTGAGGCCACTTCAAGGGCTGTCTCGTCACCTGCCCAATGCTGGCGTCTAGAGCTCTTTTGCATCACTTTCCATTCAGAACTTACAACTTGCTCACGCATCCTGCTGAGAAATTACCAATATCCTAATTACCAATATCCTCCATGTTGTACAGATTATATATCTATAGAAATTTAGCTTCTCTAATCCATATAGTAGCACAGACATTACTGCTATCTCAAACACCCATATCCCATAGAAATGATAACCACTATAATCTTCCAAAGTGGTTACGTAATCCATGTAAAAATCCACCCCAATATTTATTCACGTGCATTACTCCACAGGTATACAGATTGTTCTACAACTTCTATCCGGCCATTCTGACTATTTGTTTACCCACACCGTGGACCATATGGTGAACCACTGTGGTCTGCGTTCCTTCAATGGAGGAACAGCAAAGCTCCACAAACTCTCCCTCCTGAAGCCCTCTCGTTGCCAGCAGGCCTCAACATTGCCATCGAGCTCCTGAACATTCTCGAACTGCTGCTGCCACCATGCATAATAATATAATTTACACTTTGGGTGTTAAGTGACTTAAGATGGGCCATTGGCACTGCAGTACACTGACGTGTAGCTTCACGGTGTGATTATTGGGATAAATGAACAAAAAATATGAAAAATTATTGACCAAGGACACCCGTCGAATGGAATCGCTACATGTTCAATTGCCCACACGGATGTGCACGAGTCCTTACATGAGCTTTAGTGACTTGAGACTTCCAGACACTTGGAAGTATCCACAAAATGTGTTATCGTCACAGGGAAGAAACTGTTCACCGAACGCCGAATTTGATTTACTGAGCGGAATCCCTTTCCACATCGACGAAGCATTCTGCTCCTTCCCACGTGCGGCATCAAAGCGTCATCACAACGGGAAGCGCTGCTGACATCGCCGTGGCCCTTTGACCCTAAGAGGCCCGGGGCTTTACGCAGCGGCTCCGGTCATCTCTGCACCCGACTCCACCACAGGGTCGGGTGCTCCTCTGGGCTGACAAGCGGCATAAAGGCAACGGACGCGCCGAGTGCACGGACATGCCGAGTGCACGGACATCTACCGCCCACTTTAACCCACTGCTGGACGAGGGCTCTTCACGACGAGCAGAGCGAGTGGGGCATTTGACCATAACTCACCACGCTGGACAGTCCGGTTTGGTTAATGTGGCGGAGACCAGCGATGGATATTACCGCATTCTCCCCTCTACTGTCCACAACGTGCCTTCTGTGCCTCTCTTTTGAGCAAGGTGGCCGCCCATCCGAGCACTATCCAGGCTCAACCCAGTTTATGTTACGAGGTGTAACCGGATTGGGTGCATTCTGTGTGCTCGTAGAGGGGTGAATATATTCACTCCGACAAAAACGATCATCATCATCATCGTCGTCGTCTTCTTGGTCGTGTGATTTGTCCGTGGCCCATGGCGTCACGCTGCAGCTAAACATCGTCAGGTCCACACGCTCTTCAAGCTGCCGTCACGTGCGTGCAGTGTTCCCACGGACGTGTGGATTTAAAACAGCTGCATTAAGATACTGAGTTGAATTGTCGAAGAAAAAGCGCAAAGCAGGATGCAAAATCCAACATTGACCCGCGCACTGCAAGCCTCCTCGCCAGCCGGTGGACGCCGACTGTCACGCACGCTGCTGTCACAGCCGCCGCCGCCGCCGCGGGCACCGGGAGACTCAAGCCGCACCGTCTCGTCGTCAACGAGGGGGCGGGGGTCGCGCGGCGTCATTCAAGTAGACGGAGACGACGCGATCGATTTGCCACTCAAGAAAAGCCCTTAGGGGCGGCCGAGGGCGTACGGCAGGGCCCTGGGGGCTGTGTGCCGGGCCACGGGGAGTGGGAGTGGGGGTGGGACTCGCGCTGGCCGTGCCTGCGTGGGTCACTCGCTGGTCACGGACACGGTGGTGAGACGCCGCGCCGGGCTTCTGCAGATTCGGGGCTGCCACCTGTGGGGTGCCCCAGCGCCGGCGTCTCCCCCCGTCCCCGTGCCGTGCCCCTCACTCGAGTGCGTTCACTGTCCGTCCCACAATCTTGTCAAGTTACGAGAGACGTCAAATGCATTCAGCACGACCTTGCGGTAATTCACCGTCGGATACATCGGGCAACGTCGTCTGAACCCAGTCAAGTACCAATGGTATTTTATTTTTATTTAACTGAACTATTTTTTTTTTACCGGGTAAGGCCCACTGAGCTATACAGCTCTCTTTCAGAAGCGAGCTGGCCACAAATGATAGCTCAACGAAGTGGCTCATTATCACGTGGAAATGCATAGCAGCCAAATACTACAACCGCACGTTTCTAAATGTGTAGCGAATAACCCGGAGGACCCGGAGAAAAATCCACGCGACCACGGGTCGGGATCGAACCCACACGCCAGGTAGTTAACACCTCGCCACGCTAATTTAAAAAGCGTGACATATAATGACCAGCCCCTCGCCTTCCCCTCGCCCTCCCCTTGCAACGTGGGCAGCTTCTAAATCCTCCTGGGACCCGAGTCGAGCTTGTGCGCGCCTTGCTGTGAGCTACGCGCAGGTGAGCAGTTCAAGGTACGCGCAGGCGAGGTACGCGCAGGTGAGTAGCAGCTGTAGACGCGTGGAGGTAACTGCGAGCGTACCTACACGTGCTGCTCTTCTGCATGACCTCGGCGCGGTGGTAACCCGAGAGTTTGCAGAATCCGTCGTTGCTGTAGACGATGGGCCAGTCCAATATCTGCGCATTGCCCAGCAAGAAATTTGTATCTGCGGAGTGGATTGCAATGCACCGGCGTGTTGGGGACGGGGTGCGCCGCGCGGGCGACGTGAGCGGAGAGTTTGCGGATGCACGCACGCGGGGTGTGTTTGAGCGTTCGTGTGCACGAGCGTGTATGGTGTACGGGTGAGTGAATGTACGTGGTGATGTTCGTGCGTGTGTGTGCGTGTGTGTGCGTGCATGTGCGTGTGTGTGCGTGCGTGCGTGTGTATGTGCGTGCACGTGCGTGCGTGCGTGCGCGTGCGTGCGTGTGTGTGCGTGCATGTGCGTGTGTGTGCGTGCGTGCGTGTGTATGTGCGTGCACGTGCGTGCGTGCGTGCGCGTGCGTGCGTGTGCGTGCGTGTGTGTGCGTGTGTGTGCGTGTGTGCATGCGTGCGTGTGTGCGTGTGCAGGGAAGGGGAAAGAAAAAAAGAGAATCGGTGATTTCTGCGAAGCACGTGTTCTGTCTGTCGTGTGACACAAGTGATTTCTAGATAACACCACTTTCTTTAACTTCTATATATTCAGCTGGGTATCTTATATATACAGACAAAGACCATCCCGTATAGCCTTAACAGACTTTTGGGGCAAGTGCTGTGAGCGAGCACGTATGAAGGCCGGCACGGCGCACGAGGGGGTGGGTGGCCAGCACTACGCCCGGCCGCCTTTGTCTCCCTAGTTGCGATGTTTACACACTGCACCAGGTACTCATTTGGGGCTGAGTTGACCTTATCTATATCCACACACACACACACAGATACATTAGTTAGTGCTGCTGCATTGGCAGTGGTGTACAAGCACAATTAACAATGAGCCCAATATGCAGCACTCGCTAGCCTGGAAACTCTCCGCCTTTGTGAAAAGTCATTCTGCCCGAGGCAGAAGTACGAGTCGAACTTAAGCGTAGAGTTTCACGACGACAGAAGCTCCGAAACGTTGAATGGCGAGTTCGGGGGCACGCTCAGCTGAATTTGCTTTCAGGAAATTCTGAAGCTTCGCGCGTTGTGCGGCGAGAGCGACGCTCGCATCGAGCGTTCCCCGTGGCCTCGTGGCAGCCCGGACCGACGTCGCGCAATGCCGAGACGGGGAACATCGCTCCGATTGTAATGTTTCGATGAAGGCAGGGCATCGTTTCTCATTTCTCCTGGCCAGAGTGGCCACTCTCACGGTCCAGCCCTCCATTTCGACTGCAGGAGGAGGAATCCGGTGAGGCTACGAAGCGCTTTGTTCACAGATGTCCAGCAGGGGCGGCTCAAAAAGTTACAACAACAAAGCAAAAACCGATAGAAGTGGAAAGTATCGGAAAGGTAAGCAAGTCGCTACAAATAAATAATAAAGCATATAAGTACAAAGTATATATATACGGCTCATACACAGCCTCCTAATGTGCGAGATTTATCGTCCAATCACATATGACCCAAGTCACCAGAAATGCACCCGATCTCATCAAATCTCGCAAACTAAGCAGGCTTGAGCCTAGATAATGCTCGGATGAGTGGGCAGCATGCCCAACACAGCCTTTCCATGGGGCTGAAAATAAATTTTTGTGCTGTATTTATGAGCTCCCCTGCCTTCACAAACTCTCACTGACCAGTTTGGTGAAGTATGGTCAATGACCCTTGCGTGACCTGCGTGGCGTGGGGAAGTCCTCACCAAGCAGTGAATGTACAGTTTCAAATCAGACGAATATGTACGTACATCATATGTATGTACGCACGTTGAACTTTTTCTGCACCGTACATAGCCAACCGTGCTAATCGTAGGTGCGTGGAGGGGGAACAACAAACAAAACACAAAAAGCAGCTCGAAAGAAATTCGTTTTTAAATCTTGAAAATTTGTTTTCAATCTAGGATAAAATTGCTACCTTATTTAGCAATTGTCATTGTGGCTCTCAGGGGCAGAGCGAGCAGGTCGTGATGGAAGGGTTCAGGGTTCAAATATTCGCGTCGTGACTCAGGGCTGTGAGCTGGAGATGGACACTTTCCTCGGCGCTCATTGGAGCAGCAAATCACGGTTTGCCTATTTGGTGTCATAGAGCATTTAAATGCAAACGCATCTCAAGATGCTGTTCAAAATAGAGAAATTGGCAAGGCTAATGTGTCCTCTCCTGACCGAAAACAAATGCATTTCAATGTAATCCTCTTTCCATCGCGCACAAGGGCTGACGTTCCAATTTAGGGAACGTATTCACAGTTGATAGCCTGACAGACCAATAAGATGGCCTCGCTGGGAGTTTCCCTGATTGTGCTATCAGTGTCATGGCACGAGAAGAAAGATTCACTCAGATCTCTCTCACAAGCAGTGCAAATTTGACACGTTAGACAGTGACCCACTGAAGCGAATTATCACGGAAGCTACTTGGGTGACCTCGAGCTCACTCAGTCGGGAGCAGCCCTTTCCCACCCACCCTGGCAAATGAGAGCCATGTTTGTTGCATGACAGTTAAACCAATATTAGTAAAGCATCACGGCTGGAACTTAAACACATTAAGGACGGAACCAAATTGTATTCTGATTGTTAATTTGCGCAGTCAGTGGTGACCGGGCAGAGATCATCGACGCGAGAAGCCGGTTTGATCGCAGATGGCTGGAAACCATGAGCTCATTGGGGCCAGCCAGGTGAAGTATGGTCAAACATGAGACGACGTGGCTCGGTCTGCATCCAGGGGCGGATTACCTGTGAATGATCCGCTGGTTATGCTGTATGCGATTGGTCATTCACATGGCCCCTGCAGCTACGATGCGAGACGTGTTCACCACAATGTAACACAATGTAACACAATGTAACACAAAGTATGGAATTAAATTGTGATCCCGAATCGTGACAATTCTTTCAAATTGCGAGCAGGACAAATTTATTACTGCCAGGAGGTGCCAGTACAGCAGTGAGTGCAGTCCACAGACAAATTAGGTCCAATAACTTGATTGAGTTTTGGCTCGTCGATTGAATCTATCCGTTTGGAGTGTTGAGTGTTCATCTTCCCGCCCCACGATGCGCGGGTTCTCTCCAGGGCTCTGTTAATCCCTCCCACCCATTTATCGAATTCGCCAAACGTCTCAATAGAGGAGCCACCTGAAAAAGGGCCTTAAAGACTCAATGAGGATTTACAATGAAGGTCATTAACTTTATTGGAGTATAATAATGTAATACATTTGTTTTAAGTAAGCCGTCATTAACAATCGTGGTGTTCTATTGCGTGCTAAATCATCCCAAACCCGTGTTTTTGCAAATATTGTAGATATGTAATTTTCACACGTTTCAAATTTCAAGTTTATTTTGTGTAGGCAGGTGCGAATTCAAGAGACCAGGACAGTCTCATTTACACGAGTGACCTAGGGGTGGGTCACAAAAAAATGACAAAAGGTAAAAAAAATAACCTCGCGTGTACGGTAGAGCAACGGGGCAATTGGGAATCGAGAGTAGCACAGGAGGAAGAACGCCGCTATCGCTGCCGCTCCACGCCGACGCTATTCCCGAGTTTTCATTACAGCGGCTACAGAGGCCAAGAGGTCGCGTGCAGTGCGCGTCCACGGCTCCTCGTGACCCCAGTGACCCCGTGGAGCGCATCCCGAGCCTCGCATCGGAATTTAAAAGTCGGGTCATCCAACAGCCACGCGGAGCATCGCTGACGGACAAAATACTGGTGCAGTGTTAATCACGTGTACACATTGTACACGTGATTGCGTGTACACATTGTACACGTGATTACGTGACGACAACTACCATTTAATTAATGCCTCTTAATAGTCCGGGGTACCGCGTTGATAACGGTGTGGTGTCGGTGTTTTGGAGTGTAAGTTCATGGCGATGGTGCTTTGAGGCTATGATGACACAACCCGCTGTGACCCATGACGCTCAGCAACAACGCACTGTGAGTTTGTACACCACGGTGCGTTTTTTTTTTAGACGGAGTGCTCTTGCCACTAATTTGTGATAATTATCCAGCGGCATTCGTTAGACAAGCCTGCTTCTGCTGATGAGACCTCGATGGTCAAAACCGGCCCAGATTTTTGTTTGGCTAAACACACGCTTGCTGGGCAATACTGTATTGGTCTGGGATGCAAATATGCTGATGCAATTAAAAAAAACACGTTATTTATATGTGTAGATACACAAGGGAGATTATGCTTATATTCGTCATTACTTCGGGTGGAGACTTCTCACAGAGTCAAGGGATCATGCCATGAACCCAAATAGCGCCTCACAAATCTCCATTGGCCTTTGGGCAGCTGCCCACCCCAGGCTGTAAGCACCCCACAACAACTTGAGTAGCCACGCAAGAGGGAGCTAGTCCTAGTGGGGGTTCTCAACAGCAGCCGACACGTTCAGGTGTGCGCACGTAACGGATTGCTCTCTCCCATCTTCGCCACCACGGTGGTCTGCGCGATGAGAGTGACGCAACTTCATGTGATGGCGACAGCGATGATCACAACAGGGCTGTGTAACGCGTGGCGTGCTCCATGAGGCTTTGAGGAGAGTTCGCGTCGTCACTGCCCCGAGCCCAAGGGGTCGGCAAACGAAATAACAAGAGGCATCTTTTTTTTATTTTGGCAAAAAAACACCTCAATATGTCAAGAGCCGCAATGATTGTGAGCCTTAATAAACGACGTCACGAAGGGCTCCTTAACGAGCCGCAGGTTGCCGACCCCTGACAGCAACAACAACAACATGCATGCAGTATATATGTCGATATAAAACAGGTGATGTTTCCAGCAACGGGATTTTTTCAAAACAGCAGGCATCAGTTTGATGCACGCATCAGGTTGTTGTGCTGCGTGCTGACGCACCACTGCCAAGCCAGCGTCGCAACAACGCCAAGCAGATGCTGATCCCCACTGAATGCACGATTCCCCTTGACGGCACGTCCACACTCAAACAGGTCTTCACGACACCACGCGGCCCAACACTCGCGTCCAGAGATTCATTTCATCCGGGTCTGTTGAGGTGGGTGACCTGGACAAGGTCCCCTCACTCGGTGCTTCACTTGCAGCAGCATCGCTCCCTCTATGAATGTGGGCTACCAGTCGCACGCCCTAGTCCAGATCGACCAGCCACTAGGGAAACATTCAGTGGGGAATTAAGCCCTGCTTACATCATTCAGTACAATGAATGCACTCCATGTAACAAGGAGACGTAAGAAGATGTAAGAAGACCAATTAGATATTGGTAGCACAAATAAGCAGCATTCTGCTCTGTGTCTGCACATATGAAGACAAAATATTGTTCTAAGTCCATCAGACTACAGTATTGGCTTTCTGGACCAATACGCTCACACAGCGCCTGTTTAAGCGAGACAACTCAGGACCGGTTTCGGCCTCCTGGGTCAAATCAACGAATGCCGCTGGTTCATCAGAAGTAATAATCGTGGCGAGAGCACCCCGTCCAAATTCCGGGACCGCGAACAACACCCTACGAGCGACGTGACTCGCTCTATCAGCGCAGGGCTGCGCATCCACGTGCTTCTGCTTGCACGGCCATCCGTGCGCATGCTGTGGAGGTGACCACCCGCAGACGTCGCTCCTCCGTGCTCGTTGCCTCCTCGCCTTGAGGTGCGCTCGCGTCGCTTCACGAGTCATCATCGACACGGTCGGCCGCAGCGCCGCGGGGAGAGTGGCGTTACCGTCACCAAGCTCGCAGAGCCTGCCTCTTTCACCCCCTGTACGGTCCGACGTCGGGGTAGTTGTGTACCGACTACCGCGCCGACAGCGTACGCTGGGCGGATTGTTGTCGGTGGGCGCGCGCGTGTATCGGGTTCTTAACTACCGAAGGGAAACCATTCACGCGACCCTTATCACCGGCACGCACGCGTCACGTGCACCGCGCGCAGACGCATTTGGACGTTTCGGGGGGACGCCTCACACGCAGGAGCGCGCGTGCTGTGATTGTTCTCGTGTCGAGCTCAGCTCAACGCACGGAATCTCCCACCACCCCTAACCGTGACATCACACAGCAGCAGCAGTAGCAGAGACACCGCAGTGAGCGGCGCAGTGAGTGATGCATGCGTCGTTCACAGCCCCGGTGGCTCTCCACTGCTGGATGAGGGCATCGTCACCGCAGAGTTGGGTCATGGTGGGGGGGGGGGGGTTATTTGACCATACTTCACCACGCCGGTTAGTACGGGTTGGTGAAGCCAGGCTGATTACAGGACTCCAACTCGGTCACCGATCACACCGCAATATTTGCCTTGAAACGAGATGATACGCACTTCACGCTCAAAGTCTATGCACGGCTATGGATACAAGCTAATAAATAAAATGTGAAATATAAAATTAACAATTTGCATTTCGTGGCGGTGGTTGGGCCGGTTGGGTCGGTAGAGGTAGAGACGGTGGGGGAGGGGGGGCGTACTCTGAGAATACAATCACAATATTCCGGTACTGTTAGGGTAGACAATGATAGTAGTCTGGTACTATTAGGGTAGACAATGCCAGTAATTTGGTACTATTAGAGTATACAATGACAGTAATCTGGTACTATTAGGGTAGACAATGAGAGTAGTCTGGTACTGTTAGGGTAGACAATGATAGTAGTCTGGTACTATTAGGGTAGACAATGAGAGTAATCTGGTACTATTAGGGTAGACAATGAGAGTAGTCTGGTACTGTTAGGGTAGACAATGAGAGTAGTCTGGTACTGTTAGGGTAGACAATGAGAGTAGTCTGGTACTATTAGGGTAGACAATGAGAGTAGTCTGGTACTATTAGGGTAGACAATGAGAGTAGTCTGGTACTATTAGGGTAGACAATGAGAGTAGTCTGGTACTATTAGGGTAGACAATGAGAGTAGTCTGGTACTATTAGGGTAGACAATGACAGTAGTCTGGTACTATTAGGGTAGACAATGAGAGTAGTCTGGTACTATTAGGGTAGACAATGAGAGTAGTCTGGTACCATTAGGGTAGACAATGACAGTAGTCTGGTACTATTAGGGTAGACAATGAGAGTAGTCTGGTACTATTAGGGTAGACAATGAGAGTAGTCTGGTACTATTAGGGTAGACAATGAGAGTAGTCTGGTACTATTAGGGTAGACAATGAGAGTAGTCTGGTACTATTAGGGTAGACAATGACAGTAGTCTGGTACTATTAGGGTAGACAATGAGAGTAGTCTGGTACTATTAGGGTAGACAATGACAGTAATCTGGTACTATTAGGGTAGACAATGAGAGTAGTCTGGTACTATTAGGGTAGACAATGAGAGTAGTCTGGTACTGTTAGGGTAGACAATCACAATATTCCGGTACTGTTAGGGTAGACAATGATAGTAGTCTGGTACTATTAGGGTAGACAATCACAGTAATCTGGTACTATTAGGGTAGACAATGACAGTAATCTGGTACTATTAGGGTAGACAATGAGAGTAGTCTGGTACCATTAGGGTAGACAATGACAGTAGTCTGGTACTATTAGGGTAGACAATGAGAGTAGTCTGGTACTATTAGGGTAGACAATGACAGTAGTCTGGTACTATTAGGGTAGACAATGACAGTTGTCTGGTACTATTAGGGTAGACAATGACAGTAGTCTGGTACTATTAGGGTAGACAATGAGAGTAGTCTGGTACTATTAGGGTAGACAATGAGAGTAGTCTGGTACTATTAGGGTAGACAATGAGAGTAGTCTGGTACTATTAGGGTAGACAATGACAGTAGTCTGGTACTATTAGGGTAGACAATGAGAGTAGTCTGGTATTATTAGGGTAGACAATGACAGTTGTCTGGTACTATTAGGGTAGACAATGACAGTTGTCTGGTACTATTAGGGTAGACAATGACAGTAGTCCGGTACTATTAGGGTAGACAATGATAGTAGTCTGGTACTATTAGGGTAGACAATGATAGTAGTCTGGTACTATTAAGGTAGACAATGAGAGTAGTCTGGTACTATTAGGGTAGACAATGATAGTAGTCTGGTACTATTAGGGTAGACAATGACAGTTGTCTGGTACTATTAGGGTAGACAATGACAGTAGTCCGGTACTATTAGGGTAGACAATGATAGTAGTCTGGTACTATTAGGGTAGACAATGATAGTAGTCTGGTACTATTAGGGTAGACAATGACAGTAGTCTGGTACTATCAGGGTAGACAATGAGAGTAGTCCGGTACCATTAGCTCTGCGAACGATGTTCTCCAGGAAGGTATTTTGCGGAGCCACGAGTCCCCGCGTGCCTCCTGGCATGGTGGAGGTGCCGCCGCCTCCGCCTCCTCCTCCTCCGCCTCCTCCTCCACCGCAGTGCGCAGCCCCCGCGCCCGTCCCAGCAGCAGCAGCCTCGGCTCAAAGGCGGCGGCGACGATGGTGGTGGTTGTGGTTGTTCCCGGGGAGGGCAGTAGCAGCAGCAGCAATGCGGCGGCGGCACTGGTGGTGTGCAGGGGGTGGTGGTGGTGGTGGTGCCAATGCCCAGCGGTCATCCTAATCAGCGCGGTGCGATCCCAGCTGCAGAAGCGCCCGGGCGCCCCCGAATCGAGGAGGAGACGCGAATGACCTCGCGGAGCATGCGCGCTGACAGGGGGGCGCGCACCACCGCCGCCGCACGCCGTCCGTGTGTGTCCGTGGTGTCTCCGTGTGCGCGTGTTTACTGCTGGGTACTTGTGCGTGTATGTGCGTGTCTGTGCGCGTGTCTGGGCGATTGTATGGGGCGGAGCGACGGCAACTGGGCTAGCGCAGTCACACACACAGAGAGAAAGGGAAGATATTCCTGTGAGATGACGTAACGCCAGCGAACAAAAGCCTTAGCTGGGATAAATCTTTGGTAATTAATTCAAGAGGCTGTCATGCGTGAGACTCGGTCGACGCTTGCACCGTCAGCGGATATTCTTGCCCTGCGGGGATGGTGCCGGCGTGCCGTCTCCATCTAGCGGGCGCGGGGCCGCACTGCGCGCCCACCCGCCTCCCCTAACGCCACGCGCGCCGTCCGTGTCGCGCTGAGCGGGGCCCACATTCGCCAGGGACACCATCGCAGCGACACCCAATCCCACGACAGACGCCGCAGTCAGTGGTTGACTGCATCCAAACGCGACATCGTGACGACTGCCAGTGGGTTGTCACTGAGAGGCAGGGGCACATTGCTTGACTTACACAATTCCGGCACAGTGGTGATCGCGCTGCGCTAGCGATGAGTCCCATTGTCTAACGCCGGCTGCGGCTTCTGTTGTTAGTGGCGTTGGATATCTGAAGCGCTCCTGCAACACCACCTCCTAACCTTTCACCAATCCACACTGAGTAGCGTGGTGAAGTATAGTCAAGCAATCCCAATTCCCATAAACAAAACAGTTTTTGAGAGGGCCTTCATTCAGTGGATGAATGTCAAAGGAGCCGTCAAGTATATTTTACAAAAGTAAAAACATTTCTCCACATTCACTGCGTCCTAAATTCACGTATTCCATAAAAAAAACACATGGACGTGTAAATGGGACCTCGCCTAGGCGGGGGTCTAAAGCGTATCATTCCTACCCGTCCTATCGATTTGTGCAACAACAACAAAAACCGTTTCAAAGGAAAAGCACCGATTTGAGCAAAAAACACAGAGGAATGATACCCGCAGGGTGTGCGCATTGATTCCCCTCCCCATAATAATCAGAACACAACCTCCTATGAAATGTGTATTGCAACGAGACCAATATAATTACGCTTTCCATTATTATTATTAATTTAAAATGAAGGCCATTGTGAGCAAGGTAAACGGAGAGCGAGACGGTTATCGTTAGTGAATGTTGACTTATAGCTTCCGTGACTGCAGTAATTAATACTCTTGGGTCTTTCGGTAAAGTGACGCATTTTTTATTTACGTGACTTGACCGAAAGACCCAAGCGTATTAGTGAATGTTTTATGTGTTTTTTTATGTATGGGAGTCGCACTGTATCTAGATCTACATTTGCAACGTCACGCTCTGGATCTCCCAAACGGTGCCGTTGCTGTTGATGTGTCAACTCGTTGTTGGTGATGATGTATGTACTCTATGTATGTTGAACTTCTTTCTTACGTAGGTGCGGGATAAGTGATATTGTTCTTCTTTGGTTCTTTCGGTAAAGTCACGTAGAATGAGAATAAAATAATAAATTGATCAAATAAAATAACACAATTAAATTCTCACGACGTTTTTATTGTGTTATTTTGTTTCATCAATTTATTATTTTATTCTCATTCTACGTGACTTTACCGAAAGAACCAAAGAAGATGAATCCTTGCAGTCACGAAAGCTTTAAATCGAAAGTGATATTGTTGTCAATGTTGTCGCTGTGTCGTCACACTATCGTCAGTGTTGTTGATTGAAGGTAGGCCCGCGGGTGTGACCGGGAAACGAACGGCAATAAAGCGATATCGCTTGCAAGGCACCCGAAGTGCAGTTGCAAGCGGACAGACGCGGTGCTTTCAGAACTCGAACCGGGCCGTCTGCTCGTGGGATGGGCGCCCTCACAGCTCCAGTGACTCCGCGTGCTTGAAGAGAATCGCATCCCCGCCAGTTCGTCGACTGTTTTTTTTACAAAACTCTCCTCCTGTGTGCAGGTAACTCTCCATTGTTCGTCTGCGGATTATCCACGTTGCGGATACACCGCGCTTGTGGAGAAATATATATAGAGGGAGCGGTTGTTCCACAATCACTCGTGTCCCGTACGCGCACGGGGCTTCTGCCCGTCAGCTGTCCATCACCCCGGCGACCCCGGTGACAGATTCCTTTAAAAGAGACAGAAACACCGACTTAGGGGCTATAGCAACAGACAGACAACGTATCTTTCATAATAAAGGTTTTTGGGTTAGATCGCGTTTATTTATAAATGTGTCGTAACCCTCCACCACCCGACACGGCCAATCAGCAAAAAAAGTGTCACGTTGACAAAAGACAAATAATTCACTACTTCAGCCCACCGGTGTGTTGAAGAGTTAATCCACATTTACAGTTTGAGTACGACGTTTCGCTGGTAAATACTTCCAGCATCATCGGGCAATTCGCCAGAATCTGGCGAATTGCCCGATGATGCTGGAATTGCCCGATGATGCTGGAAGTATTTACCAGCGAAACGTCGTACTCAAACTGTAAATGTGGATTAACTCTTCAACACACCGGTGGGCTGAAGTAGTGAATTATTTGTCTTTTGTCAACGTGACACTTTTTTTGCTGATTGGCCGTGTCGGGTGGTGGAGGGTTACGACACATTTATAAATAAACGCGATCTAACCCAAAAACCTTTATTATGAATAATATTGGTCGCGAAAGCCTACGTGTTAAACAGACAACGTATCTGCTCACTTACATAGGATGGGGGCGAAGGTGTACAATGTGTCTCGTGGCGAGGCAGGCCGCGGGTTTGTCTGGACCCGCGTTTCTCACCACGGCCACGCGTTTAGTTATTCCGAGGATGCAGCGAACGTTTTATAAATCGACTGACTAAATGACGTCCAATCCACCAGCACTCGAGTTGGACCGAGTCTGCACGCTCGCGTCACGACCTCCAGAGCCGTGCAAGGGCGTTGGTAATCATCCATTATTATATTACTATTCAGCATCTATTATTATTAATCATTAACCATTATTATTAATCATCATTGTTATTATGATTCATCCGTGCAAGGGCGTTGGTATTCACCCCCCCTCCCACTCGTCGTCACAGAGCCTCGTTCGTGTGATGTCATTTTATCTATGGGAATTTCTTTGCCAGCATCCAAAATGATGAAAAATAAGAATAGGGCTTTACTCATTGTGGCAATAAAACAGTTGTGTAAAGATGTTCAAACACCAAATAGATACCTTGTGTAAGACAATGCAAATATTATCGTCAGAGCATGTGTGTTTGCATGTTGCCGCAAGTACGTGTTGGTTAATGCTGACGTCATTCTATTCGTGTTTTTTTGCGAATTCCTTTCCGCAGATTCTCATTGAGCGCGTGCCGTTACGGTGCTGTGACTATGAATGTTGGTCACTGCAAACCATTTTTCTATTACCACGAACACGTTTTCTCAACCACTGGGGGAAACTCCCGTGCCCCCCCCCCCCCCCGGGGTGCGATTCAGCACCACACGCCCAAGGGATCTTCAATTGTTTAGCGGTGTAGATATGCACACACAAAGGAGTCAACGCACCTGATAGCGCATCACGATTTCGCACCTCCGACGAGCACGTTTGGCTACGTACTGCGCGAAAGAAATCCAACATACATACGCCTACAGTACTGCGAATGCTCGATTGTATGACTTGGTCGAGCCCCATAATTAGATTGGCGATCTGTGATGCGTGCGCGCGCACTTCAGATAATGTAAAGTAATTGGCAGTGGCTCTGCCAAGATTCAAATCGGAGGACAATGTCGTTTTAATTTTCTGACTGACCGTGAAAGTTGGGAACTGCGTCAATGCTCCTGTCTACTACCGCGCCCAGCAGCTGCAGGAAGTGGCACGATTGCACCCCCCGCTGCTTCTCACCTGTCTGCTGCCACCTTCCAGCGTGCAGGTGCTGCGCTACCTTATGGCCTTCCTCAAGCACATTGCGCACCGGTACGAGAGTGGCTTGGTCTACTAGAATGGGTGTTTTTGCAAGTACAGGCAGTCCTCGGGTTAGAAACCTAATATGTTCCTGAGAGCCGTTCGTAAGTCAAACGGTTTGTAATTTGGAACACAATAATGCACTCTTTTTAATGCCCATACGGTCAGTGTTATGAAATGTGTTACAGTTCAACAAAAAGGGTAGCATTATATTCTTAGTTTTTTCGGTAAAGTCACGTTGAAGAGAAACAACAAAATAACAAAATATATATAAAACAATAAAAAATTCTCACGACGTTTCGACCATAACTTAAACGGTCATCATCAGGTGTGTTGGTTTGCATAAATTTATTTTTAAAACGGCACATTTATTTATAAAAAAACGTTGGCGTCACGCGCAGCGATTGGCAGTTTGCCCAGGACTAGTCCATCTATTTTTTTTGAAAAGAGGAGGGGGGAGACGAATTTTTTTTATAATGTATGCTGTCTGAAAGCCACTGTAAGCGTGAACAATCAATCAAGAACTGAAATGATTTATCAAATCTTTCCAATGATTGCTAAGATAGAATCCATCTTCTCGGTTGAAATTGTCTCTGTGCTTGTATATGTGGATAGCCTCATGAACGAATCTCTCATGGAAGCCAGAAGGCTTACAAAGAACCTCCGTCTTGGAAAAGTCAATGGCATGTGAGCCTACTGAATTAGAACAATGATCTGCTACGGCCGAGGTGTTGGTCCTACCGTGTTTAAGGTCTGCTTTATGTTCACGAATGCGGTCCGAGACATGGCGTTTGGTTTCTCCAATGTAACTACTACCACAGAGGCAACTTAGTTTGTAGACACCAGGGTATTGTATGTCCGGAATCACATCTTTTACAGACGGAACCAGATCACGGATTTTATGTAATGTGTTGAAACGGACCTGGATCTTGTGTTTATTCAAGATTTTGGAGATCTTTTTTGTGATCCCAGCAATGTAGGGTAAAGGACTAAACACTGAGGTACCCCCTCTGGTGAGACACTGTTTAACCAATACATACTTCACTTGGAATGGAACTTTCTACAAACTGAGGGCACCCCAATGGGCTCCCCCCTTTCTCCAGTTATAGCTAACATTTTCATGGAGAAATTTGAGACTGACGCCATCCAGACTGCCACTCTGCGCCCAACCTTATGGAAGAGGTACGTGGATGACACTTTTGTCATCTGGCCACATGGCCGGCCTGCTCTAGACCAATTCTTCGACCACATCAATTCCATACACCCAGCCATCAGATTTACCATGGAAGTCGAAATAGATGGCAAGATACCTTTTTTGGATGTCCTAATTAAAAAGAGACCTGATGGTTCAATGAGCCACTCTGTCTACAGGAAAGCTACCCATACGGATGCTTATCTGAAACCGGATTCCCACCACCATCCATCACAGAAGAATTCTCTCATCAAGACTCTGTATCATAGAGCCCAATGCATATCCGACCAGGAACACATAAACAGTGAACTCAAGCACGTACACCAAGCTCTTAGGGCTAATGGTTACTCCGACTATACAATCCGCAAAGCTATCACTCAAACCATGAAGAAGAACCCTCTTGAGGAGCCTTTCAAAACCATCACTTTACCCTACATTGCTGGGATCACAAAAAAGATCTCCAAAATCTTGAATAAACACAAGATCCAGGTCCGTTTCAACACATTACATAAAATCCGTGATCTGGTTCCGTCTGTAAAAGATGTGATTCCGGACATACAATACCCTGGTGTCTACAAACTAAGTTGCCTCTGTGGTAGTAGTTACATTGGAGAAACCAAACGCCATGTCTCGGACCGCATTCGTGAACATAAAGCAGACCTTAAACACGGTAGGACCAACACCTCGGCCGTAGCAGATCATTGTTCTAATTCAGTAGGCTCACATGCCATTGACTTTTCCAAGACGGAGGTTCTTTGTAAGCCTTCTGGCTTCCATGAGAGATTCGTTCATGAGGCTATCCACATATACAAGCACAGAGACAATTTCAACCGAGAAGATGGATTCTATCTTAGCAATCATTGGAAAGATTTGATAAATCATTTCAGTTCTTGATTGATTGTTCACGCTTACAGTGGCTTTCAGACAGCATACATTATAAAAAAATTTCGTCTCCCCCCTCCTCTTTTCAAAAAAAATAGATGGACTAGTCCTGGGCAAACTGCCAATCGCTGCGCGTGACGCCAACGTTTTTTTTATAAATAAATAAATGTGCCGTTTTAAAAATAAATTTATGCAAACCAACACACCTGATGATGACCGTTTGAGTTATGGTCGAAACGTCGTGAGAATTTTTTTATTGTTTTATATATATTTTGTTATTTTGTTGTTTCTCTTCAACGTGACTTTACCGAAAAAACTAAGAATATGAATTACTGCAGTCACGAAAGCTTTAAATCAAAATTTAAGGGTAGCATTGTTAAACTCATAATTCAAAAGAAATATTGTACATTTGCATGTAACACTGTAAAAAAATATATGTATAGTAAATGAAACGTTAAATAAAGTAACATTAATAGAGAAACTATTTTTTCACTTACCTTGAGTCCTGATGCTAGCTTCTATTCAGAAGGGGGGCAATGAGTCACCACAATTGCACACACACGGCACACGTGCACTCTGGGACACACACACGGTACACGTGCACTCTGGGACACACACACGGCACACGGCACACGTGCACTCTCGGACACACACGGCACACGTGCACTCTGGGACACACACGGCACGCGTGCACTCTGGGACACACACGGCACACGTGCACTCTGGGACACACACGGCACGCGTGCACTCTGGGACACACACACGGCACACGTGCACTCTGGGACACACACACGGCACACGTGCACTCTGGGACACACACACACGGCACACGTGCACTCTGGGACACACACGACAACGGTTCCCCATGTAACCTTAACAGGCTGTTGTGGCAAGTGCTGTTCACGAGCAGCGCCTATGAAGGCCGGCATGGCACACGAGGGGATGAGTGGCCAGCACCACGCCTGGCTGCTTTCGTATCCCCAGTGACAATGTTTACACACTGAACTAGGTACTCATTTGAGGCTGAGTCGACCTACGGGGGGAGGCCAAAGTCACATTCGGTCACAGTCCCTGTGATCACTGTTACGTTGCAATTACGGCTTTATTTTTTTTTGGTGATTTCGAAAAAAAAATTTGGTTTAGACATGTTTGTTTTGTTGTAGTACGGAGATAGACTGATGGCCTTAATCTAAGTTTTCTTGTGGTTGTTGTTATTTGACTTGCATCCCACTGGGATTTTTTTGCACACAGCGTTGGTGTACGGTGCTTTTTTCAGGAATATTTTGCTGTGTTTTTTTTTCATGGATTTTCTGTTTGCACAGTCACATTAAGATGTTTTTCTCGTTCGTGTTTTTGTTTTTTTGTTTTTTTGTTTGTTGTGGTTGCACCCGATTCAAGAGCCGAATGGCTCACAGGGCTATACGAAAAATAAATAAACTGAAACTGACAGGGTATTTATAGCCTCCAATACATTAATGCACTGCGGGCACCATTCCTTTCGCAGACATTTCATTAACCCCACATTCCCACCCACACGCTGCAGGGATGCCGCACTCTGCCTGCCCGTGTGTAAACAAGGAGGCGCCTTTGGCACCATCCCCAAGGCCGCCCTTACCCAATTCGCGCTCTGCGATTTTTGCGCCTTGCAGTGGCAGCAGGGCTGCCGCTGCCGCGTTGGACTTGCAAGTCAGCCACAGATCGCCGGTTCGATCTGCTGACGAGGCAGCTGGAGCAATGGGGGCCACGCGTTTCTTAAACCCGCCACTGCCCACCTATTAGCAGTACGCACGGGCGCGGCACAGAGAGTCGATTGGCGGTTCGCGTGAGGTGTGCTAAAGTGCTGGGTTACTCCCACGTAATCCGAGACGTCCGGGACCGCTTGGAATAGGTTACACGCCGGAGAGAAGTCGCTCTCTAGAGCGCCCTCCCGCCTCGGGTCTTCTGCCAGCAGCGGCACGAGCTCGCACTTGCGGGGCTGCACCTTTACCGTTGCCCTTGAGCGATGCCAGCGGCGAGGATCGAGCCGGGGTGGCCGCGTGTGTTCGACGCACTGCGTATTCATCCCGCAGCTGCACCCCCTCGGGTAAACACGGACGCGCCGCTACATTCGGCGCCTTCACCAGCAGCAGCAGCACCAGTCAGTGCCGCATTGTGTTTATCACGCAATTAAGCATTTGTAAGCCCACCGTGTGCTTACCGCAATACGCAACGCCGTTAGGAGCCGGCAGCAAATCATGCATTATGCATCGACTCCTTACTGCGCCGCCGCCGCCGCCGCCGCTGTTTCCACGCTCGCCCAAGCTTCCTCGTGCATTAGCGCGTCAGAGCCACGCGGTGATAGCTCTCGTCACACACCACACACACGTCACTATCGGGGCCATGGGTGCTGTTAGCGAGCCTCTATTAAGGTCATGTGCGGGGCTGTGGCCGCTACCACGCGCGACCGACCGCCTTTGTGTCCCCAGTGCGGGTGTTCACGATTAGTTTAACACGTAGGCTTAAGCGACCAATATCATCCATAATACACGTTTTTTTTTGGGTTAGATCGCGTAAAATTACATGTAAATTTACATAGATCGCGTACATGTGCGTGTACATTTACATTAATGTACTCGATCTAACCCAAAAACGTGTATTATGTGCACGCTGTAGGTGCATGCACATTGATGGGTGGCGCTGCGTCTCAAGACGCTGCTGCACGCGCCCTGCACAGCGGAGACTCGCGTCTTGCATTCGTGACAAGGGAAGACCGCGAGGAAGTCTCGGACACCACCGCTCGATGTTCTCCACGGCGGGGAATCGAACCCAGGGTCCTCTTCGTAGCGTGGTGGGGTAAACCACTGCGCCACGGAGTTCTCATTGCACGCAATTATTGCCGTTGAGAAAACCTCAAAGCGCCGGAGCAGTCGAGTTCTACTGTGAAAACGACGACGAACCACGGTGGCATTCTAAACGTGCATGACAAATAATCGTTGTGTTTGCTGTTCCCGGGGCTTTGTTAGTAAGCCCGAGGCAATTATATCCTTCTGCTCAATAATGAATCACAGCGTGAATGCATAAATGTGAAAGTCGGACACCACGTCTCCATCCATCAGAAACACCACAGAAAGTCGATGGGCACGTGCCTTGTTGATGATGGGTATGGTGGGCTCCCAATTACAGTCCTGATCGATAAGGAGGAGCGGCAGCAGCAGGCGACTATACACGCCTCAACATGACGAAGCTTTGCACGGGATGTGTTGCCAGAAATTGCGAACGAGAGTGGCTGCCAACTCTCCCCGAATTACTCTTCAATCCTCGAACTCCCGGGCAGACCAAGCCTCCCCAGCTCCCCCGCGGCGAGTCGCCTCGTTCCCCTGCGACACGGACGGATCTCTCCGCTCGTTTTCTCCCCTTCACAGAGTACACGCGCCAATTATCTCTGCTCAGTTCTGCGAGGTTTCGATTCGCTCAGCACAATGCGCGCGTGTGCACGGTGCTGATCAACAGTCGGAGCCGGCTGCTGTTTCCCCATCGTGTCATCTTCCCAGTCGAGCAAACCACGGCCGGCGAAGCAAGAAGCCGAGTGACTCATGCCAATTAACCAATCGATCTTCACACATCGCGCACTTCACATCGGCTGATTCTCGGGGACGTGACCATTCATCACGGAGCTGGCAAGCCGTGGGACGCCGTCCTGTGAGCCGTGTCGCTCGGCGCTGGAGAGAGCGTGCCAGACGGTACACATTGTGCCTGTGTGCTGCAGCGCTGTGGTGGCACGGAGGGCCCAAGTCCCCGTGTGCGTCAGCCGCGTCCATGCGAGGAGCACGAGACGTCGCGTCTGCTTGTGACGTGCCTTCAAGTGGGAGTCGTCTTTGCGTTTGATGCGCATGCGTTTGCGTGCAAACGAGCCTTCGACACTTCACGTGACCTCAAGGTGCACCTAGCCTGGCACAAGCGCCGTGGTCACGTCACCGCCACGCAGTGGCGAATGGCGGCCGCTGTTTGTTGTCCGCCTTGGCCGCATCAACAGTCGCGGGACTCAGTGGGCTCCACCAGTTCACGTGACTCGGTACTTAATCATCTACAGGCGCAGCGGTCTCTCACCACATGGAGGTGACAGACAGATGACCTTGTAATTGATTTGGTGAACACCCTCGATCAATCTTCCCCCAGGACATGAGCAAAGCTGGTCGCTTGTTGCTTTATCAGTGACGGTCATTGCCCTAATGATGCGTATATATTTGTGCTTTCACTCCGGCGGGAATTCGTCCCAAGAGCTATTATTATTATTATTTATTATTTTCGGATTGGACAATGCTCACCCTTTAAAGGACAAATGTGTTTTTTTTTTATCTAAGGATATCGATATGTCACGAGTCAAATACATTCTCGTGTATATGGGTTCTGTACGCGGAAGCGACAGTAAAGCATTGGGCCCTTCGTGTTTTAGTGATTCGTTTGTAAAAATGTACAATTAAAACACGTATCATGCTGTTTGCAGAAATGGTGATGAATGTTTAATGTTAAAGTTTAAAATACACATTCAACCATTTAAAAATGCAATGTTCAAAATTAAAAACACTTATTACAAAAGGTCCCTTCGGTTATGCATACATGCTTCAATCATAGTATATATATAAAAACTAACAAACACATATAAGAATAGAACCTCACTCCAGTGGTGACGGTAATATGATTGAACAGAAATATCCAGACACCTTTTTAATAATTTCAGAGGTAGCATTATGAGGGTTACTTTTAAAACAATCTCTACATATCAAAGTACGATGGTAAATATTGTGAGTGGATTTGTGTACCAGTGGCCATACTCAATGGTTCAAATCTCAAACGTCATTCACCCATCACTCCACCGGGGTAGTTAAAATGCATACCGCCTTGTGTAAAATCAATCCTGGTTGTGCCACACAAAGACAAGGCTACAGACCCAGGGAACAGCAAAGGTGAGCATGGAAACACCGTGTATTTCAATTAGATTACGTCAGATATTGATTTTAACGGAGAGAAACTATGTTATTTACGTTTAAGGTTGAGGAAAGTCAATTTTAAGTTCATAATATAACACTTTAAAAACTGTTGTTTCGCCTCAGCATTCACATCAAAAAAGTTCATCTGGATTGGATAAACACAGACAACATTTTAATTAAACAATGAGTAAAAAAAATCACTTTGACATCTGAACGATTATTTCCTGATTTAACATGCTATATATTTCCCGATGCACATTCACCCAATACGGCAAGGTGTGTCTGAAGCTCGAAACCAATCTGTAACTAAAATAATTTCTTCTGCCGAGTCGACGGGTTACAGAGATGAACCTGTTTATGAAATTAGACTTTCACCTTGAGGAAGACAAATGATTAGTTTGTTTTATAATATAGCACAGAGTTAGGAGCATTGAACCGGCACTACTGGGTTCCCGGGTTCAAACCCAGGCAGTGGCCTGTGCTCCAACTGGGTTCTCGAGTATTGGGAGTTAATGGTCTCAGCTCACTAATCACTGCACAAAACAAAAACCCTTTGCATTAAAATTTGGTTCTGTGGTGGCTAAATTCAAATATCGGTTTGACTGCCATGTCACCAACATCATTGTCACATGCAGCAGAGCATGTGTCAACGAGTCCCCTTTTGCTGTGTAGACCACCGGTCACTTGCTCTGTGAGATCCACTTCTGTGGAGGCTTAAGTCCCCATGACAACACTGCAGGAATAAAACTGGGTGAAAATGGCAACGTTACGATTTTGTTTTTATAAAACACAGACATACCGGTAAAGTGGTACGTTAGTCTGAATCGTGCATCGTTCAGGATACCGGCATGAATTTAAAACTGCACCGACAAGGACGTAAAACAGCGAGTGATATCCCCTTGGCAACAGGGGCAGCAGAACGTAATCAGCCAACAGTTGTGATCGAAACTGCTAAGTCATCTGCAAACCTGCGAACACAAACAATAATAACAGACACACCTTTAAACAAATTGTACATACTGTGCACCTAAAATAAGCAAAGGGAGAAGATGTCAGTGAGTGAATGTGTTAATAATAATAAAAATTAACAGGTCTGGCTAAATTGGGACAACTTTATTCAGGGAACATATTTTACGATGTCCAAGTCGACAAAACATGTTTTATTAAACGGATAAATATAACATAAATGGCCGAAATATACAATATTAAAAGCCTTCCTAGTATACAGTGAGGGAAAAAAGTATTTGATCCCCTGCTGATTTTGTACGTTTGCCCACTGACAAAGAAATGATCAGTCTATAATTTTAATGGTATGTTTATTTGAACAGTGAGAGACAGAATAACAACAAAAATCCAGAAAAACGCATGTCAAAAATGTTATAAATTGATTTGCATTTTAATGAGGGAAATAAGTATTTGACCCCCTCTCAATCAGAAAGATTTCTGGCTCCCAGGTGTCCTTTATACAGGTAACGAGCTGAGATTAGGAGCACACTCTTAAAGGGAGTGCTCCTAATCTCAGCTTGTTACCTGTATAAAAGGCACCTGTTCACAGAAGCAATCAATCAATAAGATTCCAAACTCTCCACCATGGCCAAGACCAAAGAGCTCTCCAATGATGTCAGGAACAAGTTGTAGACCTACACAAGGCTGGAATGGGCTACAAGACCATTGCCAAGCAGCTTGGTGAGAAGGTGACAACAGTTGGTGCGATTATTCGCAAATTGAAGAAACACAAAAGAACTGTCAATCTCCCTCGGCCTGGGGCTCCATGCAAGATCTCACCTCGTGGAGTTGCAATGATCATGAGAACGGTGAGGAATCAGCCCAGAACTACACGGGAGGATCTTGTCAATGATCTCAATGCAGCTGGGACCATAGTCACCAATAAAACAATTGGTAACACACTACGCCGTGAAGGACTGAAATCCTGCAGCGCCCGCAAGGTTCCCCTGCTCAAGAAAGCACATATACATGCCCGTCTGAAGTTTGCCAATGAACATCTGAATGATTCAGAGGACAACTGGGTGAAAGTGTTGTGGTCAGATGAGACCAAAATGGAGCTCTTTGACATCAACTCAACTCGCCGTGTTTGGAGGAGGAATGCTGCCTATGACCCCAAGAACACCATCCCCACCGTTAAACATGGAGGTGGAAACATTATGCTTTGGGGGTGTTTTTCTGCTAAGGGGACAGGACAACTTCACCGCATCAAAGGGACGATGGACGGGGCCATGTACCGTCAAATCTTTGGTGAGAACCTCCTTCCCTCAGCCAGGGCATTGAAAATGGGTCGTGGATGGGTATTCCAGCATGACAATGACCCAAAACACACGGCCAAGGCAACAAAGGAGTAGCTCAAGAAGAAGCACATTAAGGTCCTGAAGTGGCCTAGCCAGTCTCCAGACCTTAATCCCATAGAAAATCTGTGGAGGGAGCTGAAGGTTCGAGTTGCCAAACGTCAGCCTCGAAACCTTAATGACTTGGAGAAGATCTGCAAAGAGGAGTGGGACAAAATCCCTCCTGAGATGTGTGCAAACCTGGTGGCCAACTACAAGAAACGTCTCACCTCTGTGATTGCCAACAAGGGTTTTGCCACCAAGTACTAAGTCATGTTTTGCAGAGGGGTCAAATACTTATTTCCCTCATTAAAATGCAAATCAATTTATAACATTTTTGACATGCGTTTTTCTGGATTTTTTTGTTGTTATTCTGTCTTCTTTGGTTCTATTGGGTAAAGTCACGTAGGTGAAAATAAAATAACAAAAAATCACGACGTTTCGGCCACAACACAAGCGGCCTTCATCAGGTGAAGGGACAAGACTGTCTGGAGGACAGCGCTGGAGTGGAAGAAGCCACGCTTAGATCATGACCTTTAAGCTGTGTGAGAAGAAAAAGACCACGCGCCTTGACAAAGGAATTCGCATATAATTTAGCATTGAAATGGCTCATTGAAATAGCTAAGTTAAAGTATACACATCCGCAGAGGTACCCCTTGACAAAGGAATTAGCATCGAATTTAGCATTGAAATAGCTGAGTGATTAGCTTGTAACTGGTCACAGAAATAGCTATGTTAAAGTTAGAGCATATACATTCACCGAGGCACCGAGTACTCATCAAACAGGATAATTTAGCGAAACACAACCACGCTCAGACATCGGACCTGTGTGCGAGCAAACAAGGTGTTCTGACAAAGAAATTAGCATAAAAATTAGCATTTGATTGGCGGATTTTAGGAAAGAGGTGGTGTACGTGCCGGTGGACTTGCAGTTTGGCGCGGGCGGGGGGGGGGGAAAGGAGGGAGGGGGAGTTTACCTATTGATGGTGTGAAAAGGGGGAATTTATAAGAGCTGCGAAAGTTTGGGGTACCACTACTTGAAAAATATACTGTAGCAGTGAAATTAGTTTAATGTTTAGTTCGATTTAGAACATCTTTCCAATGGTTGATTAATTTGAAACCATCCTCTCTGTTGAAATTGTGTCTGTGTTTGTAGATCTGAATTGCTTCATGAACAAATCTCTGATAAAAGCCCGTGGGTTTGCAAAGAACCTTGGTATCGGAGAAAATTATATCGTGATCCCCCACAGCGTTGTAACAGTGATCAGCCACGGCAGAAGAATTCGTTTTGCCGTGTTTCAAATCTGATTTGTGCTCGCGAATTCGGTCAGAGACATGTCGCTTTGTCTCACCGATGTAGCAATCACCGCAGGTACAACACAATTTGTAAACCCCGGGGTACTGTAAATCAGGAATGGCATCCTTCACGGATGGGATCAGATCACGAATTTTGTGTACTGTATTGAACCGGACCTGGATCTTGTGTTTGTTTAGAATTTTGGAAATCTTTTTAGTAACGCCTGCTATATATGGAAGTGTGATGGTTTTGACCGGAGTATCAAGTGGTTGTTTCTGTATGGAGGGAGAGACAGCTTGGCGGATGGTACGGTCAGAGTAACCATTCCTTTTGAGGGCCAGGTGTACATGTTTTAATTCACTGGTCAGGTGGGGCTGGTGCGAAATGCAATGAGCCCTATGGTATAATCACTCAGCTATTTCAATGCAAAATTCGATGCTAATTCCTTTGTCAAGGGGTACCTCTGCGTATGTGTATACTTTAACTTATCTATTTCAATGAGCCATTTCAATGCTACATTATATGCTAATTCCTTTGTCAAGGCACTTGGCCTTTTTCTTCTCACACAGCTTAAAGGTCGTGATCTAAGCGTGGCTTCTTCCACTCCAGCGCTAATTCCTTTGTCAAGGGGTACCTCTGCGGATGTGTATACTTTAACTTAGCTATTTCAATGAGCCATTTCAATGCTAAATTATATGCTAATTCCTTTGTCAAGCAGCGCTAATTCCTTTGTCAAGGGGTACCTCTGCGGATGTGTATACTTTAACTTGGCTATTTCAATGAGCCATTTCAATGCTAAATTATATGCTAATTCCTTTGTCAAGGCGCGTGGTCTTTTTCTTCTCACACAGCTTAAAGGTCGTGATCTAAGCGTGGCTTCTTCCACTCCAGCGCTGTCCTCCAGACAGTCTCGTCCTTTCACCTGATGAAGGCCGCTTGTGTTGTGGCCGAAACGTCGTGATTTTTTGTTATTTTATTTTCACCTACGTGACTTTACCCAATAGAACCAAAGAGTATGGATCCTAGCAGTCACGAAAGCTTTAAATCTAGAATTGTTATTCCGTCTCTCACTGTTCAAATAAACCTACCATTAAAATTATAGACTGATCA
The DNA here is from genome assembly GCF_048934315.1 of Petromyzon marinus. Taxonomy (NCBI): domain Eukaryota; kingdom Metazoa; phylum Chordata; class Hyperoartia; order Petromyzontiformes; family Petromyzontidae; genus Petromyzon; species Petromyzon marinus. Next base: position 15,210,318 of record NC_133697.1, on the reverse strand, counting down.
TTTCTTCGTCAGTGGAAAAACGTACAAAATCAGCAGGGGATCAAATACTTTTTTCCCTCACTGTAGGCCCAGGTTTAAAACATTCTTCACCCCAGTTAATCGTTGATGTTTGAAAATAATGAATATCAAAATTAAATCAGATAGCTGCCTCGTAATCCACAAAAGATGCTCAAACAGAACGATTCAACCTCCGATTCCAACACCGGTCATCGGTGTCACACTCCAGCGCGCTAACCACTGTGCCACTGCTCCCCCTTGTAAACGGGCAAAAGCGCAATCCTGCAACAGCTCGCTCACACCACTGCTGTCAGAAGGGCCTCCACTAAGGGTGCTCTGGAGGCTGTTTGGTTTAATTGTCCACGCTGGCCACACGTGTTTGGAAGAGGTAAGAGTACCCACACCCTGTACCCCACCACACGTGACATACCAATCAACTGTGTGCCGATGGGTGGATAGACGTGGAGGTGCGTTTTATGAAACTTGCGCAAATATTATAACTGCCGCGCCAGGAGAGGGAATCGAACCAGCGCCCTCTGGAGAGTGCCGTGTGCCAACCATCACACGCTAGGGCAGCTCGCCGCTTTAAACGGGTACGGAAGGGTGACGTTTGAACGTGGGTCACGGCATCTCTCTGGCGCTCCTTGCACAGCGGTACGTGTTGTGCTAACGTGATCTGCAGAACACCGCGTTTCATGAAGAAGAGACACAATTAGCACCACCATGTGTGCTGGAACAAAAAAATATATTTTACTCCTCAGTATCTCGTGTGTTATAATTTCAAAGTACGTAACTTTATGTTTCAGTCCTTGATTTGCGATGCTAATCGTCACTACCGCTGGGTAGATTTTCTCGGACTGACGATTCGTCACTAAGACGATAATATTTCCGAGGCCGTACAAATGATTTGTACAATTTCTTGTTTTTCACTTGATCACTGCCACATTGTTTCACGACAAAAATCAATCACGCAACTTTGTGCGTTGATTGTGACTGCAGGCCTACATTACACGATGCGTTCCCTTACCGCTTCCGACAACATTCACATCGCCGGAGCAACTCTTACCGACGCTGCCATCAAATCTTCCCTGGTCTCTTGTAGCAAGCGATCGGTTTTGGCACCGCACGCGGTTATAAATAAAAACGTAAATTTATTTTCATTATTGTTTTTAAAACACTTGCAGCTTTGAGTGTGGGAAGAAGTCCATGCTGGAGCAAGTAATCGAGGGCCAAACTGATCAAGCAGCCCGGTTTACAGTACGGGGCCACGCCAATCCACGACTGCATGAAGGCCACCCTTCACCATGTCAATCGTGGAGATTTGTTTGACCATACTTCACCAGCGAGGGGGGCGGCCTACGAGCGGTTCGGACGTCGCTCGCTGCCGATGTTGGCCATGGCGGGGAATCAAACTCACGTCGCCGGGCTCACCATGGTACAGAGCGCTCACCACGGTACAGAGTGCTCACCACGGTACAGAGTGCTCACCACGGTACAGAGCGCTCACCACGGTACAGCGTGCTCGCCACGGTACAGCGTGCTCACCACGGTACAGAGCGCTCACCACGGTACAGAGCGCTCACCACGGTACAGAGCGCTCACCACGGTACAGAGCGCTCACCACGGTACAGAGTGCTCGCCACGGTACAGAGCGCTCACCACGGTACAGCGTGCTCGCCACGGTACAGCGTGCTCACCACGGTACAGAGCGCTCACCACGGTACAGAGCGCCTGTCACAGTACAGCGCGCTTGCCACTGCAGCACTGCACCCTAGTTTGCAGGTAGTGAATCACAACACGTGGCCTAGCTGGAGTTGCACAGAAGGGTAATACGATCACGTGTCTAGTCTTCGGTCCCATGATCACCACTCACCAGCGATGATCTCTGTTCCCCAGCGGCATGCACGACACGTACGATAGGACTTCCGCTAGCGTGCGACGCGTTACTCGCCTGCCATGGTCACGTCGCCTTGCTGCTGAGGGCCGAGAATGGAGCCAGCAGCTCCTGACTCAGCCACTCCGCTTGCCGGCGTAGCTCGCGCACGGACAAAACGCCTGGACCACGGGCGGCGCTGTCCCAGGGCGGCTCGCGTTCCTCCGGCTCCGCGGGGAGAACCGTGGGGCACGGCCCGGTCCCCTCGAGCGCCTCCCAGGCGCGGGCCAGCAGCAGCAGGTTGAGACGGAGGATGTGGAGTGCCGTGTAGGGCCGGTTCTGTTGCACCGCGGCGAACACCTCGGCCGGGCCACCGCCTACAACAGGGCGTGGCAACCAAATTACAAGAGCCGCAATGCATGTAAACATGAGACGGTCCTTCGTAAATAACGTCAAGAAGCAGTCCTTAAAGAGCCGCAAGTTGCTGACCACTCGCTTAGAATAACAAAGGTAAAGGCTGCCCGTGTAGCCTTAACAAACTTTCGGGACAAGTGCTGTCAGCGAACACCGATCAAGGCATGCAGGGGACACGAGGAGATGGGTGGCTGCCTTTTGTTTACACGCCGTACCAGGTACTCAGTTTAAAGGCTGAGTCAAACTAGGGGAGGCCCAGGACCGTTTCAAACGTTGGCCACTGTTATGTTGGGTTCATAGCGCAGTGCACTAACCACAATAATAAGCACAGCGTACACCCACACTGCAAATATATTTTCTCTCAAAGCTATACACAGTTATTTTAACAAGCACATTCATTCAATCTAATTATATTTACTCATGTAATATATAATTAGTCTCAATACTTGTTTTAGGATGTTCTTGCAATGTGTGGCCATTTCCTTTCATGAATATTGTTCAATGTGGCAGGCAATTTTCTCTAATCTTAATAATGGTGATTCTTTTGAAATGTAAGTATTAAAATGTGCATACTATGTACATTTAAACTAACATAATGGGGGGGGGAGGGGAATGTGACCATTTAATACTGGGCATCACATTACATTAGTCATACCCGAACGTGCTCAACCACCAAGGGAAGCCGAAGGGATGCGGTGAGAGACGCGGCTACAACATCACACACTCTCCACCGCTGTGGGATATTTGCAGGCAATACAAATTTGGGAACCGAAATCTACGCACACACACACACACACTGGTCTACTCTTGCAACGCAGAAGTGCCAAGGGGATACGGCTTTGGCAAGGTGCGGTGGTGATGGTATCAACAGCTGTGGCCATGATGACGTCTTTATCTTGCAGGTTACTCTATCTAGATTGAAAACTCGTTTCTTTACAACTGTTTGTTGTTGTTGTGTTTAGTTTGTTGTCCTTCCCCGCACCTCAAATTAGCACCGTTGGCTACGTACGGTGTGAAAGAAATTCAACATACATAAAATGAAGTCTTTGTTGTGCAGATGGCTCACTTTGGTAATCTCACAAAATGAATTAGGTAGCTGAAGACAGTGTCATCCCCTGACTAGCAAACTGACTTGGCGACCAAGTGTTAGCCTCTACTCCTGCTGACTTATCGATGAGGGAAGATGTGGAACATGGACTAAAGTCGCTTCATACGTGAGGCCATGATGGCACGAAGCAATTCAATGTGCTTATACCATCTCTATTCTCTGTTGGCTGTCATGAGCCGCTGAGGGGTTATACATTTATACCAAACTGGGAGAGAGTTTCGATTTAAAGCTTTCGTGACTGCAAGGATTAATCTTCTTTGGTTCTTTCGGTAAAGTCACGTAGAAAGAACCAAAGAAGATGGGAGAGAGTTATTGGCAAGAGTAAGGAAATGTCTTACTCATGGATAATATGGCCAGCGATCACATTCGTCATTGGTTCAAAGTAATGTAATGCCATTAAAGTTCGCAATGTTATTTACGTGTGAAAAGGTTCACTTAACTGCACTCGTAAAATGTGTGTTCTGACCGATGGGCCGATGGCATACATCACGACCACATGCCATATTAGCGCAGAATGACCGAGAGGCAGGCTCTTGCCAAAAAATGCAATAGAACCATGATGCTGAAGGGGTGTTTGTCTGCGCAGTCCGGAAAGTAGACTGTTTAACGTTTCAGTACAGGGTATGCTTGCCTGTCACACGTACGGGTCTTCCTTGGGCGTCCACATTCCCGAACGCAAGCAAAATTACTCAAGAGAGAATCCATCAGATCATTTGATGCGTATTGCGTCTTACCAAGCCAGGACCACTAGTTAAAAATAATACCGAATAAAAGAAAAACATTCACCGCGACAGAAATGCTCTCCTGCTAATAAACATGTTGATTATACTGTTAAAAATGTCAAGCAAAGTCATTGGGTTTACAAAGCTCGCTAGAAGGGACGATGGGAGATGATCAAGAGTAATGTTACGGAGCGACAGCCAAAGGAGGAACGTGTTCGGGGTAAGTTCACACAGGAGATGGAGCTTTGAAATCCGCTCGTTGTGCCGGTGTTAGTTGGATTATTCTGTGTGCCCCGGCGCTAGCTGGATTATTCTGTGTGCCCCGGCGTTAGTTGGATTATTCTGCGTGTGCCCCGGCGCTAGTTGGATTATTCTGTGTGTGCAGGCGCTAGTTGGATTATTCTGTGTGTGCAGGCGCTAGTTGGATTATTCTGTGTGTCGGCGCTAGTTGGATTATTCTGTGTGCCCCGGCGCTAGTTGGATTATTCTGTGTGTGCAGGCGCTAGTTGGATTATTCTGTGTGTCCCAGCGCTAGTTGGATTATTCTGTGTGTCGGCGCTAGTTGGATTATTCTGTGTGCCCCGGCGTTAGTTGGATTATTCTGCGTGTGCCCCGGCGCTAGTTGGATTATTCTGTGTGTGCAGGCGCTAGTTGGATTATTCTGTGTGTGCAGGCGCTAGTTGGATTATTCTGTGTGTGCCCCGGTGTTAGTTGGATTATTCTGTGTGTCGGCGTTAGTTGGATTATTCTGTGTGTGCAGGCGCTAGTTGGATTATTCTGTGTGCAGGCGCTAGTTGGATTATTCTGTGTGTGCCCCGGTGCTAGTTGGATTATTCTGTGTGTCGGCGTTAGTTGGATTATTCTGTGTGTGCAGGCGTTAGTTGGATTATTCTGTGTGTGCAGGCGCTAGTTGGATTATTCTGTGTGCAGGCGCTAGTTGGATTATTCTGTGTGCAGGCGCTAGTTGGATTATTCTGTGTGTGCCCCGGCGTTAGTTGGATTATTCTGTGTGTGCCCCGGTGTTAGTTGGATTATTCTGTGTGTGCCCCAGCACTAGTTGGATTATTCTGTGTGTGCAGGCGCTAGTTGGATTATTCTGTGTGCCCTGGCGTTAGTTGGATTATTCTGTGTGTGCCGACGTTAGTTGGATTATTCTGTGTGTGCAGGCGCTAGTTGGATTATTCTGTGTGTGCCGACGTTAGTTGGATTATTCTGTGTGTGCCCCGGCGCTAGTTGGATTATTCTGTGTGCCCCGGCGCTAGTTGGATTATTCTGTGTGTGCCCCGGTGTTAGTTGGATTATTCTGTGTGTGTCCCGGTGTTAGTTGGATTATTCTGTGTGCCCCGGCGCTAGTTGGATTATTCTGTGTGTGCAGGCGCTAGTTGGATTATTCTGTGTGCCCCGGCGCTAGTTGGATTATTCTGTGTGCCCCGGTGTTAGTTGGATTATTCTGTGTGTGCCGGTGTTAGTTGGATTATTCTGTGTGCCCCGGCGCTAGCTGGATTATTCTGTGTGCCCCGGCGTTAGTTGGATTATTCTGTGTGTGTCCCGGTGTTAGTTGGATTATTCTGTGTGTGCAGGCGTTAGTTGGATTATTCTGTGTGTGTCCCGGCGCTAGTTGGATTATTCTGTGTGTGCCCCGGCGTTAGTTGGATTATTCTGTGTGCCCCGGTGTTAGTTGGATTATTCTGTGTGTGCCGGTGTTAGTTGGATTATTCTTTGTGCCCCGGCGCTAGTTGGATTATTCTGTGTGTGCAGGCGCTAGTTGGATTATTCTGTGTGTGTCCCGGCGCTAGCTGGATTATTCTGTGTGTGCAGGCACTAGTTGGATTATTCTGTGTGTGCAGGCGTTAGTTGGATTATTCTGTGTGTTCCCTGGCACTAGTTGGATTATTCTGTGTGTGTCCCGGCGCTAGTTGGATTATTCTGTGTGCCCCGGTGCTAGTTGGATTATTCTGTGTGTCGGCGTTAGTTGGATTATTCTGTGTGTGCCGGCGTTAGTTGGATTATTCTGTGTGTGCCCCGGCGCTAGCTGGATTATTCTGTGTGCCCCGGTGTTAGTTGGATTATTCTGTGTGCCCCGGCGCTAGTTGGATTATTCTGTGTGTGCCCCGGTGTTAGTTGGATTATTCTGTGTGTGTCCCGGTGTTAGTTGGATTATTCTGTGTGTGCAGGCGCTAGTTGGATTATTCTGTGTGCCCCGGCGCTAGCTGGATTATTCTGTGTGCCCCGGCGCTAGTTGGATTATTCTGTGTGTGTAGGCGCTAGTTGGATTATTCTGTGTGCCCCGGTGCTAGTTGGATTATTCTGTGTGTGCAGGCGTTAGTTGGATTATTCTGTGTGCCCCGGTGCTAGTTGGATTATTCTGTGTGTCGGCGTTAGTTGGATTATTCTGTGTGTGCCGGCGTTAGTTGGATTATTCTGTGTGTGCCCCGGCGCTAGCTGGATTATTCTGTGTGCCCCGGCGCTAGTTGGATTATTCTGTGTGTGCCCCGGTGTTAGTTGGATTATTCTGTGTGTGTCCCGGTGTTAGTTGGATTATTCTGTGTGTGCCCCGGTGTTAGTTGGATTATTCTGTGTGTGCCGGTGTTAGTTGGATTATTCTGTGTGTGCCCCGGTGTTAGTTGGATTATTCTGTGTGCCCCGGCGCTAGTTGGATTATTCTGTGTGCCCCGGCGCTAGTTGGATTATTCTGTGTGTCCCAGCGCTAGTTGGATTATTTTGTGTGTGCAGGCGCTAGTTGGATTATTCTGTGTGTCCCAGCGCTAGTTGGATTATTCTGTGTGCCCCGGTGTTAGTTGGATTATTCTGTGTGTGCCGGTGTTAGTTGGATTATTCTGTGTGCCCCGGCGCTAGTTGGATTATTCTGTGTGCCCCGGCGCTAGTTGGATTATTCTGTGTGTCCCAGCGCTAGTTGGATTATTTTGTGTGTGCAGGCGCTAGTTGGATTATTCTGTGTGTCCCAGCGCTAGTTGGATTATTCTGTGTGTCCCAGCGCTAGTTGGATTATTCTGTATGTGCCCCGGTGTTAGTTGGATTATTCTGTGTGCCCCGGCGCTAGTTGGATTATTCTGTGTGTCCCAGCGCTAGTTGGATTATTTTGTGTGTGCAGGCGCTAGTTGGATTATTCTGTGTGTCCCAGCGCTAGTTGGATTATTCTGTGTGTCCCAGCGCTAGTTGGATTATTCTGTATGTGCCCCGGTGTTAGTTGGATTATTCTGTGTGCCCCGGTGTTAGTTGGATTATTCTGTGTGTGCCCGCGCTAGTTGGATTATTCTGTGTGTGCCCCGGTGTTAGTTGGATTATTCTGTGCGTGCCCGCGCTAGTTGGATTATTCTGTCGCAGGATCGCGAGGGATGGTGACGGCTTGAGGGGGCCTTCGTCCAGGAGTGGATTGATCATGGCCGGCGATGATGAGTGAATATGGGCCGATGCGCCGCTAAAAAAACAACCCCCATGAAACTAAAAACGCGCCGTTCGACTTCCCTCACAAAGGGAGGGGGTTACAAAATCTCCTGGAGACACTCACACTGGCTGTGAAACTGGCGGCAGTGCTGCAGGAGACTCCCGGTGGAGGCGATTCCACCGAGTAGCCAGGCGCCGAGCAGGCTGCGGCCCTCGGGGTGGGTGGCCCAGGAGGCCACGGCCTGCTCCAGCAAGGGGGCGGCCAGGCGAGCGAGCGCCAGCGGCTCTCCGTATGCGCCCCCCTCCTCCTGCTCAAACAGGTTCAGCGGCCTGCACGCCACGTGGGAGGAGGAAAGCATTACAAGTCTAAACTATTTAAACTAAACTATTTTTTTTATTTACCGGGTAAGGCTCACTGAGCTGTACAGCTATTTTTCAGAAGCCACCTGGCCACAAATGATAGGCCAACGAAGTGGCTTATCATGTGGAAATGTAAGGCAACCAAATAGTCTAAACGCGTGTGTTTCAATGTGGAGGGGAAAACCGGAGGAACCGCAGAAAAATCCATGCGGCCACGGGAAGAACATGCAAACTCAAAATACACAGGTGTCGGGATCTAACCCACGACCTCCTGCATACCACGACGAGGTATTTCACATCTTGCCACCGTGCTTCATGGTTTCTCACATGCGCACACCTTTAGATCCGTAACATTTAACCCAAAGTAAAAAAAAGGAAAGGTAAAGGTACAGCCCCCGCAACAGCTCGCGTCACGCGAGAAGTTACAACCAGCGTCGTCGGGCAAGCCACAGAAATGGGCTTTAAGCATGTTTTCCCGTTCAGTGTTCAGTGGTGTATTCCTTCACCGGATGGTATCCTGTAAGCACGTGCCATTCTTCCGTTTTAGTCGCATTTTTTATTCTGTCAACTTTCTCTTTTCAAATATGTAAGCCGAAGCATATATCCATTGTTATCATAATCAAAAGCACCTTACAAAGCACCTGTGTCCAGGGAACGTAAATATGCATTCCAATTGTAAAACTTAGGTTAAGCATTGGTACTGTGAACGTGACTTTAATTCATCGTTGACTGTCATTGATTCTCTGGGCAGCTCAAGGGTGCAAACTTTGATCCATAAAGGGAGCCGCACGTAGTCCGCACGCTGGCGCTTTGATGTCGGAAACCTCAAACAGCGTCCCAGCTGCTGACCTTAGGGTACAAGCAGACCGAGATCCGGGACATTATTCATAAGATATCTACAGGGGTAACTGCATTATAAAGTCCAATGCAATATTCCATGAATAACTTAAACATGAGAAATCTTGATTGCGTGGGGCAACGCTTCATTGATGAGAAAACTGCGCCATGAACCCAGCAACGAAGGTTAAACGTCAGATCAGAGTTCACATCAGTGGGGAGCGATATCTAAACCCGTCCTGGGCCTACCCCACTTCACCGTTCTTTGCAACTCCACCTTCGCCATGTCGTGTGATTAACTACCTGCAACCTGGGGAGCAGTGCTGCGGTGGTTAGCGCTGTACCCCGAACCCGGCGACGCGAGTTTGATTCCCAGCCATGGCTAAGGACGGCGGCGAGCGACGTCTGAAGCGGACCTAGGCCGCCCCCCCTTGCTAACGCGCACTGACCAGCGTGGTGAAGTACGGCCAAACAATCCCCAAGATCCACTCTGTGGCTTGACAAAGGGCTGTACACATACACAGAAACGAATTCAGCTTGTGCGCAGCTCACGCTGCCAATGTAACCGTGCAGCGCAGCGGAAACGAGACGGCACCCACCCCGGCGGCACGGCGCTAAGCGTTCGCGCGACTCACTTCGACGAAACCGCCGCGTGGACGTGCAAGGCGGCGCCGACGTCGGGCAGCGCCAGGAAGCCGTGGAGGGCGACCAGCGACTCCCAGCACCTGCGGCGGGCCAGACGGCCGAGGAAAGCCGCGGCGAGGCGCGTCGCTACGCCGCCGTGCACCGACTCGGAGGGCGGCGCGCCCCGGGGCCCCCTCGCGGCGGCGGCGTCTTCCTCCTCCTCCTGCTCCCCCTCCCGCCTCTCCTGCTGCCGCAGCGGCGACGGCGTCGCCTCCTCCTCCAGCTCGAGCTCCGAGAAGCAGGAGGCAAAGCAAGCCGCGTCCAGCCGAGCGGCCTCCTCCTCGTCGCACAGCAGAAGGACGGCGGCCCGCGCAAGCCTGGCCGGGGAACGCACGCACGAGAGCACGCGATCGTTCCGTACACGGCTAGTGACTGGAAGATTGTTGTTATTTCAATTCATGTATTAAAAAAACTACCGCCACTTTTAATGTTAATTATGCAAAGGAACAGAACTGACATGTCCCTGGTGTCAACAGCAGAGGGCAGTGCAGCAGTGCATCATGAACTCAAGTCAGCAAGTGTTGGATAAGAGTTACAGCAAAATTCAACCACGGAGAGTGTCCATCAATCTTGTAGATGAAGCCCAATGCACGGACAGCCGTCCAAACACTCACGCAACGAGAACGCACAGGGAACTGTAAGATCAGAACGTATAATTGGGTGTCCTTCATAAATATGGACACGTGTGCATTACGAGTCTCGAGATGTACCGACTGAGTCACCCCGGCGGCGGGGGAGGGAACGGACTGCTGCAGAGATGGAGCCATAAAATCGGCTCCTGCGCAGGTGCTGGGTTCATTGTTACATTGCAGGACAGTGAGAGGTGGTGACGACCCGGAAAGGTCTTCATCCAGCAGTGCATAGATCACGGCCGATGATATGCGTTGACTTTGTGACAATGAGGAGCGTGAAGGAATGTGTACATCTCACGGGATATTCATAGAGGGGTTTCGTACGTCGCACCTGAATTGTCAGAATCTTAATTTTTATTGAGACTCGTGGAGGGGAAATCCGATGAGCTATGAATCTCTGTTTCACTGATGTCAAGCAGGGGCGGCGAATTGTAATGATCGCAAGCAGCCCATGGGTTCACACGTTAAAAGTTGAATGCCTTTTGCCATTTAAAACATTCTACTATGCTAAGCTCCCACTGTCAGATTTCCGAATGGCATAAACTTAAGCAAATGTACGATCCAAGAGTGCTGATTTTGCCTTGCGCCACGCAGAGACAGCTGCCACTGGAGTATCCCCTTGGTCAAACCGCAGCAGGGCATGGAATGGTTAAGGTGAAACGTGATGCAAGGCACTTTGAGTTTTTAAGCAGGCACCATTATACATGTACATCTGTAGCCTTGCGGTGCAGAGCACCTCTTCAGGCCTCCGAGCGAAGGAGGAAGCGGGTCTCCTGATGTTTTGCTATGGGAGTGAGTCGACAGATCTCATGAGCCAGATGGAAGCCCAACACCCTGGGCTAGGGATTCTTGGTGGTGGGGGGACTGGGTAATCAGCGTCGCTGAAGCTTCCGCGGGAGTCGTTGTTCAGCCGGCACACGTTTCTCCAATGTATCGAAAAGAGGGTGGGGCGAGGGCAGGAGCCCCTACCGCTTCAGACACGAGTTCGCATTGTGCACTGTAGGGCATCATCAGTTAGCCGAGATCAATCGTGGGATCCGAACGGCTGCCTAGTCCCGCTGCGGAAACGTGGTGGGCGCAAAATATTTGACAAGTGCTTGTGCACACGCGCACGCACGCACGCACGAGTCTGAAGTACATTGATAAACATGTGGAATTTCTCCACGATGGGGTAATGCTCTCTGACAAGTCCTTCCCCACAACACGTCGCTGGCTTCTTAAGAGTCGGGCTCTGCAGGTGGGGCGATCCACAGGGGACGCGGAGTGCGGGACACACGTGAAACAATGCAGAACACCTCCTCCACGTGACAGCTCGAGCACGAGCCTCCCAGCTGGGATTGTGAGCGAGCAACGAGCGAGCAGCGTGCCTGCTCACGACTAAAACAGCCTCCTCGGCGTATGTCCGGTTGTGGTAGTCGCGTTTTGAGAGGGGGGGTGGCGGGCGGGGGAAGGAATCTACATCGCTACGTTATGCAAGCCAAAGAGGAACGGGTGTCTCGTAAATTTAGCGGCCAGGGCATGAAAAATCAGAAGGAGTGTGCATACTCTTAAATCAACTATGTAGGTAAATATGTTCATAAAATAAATCTAAAAGTACAACTCACGATAGCTTTTTTTCTGTCTTTCACGTGTGCGGAAAGTGCTGCGATGTTTGAGTGGAAATGAAGTGGAACGATTTTTTGAAGCCCACTCAATAGCCCTATTTAGTTTGGTGCGTTTCAAGCGTTGTTATTTGAGTCAAGTTTAAGGTAAGGATTAATTACTCAACGATGATAGTGATACAGCACTCGGTCAATCCACTGCTGGTACAAGGCCTCGTGGGGGTTATTTGAGCATACTTCACCGTGCCGGTTAGTGCAGCCTGGTGAAGTTTGGCAGAGCCAGGAATGGCTCAGATACCGCTCGCCACTCGGGTCGCTAGGTTCATCGCGATAACAACAAATGCCCTTTCGAACGTATTAATAAAAACTCGAGTATATTTGTACAGAACTCAATTTCTTCCGTATGAATTACATCATCGCCGACGCAAACAAAACAGATGCATTACCTTTAATTAGCACGATTGGCTACGTACAGTGCAAAAGAAGTTGAATGCACATACATACATGTAACCTACCTAAAGAAGTTGAATGCACATACATACATGTAACCTACGACTGTTGGTTTAATATAGGCTCAGTAGTCGATGTTAAAACGAGTCGGCGACATGCAAACGTATGGAGAAGTATTTCCACGTAACTTGCTAACTCACATTACATGGCCGCCAACATTCGTCAGTCACAGCCACCACTCTTGATTTCGCCCTCTGCACACCGGTCCCAATCGTCGAGTCCACGAGAACGAACGGAACGGATGGGGATTGTTGGAGGATTATTCACGGTGGAAGGAGGGTGGGGTGGGCGAATTGGAAATAGAATCCATTTTGAAAATGGTGGCGGCGCGGCTGCCCTGGTTGACGCCGCAGTGGCCGTATCTACCTCCGGGGTTTTCGCTCCGAACGTAGAATTGTGCGTTTAGATAATTTGGATTATTTGGCTGCTATACATTTCCACATGATAAGCCACTTCTCATTGAGCTGTCATTTGTGGCTAGGTAGCTTCTGAAAAATAAGCTGATAGCTCAGTGGGCTTTACCTGGTAACATAAAAAAAATTAGTTTAGTTTAATTTTGTTGTGGTCTGCTCACCTTTCCTAAACTTTGCATTCCTATCGTGTTTTTCTTTGTTGAAACTTTCTGACCCGTTCCTACTGGACATGTGTGAAAAAGAGCTTAGTAGCTCATCGGATAACTCCTACAATATAAATAAAGATTCTGATTCTTACTGCGTGCCGTCTGCACCGCCGCGGACGGTGAAGACCTCGTGATGTCATTCTAAAAAAGTGTTTGCCACGACGCTGCCATTTCAGTGCCGGTGTCATGGTCCCATTTGAAATTTTACTTTTAAATGACTGAAGTTTGAAGACGAAAAAAAAACCACGGCAACACCCCAGGGCTCTCCTGAGAAAGTTCCCCGATAAACAAACGTTAGCTATCCATAACGCATACTTTGGAAGTACAGCTCTAATCCAGACATGTCACCTGATAAGCTGTAGCTTGTAAGATTGAGTATGTACATTTTTGTAAAAGAGCAAATAAAGTAATTAAAACTGCATATGTGAAAGAGAAGTTCAAATGCACGCACTTCTGAACTTACGCCCAAAGCGACACGGAACAAGAAGTATCGCAGTCCTCCTCAAAGCAACATCGAGACATACAGAGGAGTGAATTAACAACGCACAGCAATTTCCATTACAAAGAGCAGGCGCATCTTGCAGGTAAAGGTTAACACGAGATTCGAGTAAAGGTTGCTCCGAGGGTAAACACTGCAATTACACGTGTCAAGCAGCATTCGGTGCAATACACACACACACGTGCGCGCACTCTCATCACGCGTGTCTCTCCAAGCGCACCGCCACACTCAGTCTAATTCTAGCTCCCAGTGGAACAAATGAAAAGGTAAAGTTGCAAGCCCTGCACATTTCCTGCTCACGCCACTGCTGGCTGAAGGCTTTCTGCGAGAGGGAACCCCTCTAAATGGTATTTGGTCTACTCTTCCACACTGGCCCGACATCTTGGCAGTACCCACACTCGACTCCACCACACGTGAACATCAGAAACCTCTGGACTGTGAAGTCCAAGGTGCTGATCATTTCCAACACATAAATTGAACAAAACAATGAAAATAATCACCTTTGTCAAAAACACTGCCTTATTATGTAAAATTACAGCGATTAAAATGTCTTATCTTACAAATACATTGTGTCCCAAATACGTTTTTTTGTTATGTATAACAAACAAATATAACCAATTATCTGGTGAGCCTCAAGGGATAAAACACGCAATTAAGAGAAATGCAAAATCAACAACAATACAGGTGATCTCCATTTTACGACAATCCACGTTTACGATGTTAATATAAGGCCACCGCGGATCGATTTAAGATGCATTTCATCCGACACGACTCCGGACACATTTGAACAGAGTCGGTCTGGTTTCCCATGCGACTTGGCGTGGAGCTTTTGTTTCATGGTGCCGCGGTGGCGAGATGTTAACTCCCTCGCCTGGTATGCAGGAGGTCGTGGGTTCGATCCTGACCCTCACGTCTGTATATTTGGAGTCCTCTGGTTTTTCTCTCCAAATTTAGAATCAATGTGTTTCGAGTATTTGGCTGCTATCAATTTCCACAATTGTGATAAGCGACAACTTTGAGCAACCATTTGTGACCAGGTCGCTTCTGAAATAGAGCCATATAGCTCAGTGGGCCTTACCTGGTAAAATAAAACTAGTTTAGTTTATCAATAGTTTTTAGTTTGGGTTTTGTGCAGTGGGTTACCTGACTGCGATGGGGAGTGCCCTCCCCCGCATGCGCAGGCCGAACGTGACGGCCACCCGCCCCGCCAGGCGCAGGCTGCTCGCCGCTGCCAAGCGCAGGACGTCCGGGGAAGAGTCGGAGGCGTTGGTCTCCAGCGTCAGACTCCACCGCTCGATCAGCGGGAGGGCACGCTCGTCTGCAGCCCTGTTCACGGCGCGACGTGCAAAACACCCAGAAAAAAAAAACAAACAAACCAATATTGGTTTGTGTGGCAGATGCACCCCAAACTCTTGTCCAGTGCCGATCAAGTTATACAAATCTGGTCACACCAATACCAATACGCGCCATTCGCCACTAAGTGACGGTGACATCACCACGGCGCATGTGCCAGGCGAGGTGCACTTTGAGGCCACGTGAAGTGTCGATGGCTTGTTAACAGGAGGTCTCGGGACAGACCCAGGTGCCATGGGTTGGCTGACCGGTAGATGCACCAGCTACACACACAAACACACATATTCCTGTACTCCTAACTTTTGCTTCAAGACCGAGAGAGAAAAGGTTGCGTATTATAATCTGGCGAATCCCCTCCATCTCCGAGTGGTTGTGCCACACGGCTCTCCGCTGTCTCTCAGGTCGTGCCGCATGAGGCTTGGCGCGATGTCCGGCATTTGACATGGAGGGAAACGTTGGACGTCAACGTCCAACAACCCCAGGAAACACTTCGGAGAGGAAAAATATTCTCGATGCTCATTGATCAGGTTTGACTCTGTAAGCCACAAGTTGCTGAAAAAGAAATGAGTTCGCGCAAGGTATTCTTGCGTGATCAAAATTAGGTTTTGGATCGGAAGAATTCGACCCACAGAGCGATCAAAACTGGAGCTTTTTAACTCGTTAAACACCGCAAAGGGGTCTGTAAAAGCGAGACATTGTTGGCAACTGTTGGGAATTATTGAATGATAGCTCCATGCAATACTTCCAAATGTAAACTGTTATTCAACCAAAAGTATTGGTCCAGTCTTATTAGTATATCCATCAATTTCGCATCGCAAAAAAACATAGCATTAAAGATTTTTAAGGCAGCTAATGGCGCTATTAAGTCCGCCGCAGAAACCTCACACTAGGGCGTTGTTTGCTTTGTTTCAGGTGGCACTGGCGGCGCGAGCGTCGCGCAAGCGGCAGCTGGGCCCCCGCAGTAGCGCACACGTGGCGAGCGCGGGGGCCCGGCGCGCAGAGATGAGCTCACGTTACTCCTTGTGAAAACGGCTGCCAGGTGAAATTAATCCAACGGAAACGCGTGCAACACGGCATTTTGTAGTGAGGCGGGTGGGGGGGGGCGGGGAGGGAAATAAAAAAATAAACCGAATTAATGCAGGCACATCAATGTACAATGTAAGAAAATAAATAACTGAATAATTTTAGCGGAGCCCAGCAGAACGGCCACGACGCCATTCTGAGCACGCGCGTTCATTAATGAGTTAATTAGCCAGCCTGTTCCTGCACTGCTTCAAATTTCACTCTGTGGACACTCTGAAAAAATCAGTCTTCTTGTGCTCTCCTCGTGAGCCCCACATCCAAAGAATGCTCTCTGGGAAACACAGAGCCCTCACTGTGTGTGGCAATATCTGCTGGATTTCAGGCATCAGGAAAACATGCATTTATACGTACCTCTCGATGCATAGTGTGGTCTATATAAAGCCACAAGCAATGTGATGTTAATTTATACACATGTCCCAACACGTGGAACAGGTGAAACCCAAAAAGAGGGAGCGGGGCTGTATACTTTCAACTGTCACCGCACTTTGGCTGCCGCGTGCCTGCTCCTAATTTTAAGATTTTGAGATGCTCCTGTTGTGTGACGGCGATTCGGGAAGGAGAAACCAAATATGCAACCGGAGAGAAAAGACCAACGCCGAGGATCGAGAAAAGTTGTCGTGAAGCAGAGAAGAAGTGAGATGTCACAGCTCGAGCTTTAACAAAGCGAAGGCAACAGATAATTGGACGGGCAACAGATAATTGCACAGGCAACAGACAATTGGACAGGCAACGGAAAATTGGGCTGGCAACAGATAATTGGACAGGCAACAGAAAATTGGACAGGCAACAGACAATTGGACAGGCAACAGAAAATTGGACAGGCAACAGAGAATTGGACAGGCAACAGAAAATTGGACAGGCAACAGATAATTGGGCAGACAACAGATAATTGGACAGGCAACAGAAAATTGGACAGGCAACAGAAAATTGGACTGGCAACAGATAATTGGACAGGCAACAGAAAATTGGACAGGCAACAGACAATTGGACAGGCAACAGAAAATTGGACTGGCAACAGAAAATTTGACAGGCAACAGACAATTGGACAGGCAACAGATAATTTGACAGACAACAGATAATTGGACAGGCAACGTAAAATTGGACAGGCAACAGAAAATTGGACAGGCAACAGATAATTGGACAGGCAACAGAAAATTGGACAGGCAACAGAAAATTGGACAGGCAACAGAAAATTGGACAGGCAACAGATAATTGGGCTGGCAACAGAAAATTGGACAGGCAACAGATAATTGGACAGGCAACAGATAATTGGGCTGGCAACAGAAAATTGGACAGGCAACAGATAATTGGACAGGCAACAGATAATTGGGCTGGCAACAGATAATTGGGCTGGCAACAGACAATTGGACAGGCAACAGACAATTGGACAGGCAACAGATAATTGGGCTGGCAACAGACAATTGGACTGTCAACAGACAATTGGACTGGCAACAGATAATTGGACTGGCAACCGATAATTGGACAGGCAACAGATAATTGGACATGCAACAGATAATTGGACAGGCAACAGACAATTGGACAAGCAACAGATAATTACACAGGCAACAGGCAATTGGACAGGCAACAGATAATTGGACGGGCAACAGATAATTGGACGGGCAACAGATAATTGGACAGGCAACAGATAATTGGACAGGCAACAGATAACACAAAGTAAAACAATTTTTGTTCCTGGGTAGTCTTATGCCTAAAAAGTAAATAAAATGTCTATTATTCCCAACAAACTTTGCTTTTGTGACCAGGACAGTGATATTTTGAAATTGTAATGTTGATTCATGTTGTTGTTTTTTCCTGACTTTATGTAAAAGACACAAATTCGCCCGTTTTGAAAATAGTTATATTTAAAAAATATCAATGTCCTGGTCACAAAAGCAAAGTTTGTGGGGAATAATAGCTATTTTCTGTACTTTTGAGACATAAGCAATTAGGAAATAACACTTACTGCCCAGGAACAATAAAAAAATGTTACACTGTATAATTGGACCGGCAAAAATTGGTAATGAGGAGTTTCCCCTTGGATGGTGGTTGTTGGAGGTACAGTGAACCCTTGGTTCCGATGTTCTTCAAGGGACTGACCAAACTGAAGGTTCGATGCAAAAACATTTTTGACGCGAGACCATCTTGCATGTGCTCCTTTATTTGAGACAGCACATTCTGAATCGCCGCACGCTTGAAAGCGAGAGGTTTTGGCGAAGCTGTCGGGGGTGGGGGGGGGGGGGGGGGGGGAGGAGCCGAACATCGTCGACGCTTGCGACCCGCGTGCGCCGTAACCTGTCGGAGACGAGGCGAGGCAGCAGACAGGCGGCCATGCGGAGGGCGCGGGCGGCCAGCACCGGGTCGAAGGTCGCCGCACGATCCTCCCCGCGAGCGGCGAGGGCCAGGAGCGAGCGCACGCTCTCCGCGCAGACCTCCGGCTCGCAATCCGCCACGCCGGGCCCCTCGCGGGAGTCGAGCAGCACCACGCAGGCCTCCAGGTGCAGGCCCAGGCACCGGCGGTCGCTCTCCTCGCTCAGGACCCTGTGCAGGTCCTCCTGCGATGACGCCAGCAGTCGAGCGGGTGTGTGTCGCTTCCCACGCAGCGTGCGACTCGCGCAGACAGAATCATTTCTAGGCGCCCCACTGATTTCCAATGCCCCTCTCCCTCGGACTTATCGTCATGGAAGAGCGTGAAAGCGGATCGTTCCATAGCCCCAACAAGAAGAAGGAGGAGGGCCCTACCCAGTATCCAGCGGGAGGCAGGCGACGGAAGAAACGGAGTGTGGGGAAAACAAGAAGCTTTGTTCTAAAGTCTAGACGATGGCCGGGTATTAGAAAACCTTCCCTCACCCTGTCAGCTCATTCACATGAATTCACATGAATGAGCTGACATCCATGTGAATATAAATCAGAGTGTTTTTTTCTTTTGGGAGTGGGTTTATATCGCTGTATGAGAATATAATGAATGAGCCCATTATTGTAATTAGCCTGCAGGGTATGGAATCGCATTGTGTCGGCGTTAGCACTTTGCGAGCAAATGTCGGCCAGCTGCTGCAAAGATGTCGCCCTGCCCAGGCACCACGATGCGGCAATGCCATTCACGGCAGGCGCTCGCCTAACGGTGCTTTCCTCAGCGGTCTAGGTTTCAAATAATGCCGGTGTGTCCATGCGTGCAGGTGTGTCCAGATGTGCGCTCAAGAACTCCTCTGAGGTGACCCTCCACTTCAGGTGGCCTCGTGAGCCGATCGGGCCTCAGGTGTGGAGCGCTCGCCAGGCGCAGCGCAGCAGCGGTCACCCTCCAGCGGCAACCTCTCCTTGGGGTCCCGCCTGGCAGACCCCCCCCCAAGTGAGCTCCAAGATTACTGGGTGGTGAACGGCGCGGCTGTATCCCCGTTCACGCGCGTGTGTGCTCGTGAACGTTCTGACTGCGCGTGGGCGCGAGCGAGAATGCGTACGTGTGCGCGTGTGGAAATGTGCAGTCAACTGCAAACCACGACGGCGTGTAACCGGTCAACTTGACCGTCAACAAACAAGCACAGGCACTGCGGCTGGCACGGTGCACCCCTGGCAGCTGTGTGCAATATCATTACGCCACGCAAAGTCACGACGCGTGGCAGCGGTGGCCAACTCGTGCGTCAACAACTACAAATAAATAAAACCACTATTGCAATTGCCGATTGTGCCAGTAGAGGTCACAATACCACTTTAAATATTAGCTTCAGAAGCTTGGTGGATTTAATCCTGCAACTAATACACTTTTTAGACATGTGGCTCCCTTTTTAACATTTGAAATGCTGACGACGGCGACTGATAGTGACGACTCTTAAGGTCTTATGCCTAAATTAATTTAAACATGACGAGGCCAGCCACTTTGGGATTACCTCCTAGGTGCACGCTGACTCAATACAAGCAAACTCTGTACTGGTTTCGACATACAGCACCTCATCAGCAGTGCCAGGCTTGCTTGAATCAGTGTTGGTGAACTTCCAGATGTTATAGGCACGGATCCCTCTCTTTAAGATTTGGGTCTTGCTCATGAGACACTATGTCGAAACTGGTTCAGAGGTTGCTTGAATTCAATCAGCCGTGCTGGAATGATGCACTCCCAGAAGGCTGCTGGAGGGAATAAGTTGTGTAAAGTATACTGACATTAAGACACGGATATATATATTCTCCACAATCACGCGAATTATTGCTGTGTTCACGGTCGTGTTTGATCACCTCCCTACAGATGGCCACACAACGAGCTTAATAATTCACTTCGTCCTTTAAATGGACCGAGCCTCAACACCAAGGCACGCCCACTCCACCAGCTCTGGTGTAGCTCTCACGTATTGTATTACTCTATTATTCCTCGATAACACCTCGAGAATGAGGTAAAAAAACAGCTTGCGCCTGAAACGAAAATGCTGCTAAACTCACCAAATTATTTATTTTAAAAAATGCTTGGATACATCCGGGAAAAAATGGTTTAGAAAAAACATAATAGTGGCTTATTGATAATACTGGTTACTCGATATAGTTTTGATGCTCACTTCTTTACAAAAGTGCCAAATATTATCTACAAAAAATGTCATTACTTAGGGCTGTACCCTAAGCAGCGGCTCTGCTCTGGCTTGGCCTCACACTCAGGGCTCAGCTCAGGCTTGGGTCGCTCGGTTTCTTACAAAGACGCACGAGTGGCTCAGCCGTGGCCTGGCTCAGCCTCATGGGAATCCTGAACGTGGCCCTGTCTGTGCTTAGAGCCAGCTCAAGTCAAGCACGGCTCTCAGCCGGCTCACTGGAGCCAGAGCCAATCCTGCGCGAGGCTGTGACAAACGGGCCTTAAAATAGCGAGTGGACATGGGCATGGCTTTCAAACTTCATTGGCAAAATGTCCACGGAAATAGAGTACTGGCAATGATTTGATAAGTAAAAAAATGTCAACAATGTTCAATGATGAGGTACAAGTGAACTTTCTCCCGAAAACCTCTCACTCACAACTGAGGCAGCCCCATATCCAGAGAGCCTGAATCGGAGATATTTCCCCAGTTACTAAAATGTGTGTACCAGTTGGGGCATTACAGAGGGGTTTCCCTCGGTCAAGGCTGTGACGTGGTCAACAGCGTATGCTGTAGGGCCACGCGACACTTAATATTATGCCTCGGTTTTTAAACTCATGCACAAGTTAATATTAAATGTTCATATGCATGCACAGCCATTCTGTCACTCTACCGTCAGATGAGGGTCTGCTACATGTGGCTCATAGGGGCTGTTTAACCATACATCACACCGTTCAAGTGGGGAGCATAATTGGGGGCACATAACTACAGTACAACAATGAGCCTATCCCAGGGGTCCCCTCTTCACTGAACCCGCACTGACAAGCGTGGTGAAGTATGGTCAGACAGCCCACGTGACCGACAAGACACGGGGAGGCCTTGATCCAGCAGTGGGTTGTTTAAGGGCTGCAAAAGTGGGATGGATCAAGAGCATGTGCGAGTGTCTATGTACACAGTCGACTCGTACATGACAAGGCATCATCAGGTCACGAGATTGTAATGTCTCCACATAATGGCCAACGTTGGTCAGTGCGCTTCTAGGATGGTGACGAGAGCACGACGACACCATGACACAGCGACCCCCTACCTCACGTCGGGCCCTGCAGCTGTCAAGCCTTCAGCAATATCTGTTTCAATGCCGCCGCCGCCGCCGTCGCCTCCGACGCCCGTGAACTCTTTATCCCACTCCCTGCCATCGCGTTCACACGTGCAGCAGGTATCCCTGTGCACGAAGTCCACACTCCGCTGTGAAACTCAGCAGCCTCACCAAGGCCCTCTCCGGCTGGAAATCTGAATCAGGCCTCCTGCTTCCAACTACCATAGCATCGCTGGGCATCTAGACGGGGCACTGCAGTGAAGCCGTTGCTGCTGCTGCTGCGGTGTAAACAACTGACTAACATTGTGCTCTCCACACGTCTTTTGTCAGTGCAATGGACTATGGCAGACTCTTTGTGCATACCTTGTAGTAAAACCTAAGGATTTGTACATTTGTAAATTATGCTTGTGTTGAAGGCAGAAGCCCTTTTTAAATTACAGATGAGACCAAGTCAAAATTATTTTATATACGGCAGAATTACTACGCTAATGAGCCAAGAATGTCTGTTTGTGTGTAACGTGCGTGACGTCACTCCACATGCCGCACCCCACGACATTAATATTCATGAGCGGGTGGATTTTTACACTCACGCACAAGAAGGTTGAGCGGAAATATATTTTTTTCGCAAATTCGCTTTAAGTTTGACGTTTCTTAATTGAAAGTGAATCATCAAAGTGGATTTGGTGTCTTTATTTATTTCTTCAGCACTTGAGACAAAAGGTGAGTCTAATTTATGCTTCTACATTATGGTAAAATAGACATTTAACGGTGATTTTCCAGATATTTGTATCGAATTACAATTTATTTCAACCCCAGCGACCAAAAGCAGACGAGAATATAAAGTATCAGAGCAGTGAATTTGAACAAATTGAAGGTCACATATACAGTGCTACAGTGAAATGCAGTGAAGTGTTTGATGACTTCGTTTTGTGCAAGATTCGCCGCCATAAAATTTACACAAGGTACAATTATACACTGCTCAATTTTTTTGTAAATATTACAGCTTCCATCCTAGGACACAGCGTAAAGATAAAGACATTTGAGCGACTTATAAAGTTTATAAGCAATAGGAAGAGCGGGCGTGAGCACGCGTGGGGAGTTGGAGGAGTTTGGGGTGGTGGTGGTGGAATGGGGGCCGCCGTGGGCTGGAACTGCCTCGGCTGACCCCGAAGCCCAAGTGAGAAGCCCCGCAGGCAAATTCTACCTGACATGTAAATAGGTGCAGCCATATGGTCCCAGTTACTGGGCAGTGGGGCCTGAGAAGGATTTTATACAGTGAACCCTTGACCCCGGTCATTTTAATAACTATTATAACAACCGCCAGCCTCAAATTAAATGCCACTAAGCGTATAGCAATTACTTTAATGCCGTTCGAGATTCTTAGTTTTTTCCCGAAAAAACATTTTTTATTCTTTCTATTTTCGCTCTCTCTCACAAAATGGCCCGGTTAGCATTACAATAAATCACAATGCTGGTGGCTTTGATGCGTATTGAAGTGAAACCTTATCCCCAATTTTCAGTTTAAAATCCTAGCCCGAAAACAGATTTCGTGAAGTTGTCAAATCATCACGCACGCCTTTGTACGCATCCATGTCGTTTCAACACCCAGCATGTTTCCATTGTTTGCCATAATTACGCACACTATGATTAAATAACAAGAAAATACCATTTACATTACCCTCTTTAGTTCAAAATACACTGGTGATTTTATTATGCAGAAATAACAAAGCTATTCAACAACACGAGCTTGAGTTGTTTCACACTGTGTTGTCTTGCACATTTAATTTTTAGCCAGCTCGTTGTTATTTGAATTTCTGTTTCTCTCCCTTCGTCCGTGCATTCCTTGAGGCTTTGAGGCCAAGGAAAAAACGTACCTCAACGGGCTTTAACAATGTCACTAAGAACACAGCTGAACACCAACGGCTCTCATCTTGTACATTCCCATCTACGTCGCGTGTCCCAATTACAACAACAATTTATGCGGAGACATTATTATTATTTACACGATGCCATTGCATCTCAAGCAACGTTACAAACGTTACAAAACCACGTGAGGTGTTGGGGGGGGGAGTCATGGCGAGGGAGGTGAGCGCACGACACCGCGGCACAGCAACTGGGGCCCAGCGCCAGCTATGAGCCCCGCACACGGCTTGGGCAGCATCCTTAGAGTCATCCGCAAGGGGTTTGAAAGCCGTGCAGGTGAGAACGCGTTGTCTAATGTTGTAGCCAGGAGCGCTCCAGTGATGCCACTGCCACCGAAAGTATTCGAGGAAGTACGGGAACGATGGCAGCGTGGAGTTTAGAGCCGCAGCCCGCAATGCGGGATAAATCATCGGCGCGGCTCCGTCCATCCCCAAGAAAAATTGCGATTGCGGGGGAAGAGCGGGCACGTGAATACGAGCTTTTCTCAGCCCTAAATGGTGCGAATATACCGCGTGGCTCGATGTTCGAGGATTTTTGCATTTTCGTAACGTGATATCCAGGTAAGTAAAAAAAAAACCGATAAATTATTTCAACGAAAGAAATCCCGTGAGCGCAGAGAGTCTGGTAAAAAAAAAAAAGTAGCGAGAGAAAAATAAAAATCTTACCCCCGCGTGTCCCTGCGGCTCAGCCCACTGCTGCTACGGGCCGCGGTTTGCGATCCACGAACCCTTCTCACTCCGCAGCGGCGGTGTGTCCGTGGATCACCACCAGTAATCCGCGAATTACACGGATTCACAGATTATACCACGCAACGTTACCTCACGCGTAAAATAACACTGATTTATATGATTTATGAGAGGACAGTGGAGTTAGTGAATAAGTGCATTGTACCGTTATGTCACAATTCGCAGACAACTACAATACTTGAAACTGACAATTATTTTTTATACTTTTCTTGTTGACGCTGACACGAGGCCTCAACGGCATGCGAAATGTTGCCGCCGTGAAGCACTTGCAACATAGAGGCCCGCAAACGCTAAGGGGGCAATGACGTGCGCCTGAGTGAAAACCTCAAACGCGAAGCACACCACACCTGCACTCACGTACCGTGCTCTCTACACGCAAGACAAACAGGGTATTTTGGCAGCCCAGGTGTTTAATAGTGCTTTTAAACGACCGCGGGTGTTGGAATGATCAATCAAATGACACAAATCACCACCGCTAAAGGCTTTGTGCTTCGAGGTACAACCCAGCTCAGAGCGCGATTTGTACATTTGAGAAAGAAGGAAAAAAAATAAAAATAGAACGGCCGAGGGTGCGGAATGTTTGAAAGTCCTGACGCATGCGGGGCTCGGGGTTTGTTCCATCACATTCATCCTGCGGCAAGTCTGTGCTAATCTCATCACATTACGTCAAAATCCACACTCCGCGCAGGGGGCTTACGGAGGGTGGGGGGAGGGTGGGGAGTGGGGTAGGGAAAGGGGCATCATTTAAAAGAGCTACGATGGCAAAACCATTCAAAACGCACCGCAAGGAAGAGAGTCTCTGCCATTGTGCGTATGCAGGGGAACTCCTTTTAGCCACGGCAATGCGGCCGAAGCGATATCGTGGATCCTATTATCCGCGATTTTAACTCCACGTCTTCGCGGGGGGGGGGGGGGGGGTAGGGAAAAAAACATTGCGGGTAATCGCAAATAACCGGGTGAACTTTCCGTTTGTTTTCTGCGTAAAAATGTTTGGAGAAAACGAAACGATTCCGCAAGGCAGGATTGGAAGATTGTCAACCAATGCCGTGGAGCAGTGTTTAACAACCCCACACGGTCTGCCTATTTATAATTACACAGTTCTTATATGCACATGCAAAATTGCATGCGTATTAAGGGTGCACTACTCAGAGGCCCCACCTACTTCTCTCCCAGCCCCGCCCACAACTCGAGTTGTAGAATCATGAGCGTGTGAGGAAACCAGAGTACCTGGAGCAAACCCATGCAAGTAAGGAGGTCATATCAAAGAATGGAGGTTATATTTTGATTTAAAGCTTTCGTGACTGCAGGGATTCATATTCTTGGTTCTTTCGGTAAAGTCACGTAGAAGGGAAACAATAAAATAATAAAAAATATAAAACAATACAATTCTCACGACGTTTCGACTGCAACACAAGCAATCATCATCAGATGTGAAAACCACAGCAAGAAAATTTGAAAAAGTGGCGGTTATTTTAACGTTTGCACCACGGAGAGCGATTTGACAGTTTATTCAGATGGACGAGTCCATCTATGTTCGGAAAAGAGGAAGGGGGAGACGAAAACAATGGATGCTGTCTGAACAATCCGTTTGTTCTACCGTAATCTACTATATTCGCCAAAGCTAATGCCTAGAGCACCTGGCATTCCCAGGAAGTCTCCAATCCAAGTACAAACCAGACATAACTGAAGAGATAAATCCAACACTTATATGAATGATAATACTCTGGACGGCAATATGTACCATCGGTACAGGACGGTCCCATTCAGAGCCATTGCATCTCACAGGCGCAGAAGTCGATAAAATCGATCGACCAAAAAGTCGGAGTTGACTCTTTGGTAATGGTCGATCACTCGGGCCCCCTTCAAAGATGGCGGCCGCCCAGACATCCCATCTCCCGAAGGCAGGAAACCCCCAAATGAGCCACGCCCAGCGAAGGTCGGCTGATGACGCCGACGACGTCACCAAGCCCCGCCCATAACCTCCCGTCCAGCGGCACCAGTAGAAACATTGGTGAGATTAATTTTTATTTCCTGTAACTATTTTCGTGCTATCGGATTAGTCGAGCAATGGAACCGATAACCGGTGGAGTCATCAATTACTTAAATAATCAGAGAGGCCAGCGCTACGGGATGTTTTGTGAACGGCAGCAGACATGACTGACAAACACACGAGCTCTATTATCACAACTCATTAGGCGAAATAGGGAAGTAAAACACCAACGTTAACCCACGTAAAAACACAACACACACTTGTGTCGACTCAAAGCTTGTACAAATTAGGCACGGATTTTGGATAAATATTTGTACAGGCTGACCAACTCGGCCGGGATGAAGGGTGAGGGAGCGGGTCACAAAAAGAACGGGGGGAAAAAAAACCACATCAGGGATTCGGGTGAAATGCACGACGGGCATTGCTTGGGAGCGCCTGGCGATAAACGAGCGAACGACACCCGGGTGACGGCAGCGGCTCGCGAGCTATTCCCCAGTCGTGCTTAGTGTCTGTATGAGCGTATTCCTAACGTATCGTGGGGGGGGGGGGTTTAAATTCTTCTGAGCGGACAACAAAGTAGTGAACGCTAAGTGGCACTGTGTCACTGTCAGTTACCAAGGTGGCGTTAAAAATTAAAATGCTTCGGGTGCAGCAGTAAGCACACAAGGCCACCCTCCCACAGAGATTCACCGGGCCTGTGTGCGAAAAGCCACGGCACCCTACACAGTTACCAGGCATTCAGCACTGATTTTTACCCGATTCATTGCTGCGTTTGTGACATTAAAATGCAAAACATCATCGACTTGCTCACACACATGCATACGCACTACATGCGTCCCCACACGTCATGTATGCACGTATGTTGAACGTCTTTCGCACCGTACGTAGCCAACCGTGCTCATCGGAGGTGTAATCACGTTCACCGTGACTGCGCACGACAGCCGTAATCGAGCGCGATCTCGCCCGATCTCGGAGGGTTGAGCCTGGATAGGGCTCGGATGGCTGACCAAGATTCCCTGATGCAGAAACAAGCAGGCCATTGCGTACCAGCGTCACGGTCCAAATTTGTCAAATTCGAAAAATAACCCTCCAATTACTCATTTGGGATTACACATAGCAATGATCGCACCCTACTAGCAGACGGATCTCCATTTGCAGGGCAGGTGCTGAGAGTCACCTTGCGCCACACAGGGACAGCTTGCCACTGGGGGTGCCCTTTGAGACACCCCGGTGTAAACGGCGCTCTATCTGTCCGACTGGACATCTGTGAAAAAATAGATTTTTATTGTTCATCGGAGTCCTCCGGTATGCAATAGAGATTCTGATTCTGATTAAAATCCACAGTTAAAACGCTCTGCAGTGGGCACTGATTGTAGAGGCACGTTGCTGCCGAGAGCCACAAGTGGCTGCTGGGGGTCTGGGCAGGCACACTGGGTCCGACGCGGAAGCAGAGGGCCCTGCTCGAGATGGTAACAGAGTCTCGCTTGTTAAATAATGAAACTCAGATTCTGGGCTCGGCACACGTACATTGGGTCTTGGCAGTCGGAGTAACAGGAAATTCGGGAGAGAAAAAAAATTGTTGAGACGTTATTTTTTTTGTTAGTCAATTGTTTCTACCTAGCAGTTTGAATATGCGCTGGCACACGGCATGGAAAAGCATGGCAGTCGTGCATTAGTTTCAGATGGTTTTCCTTAGTCGAGGCAAGGAGGTGGAAGAGGGGTCCGGGAAGGGGCAGTGTGATGGGATGGGTAGCCGGCAAGGAGTGGGTGGGGTGACTGCACCATTGAAATGGCCAAACTTGCCCACAGGCAGAGCTTATTACTCAAAACTGCAGCCAATTAATCTTTAAAAAGCTCCTTGTATTAGATTAAGATCGCTAGAATTTCAGCGACGTATTTAATATGCCAGCTCAGATGTTGCGAGGAATGCATTCCACGCAGGAATAATGAACACCCAAATGAATTCCAGCTTCTCTCTCTTTTTTCGGTTCTTTTCCCTCTCTCTCTCTCTTTTTCTCTCTTACATCTGGGTTGGAGATGTTTTGTTGCAACCACTCTTTGGGAGAAAAAAAATACATTGTCGCAAGGGGAGGGGAGTAGGGCTGTTTATACAAAGCCTCTAAATATAATGCTTAAACCCCTTTAATACAACAGCAGAAGCCAAAACTCCGTGTGGCTGTTTTTTGTTATGTACGCCACCACCTCCTTGCGTGGTTTTTCGAGTATGAAGCATGCGCTTGGACTGCCAGCCACAAGCCCTTTCTCCACTCATCAATCCCCTGACTTTTTTTGGCTCTGAATTATTTGTGGAAAATTAACGACATATTTTTTTTATTGGCCTATCACATCTCATCTCGGTCTGTTGTAATCTTTTGCGAGTGATTTCCTAACTTACCGTTAACCCCCCCCCCCCCCCACCATCAACTTCTGTCTGCTATGGAAAAGGCACGCAAAGTGAAAATATGTGATCCAAATTATTTAATTGGGATCAGAGCGTTTTGTTAATTGCATTATTTCAGCAAGACCTGAAATCCCACAGCAATGCCTGCCCACATGTCTCAAGAAAGCATGCTTTTTCGGGCATTGCTTTTTTTATACCCAGTCCTCCGAAAGTTTAAATGATTTCAAGCTAGATTATGCACACAGGCTATGCATCCTTAAGTTGCTTCTGTGTGAGCTGTCTCAACAGTGGAAAAGGGAAGAGATTGGTGAAAAATATATAACTTTATACCACAACCGCTGATCATTGTACTTCCTTGCCAAAACGTAGCCCTTTTCTCCCAGTCACAGGCCCCGTACAACATTGGTTGCTCAACTGGCACTCGCACTGCTAAACTTTATTAAAAGAAGCAAAAGTGGCGGCAAACCCAAAGCTATTGCGCAGCCACTTTGTGTGAAGCGGACGTGAACAAGCCGAGAGCGCCGAGTGAACGACAATGTTCACCAACCTTAAGCCACGTTCTCCGAGCCTTCACCTCCTGGCCCTGTGTTGTTTGTGTTGTACTCGACAGCTTATTTACACCGGGTACACGCGCCAATCACCGGCGTTGGTCCACTCATAGTTACTAAGCTGGCTCGGGAACACCCGACGCTTTGGCAAATGTGCCAAAGCCTGTGTAAAAAAATTGGGTTTTTTTCAGCAAATATATCCCCACTCTGCTGCCAGAATCCGGCGAGGAGCACAACATCTTTGCTCAATTTCAGAATCCCCTAAAGACTAAGGTGCTACTTACTATTTAGACAGGATCAGCCTCGGAAAAGGTACTGTAGCAAATCTCCCAATGCATTTCATGGGCCGTGATTATATATTATTAAATATTCACACGACAGTGATATTTTGAAGGGCAGATGATGCAAAAATACAATGTGGGCTTGTCAGAGCATGTGACCAGCATTGTACCTCAAGATGCTGCATTGTCGGAGAGGGAAGCTGCTGCTGCGGAGGAGGGGGAGGATGGAATCACCGCGAAGGAGCATATAGAGCAGGGTTGTAATGGAGTAATGTAAAGCAGAGGGATTTTGTACAGTACAGTCAATAAAGCTTACTACACAAAGCGGGAGCGGTTTTACATTGGGAAATGATTATGGATAAAGGGCAAGACATCTTGGGCTTGGAATTTAACAGGGGGAGGGAGTAAGCATTGTGGATGGGCCTGGGCAGCAGCGCGAGATAGCAGAAGAGTGACCGATTATTACCAGGCAGGGCCTGGCTGCTGGACAGATCGAGGGCTGAGCTTTGCTTGCTGGAGAGAAGGGCAATGGGGGGAGGAGGAGCAGACCATATGATGATGCGATGAAGGAAATATTAAGGCAAACCAATGCGAGATCTTGTTCATGTTATTGGTCTGCAGTCACGAAACCAGCGGTGACTTCACAGTGTCTCAGTGGGCTGGCCAGAGCACAAACCAGCGGTGAATTCACAGTGTCTCAGTGGGCAGACCAGAGCTCAAACCAGCAGTGACTGCACAGTGTCTCAATGGGCTGACCAGAGCTCAAACCAGCGGTGACTTCACAGTGTCTCAGTGGGCTGGCCAGAGCACAAACCAGCGGTGAATTCACAGTGTCTCAGTGGGCTGGCCAGAGCACAAACCAGCGGTGAATTCACAGTGTCTCAATGGGCAGACCAGAGCTCAAACCAGCGGTGACTTCACAGTGTCTCAGTGGGCAGACCAGAGCTCAAACCAGCGGTGACTTCACAGTGTCTCAGTGGGCTGGCCAGAGCACAAACCAGAGCGGACTGGAGCCATGCAGACCAAAAATGTGCATTCGTGATGGACTGGACCCATAAGAGTGCGCAACATCAGATGTTATTACTTACTTATTTGATAAATGGGAACCGGGGACTCTGTCTAGGATTTAATAAAATGAGGAGAGGTTATAGAAAGAGTGGGAGTGTGTGAGCAGTATATAGAGCAAGCGCTTGCCATTTTATGGACAGAAATGATGGCAGTAGTTTTCATATAATTAGGAATGAATTAAAAGAGACGTAAGCTATCTCAAAAGCTGTGATGGATCTCGAATGTGATGACGTCTGTAATCAAATAAAAAGCCAGAGTCTCTCCATAGAATAACCAGGGTGTTACATCCCCAAAATGTGATACTCGTGATTTTTATCAACCCTGTAGGGATGGTGGGCAGAGCCTACCCCCAAGCGGCTCGCATGCTTGTGATTGCGAGCCGCTCGCTCTGCCGCTGAGCCACCCGGCTGGTGATGATGGATTCGGGGTACGAGACTCCCTGTTTTTAAGGTGGGGATTACAAAAGCAATGCAATTCGAGGAAATAATGGGAGCAGACATGGGTAGGACAGGCAGCAGGTGGAACAGGCCAAGAAACTGGAATGTCGATTCAGATTTTCCCAACCACGTTGAAAGACATTGGGAGGGCAAATTCCTGTGATGTGGTACTGGTAAATCCAGGAGGGTATGGAATAGTGATTAAGGTTTCCAGCACTAGCCGTGATGAAGGCAGAATAGGAATAGCGGATGGGAAGGTAGAATTATTAAATTTGACAAGTGCTTTCCAAACACGACTACACTGAACGTATGGATTCCATCCACTGTCTTTCAAATACGAGGCCAGCGAATTGTATCTCAATGATGGGCTTGAAGACGACGAGTGGACAGCGGAGATGAAAGATGAGGCTCGGGTGTTCAAAGGGCTCTCTTCCTATGCTTCAAACTCCATGTCCACATTCACTGCTGACATGCAATTCTTCTTCCTTCCCTCCCGTGATTCAATACATCGTCACAACTCCAGGTTGCAAGTCAATAATAAGTTTACTGTCTTGTTGCTGTTGTCTTGGCTGTACTCTTTCTTGCTCGCTCTGTCTTGTTTGCACAGTTATGCCCGCTCCATTAAGCTAAATATATTGCGAGCATAGCATGCGCAAGCCATTTGAGTAAAACCTAAAAAATGTGTTCTGACATGCATTACTTTTGTATGTATCGTGAGTGTCAGAATCGATTTTCATCAATGAATCCGTGTTTTTTTACAATGCTTGGAGTTAAAAAGTGAAACATTTGTTTACAAAGTGAATATACGCGCACAGTCCACGCGTGTCAGCCGGTGATGATGTCTGCGTCTCTACGTAACGCTACGGACAGAGACAAGCCGCGAGGCGGAGAGAGGCGGCGAGAGATCCAATTGGGCCCATCGTCTCTGAGACAAGTCGAAAGGCAGCTCGAGAAGGAGGAGGAGCAGGAGGATGAGTAGACACGACGCTGGCCTGCGCCGCAGGATGCTCCGCAGGGACGCAACGATCGGCGCACGGGCGGACGCTCACCAGCATGATGCGCGTGGCGGCGTCGGCGCGGCGGCTTCCCCGGCCGCGCTCGGCGAGCCACTCGCGGCTCCGCCTGCGCAAGTCAACGGCGGGGCAGCGGAGCAGGCGCAGCACGGTGGGCGCGTCGCACGGCCCGGCCGGGGCGCCCAGCGCGAGCGTCAGGACGAAGGCCGCCAGCTCGCCCCGCAGCGCGGCGATGCCGATCTGCGTACGACACCGACACCGACACGGAGATCGAGGACGCGCAGTGCACGTGTCAACAACTCGGCCACAGTGGCGAGATGTTAACTACCTCGCCCGGTATGCAGGATGTCGTGGGTCTGATCCCGACCCTGACGCCTGCTGCTGTATATTTGGAATTTGCGTGTTTTACTCTCGCCGTGGTCGTGTGGATTTTTCTCCGGGTCCTCCGGTATTTCCCCCCAACATTTAGAAACGTGCGTTTAGAGTATTTGGCTGCTAGAAAGTTCCACGTGATAAGCCACCAAGTTGAGCTATCATTTGTGGCCAGGTCGCTTCTGAAAAATAACTATATAGCTCAGTGGGCCTTCCCTGGTAAAATAAAAATAGTTTATACCTTAGAACACTATATTATTTGGATACATGACTGACGATACGCTTAGGGTTACTCCGAGCCGACAGTAGCGGCGTTCCAGCAAATGCCGAAGTGAAGCCTTTGGTGCTACCCGGTCGCCCGTCGCCACAAGACGCACCTCGCGAACCGCCGCCACCGCCGCCGGCTGGTGGAGGAGGAGGAGCTCGTCCTTGGCGATGGCGTGGAGCGATGCGGCCAGCCGGGCAACGCCCGGGTGGGAGCCGTGGGCCCGCGCCAGCGCCGCCAGCAACCTCACGGCGAGCGCTCGACTCAGCGGGCACACGCGCGCCTCGCCCAGCAGCCAGCAACGCGAAGCCAGCGCGGCCACCAGCGAGTGCAGCACCGGCGGCTCCAGGGCGCTGACAAAGGGCACAGAGGTCGACCCTTGGAACGCAACGACACTCGAATGATGATGATGATGGTGATTTACACCGAGAAGTGACTCGCACCGCATCTGTTCTTACGATTATGCTTGCTTATTCAGGAAAGTATCACCGTGTTTCAAGCTTTCACATTAAAGGGCGATGATTGCGATTGATGTCAATTTGCTCAGCCATCAATGGAAGTACCTCAACACACTGGTTAACGGAGATGGAGTGGTCGTCATCTGACAAGACAGACAGCGAGGACAATATCAAATATGTCCAATTAAAACACCCACAGTAATAACCAGGACGGCCTGCCAGATTCGAACCGCGAACATGTTCAATGAGCGGCAATCGTGCTACTGCTAGGCCAGGACACCACGTGGTTACCTCCGGTTACCACGTGGGCACACATGCAATAATCCGATTCAGTTATTTGGCAAACCAGCTCATTGAATAACAAGCAAAATGTTGATGATTTTAAACATGTCGACAGTTTGCCAAAAACTTAATGAATTGGAGCATTTGTCCATCACGTGACAACGAGATTTGTTTGGCTGCGTCGGGGGGCGGAGGCTAAAGAGCCGCAATTGGCAGGATACCTCCTCAGGCTCGCCCGATAGAAACCAAATATGAATCATAAGCATATTCACTTATGCAAGCTTCCAGTCAATTCCTTAGGCATAATTTATCTTACATTTTACCTTCAGTTAAAAATAATAGTTTCATGATTCATCCCTATTTAACATACATTTATTTGATGTCCTTTTTGCATATATTAATGTTACAGTAATTACGTTCAGTGGTTTTATATATTTGTTGGATTTATATTTTTCCTCCTGTAGATGACAGCGTTGGTCTGCTACGCATCTTCCTCCTCCTTCATCGTCCTTCGCCCTGGCAGTTACCCTCAGTGCTTGCTTGCGTTGATTACAAGTACCGTGCAAGGTCCTTCATTCTTAATCAGAATCTTTATTTAGACTGGATGAATCCGATGAGCTCGGAGAAGCTCTTGTTCGTTTTCACGCTCACCCTCCCCGTTCTTTGAGCAGACACTTGAGCAGGGCGAGCATCTGCAGCAAGCGCCCGTGCAGCGCGTTCTGCGGCACGGCCAGGGGGCACCACCGCTCCGGCAGAGCCGTGGCGAGGGCGAGCAGCATCGGCGCGCGCCGCGACCTCGTCACCATGACGACCAGCGTCTTGGCAGCCAGGACCCGCACGTCGTGGATGGGGTTGCTCGCCAGCGCCACGACCGGAGCCACGAACTCGGACAACAAGCTGCGGCAAAATTTTACACGGAGGATTCATAAACAAATACATCTCAGCGTAGAAAAATAACAATTTCATAACAAGTGGATAATTAATAGTTGAAATTTCTGATTCAATTTACAAACATGAGATGCTAGATATAAAAAAAAGTTTAATCACCTGGTCTCTCATCTCCTCTGCCTATGATTCTGGCCATCATGCATTTTATTATTTTATTCCACGACGTTATTGCACCTCCTGGCTTTGACATCAACCGCATCGGAACATCAGCAGGCCGATGCGCACGCACCCAATGCGATTGCAGTTACCTGTGCGAGTCCTCGCCACCTGGCTGGAGTTTGGAGAGGAGGGTGAGGACGGGATGAAGAGACGGGGAGAGATGGAGGCGCCCACTCGGACGGCTCCCCTCCCACGGCCCGCGACCCTCGACCCCGGCGGCGCCCTCCGCGGCGCCGCTCCCGGCCGGCGCTCGGCCTTCGGGGGCGAGCGCCTCCGCCGGGGGACGAGCGCCCGAGGCCGCGGCCACGGCGACGAGGAGCTCGAGGTCGCGACCCCCGAGGAGCGGCGCGGCGGCCGCGCGCAGCTCGCTCAGGAGGAAGTCGGGCAGCTCGGGGTAGTGCCGGAGGAACTCGCCGGCCGT
Organism: Petromyzon marinus; assembly: GCF_048934315.1. Taxonomy (NCBI): domain Eukaryota; kingdom Metazoa; phylum Chordata; class Hyperoartia; order Petromyzontiformes; family Petromyzontidae; genus Petromyzon; species Petromyzon marinus. The sequence continues at coordinate 15,175,675 of NC_133697.1, read as the reverse complement.
CACGGCGTTCTGCGGAGAGTGCTCGTCGTGCGTCCGCATCTGACCGAGCATGCGACCGACCAGGGTCCCTGGGCGCACGCGCGGGCGAGAGCGGGGCGAGAGAGAATCGACTGGCAGGTGATTTAGAGATGCTGCCGCCACCGTGTTGCGACGGTGGCGGATGTGCAGATGCCCGCCCGGGGAAGGCCTGGCACAACGGGCGTGCTCGGCGTTGGCGGCAATTGCCTAAGTGGCAATGACACGCTCACGTTTATTTACTTTACCGAACAATCGTCTAGCTTCTCAAAACGGACGCGGAACGGTGAGCACGCTGGACTTGCAAATCAGAGCTTGCCGGTTCAACTCCCTACTCCCGGTGCGGCAGACGAAACAATGGGGCGAGTTTCTTAAATCCACTCCGCTGCCTTTGTCCAAGCAGCAGCGGAATCGCTTTTAGTTCCGTCTTTTTCATCAATGTCCATGTTTCTCATCCGTGTGTAATAGCAGGCAAAATCACACGAATTATAGTATTCCTGTTCAGGTACACTGCTATGTTGAATATGATTTATCACTGCTTTATTTCATTATTTTGATTTTGGTCCACTCTGAATTCAAGTCAGATCAAGATACCTACGGTGAATTTGGCAGCACGGCACGTGAAGATACTGGGCTGAGTCCCACCGAGGCAGCCAGACAGCCAGACAGCCAGACAGTGACTGTGCCCAACGTGAGGCTGTCAGACAGTGACTGTGCCCAACGTGAGGCTGTCAGACAGTGACTGTGCCCAACGTGAGGCTGTCAGACAGTGACTGTGCCCAACGTGAGGCTGTGAGACAGTGACTGTGCCTAACGTGAGGCTGTCAGACAGTGACTGTGCCCAACGTGAGGCTGTCAGACAGTGACTGTGCCCAACGTGAGGCTGTCAGACAGTGACTGTGCCCAACGTGAGGCTGTGAGACAGTGACTGTGCCTAACGTGAGGCTGTCAGACAGTGACTGTGCCCAACGTGAGGCTGTCAGACAGTGACTGTGCCCAACGTGAGGCTGTCAGGTAGTGACTGTGCCCAACGTGAGACTGTCAGGTAGTGACTGTGCCCAACGTGAGGCTGTGAGACAGTGACTGTGCCCAACGTGAGGCTGTCAGGTAGTGACTGTGCCCAACGTGAGGCTGTCAGAGAGTGACTGTGCCCAACGTGAGGCTGTGAGACAGTGACTGTGCCCAACGTGAGGCTGTCAGGTAGTGACTGTGCCCAACGTGAGGCTGGCGTATAGCGACTGTGCCCAACAGCGAGGAGAAGACACCTCACCCCCACTCTCGACAATCGCTCGCCGTGAAGAACGGCTCTCAGAGGCGGCTCTGCGACATCCACTTCCGCGGGCCGTTCTCCAAAACGAAGGGGCTGCGAGAGAGATCCGAAAGGGCTCCTAGTCCCGCCAGGTGACAACCGGGAGGACAACGAGTCGCGATTTTGTCGTAAATCCGTGAGTCCTTACCAAACAGCTGAATGGCGCCATTGCGCAGGGCCCAGCTGGGGGAGCTGAGGCTGCGGATGGCGAGGAGGGCGGCGCCGCCAGCAAACTCCATCATGGCGGCTCCCAGCGAGGAGTCCCGGAACAGCGCCTGGAGGATGTGCAGTGCGTGCACCTAGAGAGCGACACGGAGGATCCGCGTGGCGCCTTAGCGGACGTTCACACGCACGCAGTTGTTTGGATCGTCAATGTCCGTGTTTCTAGACTACGCGTACTCAGTGAAACACGGAGAGTGCGCCTCTCCGTGTTTCTATGCCCCCTTTTTCAGTTTTTTCTCTCGACTTTCACCGGCGATGCCCACGTTTCTAATCCATACATCATAGCCGGTAATGTAAACACCGATGGAACTTTGGTTTGTTGCCGTTCCTCGTTCAGTTCAAGTTACAAGAGCTGCAAAGCGAGCAAAGAAAATTATGCGGAGAGGCGGCACTCCGAATAGCACGGTTGGCTACGTACGGTGCGGAAGACGTTCAACACACAGACAAGAAGACTGAAAGGGGAACACGTGGATGATGGAACCCTACGCGGGGTTGGCGACATCATTCAATCTGTCCAGGGGAGTCAGAGGTCACCAGTGGGGATGACGTCCGACGGGCCAAGAATAACAATGCGGACAGCAGCCACAGGGGTGAACGCGCCCGAGAGAACATCCGCCTCGGCGACGCAGCAATAGAATCGGCAGCTCGTGTGCCAGCTGGATTGTCCTATCCGGCACCTCCGATCGGCACGGTTGACAACGAACGGTGCGAAAGAAGCTCAACGTACGTGAGTCTTCGTCTTCCGTACGGCTGAGGTAGATGCAGAGCAACAAACTACAATTTGACACTCAGGTGGTCGAGCCGGGTAACCGCGTCAGGATTGACGGAGTGTATAACAGCGGCAGAGAGATGGCTTCGGCTTGGGATGGCTTTTGTCCAGCAGTGGATCGATCGCTGCCGATAATAATAATAATAATACCGACGACGCCGTATGCACGTACGTTGAACTTCTTTCGCGCCATACGTAGCCAGCCGTGCTAATCGGAGGTGCGGGCGAGTGACGACGACGACGACGTTGGCGAACACGATTTGATCGGCGGTGGCACCCACGCCATCGGCGGTGGCACCAACGCCATCGGCGGTGGCACCAACGCCATCGGCGGTGGCACCAACGCCATCGGCGGTGGCACCCACGCCATCGGCGGTGGCACCCACGCCATCGGCGGTGGCACCCACGCCATCGGCGGTGGCACCAACGCCATCGGCGGTGGCACCCACGCCATCGGCGGTGGCACCCACGCCATCGGCGGTGGCACCAACGCCATCGGCGTTCGGCGTCAAGCGCACCTGCGGCAGGTCGCGCGTCGGGTCGACCGCGGCGGGCAGGGGCCGGGCGGCGAGCCGCAGCAGCGTGCCCAGCGCGCCGCGCAGCAGCGGGCAGTGGCCGCGCGAGCGGCACTCCCCGCTCACGAGGCCCAGCACCAGGGGCGGCAGCGCGCCGGCGCGGCGCGTCACCGACGAGCCCGTGCCCACGCATGCCAGCGCCTGCGAAGAAATCCACGCGGTGCGCGAGGGTGGCGGAATGCACGAGAGAGAGGGGGGGGGAGAGAGAGAGCCGGCCCGCTGAGAAATGCTTGCGCGTCAGTCGTCCCGCGGACGGGCTTGGCCCCTGCCATGGGAACGTCGAATTCCCAGCAGCGGTAACCGTATCGATGATGATTTGAGCGGGAAATCTCACTTAGACATTTCAGATGTAATAATATGACTTCGCTACCGGCAGATTTGGTGACAGATGGACTCTCACCTCTTCCAAGAGGATGGAGGGAATGTTCTGAAAGGCAGCGCTGGGGTGGCTGCTGAGGGCCCCGCACAGCTTCACAAAGCCCAGGCTGCAGCCGTCTATAGCACCCTGCACGGATAAACAGCACAGGCAGCCTTTCAGCCGGACAGACATTAACACACTTCCTTTCAGCTGGACAGACATTAACACACTTCCTTTCAGCCGGACAGACATTAACACACTTCCTATCAGCCAGACAGACATTAACACACTTCCTATCAGCCAGACAGACATTAACACACTTCCTATCAGCCGGACAGACATTAACACACTTCCTATCAGCCGGACAGACATTAACACACTTCCTATCAGCTGGACAGACATTAACACACTTCCTTTCAGCCGGACAGACATTAACACACTTCCTATCAGACAGACATTAACACACTTCCTATCAGCCGGACAGACATTAACACACTTCCTATCAGCCGGACAGACATTAACACACTTCCTATCAGCCGGACAGACATTAACACACTTCCTATCAGCCGGACAGACATTAACACACTTCATATCAGACAGACATTAACACACTTCCGATCAGCCGGACAGACATTAACACACTTCCTATCAGCCAGACAGACATTAACACACTTCCTATCAGCTGGACAGACATCAACACACTTCCTATCAGCTGGACAGACATCAACACACTTCCTATCAGCCGCACAGACATTAACACACTTCCTATCAGCCGGACAGACATTAACACACTTCCTATCAGTCGGACAGACATTAACACACTTCCTATCAGCCGGACAGACATCAACACACTTCCTATCAGCCAGACAGACATTAACACACTTCCTATCAGCAGTACAGACACTAACACACTTCCTATCAGCCGGACAGACATCAACACACTTCCTATCAGCAGTACAGACATTAACACACTTCCTATCAGCCGGACAGACATTAACACACTTCCTTTCAGCCGGACAGACATCAACACACTTCCTATCAGCCGGACAGACATTAACACACTTCCTTTCAGCTGGGCACGACGGAGCCACGCCGGGGCTTGCCGGGCTGGCACCGGCACGGTTTGGGAGGCGCCCGGTTGTTTTTCCACCGCAGCAGCCGAGCCGTGCTACTAAACTAAACTCTTTTTTTTATTTTAGCAGGTAAGGCCCACTGAGCTATGCAGCTCTTTTTCAGAAGCGACCTGGCCACAAATGACAGCTTAACGAAGTGGCTTGTCGCGTGTAAATGTATTGCATTCAAATACTCTAAACGCGTGGTGGTGATGTTGATTCTCAATGTGGAGGGAAAAACCGGAGGACGCGGAGAAAAATCCACACGACCACGGGGAGAGAGACACGCAAACTCCAAATATACAGCAACAGGCGTCAGGGTCGGGATTGAACCCACGCACCTCCTGCGTACCATGCAAGGTAGTTAACATCTGTCCACCGTGGCTCTGTCACAAGCAATGAACGAGTCGAGTTGTGTGTAGATGACGCGGTGAAACACACACACACACACACTTGCACGCGCGCACACAAACTGCTATGACGCGCTCACACACACTGCTTGGCACGGAAAAAGAGTAATGGAAAACCACCCATGCCGTGATGGCCTCCGTGCTGGCTCGGATGTGCCAGTGGAATGGGGTGTGTGAGGCCGTGGTTAAACGGGGCGCGTCGCCACTCACGTACGTGTACGTGCTAATGCACGCCACCGATTACCACCTATACATCCCAATGTAATGTTTACTTACAAAGCACTTTTCCAGGAACTTTGTTACACGGAGGGTGTTTCAATAGAGTAAATCAGACGTAATATGTATGTAACCTCTTTCGATGCAATTTTAATTAAGAATTATGTCCTAAATTGGGTAAGATCCTGATGCTCATGCACAATATTTATTTTCCAGATTTTGCCACCAGATGGCGGATGTCTCACATCACCAGTGATGGCAGTGCCCTTGCACAACTGCACATTGAGAGAACCGCTATTGATCATTTGTCCCCTGATGGTATAAAGACAAGAGACATTCATCGACCAACAGAGCCGTGACAACGATTACAAAGAGAAGTCACAATTACATGGCAAGAAAAGAAGTATCTCCAAGGCATACTTGGATCACTGCACACTGATAAAGCAACTGTCAAGCTGACAGGTAGATGTGTTTGAACATGGGCAACCCAAAGGGTCTCATAATTACCTGAGATTACCAGATTTAAACCTTGGGAGATTGGCCAACACCAATTTAACATTATCACAATTGTCGAATGGTTTAATTTTATTACCAGTCCAATAAATCTGTATTGGTCTAACGGTCACCATGGCTGAAGAACTAATCTCAAAGCCCTTGGTCCACAGCGATACTGGATCAACCAGTCATGGCATCCTCTGGGAAGGTGAAGAAGCCACGGGTGATAAGAGTCACTCTTCAACGTGTTTTCGGGTTGTACCGCACGTTGTCCGACGTTTCGCGCCACGTGCCGGGAGCTTCTTTAAGAAATGAATTGAAGACGAATCTCCCAGCGCGTGCAGCGAAATGTTGGACAACGTGCCGAACGACGTGCAGCAGAACCCACAAACACGTCGGAGAGCTACAGAGCACAGCCAGGAGAATCTGTACAGTCGAATCACCGGGTGTGAACGACAGGACACCTTCAAGATTGAACCTCTTCTCCACACACAAGACGAGCACGCACACACACACTTAAACATCATCACAACGCGACTGCTCAGTAAGCCCATAACGCAAGAAAATCGTGATGCTCAAACCCAGTGCGGCCTAGACAACACATTCTCATGTGCACGGGCGACTGGCACCTTGTGTCTGCAGCAGGTGAGGATGAGCTTCAGCACGTCCGTGATGGTCTGCACAAGAGCGAAAAACGGCGTCCCGGCTCCGGCCGCCCTCTGATCCCGCGCCGACAGCAGCAGCACGGTCTCGCCGAGGCCGCCCATCAGGTGGCCAATTTCCTACGCGGGGTTGTTCGGGGAAATCGGGCGTGGGCACGCGCGCGGATCGGAGTTACCGACGGCTCGGCCCTGCCGGGCAACCTGGGGCATCCGCGCCGGGCCCGCTCTCGTGGATGAGCGGCGTGCGGCGTCGTTGGACGACGTCGTGCGTCCTGTTGGCATCTCGCGATGTCGCACGTATTGACGTCACACGGGGGGAGGGATCAATGCATGCACGCGGCACGTGATGCGATCGCCGTGGCCGAAAAGGCTTCTTAATTATCCCCGTTTCTATGTCACCAGGTTTTGATCAACGTGGACGGTTTTGTAGGCTGCAAGTCCTCAACAGCAACAGAACTGCATGTTGTGTCGATCACCGCCAGACTGGCGCGTAAACAACGCCGCTCGTAGTTCCCCCCACAGAGGCACGAGCAACGACAAAGAGCGGGCGGGGGGGGGAGGGGGGGACCTTGAGCGTGAGCCAGCAGCACGAGAGGATGTGGCTGTGCTCGTGCGAGATGAGAACGTCGTCCCACGCATGCCCCTCCCTGTCCATGCCCTTTCCCTCGGCCACCACGCGCTCCACGGCCCGTCCGATCTCTGCAAAGGAGGGAACCGCATCTGCCGAGACAAACAGCGACGTACGTACGATGCAGCACAGAGAAACTTGGAAGGCGGGGTCAACCAATAAGAGTTGAGCCACGTGCCCAAAACATCACAGTTGATGCTCCCATGTCGTGGATGAGGCAAGCGTCCTCTAACATTCTGAGAGCAATCTCTGCAGAGATGCTCATTCTACTGCTTCCCAAAATTCCTACGGAAACTCGGTCAGAATAGAATGGATGAATGTCCTCAATGAGGAACACCGCGTGACACATTGTCCACGATGCTCACACTTTCCACGGACTTGCAGACCACCGGGTGTGGCCTACAGGACACAGGTCTGGGGGGGGGGGGGGTTATAAAGAGTTAAACTCCGTGAACTAGGCCAGCGCTTCTCAACACTGCGGTGCTCGGCACGACCCCCCCCAACGCCCCGCCTTGCCGCCATGACCAAGTCTCCAGCACTGAATGTGATGCCGCTTGTGGGTAATCACGGGAGAGCTGCACCGCGCGGGGATCCCGAGCGCGGGGATCCCGAGCGCGAGAGAAACGCCGACACGTACGACGGCTTTGCTGCAGTGGGACCGAGGGCCACAACGGTGAAGGGAAGAATCGGACTCGCCCAACAACTCGATGGATCATTCCTTTCTTCACAAAACCTGCCCTGACCAGCAAGGTGAAGTATGGTCAAACTTATCCTCACACGTAGAGGCCCACATCCGGCAGTGGATTGACTAAAGTGGCAAGCAAAATAATTAAGTGTTGTTGAAGTGTACTCACACCGATGCTAACACCAAGGAAAACATTACACAAACCAGACTAATCCACATACACTTCTTTCAGATGGCACAACTTACACGGCAAAACGCTCTAAAAATGTTGGGCAATTATTTGTCTTTTGCAAGTTAAGTTCGTGAATAGCAGACTCTCTTTTTTTTCCCCAAAGTTAAGAAGATTAACTCTTTTGCTTTGCTGGTAGGTGCGTTTTGGAAACCCGGCCATGTTTTCAGAGTAACCTTTTCAAAACCAATGCGCTCGCAAAGTACACCGACAGGGTGGGCGGGCGGGCGTGCGTCCGCCTTAAAACAACGAAACATCCGCACCGCCACCTCCGCTGTCGTCGTGTGAGACATCGTAGCCACGGGAACGGCGTTAGGGCCGTGCGGTGGCTTGAGCACATTCCACGCGGCCTACCTGAGCAAGTTCTCGCCAAGTGGCACGATCTGATGACGGCGACGGAGGCCATCCAGTGGCGGATCCCGCACACATTAAACGACTTCTCAAATCCACGGGAAGATTACGGCCACTACCCCAGTGGAATTTAACTCAAATTCTGGTGGGGCCACAGACATTATTTTCAGCCCCCATCTTTTCGTGATATAGTTTAGTCAACGATGCAGAGTTTAATCACGCAGTTATCTGTCTTTGGTACGGGAGGGCTCGTGAGATGGTTTTCATACAGCATAGATTAAAACTAATTTGAACTTGGTGACAGACGGAAATCTTGCCATTGTTTTATTCTTGAACAATCCAAGATCTAATCCCATGGCCACTGTCTGGGCCGGTGAAATGAAAGCGGTGTTTAACGCAGCACGCGAGTTTTCAACTAATCTGAACTGGCAGGTTTCAAACTCCTTCCCACTCATCTCCTGTTTACAGCACTAAGTCAGAAAATGTCCATTTCACCACAAAAATAACATTAAATGGTATTTAAATCCATCAATCACCGTGGGTCTACTCGTTCAGCTTAAAATGAAAGCTGAAAGATGCTAAACCAACAGAGGTGAGCAGAAGTGGGAGGCTGCTTGATACATGACTTTGAGCGGACGCTGGCCGAGGGGGGTAGAGGGGGAGAGGGGGAGAGGCGGCAGGGCGCTGTCGGGAGAATCTGGGGTGGTTCACGCGCCGTGCAATCGCAGCGATCGCGGGAAATCGATCTCCCTTGTGGCGGGTCGTCTGTGTCCCGCGCGTTCCTCCACGTCACGTTTGCGGGATCTGACTTCATAGCTTTGGGAGAGTTCACAAGTTTCGAAATGCTGCAATTGAGAGCCGCGGCCCCACCCAACGCCCGCTTGCATCAAGAGAGATCATCTCAAATTAAACCGCTGCAGCGGCCACACTAATTGAAAGCGTCTTAGTAACATGTCAGTTAGAATATGCAAATTACACATTCGATTATTCATTCAAGTGTTAAAGGTACTGGAAGATACACCATCTCTGCTCCCCACGGCGCCACCTTACTCTGTGTGAGTCACGCAGTACTCTGCTGCTCACTGCTGTTAGCCAGCCACCCACTGGAGTCGTTTACAGCCTCCTCCACAGAGGCCAAAGTGACAATCTTTCTAATCTTCAGAAAACAAAAAAAAATCTGAATTCAACATATATCTCAGCTCGTATTTTCAGTTTTTAACACTTGTACAAAACGACTGGCATAATTAAGCGAGTCTGCATAACAAAATGTAAGCAACGTACATCCTGCACCTCCGATTCGCAAGGTTGGCTGCGTATGGTGCAAAAGAAGTTCAACGTACGTACTCGCATCCCTGTGCTCAGTACATCCCTCAACTCAAACAAGCGTCAGAAAGTCAACTCGTCATAAACCCGTGGTGGACATTTCTACGGCCGGGATGAATCTACAACACAATGAGAGCTGACTTTGCGCAAAGTGGAACTCGAAACACGAACCCCAGAGAGACGATGACCTGAATTGACCCCTGAACCCGACCACCGCGCAACCTTCCTAGCTGTGCGACAGCCACTCTGTGACAGCTTCTCGGAACCGGTGAGCAACTGACATTCATCGTTCGACTCTGACCGAAGCCTATGCTTTTGTGACCCAATCCTCATCTGTTAGAGATATCGGGGGTTGTCATCGGCTTTATTCAGCGTTTTAAACCCATCCGTACGAGCTCTCGAAAAACCAGGTGAAGAGCAAGGCATGGAGTTTGGATGCGTCGCTAGATGTGGCCACGATGACCATTTGGGAGGCGCACAAACTTCTACGAATTCATACCCTCGTCTATCGCGATACGTACACATTTATAAAGCACCAAATATTACAGAGACGCTATCTGTGCTTCTCGGTGCTGTGAAGAAGGGCCATTGCCCGGAACGTCACCTACAGTACACCTTGCCTTCCGAGGCCACGGTGTTATTGACAGAGGTGTTGTTGTTGTCAAATTTGTTTTCGTGTCGTTTTTTGAGAAAGACGACTGTTTCGCTTCACTAGCCACCACCACCGGGACGGACGGACGGCGGCGGCGGTTAACACCCGGGAATGGATGTTCCCTTGCCTTGTTTACCGGCCACAAAGACCCAACTGTACCACATCGGATCACCGCTGCGCACGCAAATATTGTCCGACATGTGAATGTGTGAGTTACGGAGCCACAATGTGCGTTTGGGCTTGAGGCTCCACGCATTGCCTGGGCCATTGTGGAGTGAAAGCACCAGGTTTTAAAGCATCCTCCTTTTGATCCGTGAGGGCAATTGAAAAATGAAAAAGAACAAATAGTCTATTTTTTCTCTTTCTCTCCACTGAATGGAAGATTAGACGGCTTTTCTAAAGCAGCTAATACCTTAATCCTCTTAAAAAACGTTAGGTGTAATAACGATGGATTTTGTCTGTGAAATCAGGCGGTCAAGACGACAGACTGGCATAAGCTAAGAGCACCGTGTATCAACACTGGCCGGATTAACCCAGAGAGCAAAAGGAACTGTGTTAATCTTAATGCTCTGGATGAGAGAGAGAAAAAAAATCTATTTTGCTGTGTTTGCCGACACACAATACGAATTTTTACAGATGCATTTACCGTGCAATTGCGTCTGACGACAGGGGTGGCCACGACAAAAGGCCGTCTTACTTCAGCGATGCGCGGACAATACCACCCACATTTTAAAAAAAACGCTCCAGGAAAGCAGTTGCTCGTGATTGACTAGCTGTAAAATTCTATTTGAATTTCGAAAAGTGTCGTATAATAAACACCAACACGGCGACAATCTGATCCCGCGCGCGGTCCGAACCTTCACCAAGATTGAGCGAAGCGTCTAGAGCGCGGGCTACAGGCACAACGTGCGCGTGAGGAGTGCGTAACTTTGCATCAAGTGGACTGTGGAATGTTTTTCATGAGCGCAATATAGTTTTACAAACATGGTAACCGAAAAAAAGTCACAGATCCAGACGCAGTTTACGCAGTCAGCATTTTAAAGATTGACCTTTATCTCTTAGGAGCAATATGAAAACACCAATATATTACTTTAGATACTGATGAGAATTGACTATTTACCCTGGCTCACATCACGGAGTGGTGGTGCACTGCACTACGAACCTGGCCACCTGGGTTCAACTCCAGGCCACGGCTAACATTGTGTATTTTATCGAGCCAAAAACAACACAAAAAAATAGCATGTGACACCACCTATATGCATATACAGTGAGGGAAAAAGTATTTGATCCCCTGCTTATTTTGTACGTTTGCCCACTGACAAAGAAATGATCAGTTTATAATTTTAATGGTAGGTTTATTTGAATAGTGAGAGACAGAATAACACTCTTAAAGGGAGTGCTCCTAATCTCAGCTTGTTACCTGTATAAAATACACCTGTCCACAGAAGCAATCAATCAATCAATCAGATTCCAAACTCTCCACCATGGCCAAGACCAAAGAGCTCTCCAAGGATGTCAGGGACAAGATTGTAGACCTACACAAGGCTGGAATGGGCTACAAGACCATTGCCAAGCAGCTTGGTGAGAAGGTGACAACAGTTGGTGCTATTATTCGCAAATGGAAGAAACACAAAAGAACTGTCAATCTCCCTCGGCCTGGGGATCCATGCAAGATCTCACCTCGTGGAGTTGCAATGATCATGAGAACGGTGAGGAATCAGCCCAGAACTACACGGGAGGATCTTGTCAATGATCTCAAGGCAGCTGGGACCATAGTCACCAAGAAAACAATTGGTAACACACTACACCGTGAAGGACTGAAATCCTGCAGCGCCCGCAAGGTCCCCCTGCTCAAGAAAGCACATATACATGCCCGTCTGAAGTTTGCCAATGAACATCTGAATGATTCAGAGGACAACTGGGTGAAAGTGTTGTGGTCAGATGAGACCAAAATGGAGCTCTTTGGCATAAACTCAACTCGCCGTGTTTGGAGGAGGAGGAATGCTGCCTATGACCCCAAGAACACCATCCCCACCGTCAAACATGGAGGTCGAAACATTATGCTTTGGGAGTGTTTTTCTGCTAAGGGGACAGGACAACTTCACCGCATCAAAGGGACGATGGACGGGGCCATCTACCGTCAAATCTTGGGTGAGAAACTCCTTCCCTCAGCCAGGGCATTGAAAATGGGTCGTGGATGGGTATTCCAGCATGACAATGACCCAAATCACACGGCCAAGGCAACAAAAAGGAGTGGCTCAAGAAGAAGCACATTAAGGTCCTGGAGTGGCCTAGCCAGTCTCCAGACCTTAATCCCATAGAAAATCTGTGGAGGGAGCTGAAGGTTCGAGTTGCCAAACATCAGCCTCGAAACCTTAATGACTTGGAGAAGATCTGCAAAGAGGAGTGGGACAAAATCCCTCCTGAGATGTGTGCAAACCTGGTGGCCAACTACAAGAAACGTCTGACCTCTGTGATTGCCAACAAGGGTTTTGCCACCAAGTACTAAGTCATGTTTTGCAGAGGCGTCAAATACTTATTACCCTCATTAAAATGCAAATCAATTTATAACATTTTTGACATGCGTTTTTCTGGATTTTTTTGTTGTTATTCTATCTCTCACTGTTCAAATAAACCTACCATTAAAATTATAGACTGATCATTTCTTTGTCAGTGGGCAAACGTACAAAATCAGCAGGGGATCAAATACTTTTTTCTCTCTCGCTGTAACACAGCACACACGTATAGCACATAACAAAAAAAATAACCTCAAAATAGAAATAGTGAAATATAGCAACTGAGCCTAGAAAGCCAATATCACCAATACCTCTCTTGTGACATGGAGAATTATGTTCAACCGAGTTTCATCCTGCGCACCTGATCGCACCAAAACCGATGGGATCCGGCACCACATTCGCCTCTGGCTGCAACAGTGGAATATGCATGAACACAGGTTATGAAGACAGCATTAACCGACACAATTATGTGTGTGTGTACTCTGCGCATCATGGACAAATATAAAGCAAGATGGTCTTAAATTAGCCAAACAGACTATTTGGAAAGGTAGTGCTGTTAGCGAGCACCTATAAAGGCCGGTATGGTACTCGTGGTCAGTGCCACGCCCGGCTGTCTCCCAAGTGCTGACATTTACACGCCAGGTACTAATTGAGGCCGAGTGGACATAGGGGAGGCCCAGAACCAGTTCCTAAATTCACCACCGATGTTGGCCGTGAGCGGGAATCGAACTCGTCGCGTGCTGAGCACGACGCTCCCGCTCCCCCACTCCGTTGTGAACACGCACACAGACTCACAGGCCACGGCGAGTACAGCCACGCGCTTCAGCTCGCGCGCACAAACACGGCGCACGGCACGAGCGAGTCGTGCGGCCGGATTCACATCCGGCTGCCTTTGTGTCCCCCCCACCGCTGATGTTCACGCACTGTAGCAGGTATTCACTGTACTAGGTATTCACTGTACCAGCTATTCACTAGAGGCCGGGTGGTAGACCGACGTTCAAACACCACTTCCCGATGGCACCGCGCGTGGCCACGAATCAAGCGTGGGCAGCGGAGTAGCGAGCTACACGGGCCACACACACCGCCACAGCGCTGTCCGAGGGGTCCCTGTTCCACGCTGTAGCCGTGATGCCACGGCTCTGTAATATTTTGCAGGATGGTGCTTTGGCGCTCGGAAACGTTGGACTTTTCAGACAAGTCAAGTCCAGTGGAATGGCATCACGCAGGCATGTGGGGGTGTGACTCCATGCAGGCATGTGGGGGTGTGATTCCATGCAGGCATGTGGGGGTGTGACTCCATGAAGGCATGTGGGGGTGTGACTCCATGAAGGCATGTGGGAGTGTGACTCCATGCAGGCATGTGGGGGTGTGACTCCATGCAGGCATGTGGGGGTGTGACTCCATGCAGGCATGTGGGGGTGTGACTCCATGCAGGCATGTGGGGGTGTGACTCCATGCAGGCATGTGGGGGTGTGACTCCATGCAGGCATGTGGGGGTGTGACTCCATGCAGGCATGTGGGGGTGTGACTCCATGCAGGCATGTGGGGGTGTGACTCCATGCAGGCATGTGGGGGTGTGACTCCATGCAGGCATGTGGGGGTGTGACTCCATGCAGGCATGTGGGGGTGTGACTCCATGCAGGCATGTGGGGGTGTGACTCCATGCAGGCATGTGGGGGTGTGACTCCATGCAGGCCCCCGCGCGTCGCGAGCGGCGGCCTCCCCGTCCGTCCCGGCTTCCCTGCCCTTTCCCGATCCTGCTGTCCCACTCTCCTCCCAACGCAACGGCTGAACGGCCGTATTCGTTCTCTTGAAGCACAGTATAACGGAATATGGTGGCATACATATATACGTAGAAATGTACACGTATTCGTTTTCCAGGTTAATGCATGTCGCATTGAATGTGCACAGAGAAGAGGTGCCTCACAGCTTTGGAATCTGCTGCTTAGTACAAAGAAGCAACCAATTTAAAAATTTGCCCACAAATGTTTCTTGTTGTGCAGCTGTTGCGCATTTCACATGAAACGGAACCCATAGGCCGCTTCTCGCCCGTAATAAGATTAGTGTTCTCACATGATTTGTACTTCTTAGAAATGCGGGCACATTTTTGCCCACCGTTCCTGTAGAGATTCTTGAGATGTGGTCGCATTTAGTTGCCGCTATATGAATCAAATCTGCGATGTGTATTTCAACTCAAATACCATTATCCACCCCAGAGAGAGCTCTCGAGGCACCTCCTCCCTGAGGGGGGACTTTGGCCTACTCTTCTATGCTGGCCGGACATGCTGTAAGAGGCGAGGGCACCCACACTTTACCCCGTCACACGCAACTTACCAATCGACTGACTGTGGTGAACTCATGGACACTGCTGCGTGGGCGAGGGGCGTAGAGATAAGCAAAGAAAGAACTTGTTAAAAAAAAACCTTCATTGATGACATCAACTGCGGGAAGGCCACCGTGCTGCGTGATTGATGCTGCCCACATGCGATCGCTTTGCCGTGGTTCCGAGCGTGTTATTTATTAAAGTAAATGGATAACACGTCTTAGGCTGTTGTTGTCGTGGGTATTGTCGAGCTCAGCCACCCTACTTGCATTTTCACAAATACCACGATTGAAAGTGCTCCGGTTACAAAGGGTGACACAGGATGTGTGGCTTTAACCCTTAAGCCGCTACCTTGCGCGACCTCCTCACGAGAATTCCACACCGCTTTGTTGGTTTTTTGCTTTCTTCGGCAGGTTCAATGTCATACACAACGTGGAAGCAGCGAGGACTTTTGAACGGTAACATGTGCTTCAACAACCGACGTTCTTACGAGATCTCAGCGTGTTTCAACTTTTAATTTTAAATGCTCAAAAAGTATATATGCAAATCGGTTGACATCCGAATTGCACCGCAACTCTGCTCTGATTGCCAAGAGACAGCAGGAAGTGACTCCTGCTCCACCCAGCCTAAGGGAACAAAAATATCCGGTTGGGCAACAGCAGGGAACATCAAATGGCAATCTTGTCCAGCGGCCTTCACAACCATCAACAAATGTTCCTCTACCTGTGCAGCAGACAAGCAGTGTCCACTCTGGTACAACGTCTTTTCAACAACCACTGTGTGTGACGTATCATTTGTGCAGCGATTTCAGACCGAAAATCACGCCGCATTTAAGATTTAACAAAACATAAGGCCGCGCCCCAGGAGAGGCGAGCTCTGGAGGGTGTTTGGTCTACTCTTCCACGCTGACCACCCGTGGTGGGAGTGCCCACACTTTACCCTGCCACACACGACCTGCCGCGACTGACTTAACCGCGCTGTACCATCGCCGGGTGACTTAACCGCGCTGTACCATCGCCCGGTGACTTAACCGCGCTGTACCATCGCCGGGTGACTTAACCACACTGTACCATCGCCGACTGACTTAACCGCGCTGTACCATCGCCGGGTGACTTAACCGCGCTGTACCATCGCCGGGTGACTTAACCGCACTGTACCATCGCTGACTGACTTAACCGCGCTGTACCATCGCCGGGTGACTTAACCGCACTGTACCATCGCCGACTGACTTAACCGCACTGTACCATCGCCGAGTGACTTAACCGCGCTGTACCATCGCCGGGTGACTTAACCGCACTGTACCATCGCCGAGTGACTTAACCGCGCTGTACCATCGCCGGATGACTTAACCGCACTGCACCATCGCCGGATGACTTAACCGCGCTGCACCATCGCCGGATGACTTAACCGCGCTGTACCATCGCCGGATGACTTAACCGCACTGTACCATCGCCGAGTGACTTAACCGCGCTGTACCATCGCCGGGTGACTTAACCGCACTGTACCATCGCCGGGTGACTTAACCGCGCTGCACCATCGCCGGGTGACTTAACCGCACTGCACCATCACCGGGTGACTTAACCGCACTGTACCATCGCCGGGTGACTTAACCGCACTGTACCATCGCCGGATGACTTAACCGCGCTGCACCATCGCCGGGTGACTTAACCGCACTGTACCATCGCCGGGTGACTTAACCGCGCTGCACCATCGCCGGGTGACTTAACCGCACTGTACCATCGCCGGGTGACTTAACCGCACTGTACTATCGCCGGGTGACTTAACCGCGCTGTACCATCGCCGGGTGACTTAACCGCGCTGTACCATCGCCGGGTGACTTAACCGCGCTGTACCATCGCCGGGTGACTTAACCGCACTGTACCATCGCCGAGTGACTTAACCGCGCTGTACTATCGCCGGGTGACTTAACCGCGCTGTACCATCGCCGGGTGACTTAACCGCGCTGTACCATCGCCGGGTGACTTACACGGCGGACGCGCGGCCTCACGATGAGAGCCCCGTGTCCGAGAGACGTTCATGCGGCACAACGACAACAACTGTCAAGACGTACTTTGACACAACCGCCGCGGTCTCCGCCCACAAGAAGAGGGTCGACGACAACAACAACAACAAGAACTGTCACGCTGAAAACTGAGATTGCCGGTGGCCACTGGAGGCACGGCTCTCCATGAACCCGTTCAGTCGTCACCACAGCGGAACCAACGCAATGATTTAGCACTCCTATTTATAACATCCTTGACGTGTTGTTGCAAATAAAAATTCCATTTCCATATATATATTACACTGCTGTTGGGGTAGCGCTTTCTAACATCAATTCCTATTATTGCTCAAGAGGTGAGGAATGCAGGGGGCTACGTTTATTGGAAACATGAGGCAGTGTTCTAAAGCAGGCACACAAGCTGCTGCTGCTGCTGCGGACAAAACGTTCCACCGAATGCCTTTTCAGTCTCCGAGGCGTGATCCCGCTTCTCCTCGGCACCGTGGGTGTGCTCACGACCACGGAGGCTCGAGTTGAATTCCTGGCCATGGCTCACACCAAAGGCGGTCACGAATCAGCCACGAAATGAGAGCGTGGGTGGGCGGTGGAAACGTCCAACTCTATAGAGACAAAGATAGCCGGGGGTAATGTTGGCCACATCACCCCCTTGTGCATCGTATTGGTATTCATATCTGTGTGTATTTGTTCAAACGGTATACGCCTATACGGGAGTCTTTGTTGTGTTTTGTGTGTGTGTGTGAAAGCGCACATTAATAGCATCCGTGTACTGGATAAAAGCACCCCCGCGCCGTGTCGGTCATGGGCGTTGTTTGCCCATACTTCGCCAGACTGGTCAATGTGGGTTGTGAAAGGGGGATGATCCTGGGCAAGTCTAGGTTCAGGTTAAAATAGTTCAGCAGCAGTTATTCCGGCCATCATCCCTTCTGGCGATGTCTCCTGTCCAAGCCCACTTTCTATGACCTGCGCTATGTTCTCCAACCCACGTGGCTCCCCCCTTGTTTCTCGAATAAAGAGAAGGCCGCAAAGTTGGACTCGAGATACAAAAGGACAAAAACTAAACTTACAACTTAATTAAACAATCAGAAGGTGGTTCGGGATCAAAATGACGAACTCGAGAGGCTTTTGGGAAAACTGAACCCGACAATGAAAATCGAGAGACGAACGTGCGTGACGCATCGCTGCAACAGTCCCCGCTGTGCTCGCGGATCCCAAACGTGGACATTGGCGGAGAAGCTGCAACCGGACGCTCCGCAGTGCTCCAAGGGCAGCATCGAGAGACGCACCGCAGAGAAGACTAATCAGTTATCGGCGTAAATCAGTTATCGGCATGAATTGGTAATCGGTGGAAATCGATTATATTATAGGCGTAAATCGGTTATCAGTGTAAATCGGTTATCAATTTAATGCGGTTATCGTAAATTGGTCTCGGTGCAAATCAGTTATCGGTATAAAGTGGTTACCGGTTTAACTGGGTTATCGGGGTAACTCTGTTATCGGGGTAACTCTGTTATCGATGTGAACCGGATATCGGGGTAACTCGGTTATCGGGGTAACCTGGTTATCAGGGTAACTCCCGAGGGAACGGCAGAGCGGAGCAGAACGACTCCGCCGCAGCTCCTCACCGGTGCCGAGGTCGGTGCTGCCCCCGTGCGGCGCCCCGTACAGCACTTGCAGGATGAAGCGCGAGATGGCGGCGGCCATGGCGACCAGGCTGGGGATGAGGCCGCGCCGCGCTGCGGAATTCTGGGAGGTTCCAAAGAGCACGAGAGATTCCGGGACCTCGGTGAGACACCGACGCAGCGCCACGATCGCTCCTGCAAGACAGAAGAGTTGGGCCGTCGTTTAGATGGATGTCCACTTCTATGGCTCCTGTGATGTCGTGACACACAGGAGACGATGGTTATTCTGACCGCTTGGTCTCTGACCTGAAGCTGCCTGATGCAGTTTCAAGCGAAACCTCGTTTCTAAATGCTGAAGTTGGTTGTGAGAATTGTTCTTCAGGCTGAAACAATAAAAATAGCCACGTTCAACTGTGGCACAAGCGACACTCTGAATTGTTTGGCTATGTCCGGTGGTGGAGGGCTCACAACAAAAATTTTCCCAGATAATCAATGAGAGGCTAGATCATTAACTTTCCCCTCCCCCACGGGAATAATTTCAACAGTGGTCCTTGCAAGGTATGATTCACCACAGACACCGAAACTCACAAATAACACCGTCAATAAAACATTTTACACATGTTACCAATCTTAATATGATAACATATGTAAAAGGCAATGTTTTATAAAATGGCCTTGTGTCCTAAACCCACAGAAAAGTACAGGGTACAACATTAAACACAAGGTACAGGGTACAACATTAAACACAAGAGAATTCTGCAGCCACAATTGAATATTTTGTATTATTCCTGGTTTGCCTAGGATTCTTTACACATTACGATCTACTTAATATATACACATGGGAGATTAAAAAACAATAAATATTATTCTTAGTAAATAATAAATGTTGTTAATCATTAGTAATATAATAACAATTATTAATTTGAATCTCCATATCAATTCGCTGCTGCTGAATGAAAGCTTCCCCAAATCGTGATGGTCATGAGGGTTGTTTGAACATACTTCACCACGCTGGTCAATGCGGGTTGGTGTAAATGATTGGGCGGGGGAGGAGAGGAGCTGTACTCTGAAATCAAACTCAGGTCACTAGGTTTACAGCGCAGTATTGCTAATAACCACTACACCCTTGCTCCCAATAATCCGTTTCACCGCTCTTGAGTTATGCATGTTACAAAATACAAATAAGTACGAGACAAATAATAAGTGTTTAACACTTAATCGAGTAAATATGAGTAGGAATAGGTTTTACCCTTTCAACTGGCACAAAAACTGACACCTTTATTCAAGGCATCATGTTTGCAATGACCACAACACAAGCAGTCAAAATGCAAACAAAAAAGACAACTCTGATAATAAATATGAGTAGTTAACAATGTGCATGCATAGGTGCATGCATAATGTTTGTCGATTACCATAGAAATAACCCAACCGGCAATGGATACCCATTGTCATTGACATGCATTCATTAATCCCCCCCCCCCCCCCCTTAGCACGTGAAGGGCTCACAAGTGACGTCATCGCATCTACCCCTCTATTTAAGGAACGAGACAGGATGATTTCTCCACAAATCTGGCTGCTGTCCGCCTGATGAAGCTAGTTGTAATTACTGGCGAAACGTCGTGCTCAGACTGTAAATGTTGTGGATTTTCTCTCCAACACACAACCGGTGTGATGTACTCGTGACGAATTGGCACGTTCTGTTCACGTGACAAAACTTACTAATTGGCTGTGTCGGGTGGTGGCGGGTTCAACGACACATTTATATTTACGCGATCTAACCCCAAACAAAACCCCTCTATTATTGAAATAATAACGTGGCTTCGTGAAGTTTAAACACGTAGGTCTCAACGCACAGGGCCCGAGTCTGAAGCCTTCCCCGTATACCGCATTTATTCATTACTGGCCCCGACATTCCAAAACATTACTCATTACAATGTGGTTTTCATCAGTGCTTTTATTTTGTGCCATTCTTGTCACGAACGTTTTGGATTTACAGAGGCAGAACGTTTCACAAACGCAGAACAACAAAGAAAACGTGTTTCCTAAATGGAAGGAAAACATGAACCTCATGGTGCCGTAAAGGCGTTTGTCTTGCCTTCTTGATGTGCGCTAAGAAACTAATCACATCAAATTTCAACGCGTCTCAAGATGGTAAACAGCATGCAATTACATTGCTTTTTTTCCACAATGAGCGAACGCAGCTACATCAAGGCACTGATATTTTCAGTTATTGCCACGACTCCAGCCAAAATCAGCCACCGAACACTGGAAACGCAGCTGTCACACGCCTAGAAAAACAACGCGGTGAGAGAACTGCTGCTCCGTGGTGCGGACCAAGATTTCCAACGGAAAGCGAGATTTTCTCTAAAGCGTCACAACGCGAAGACAAATTTGGCCCGCAACATTCCAGGGTGCCGGCAACATTGTGTGTGAGCGAATGGCCAAAACGTATATTTGGGAAGCCCAAAACCAATATTTTGGATGATTGCAATTTTTTCTGCCCTGCACTGGAAGCAGACAAATTTTAAACATCAACTCCACACAGCCACCGCTCGATTGGCGATGAAAGTCCACCGGCAGTGGAGGTTGCAAAACGGCTCTCCCGGTTGCCATTCACGAATCCCGCACCGCTCATTTGATCCAACGCCCTCGCCCGTAGAGTGTCGCTGCCGCGATGCAATGACGCTCCGGGCACTCGCCGTGGCAAATCGATAGGTCGGCCGGTTCGATCCCCCGGCGTGGCAGTTGAAACAATAGGGAGCGTTTAATAAAGTACACCTCCCTCCCCCGCCTCTGTCCATCCAGCGACACCAGTGTGTTCACAAGAGTTTGCCGGTCGGCAGGTCGACTCCAGAGTCAACTCGAGCCCGATTCTCCTGGTCCTCTCAGAGCGACATCGGTTGCCTTACTCGTCATTCCCATGAGCACTGGGAGCAAGGCTCTGTTGGCCCAGGAATGGCCCAGTTCTGGCTTAGGATCGGCACCAATCACTTGTGCATAACCTTAACACCACGACGGGACTGGTCATTATTATTTGCATGATAAATATAAAAATGTACAACCCTTTGTCAAGATCCACTGCTGGATTAAAGCCTACCCCATGCCGTGTCAGTCATGGGGGCTGTTCAACCATACTTCACCACAATGGTCACCGTGGGTGGAACTAGCGGTGCGAAAATATAGAAACTAACATGTCATTTAACACTCACATTAGGGAATCGAATTCATGCCACCGGGTTCATGGCGCAGTGCTCAATCCACTGTACCGTCACCCTACCCCCGGGGTTCAAAATAAACTTTAAAAGACTTAGGCAGCACATTTAGCTGGACATTAGAGACGATTTCATGCCATGACCATGAGAAACATAATATGAAAAACATTTCACCAAAGCCTACGCTGACTTAAAATTTGGCAACGTTATTTTTATACCAATACTCTCAGCCTCACCCGTGAGTTCATATATCCATGGAAACCACTTTGTTGAACACAATTCTGTCTTTGCGGGTAGTTAAGTGAAATTACTCAACTCAAAGGAGCCTTTTAACTGGATATGTTTTGTGGTTTTCTCTTTCCTTTGCCGATTTGTACGACATCTCTTCTGCGCTAAAAACCCCCCAAAAATCCCGGCATCAATTACATCCCCTAACCGCAGATAAACATCCGACGTTCATCGCGCCCGCATTTGGATGGCACACCCTTGATGCGATGGCAGTGGCGCCTCCGTCGTCGCGCGCCACCCTGGACGCGTGCCCTCGCGTCACACGCCTCGCGTCACACGCCTCGCGTCACACGCCTCGCGTCACACGCCTCGCGTCACACAACTCGTGTCACACGCCTCGTGTCACACACCTCGCGTCACACACCTCGCGTCACACGCCCTCGCGTCACACGCCTTGCGTCACATGCCCTCGCGTCACACGCCCTGTGTCACACACCTCGCGTCACACGCCCTCGCGTCACACGCCCTCGCGTCACACGCCCTCGTGTCACACGCCTCGTGTCACACGCCTCGCGTCACACACCTTGCGTCACACAACTCGTGTCACATGCCTCGCGTCACACAACTCGTGTCACACACCTTGCGTCACACGCCCTCGCGTCACACGTCTTGCGTCACACGCCCTCGCGTCACACGCCTCGCGTCACACGCCTCGCGTCACATGCCTTGCGTCACACGCCTCGCGTCACACAACTCGTGTCACACACCTGGCGTCACACAACTCGTGTCACACACCTGGCGTCACACACCTTGCGTCACACGCCCTCGCGTCACACGCCTTGCGTCACACGCCCTCGCATCACACACCCTCGCATCACACGCCTTGCGTCACACGCCTTGCGTCACACGCCTTGTATCACACGCCCTCGCAATCACACGCCTCGCGTCACACGCCCTTGCGTCACACGCCCTCGCGTCACACACCTTGCGACACACACCTCGCGTCACACGCCTCGCACCTAACGGTTCCCGACACCCGCTCCGCGGAGGGGCTATGACCGGTCGCCAACTGGGAGGCCTCGTGCCAGTGCCGACAGGAAAAGGAAGAGGAGGGGCCCAATCCGTGGATCCAATTAATGCACAATTACAGCAGGAGGGTCCAAAATGCAAGGTAATTAGGCCTAATCGCCAGTATCGCATTCCAGATAATTTTGCCCAAAGGCAGGGGCGGCTCTCGCGTGGGGCTGTAACCACGAGCAGCACATTTCCTCCAGGACCCCCCCCCACCCCCAAACCACCTGATGGTCTGCTCTGGGATCGTAAGGAACGCTGTGGAAATCAGGGCCACTCTGCCGCTATTGCCGCTTTTAGCCACAGTAACCAGACAAGGGGCACAGCAAATGTATAATGGTTTATGACTTATAAATAATTGAATAGAAAATTCTTTGAGCAGGAGACTAGCGCAACCCATCCGGAAAACCCGGCACATTTGGCAGGCACAATGAGGCCCATTCTGTTCACTTGAAAGGAAAACGTGGGGGTGGGAGAAAAAATATTGTAATTTTTCACACTTGGATGTTTTTAACCACAAAAATCAAACGTGGTAGAACTTAATACATTCGTGTACATGCGCGACACCGCCAAGTTTTCTCACACCAAGCTAAAGCGTTTTTTGGCAGAAAAATCGGCTACGAATCCCGGCCTACACAGCCTCGCCCGGACGCCCGGCGGGCGGCCAAATGTCGACTTTGCCTTCACTCTGTGATATTGCGGATCGTCAGTGCCGCTGAAATGCCTGTCGGGTACATTTCTGACAGCTCCCACTCACATGTTTCATTTTGTCCTAACGAGTGTGGAAGTGGGCTCACCATGCACTTGTGACAGCACCTGAAAGCCATGCTTATGGAAAACAAAAAGGGGGTTACGTGAATTTACTCCCCCAAAAATAAATATTCCAAGTCGAGTAAATAGCCACGGCTTTTTTTTGTTTCTACACATTTGCTTACGCTCAAACATTATTGCGCGCTCGGTGAAAAAAAGTTAACGTTTTACACGGCTGGTTGGCGCTCTGAGTGGAGGTCGAGCGCCGCCAGTGCCAACGAGCGGGCGGCCGCTTCGCCGACGAGCCGCTGCCATGCGGAGCGATGGAATCCGTCGCCAATCGTCAGTTCTGCACTGCGGACCTCGCGCGCCGAGTTCGATTCCCGACCACGGGCTAACGTTGGCGCAGTGCCGGGTTACGTTAGTGCGAGGCCTGTAGCATATGTTATAAAGGGGCTCTAAATATTAAAAAAAAAACACAGATATAAAAACACAAATGTTTAACTTGATAAAGTAAAGTAATTGTATTTTTTTTCATTTGCTATACAGCCGGATAATGTGACAAATCGCTAACCTTAAACACCCAGTCGTTGATAAAAATTGAAGGCAGTATAGTGCTATAGTAATAGAGCAAGTGCAGAAACACTGAACCAGAATTGATAGCTTGAAAGCATTAAGTGCAGGGCCCTTGAAAGTGTGGGGCCCATAGCATCATATGTAGCTACTTTTGCACCGAGGATAATCCACACCGCGTCGATGGCGAGCGATTATATACGAACTGGTCGTGGGCCCCTCCCATCCCGCACACCGGCCTATGCTGACAAGCGTGGTGAAGTATGGTCAAACAAGCCCCATGGACCAACATGGTGCACGGAGCCTTCACACAACAGTGACAAAGGACTGCAAATTATTTTAATTTCTGTGAAAAAATCTATTTAGGCAGCATAAAATTGGGAAAATCTGGACCATCATACAAGTCCATCGGTGCTCATATATTTAAAAGTGGCTCATACAGCCTTATAAGGCTGAGTGTATTTCTGTATACACTTTATGAATAAACATGGGAACTGTGTAACAGAGTCCTGACAGTGACGACAATGATGATGACGTCTTAGAGAAGAAGAAGACCAACATCTGCCAGCGTGGTGATGTTATGGTCTCTGACATCCAGTCAGGAACCACACTTATCCCAACATTAGTCAAAGAACGTTTCCACTCACGAACGCCACTTTCATGAACTTAGTAGACAAAACGTGAAAAAGTTTATGCTCGCAGTGAGTCAATCGGTCGGTCGCGTGCAGTGGAGTCAAGCGTGAGAACTCCCACCGCTTCCAAAACATCGTCCCAGCGTGCTGGAGTAGGCCAAAACACCCGGTTCTACAAGGGCATTACCACGTCTCACTCCAGGGCTCACCACAGCCGAGCCCCTTTTGTCAGCAGTGGCGTGAGCAGGCGATTTTGGGGCTGCGCCTCTACCGCTTGTTTGTGTATGTACGTATGTTGAACTTCTTTCGCACCGTTTGTAGCCAACCGTGCTAATGGGAGGTGCGGGGAAAGGACAACAAACTAAACACGAAAAGTAGTTCTAAAGAAATGAGTTTACAATCTATATTTAAAAGCGCGTAACTCCAGTGGCTTCCTAATATCAGAGGGAAGAGCATTCCAGACGGCCGCAAACGCGCATTTGAAAGTGCACGATGCGGTGACCGTCTATGTTAGAAGGCCAGCCAATAGCTGCTGCTGTGAGGATGACCGGAGCTTGACGTCAACGGTGCCTCCTTGTGTACTACCCACCGTGCATGGGCATGGTCATGGAGGCTTCCAGGATGCTCATCTGGGCGCACTCGAACTGCGTCCGCAGCGTCGCCACGATCTCCGACACGAACTCCGCCGCAGCGTCCTGGCAGGAGTCGGCCCCTTGGGCTCGCGACGTCGCCGAGTTCACCACGAGCCTGCGGCGACGCAACGACAACGGCGGGGGGCCCAGCACGCTGCCACTGTAGTATCATCAACATTATCATCGTCATCATCAACATCATCAACATCATCAACATCATCAACATCATCGTCATCATCAACATCATCAACATTATTATCGTCATCATCAACATCAACATTATCATCGTCATCATCAACATCATCAACATTATCATCGTCATCATCAACATCATTAACATTATTATCGTCATCATCAACATCATCAACATTATCATCGTCATCATCAACATCATCGTCATCATCAACATCATCAACATTATTATCGTCATCATCAACATCATCAACATCATCAACATTATCATCGTCATCAACATCAACATTATCATCGTCATCATCAACATCATCGTCATCATCAACATCATCAACATTATCATCGTCATCATCAACATCATCGTCATCATCAACATCATCAACATTATCATCGTCATCATCAACATCATCGTCATCATCAACATCATCAACATTATCATCGTCATCATCAACATCATCGTCATCATCAACATCATCAACATTATCATCGTCATCATGAACATCATCAACATTATTATCGTCATCATCAACATCATCGTCATCATCAACATCATCAACATTATCATCGTCATCATCAACATCATCGTCATCATCAACATCATCAACATTATCATCGTCATCATGAACATCATCAACATTATCATCGTCATCATCAACATCATCGTCATCATCAACATCATCAACATTATCATCGTCATCATCAACATCATCGTCATCATCAACATCATCAACATTATCATCGTCATCATCAACATCATCGTCATCATCAACATCATCAACATTATCATCGTCATCATGAACATCATCAACATTATTATCGTCATCATCAACATCATCAACATTATCATCGTCATCATCAACATCAACATTATCGTCATCATCAACATCATCAACATTATCATCGCCATCATCAACATCACCAACATTATCGTCATCATCGTCATCATCGTCATCATCAACATCATCAACATCATCAACATTATCATCGTCATCATCAACATCATTATCATCGTCATCATCATCATTATCATCGTCATCATCATCATTATCATCATCGTCATCATAATTATTTTCAGCCATTGTCACCCCACTGCTTGATGAAGGCCTCCTCAAGACCCCCCACCCATCTCTCACAATCATATCGTCTGTAGTGACTCAACAGTCAATATGATGTATCTAAGGTGCAGAGTTAGAGGGCTGGGGGAGGACACGTCGCTGTGAGAACAGACGCAGCAGCGCCGAGGCCCTGATGTATCCTCATCCTCACTATCCTCAACTTACCTGACGCTTTGCTCCCGTTCCTCCGTCCCCTCTCCATCTTCCTGCTCCTATTCCCATTCATCTTCTCTCTTCCCACTCCTATTACTCTTCCCCTTTCCGATGCATTGCATCCTTGACTCCCCTTCCCGTGGTGCTGTGCCACAGCTACAACGGTGCTTGTCTACATTCGAGCGCAAGCACAACCTTAAACCGGAAGGCCATACAAGGCTCTGGTACGCTCGCACATGTTTCACCGTGTAATTGTTATTACGTAACTTCCAACACCATAGAAAACAAAAGGGATGAGGGAACAGCCATATTCACTCACCCCATATGTTTGGCAAAAAAAAAAAATCACATCTTAAAGTAAAAAATGTGAATGAATTTATTTCCAAAGCACCCCCAGGTATTTGCCCTGGCTTATTTTAAGCCCGCTATCCAAGGGGCCGCTTGTTTTAAGCCAATTTCCGCGCTCCTTGCAGCGAATATTAATGAGGGCGCTTGAACACACGGCCGCATTCACCGCGGTCCTGCAGCCAATTTGTTTACTGGACGTGTGCTGGGCCCTGTGAGTGCTGAGCAATGTTCACGCCAACTGCGTTGCCAGGGACCGGTAGCCTGCTGGTGTTTGTGCTCCAGGGTTTCTATTTTATTTTTTATTTTAAGCCGTTTAATAAATCAGCTCACAGTCCATCTGGTCAATGTAACCGGGCTCCACTCATTGACCAAGATGGCAGTGCGTACTTTCAGCATTGTGTTTTTTGTTTTTTCTTCTCTACAATTGATCCCATTTGTAACTGTTTGAAATAAATATGCTTCCTTTAATTATAATGAAACGTTAGTAAAAGTGATGGCCAGCTCAACACTTACTAGCACCAACTCACAAAAATGGCCAAAACCCGATGTAATCCCTCTAATGGCCACTCTTTTTTCAGACTATCGCATTCTCCGGATTATAAGACGCACTTATTCCCCTGTAACTTTAGAGCAAAAGTTGGGGGTGCGTTGTATAACCCGGCGTGTGCGTGC
Organism: Petromyzon marinus; assembly: GCF_048934315.1. Classification (NCBI taxonomy): domain Eukaryota; kingdom Metazoa; phylum Chordata; class Hyperoartia; order Petromyzontiformes; family Petromyzontidae; genus Petromyzon; species Petromyzon marinus. Next base: position 15,147,608 of record NC_133697.1, on the reverse strand, counting down.
GTGCGTGCGACCAGAGTTGTGTAACTTTCTGAGCGCCCGGGACGATTTTTTTTGGGGATGCGTCTTCCCTTCCGGAATGCCTTCTAATCCGGAGAACACGGTGACGTGAATAGCCATGGCACAGTGGCCGGGACACTGCGCTCGTGAACCTGGGCAACCTCAGTTTGATTCCTGGCCATGGGTAACATCAGTGGCGACCAGTCCTGGGCTCATGCATTATCCCAACCAGCAGTGACTAGCATGGTGAAGTATGGTCAAACAGGCCCCCATGACATATATGGTCTATGGAGGTCTTGATCCAGCAGTGGATGGATAAAGGAATGTAAATAATAACAAGAACGGTTGCTATTTTATTAATTTACATGCATAAAAAGTATTTAAAACCCAAATGACACATCAGTAATCCTTAAAAAAAAAAGGATTTAAATTTTAATTGAAAAAGTAAAGCTGCAAACCCCTAACACCAGCTTAAAGTCAAAAACCACATTAATGACTCAGTGTATTCACAGTCATTAATGGATCTGGAGTGTTTTTTTTTTACAAACATCATTAACAGCCTTCGTGGATACTCTCCCCTTGCCCAGCTCTTCCTCTGTTGAGCTAAGCTCTGCTACGCATACACCAACGCAGCCTCCACGACAAAGACAAAGATTCCGCCACCCCCTGTAGCCTTAACAGACTGTCAGGGCAAGTGCTGTTAGCGAGCACCTACGAAGGCCGGCAAGGCACACGAGGGGGTGGGTGGCCAGCACCACGCCCGACCGGCTTTGTCTTCCGAGTGGCGACGTTTACGCACCGGGCACTCATTTGAGGCCGAATTGACCTAGGGGAGGCCCAGGACCGGTTCAGGTAATCGTCACCGGTGCGCTGACCGCCGCACGACGGCTCCCGGCGACACGCACGGCCACGCACGCAGCCCGCTCCACGGCAGGCAAAGTGTCGCCGACACCTCACGGGCCACCCGCAGCTGCGGGAGCCTCGCGTGCCGGCAGCCCCCACCTCCCCCTACCCCCCACAACGTCCCGCGACGCGCGGCACGAAGCCCGGCAATTCCCCCGCGCGTCTCCGCTCTGCGGCTCTCTCGCCCGGACCTCGCTCCGACAGGTGAGGGCAGAGTCAGGGATTATCCGCGGGAGGCTAATGGTTGACCATTAGCCCCATCACAGGGGAGAAGCCGGATTATAACAGGATTACGTGGCTGCTGCCTTTCGATCGGCTGAAGTTAACACCATTGTCCTATTCAGGCGGCCAGCTGAGGACAGATGCAGAGCCTAATCCAGCACATAAAGAGCGAGCAGCTTACCGACAGGGTGGGATTGTGCGTAAGCCTGCGCCAGATTGAAAGCGCCCCCTGAGACGGAGGCGAATGAAGTGCGGAGTTTTATTCCAAGTGCCCCCCGAGCTTTCAAACTCGCTATGAAGACAGCGCTCAGATGTGTTGTCCGGTTGCGCCGCACGTCGATCGGCACGATGTCCGACGTTTCGCTCCGCACGCAGAGAGCTCCTTCAGGAACGGAAATAAATCCCAGGAGGTCGACGCGGCACGGACTCTGCAGCTGCTGTGAAGGGCTGCCCCCCGCAGTGGGGTTTACGTTTCCACTTGTCATGTAAAGAGGTGACAATGCTACCCTTTCGATTATAAAAAATAATGAGAAGCAAATCAAGGCGAAGGCGAAGCTTTAGAACTGGTAAAACATTCCTACCGGTTCTGCAACGAAGCAGAACAGAAAAGGCATCCAAACAGCCGCGACGCTGAACTTTGCGTAAAAGTATTAAGACGACGACACTTATTTACCAATGCTGCTATTTAGTTATGCCGCATAATACGTGTGCATGTGCTGTGGAAAATGGGAAGCTGAGATCGATCCCAGGCAATGGCTGACATTGTAGTTGCGAGCGGTACCTGAAGCGGTCCCGACCGTAATTCTTGGTCTCAACGACCGTAGCAGCCTCCTGGACGTGGAGCGTCTCAGCTCTGGCCACGGTGCTAATGAGCCAACTCGTTGTTGGCGATAGTTTGGTAACAATTTGGCCCATCAGGAACGCGTCTTTCACACCACTTTTGCTCGTAACCTTTCCGCCGCCTCTCCAATGTAATGGCACCGTACGCTCCGTGACTATGTGCGCCAATTTAAACTTAATTTTGGACAAATCTCGCACCTTGTTTCCATTAAATAATTAGTTACGCGCTGTGACAACACTGCCCTTCATGCAGCCCCGAGATATGAATAGGCCCGTTCAAGTTAAGTTTTCACAGAAAAAAAACTACAAAGGCACCAAACGTTTGTAGTTATTTCCCCAACGTTCTCCGGAGCGCACCGCCGACGTCATGGCATGAGACACAGAGCCCTGGGGAATTCTCGCAGAGCACAGAACGGTCCACAGAAGGAGATATCACAGAACTGTTTCTGAATTCTCAAGTGGCCTCTAATCCCCTGCAAGGGCAGCGCTTTCCCACCCAGCCTGCGACAGAGATAAATGTTTGCTGCATAACATGCAAAAAGCCATGAAAAAAAAACATCTCAGATGGAATGTAATATGGATGAGTGTTATTGTTCAGTAATCGGTAACTGAAGCTTAGACCATCATTCCACTAGGCTAGAGAGCACAGTTTCATTAGAGGTGGCTGCAAAGATTCAAACCCAGGCCTCTCAGTGGTGCCAGCTCGAGATTCTGGCCCACATTTATTAGTTATTTAGTTTTCCATCCCAAGGCCACACGTTTATTAAATTTCATGTTCCCAATAAATACTGTTCAACTTTCATTTGAGACCAAGGTTACTTTTTTTAGGTCTTCGAGTTGCTTAGCCTTCTGCGGTGCAGAGGAACAAATATAATTAGCGTGCTCTGTGGGAGATCGATAAACGTAGACCCCGGGGTGTCCCTTGCAAGAGGAACTTGCACGCGCACTGGGCTCTCACCTCATATGTCTGTCTTCCGTCTAACTCAATAACGTATCACACACCGTGGCAACACAGGAGGGAAACGTTAAACAGGACCCAAAAGAACGACATCAGATAGACAACCCAATTGAAGCGTAGCAGACAGACCGCTCTTGTATACACTCGTGTGCCGATGGACGGAGAGCCAGCAGCACAGAGACAGAGCAGAGAAAGACAGGGAGACAGGTAAATGCATGACCAGACAATAACGAACAGACACAACACTGTTTGGAAGAACAAACGGATTTCTCCAGGATAAATAAAGTTTCAGATTCTAAAGACTTTGAACCAGACATGCATGCAGAGGCAAAAACCAACGTGATACGGCCGAGCGGGAGCGCATTTACCACGCGTTGCGGAGGTTCGCGGTTGGACCCCAGCGGCCGCCCCGGTCAATGTTATTGGTGTACTCACCAAATAATTTGCATCGTCTTCTCTGCAGTGGACGTCAAGGATCCCGTGACGTCATTCGACAGGAGGAAGAGGCCATCGTGCGTGCCGGGGCATCACGGTAAAAAATAATGTTGTCGCATTAAAAAAAACAAATCGCCAAAAGTCACGTGGCCACATCGTCCCCTGCTGCGGACGGGCGCGATCGTCCACGCGGCGCCTTCGTGACAAGCCTCGCGGCGGCCAGAGTCGCGCGGGTACACGGGGCGCACGAAACGCCGGTCGGGCCACGATGGGCGGGCGAGCGCGTGGCACGAGGCTCACTTGTGGTAGACGAGCTTGAGCAGCAGGGCCCCGGCCTCGGCCTCCGGGGCCTTGGGGCTGCGTAGGAGAGCGGCGGCTTGGGACGAGAGGACGTCGCGCCACGGCAGCAAAGCCTCCGCCGGGAAGAAGCCTTGGAGCAATTCAGCTGCGAGCTCACGCACCTCCACGCGGCCACACGGCCAGGAGAGAGACCAGGAGCGAGGGGTGGGGGTGGAATTCATCACAATTAGTCGCTGAGGGTTGTGACGGGTTTCTTTTGTCATTCCCGGTGTTCCGTGCCCCTGGGTGCCGTTCCCACTCCACTGTGATGCGCTCACCGGTGCCCACTTTATTGAGAACAATACTGGCACGTAAAATCAATAATTATTCATTTATGGGGCACTGCCATCTTTTTGTTCGCACCACTGCTGGCGTTAGTGCCTCCCCGCTGGAGGGAGCCCTAGGGGGGATCCTCTAGAGCAGGGGTCCCCAAACCCCCGGGCCGTGGACCGGTACCGGTCCGTGGCCTGTTAGGAACCGGGCCGCACAGGAGGTGAGCGGTGAGTCCGCGCTTGGCCCGCCCCCATTATTTTATTATTTACCACTTCCGTCCGCGCCTCTTTCCCGCACTGCGCACTTGTCTCAGTCACAGTTTTGGTAAGCCCACAAGCTCTAACCCCTAGTAGCCACAATGAGTAAAAAACAAACGTCGCTAGAGAGCTTCTTTGAAAAGGGGGACCGCTGCTCTTGAGGGCTTTGGCCTGCTCTTCCAAGCAGCAAAGATGTCTCAGAAGAGGCCCTCCTCATTATTAACCACACGTATGTTACGATGCACCAGAACCTTTCCCGTGCAATGAACGTCTCTCAACTTCCCTTTATGGTCAGATTCGGCCGTCCGTTCTAGTCGATAAATGACGACAATGTTGTAACCTCACGACTGGGTCCAGTCAAATTCAGAACAAACATCGTTTTGTTAATTAAATTTGGTGCACATGAAAGCCATGTGCCGCTTGGGGTTAACTCATTGCTTGGAACCAAGATGTATAGCTTGCTCGGTCCCCTGTAGAGGGTATCATCCCTCTGCTTTACATCTCCAATACTGGTGGATTTTTATTTATTAGGATTTAAAACGTGTTTACAATTTTGTTACTTTCTTAAATCCCACCGCCTCTGTCCATCCAGCAGTATAAACGGGTTCACCACATTTAGCCGTATCCTTTGGGGGTTTTTTGTTTGTTCTACGTGACTTTACTGAAAGGCCCGAAGAATATGAATTCCTGCAGTCACGAAAGCTTTAAGTCAAGATTTAGTCGATCGACAGGCCTCGTGTGATGGGATAAACTGTGGGTACTCCCGCCAGCGAGCAAGAGTAGGCCAGATGCCCTCTCTAGAGGGGCTCTCCTAGAGGTCGCTCTAGTGGAGGCCCATCCGCCAGCAGAGGCGTGAGTGGGCTGCTTCAGGGCTGTCCCTCCAGGGGTTTATGAGCTGAGAGCTGTGGTAGCGTTCGTGTGCTGTGCGGGACTGCAGGAACGGAACATTTTCCCATGAATGACAAAAAATAACTAAATCTATTACATTTGTAAGCAGAAACGAAATAAAATATATTAAAAACAAAAAGACACGTTAGCTTTTAGTCTTCTTCAAGCACTCAGATGCTATACTCTGCAGAGGCCGACATCAATCAAATTAGTTACGTATAATATATTTTATATTAAAATATTGAACAGCTCTCTAATGTCATGAACCCTTCCAACCACCCGCTCCCTTGTCCCATGTCAACTTTCTTCCGAACTTGAGCTAAAACATGCGTTGGAGATAATTATTTGATTCTAATCTTTCCGACAAGTGGAATATTGGTCCACATCTGTTCGAGCGAACGCCGTCGCCGCTGCTGAATTAACGGGTGCCCCCCCCCCCCCCCCACCAAGCTCGCTTTAACTGTGGCTCGAGTGAAGGAACCCAGGGAGCGGAGCTGCCTCGCAACACCGCGGGCAGATACGCCGAGTCCCGTGTGGAACCGTGGTTTCTTGTCGGACGAACACAACTTTTTTTTTTATATATACAAGTTGAAAATGAGACGCCCGAAGATCAAAGTGGAAGAGTAGTTGGCCGAATCTCCGCACGCCACGTAGTCCCGTGTTAGCGCAATACGGCACAGTAACTACGGTGGCATTGGAGTTTGCGTTCCAGATCAGGTTCTGGTTACTTCACTGTAACAGGGTGTTTTGATGTACTATGAAGTCATATCGCAGCTGTCGATGGGCTAACATTGGTCTTCATGCAAACAACGGGGCTTTGATAAGAACAGGAATATACCGAGGGAACCTCAAACGTACATGTGCCCAGCATGTCGAGGGCACGCTGTGTTCAGCACACCCCGGAATGTGTCACTTACGATGAATCAATGAGACGATACAGACAACTATTGTAGTAAGGCAATCGTCCTCGTAAACCATTGTCTATCCACTGCTGGATGAAGGCCTCCCATTGGCCGTCACTATCTCCGACGGTCCCGCGAGACAACAATCCATCTCACTCCAACAGGTACACCTCTGTCACTGCTCCATCTCCAGTGGGGACGTGTTCTCCTCGAACAGGACCTGACATTTGTTGGCAAATTACCTTTTATTTTTGGTTCATTTTGGTACGTTTTACTCAAACGAAACCCGTTCATCGCTGTCGCATTACGAACCAAGTGGCAGGGGGTTTGTCGAGTGGTTAGCGCACTCCGGTATCAACCAGGCAACTTACGTTTAATTCCCAGCCACGGCAAACATCGGCGGCGAGCGATACCTGAACCGGTCATCGGCCGCTTTCCCCCTTAAACCAATCCACATTCATCGGCGTGGTGGAATATGTCCAAATAACCTCCACGCCCAAAACGGCACGGGGAGCGGAACGGTAAAGGGCGACACAACCACCATCACGATTGCCATCGCCACACTCTTGTTTTTATTGTGACTGCGAACACGCGGCGGACGGCTGTCGCGGGCGTGAGCGCCCACGGTTGCAAACGTCACGGCGTACGGAGAGAACGGCACGGGGGCGGCAACGCCGCGAGCCCTGGCGCTGCCGGTACCTCGTTGGTGCCGTCCTGCAGGCACACGCAGAGCACCGAGACGCCGCGCTGCGAGCAGAAGTTCCACCGCCCGTGGTGACGCGCCCATGACACGAGCTCCTTAACGTCCTCTGCCAAGGCAAACAAACAAGACGCGAGGATTTGCACAGGGAAGCTTGGGAACGTGATATTTTAAGACGTTAAATGCTTAAAAAATAAAGAGTCACAAAAAAAAAGAGCATCTTTTATAGTCCACGTTTTCACGCAAAGCCCTTGTAAGAACACTGCCCCGTCGTAGACGCGGCGCTGCCGCGCAGGCCGGCAGGGCTTTACCTTCGTCACTGACACCAAAACAAATGCACGGACCGATGCAACGCTGGCGGAGCGGGTGCATGCGGCCATGTACCTGTCGACTCCTTTCCATAGGTACTTTCGTAACGACGAAGGGCAATTCTCCTTTTTATTTAACTCACTCTGCCTGTTGTTGTTGTTGTATCCTCAAATCTTGTAACTCAATTTTAACCCACTTCCCAATGTGGTATCCACTGCAAACTTGGTATACTTATGTCACACTGATGACAACACTATATTCTATCAAAATGAATAAAAAACAGTATTTTAAAACATTCATTTTTATATGTTATGTTTCGGCTTGGGACTAATTGTCCACGCTCAACTCACGTTGGCTGTAATTGCCCACGGCCCCTTACATTATGGCAAGCTTTGCGGCCACTTCCTGGAGTCGTGGAGTTCTGCCATTACGAGTAGGGTACATTTCATTAAAGCGTGTTTAAATTTTTTTTTTTTTAAATATTACTTATTTCTATTTGCTACATTCGGATTTGTACTAAATTATAGATAAATGTAACTTACATATTATATATATGTATGCACATACTTCAAATGACTTGATATAACCCAATTATTTGGTGATGTGGCGTTTGGCTGTAGTGCACAAACACAAATAGCAAACAGCTAAACACATTCATCAATAACACTGTGGCTTCTAAAGGAAAGAATATATAATTGCCAACGTTTTGGGCAATGGCCCTTCTTCATGGTGCTGCCAAGAAGCGTCATCTCCTCAACGTCGCCCATTGCGCAGCGTTACAGCTGAGCGTGGTCAGCTGTCTGTCATCACCCAGGTCGCCCCTCCAGAAGAGGCCACGCGTCTCAACGGGCCTGTACCACGGCTCCTGGTAGAACAACGGATGCGAAAAACTTCCTCGACTACTCCCGATGGACGCTCAGCCGATTTACGAAGCAAAAAGCCGGCGTCCTGACCTGGGGGTTTGCCTTTCTTCTTCTCGGGCTGCGGTACAACCGAGAAGGTCTCCAGGAGAGTTGACAGGAGCAGCAGACACATCTTCTTGCGCTGGAAGCTTGCGCCAGGGAAGAGGGAATCGAGGCACAGGTCCAGCAGCCAGTCGACGAATTCTGACAAACGGAGAACGTTAGAAACGCCTTCATCACCGAGTGGGAGCGTGGACGTTGGGCTCAGGTTGAATACAATCACTCTTCGACGGCCAGGAGAAAACATAGCGGGTGGTGCAGCCTTGCAAGTGCCTGCTCGAGCCACTGCTGGTGCAAGGGCCTCCACTAGAGGGAGCTCGAGGGCATTTTGGCCAACTCTTCCAGATAACCGCCACTGCTATTGGCCGTGAGCTACAATCTAACTCGAGGCTTCGGGTTCGGAGCTCAACGCGCGAACCACCGCACCCGCCCCGCCCGTGAACCCTTACCCGCGCCTTCGCAGTTTCAAACTCTCACCTTTGCGCCACGTTTCACCATTAACCTTGCCCACTAGTAAGGAGAAAATCACTTTCAATTTACAGTCAATGTAAGCACAAGCTCGGAACGCAGTACTGACGAGCGCGATGCGATCGCCGATCGACGGCGAGCAGATGGCACTGACCGACGGTGCGCTCGAGGACGCCCGGCGAGCGAGCGCCGGCGGCGCCGTCGGCGCCCCGGAGCCGCCTCTCCCGCCGCAGCGCCACCAGCGCGGCGTCGCGCAGGTCGCTCAGCGCGCGCCGCACGCCGCCCTGCAGCTGCTGGCGGAAGGCGGACGAGCCGACGGGCAGGTTGAGCGGCACGAACTCGCGCAGGAGCGCCATCTCGGCGGGGCCCGGCGGGTGCCGGTGCCGCGGCCCCACGCCGCACACGAAGGCCAGCGCCGCGGCCCGCACGCCCTCGTCCCGGTGGCACAGGCACCGGCGGATCCGGGCCGACACCGCCCAGCGTCCCTCGGGTCCGGGAGTGAGGACGGACCTGGCGACGCTCACCTGAAGGCGGCGGCAAGGGGCCTCACTCGGTTGGTTCGTCACGTCCGCAGGTGAGTCCACGCCACAGGTCACCGCTCCGCTCTTTCTACTTTCTACTTCTTCCCTCTCACTGCTCGGGGAAAGACGACGAAGGGAATTCGCATCGCATCGCCTCCCCAACCTCCTCCCCCGAGTGCTCAGAACCTAGCGCGGGTGAAGGAGACAATTCGCTCCCATCCACTGTACCTATGAGCAGCACTGTGTGTCGCTGGCGTTCTGGGGCCCTTGGATTGTGTTCAAGTAGAGAGCGTGATAATATAAAAACTACCACAAGCCACACGTGAAATAGCCACAACATGTATTTATCAAGCAAAGCCGAGAATGAATTGAGTTCGTATCGTGATGACAGGTGTATCCGACTTACCAGATTTATCCAGGGCAGGAGATCATCAGGCCCACTGAAGTGGTCGTTCATCAAAGCAAACGTCTCTGGGAACACCTGGTCCACATCAACGAGCACATCAAATACAAACGCGCATTGTAGAGAAATTAGGGTTTGTTTGGAATGGCTTTTTGTGCCGCGCTAAGAAACGTACATTCCCAAAACTTGCTACCCGAGTCAACAACCCAGGAGGCTCCAGGCCAGACGGTGAACACTCATCACCGAGAGTTCATTCTCAACTGAACTATTTAAACTCTTTTTTTTATCTTACCAGGTAAGGCCCACTGAGCTACATAGCTCTTTTTCAGAAGCGTCCTGGCCACAAATGATGGCTCAACGAAGTGGCTTCTCATCATCACGTGGACATTTATAGAAGCCAAATAATCTAAACGCGTGATGCTGATTCTATATGTGGAGGGGAAAAAACTGGAGGACGTGGAGAAAAATCCCCATGACCACGGGGAGAGAGACACGCAAACTCCAAATATACAGCAAGCATCATGGTCGGGATCGAACCCACGACCTCCTGCATACCAGGCGAGGGAGTTAACACCTAGGATTGCATCCAGAATAATGTAGCGGGTTGATGAAACTGCTTTCCTCCCGTGTGCCGGTATAGTAATAATAATAAAAAAACCTACGATGGTGTGTCGTAATTGACACCGCTAATTTTATATCCGGTAGAGCCAACCTTGAGGGTGCACGGCAGGAGGTAGCTGGACACGTTGTACAGGAGCAAGGAGACGCCCGACGTCAGCGCAGAGTGCAGCATCTTGAGCCACCGGTCAGCCCACATCTCAGCCAGCCTCGACTCTCTGGCGTGGAGCTCCGGCATTAGAATATCCTGGCGCGCCTCTCGACGGACAGCGTCTCCGCGTGCCGACCCCCCGTCTCCCATCCCCCCGTCCGATTGCCTGGCGGCGTCCAAGCCCTCCGCCTGTGCGGACTTCGTTGAAACCCCGACGGCGAAGCGGTCCGGGCCAGGGTGGCCGCGGGGTTTTGAGGTGTCCGCTTGCTGCTCGCGTTCTGGGAGGTCGACCGGCCGAGTCGGGCAGGGACCGAGCGACAGATCCCTCTCCCACGCGTCCCTCTGACTCTTCAGCAGCTCCTTGTAGAGCTCGGCAGCCAAGGGAGCCAGGTAGTTAGTGGAGAGGCAGGACAACATCTGCTGGGGAAGATCTGCGTCCGCCTCCAAAATCTGCGGCCAGCAACAGGTCGCGTAACAAGAAAGATACACAACCCCCACCCAGTTAGTTGCCCGTTATGTACAGCACAATGCCGCCAGGGCTACGACAACGCAGGGCACGTGTATATTTACGAGTGTAAAGATCGCATTCTTGCGTGCACGCATTGCTCACGTAAGTGCGTTAAAACCCATTGGAATGAACCTCGCTGAAGTTTAAAAATATATATTTGGCACGGTGGCAGAGCCCGCGATCCAGCGCTTGAGTGGCGACGGTCGATGGCTCGTAAGAAATTCCTGAAACTCTCGAACCCTTTGGGGTTTTGGCCAGGGACATGGCGGTACAAAATAAGGTGGCTTCGTGGCTCGCGCTCTCAAATCGCCCACCGTACACCTGACATTGCAGTGGCGCTGCTGGCCACCGTGCGAGCTGCTCACCGTGCGTGCCCCGACGTGCGGCAGCAGGGCCCTGAGGAGGGCAGGCCTGCCCCGCGACTCCCACGGCAGGCCCAGCGCCTGCCTGAGCAGCAGCCCAAAGAGCGGCCGCTCCGCGCAGCCAATGTCCTCCTGGTTCTCGCGAGCGTACAGCTCCAGCAGCAGCTGCATGCATCCATACACACTCTCCACCACGCCCTCCACCTGGGGCACAACCCGGGTGCGTTGATGATCCGGTACTCGGCGATTCTCTCCGGTCACTCACACGCCGGCGGTTCAGTCGCCCCCTTCTGTCGCTACTGCTAACACCCAATGTTTACTGTTCCCGTGAACTTCACTCATTGATTCCTCTGCCCATACTGAGGACTCGGTCTACCAGAATGTTTACCTCACAGTGCTCCACTTTAAAATCAGTTTATTTTACGTGAAAAAAACCCCAACGTTAATACACAGATCAACTGCATCACAATACGCCTTCAACATTCAGAAATACACAATAAAGGCAAGGCAATATATATATAACACACACATACATAGTGTAAGTTGTATACAAATAAAAGTACTTGTGTCAACATTAAACAAGCGGAATCTATTTTAATCCAGAGGCAGTGCGACTTGACAGTGAGCAGTTAGGGAACTTAACTGCAATCCAATTATTGAGGTCAGATGCTGTAATCTGTAATGCATCACGGAACATTCACAATTGCCAGGCCAATGTTCTGCACATAAGAGGGGAACTCTTCCATCCCCTCCTCACGGCTCCCGAGTTTACGCAGAGACAAGAGGGCCTGCGATTGTGTTCGATATCTGCAAACCCCCTGAGGATCTACCAATTCCAAACGATTGTCAACTGCCCCTAATCTCCCTAAGTATTTACAACAGAGACTTAAGAGTTGGTGGTGCAGCACGCTGTTCAAGAGATCAAATGTGCAAAGTGATGACTAAACTTTAAAAACATTTACATGAGAGATAAGCGAGTGAAATTGGTCTCTCTCCATTGGTTTGGTGGCCCCAAGCAAAGACCACTTGTGCCCCAAAACATCCACAGTCCGGAAATCTCGTGTCCACACCTCTGGCCAACATAGTGTTCGTAAAGCATTTGTTTCACATTGCGTTGTTACCGCAGCGTAGTGCCGACTTAGCACACGCATTCAAAATTTCTCCTGCACGCCATCCGTGCTGCAGCCTTTAACCCCGTCGGTTGAGAACCAGCGATGTAAAGGAACGGCTGGCTCACCTCACGCCTCGCGTTGGGGGGAGTGGCACAATTCGACCTGATCCATCGACTGACCGCTGACTGCCACGCACCCACTGGACACTGCTGGGCGGGCACCGGCCGCGGGTGGGGCTTTGTAAGTGTGCGCGTTGAACTTCTTTCGCACCGTACGGAGCCAACCGTCCTAATTGGAGGTGCGGGGGGGAAGGTCAACACCCCCCGTTGCTTCGACCGCCGCGCTGGGGGATCGGACCGGTCGACCTCTGTACGGCAAGTCCGGGGCGCCAAGGGCAGCTTGCTTCGTTCTAAACGCGTCCGAGCGAGACGTGGGGGGGAGGGCGGGGGGCGGAGTGGCGGAGACAGACGCCGAGCGAGGGCTCACCGGGCTCTCCCAGTTGCAGCGCAGGAGCAGCAGGACGCTGTCGAGCCGCGGGCCGCCGTCGGGGAAGACGCGACGGCCGGGCACGAGGTCGGCCAGGTCACGCCGGTTGCTCCGCACGCACCGCATCCACAGCCACAGGACTGCCGGGGCCCGGCACCGCACACACGCACGCAGAACGGAGCGCGTAGCGCGCACGGCAATTGCTGCTCGGCCACTTGTGAAAGCGTTAACGAAGTGCCTTCCGTCAGGTGACACGCGTGTCGGTAATAGCACGAGAGGGGTGCCTTGCGACATGCGCCTATTGTCGTTGGTTCATTGAGCCTGGTTTTGATTTGGAAAGTCCATTTCAATGTTTTGTACGTTGCTCTAAATCCAGATTAATAGAGTCATTAAAATGTTAACAATAAAACAAGCTGTAAAATTCTGAGGCTACGGCAGAGCTATGCTAATGAATTCTGACCAAAGATTATAAACACACAAATGCTTCAGAATGTACATCACTAGACTGTGCCACATCTGCAAAAGACAAGAAATGGAAACCCCCACATCAATAAAAACCTGACACGGAGCATTAGCATCAAGCGTGAAACACCGCCAAGGAAAAAAAAACTGCTGAAGATGGAAAAAGAAAAAACATTAAAGACGTCGACTTGAATTGGCTGTGCAGAGCGCTCGCCACTTAGCGGCTTGCTGGATACAAATTCGTGGCATGTGAGAGATGACTCCCCATCTCCATGTGCACAGCACCGTCACCATACCCCGCTCCTCAAGCTTGTAGACGCGGCTAAGGTTGGTAGAAACACAGCTAAAGTTGGTAGACAGAGATAAAGTTGGTAGACACGTTGGTAGACAGAGATAAAGTTGGTAGACATAGATGAAGTTGGTAGACACAGCTAAAGTTGGTAGACACAGCTGAAGTTGGTAGACACAGCTGAAGTTGGTAGACACAGATAAAGTTGGTAGACACAGCTAAAGTTGGTAGACACAGATAAAGTTGGTAGACAGAGATAAAGTTGGTAGACACAGCTAAAGTTGGTAGACACAGCTGAAGTTGGTAGACACAGCTGAAGTTGGTAGACACAGCTAAAGTTGGTAGGCACAGATAAAGTTGGTAGACAGATAAAGTTGGTAGACAGAGATAAAGTTGGTAGACAGAGATAAAGTTGGTAGACACAGCTAAAGTTGGTAGACACAGCTAAAGTTGGTAGACACAGCTGAAGTTGGTAGACACAGCTAAAGTTGGTAGTCACAGCTGAAGTTGGTAGACACAGCTAAAGTTGGTAGACACAGATGAAGTTGGTAGACACAGCTAAAGTTGGTAGACACAGATGAAGTTGGTAGACACAACTAAAGTTGGTAGACACAGCTAAAGTTGGTAGACAGAGATAAATTTGGTAGACACAGCTAAAGTTGGTAGACACAGCTAAAGTTGGTAGACACAGATGAAGTTGGTAGACACAGCTAAAGTTGGTAGACACAGCTAAAGTTGGTAGACAGATAAAGTTGGTAGACAGAGATAAAGTTGGTAGACACAGCTAAAGTTGGTAGACACAGCTGAAGTTGGTAGACACAGCTAAAGTTGGTAGTCACAGCTGAAGTTGGTAGACACAGCTAAAGTTGGTAGACACAGATGAAGTTGGTAGACACAGCTAAAGTTGGTAGACACAGCTAAAGTTGGTAGACAGATAAAGTTGGTAGACAGAGATAAAGTTGGTAGACACAGCTAAAGTTGGTAGACAGCTGAAGTTGGTAGACAGCTAAAGTTGGTAGACAGCTGAAGTTGGTAGACACAGCTGAAGTTGGTAGACACAGCTAAAGTTGGTAGACAGAGATAAAGTTGGTAGACAGAGATAAAGTTGGTAGACGCAGATAAAGTTGGTAGACACAGCTAAAGTTGGTAGACGCAGATAAAGTTGGTAGACACAGCTGAAGTTGGTAGACACAGCTAAAGTTGGTAGACGCAGATAAAGTTGGTAGACACAGTTGAAGTTGGTAGACACAGCTAAAGTTGGTAGACACAGCTAAAGTTGGTAGACGCAGATAAAGTTGGTAGACACAGTTGAAGTTGGTAGACACAGCTAAAGTTGGTAGACAGATAAAGTTGGTAGACAGAGATAAAGTTGGTAGACACAGCTAAAGTTGGTAGACAGCTGAAGTTGGTAGACACAGCTGAAGTTGGTAGACAGAGATAAAGTTGGTAGACAGAGATAAAGTTGGTAGACACAGCTAAAGTTGGTAGACACAGCTAAAGTTGGTAGACGCAGATAAAGTTGGTAGACACAGCTGAAGTTGGTAGACACAGCTAAAGTTGGTAGACACAGATAAAGTTGGTAGACACAGCTAAAGTTGGTAGACAGATAAAGTTGGTAGATGCAGATAAAGTTAGTCGACACAACTAAAGTTGGTAGACGCAGATAAAGTGTCTGCTTCAATGTTCGGTGCCAAGGGGCCTAAACATTTTTGTTCCCATTTAGTGCAATAGTTTTTCAATTAAAGTATTATTTTAGTGGTTAAAAAAAATGTCCTGTCATGTAAACAGATTTAGGATGGCTTGGGGAGGCCTTCATCCAGCAGTGGATTTATCACAGCTGACGACGATACCATAATGTTATTATATTTACATCGAGGCATTTAACAAGGGCAAATAGGCATGGGGTAAAAAAAAAGCAACCTTCCAGTCTCTCGATAGCCATCAGTGACCAGAGGCGCTTCCAGCAAGCACACGGTGAAAGCCGTCAGTGACCAAACAAGAGTACGGTTATCAGTCGCTCCATCGGCAAGCGCCGAAGCAAAGGACATCCACATTCTTTTCAGACATAACTCAGTGCTATTTTATTTCAGATGTCGAAGTCCCACGGATCAAAGATCGCTTTTTTTTTTGATGAGCTCAGCACAACGCGGTTTAAAGTCAG
The DNA here is from genome assembly GCF_048934315.1 of Petromyzon marinus. Lineage (NCBI taxonomy): Eukaryota > Metazoa > Chordata > Hyperoartia > Petromyzontiformes > Petromyzontidae > Petromyzon > Petromyzon marinus. The sequence goes on along the minus strand of NC_133697.1, from coordinate 15,132,082 downwards.
GAAATTCCCAGGAACATGAGGATTTTTTTTTTATTTCGCTCTCTCATTCTTGTTTTAAAAAAGCGCAGTCAAGATCGGAGAGAATTCAGCCGCTATGCGGGGGTCTCCTCTCAGGCTGGACGTTTCTCATCCCTGACTTTTTGAGAACATTTGACATTCATGAGAAATGAGTAAATTTTAAACCTACCAAGGCTGCCGGAGCTTTCATTCTCTGGCCGTGGTCTCCGTGCTTTCATCTTGTATTGCTAAATATCATTGGGCATGGCGGTTCTTGGTGTTTAATGGCAAGCTGCATTTCACTGGAATCAAGATTCCCAAATGTATCTCTTGTATTTTGACAATAAGCATTACGAAGATTTGTTTTGTCCGTATATCTTTGCAAGCTTACCCCATTTGTTGAAGTGTGGTGTTATCGTGAACAATCCGTGCTCAGTGTTAACCAAAATCATGGATAACAATTAAACATTTCTGCCGTTCCGTGGTTCCTAGGAAATTATCACGATTCACCCCGAGCGGGCGTTTCGTGATGAACGCGGTGGAGTTTTTTTCAGGTGCCCTCTGAATGTGCCCTCTGAATGGACTGACGTACCTTGGAACGCGGGGTACTGGGCATCCTGTCGCTGCCCGCAGAGTCGGCACAAAGCTGGGAAGATCGAGTCGAGCAGCAGGCAACCCTGGCGCACGGCACATGACGATCATGTTCAGCGCAGAAGTGACAGCGGCCAAGTGGGTTGAGACAGCGCCTACCGGCTCCACTGACATAAAGCAGGAAATGTTGAAGCAGGAAACCTGTGGCCCAGGCCCCTTCAACAACAGCTACTGGATTGGCAGACGTCGCAGACAAAAGTCCAACAGCACTCTGAGGGAACGTCCGGCGCAAGACAGAAGAAAACGCAATGATGCGCCATCATGGAAAGTCGACCCTTGTCCAGAGTTTGTCCGCTTTAACAAATGGTGCAAGAAAACACGTGGTCCAGAAAGCCAATATGCTGACTGACCTCAAAGAAACGTATTTATGTAGCGAGACAGGCTAATCTATTGATTACTTTATTACCTATAGTACTCTTCGGGTTTGAGTGGTGGCTGCGCGATAGACGAGCCGAGTTCAATCCCCGGTCACAGCTAACATCAGCGGCAGGTGATAACAACCAGCACTACCGGCATAGTTAAGTATGGTTAACTAAACAATGCTGTCACGGCGTGAGAGAAGGCCTTTATCTCATTGTGGATTGAGAATGGCTGGAATTCCTCCATGATGGAGGTGATTTCATATTCAAACAATGCATTTAACTCCGAAACAGGAAAGTGGATATTATCCGGCGGCGTTTGTTTAAAGCAAGCAAACTCTGGATTCGTTTTGACATGCTGGGTCTCATCAGCTGCACCATGTTTGGTAAACAAATGTTTCTGGGTTATAAGGGCACTCCAGCAACATGTTTCACAAACTCACTGCTGATAAGAGCCAGAACGTAAAAACCAGTCCAGTTTCCTTACTTGGACATATGCTGCAGGATAATATTGTCCTGGAGAGCCGACAGGCCGATTAACTAAATATTGCCTTTCTGTACATGTGGAGACACAGAATGAGGTTCTGATTAAGTGTTTTAAACACAGCCAAAGTTCATCTTTTCACAGATTAGATATTACACAACATAACTACCCACGTTGGCTATCTCTGGAGTAATGTTACTTTGCTCTTAATATAAAAATGGCAGCAAGCAATGTGCCCCCTTCCATTTGCAACGTGCACGTTATTTTTTGGTTTCAATGATTTCCAGCGCACACATTGACAGCGTCAAGCGTTTATCAGTTGCAGGCTTGACGTAGCTGCATGCTGGCACCAATTGCATTTTGCAACGACACAGGATGATGCCTTCAAAAATATTCCGAGGGGAAAAAAAGACCCCTCATATTTTTATATTTACGAAGAAGTCCCCCTGCATTAGCGTCAATTCACGAGGTTCACCTGCGCATGATGAAGAACGTCGTTGCTCAGGAGACGCGACATCTTTTCACAGATCAGACACGACGAACACGAAACATCTCAACGGGAGTCTCGCCGTTACGGCGAGACTCTCGGCCGGCACGCGACTGCCATGATCTCCCATGAGCCACGTTGCCAGCGGTCAGGGTCTCCAGTCACCCAACCCTAACCCGCACACGCCTCAAGGCATCTAAGATCGATATGCCATAGAGGGTGTCCGTAAAGATTCTCTTCCACGATTAATGAAAAATAATAATTGGGCAGCAGCATGCGCTACTTCGATACGCCTGGCAGCATGAAGATTTGTTTCCGCATGTTTTATCCCTGCCAGAATATTAATCTCGTGCATTTGGTGTTCGACGAGTGAGGAGCAGCTAATTAAACAACCAAGCGAGCACGGTTTAATCGGCAAATCCAGATTAATCGAGAGTTAACCGGACATACATATAATGTTGCCAACATTTCAACCACGCAGTTCAAACTGCTGCCTAATCACGAACCTTTAATAATGGACGACACTTTTGGGGACGACACTTTTGTGCGTTTCATAATAAGAGCCCTGTTTCACAAGCCACGTATGTATGTTGAACTTTTTTCTCATCACAGGTAGCCAACCGAGTTAATCCATGAGGGCTGTGTGTCATGAGCCAATGTCACATCACACAATTTAAATATTTGCGGATGCCGACATTGCAAGCGACCTGCGACAGCCAGCGAACAAGCGCTCCCTCGGCTGCCTGCCCTGCCGCGGGGCCGCGGGGCACGGTGCATCGCTCGTCGCAACACGAGAGACGCGTTCGATGGTGACGACAACGCTGGTGAGATTTTCAAGACGTTAGCACCTGAGCATCGACAGAAGACAGCAGAACATCCTTCCTGGTGCAGGTAATGAGACCCCTGCAGACGGCGAGGCACGAAAAATCATCCCACTGCAAGTCTGATGCACGCAGCCGGAACAGCCCAATCCGCAGTACACCTGTTCCTGCTGAGCATGGAGGGAAACAATCCGTCAATTTGCTGCCCTTTAGGACATGGATCTGGCATCATGCACCATCTCATTGGAAAAACGTGCAGGTTATAACTTTCAAAATGAATGCGCATTATCAAGTCCCTAGCCGAGAACGGACACCGTGGGGCATTATGTTACACAACAGACACCGGCCAAACTTTCGCAGGGCAATGTGTGGCACATGGACAGTGTGGTACACATTACGGTAATAGTCAATTCCTCACTCGAAAGAAGATGAGCTTCGTTGAGAGTCGGTGATGCAAAACACATGCCAAATATTCCTGGTTTTTATCATAAAAAAATGTGACTACGTTTTATCTGCTATACACTCTGTTGTGTTCTTCGAATAAAAGAACAGATTTAAAAAAAAATCTCCATTTTGTGTGGCACAGCCCCGTGCGGTGACGTGCCAATCACGTGGTAAGCGTCGGCTGGTGCTGGGCAGCCACCACTAGAGCCCTTGGGCCATGGCACAAGGGCATCAACGTGAGGGGAATCAGCTCGAGGGGCATCATCACTCGAGCTTGCAGCAAGCAGCAGTCGTGAAGCGTTCCTCGAAGCAATTTACAAAAGCAGACTCAGGATCCTGGAAAATCTCTCTGAGACCAAAGTGAACACGTTCGTCAACAACACGGCCTTGCAATGCAAGGTGACGGGCGATGTTTCAGGCAATGGACCTTCTTCATAGCACTCCAACCCCAAATAGGGTCACGTCATAATATAGATGTGTGTGTTTGTCAGTTAGCAATCAAGGAGCAATGCAGTGAAGACTGACATCGCAAGCCGTAAGCCCTTGTGCAATATTGGTATAATGTTTGTACAGCATTAGTCACTGAGAGTGGGATTTGCCCTTTGATCGGCTTTCATGGCACAATCTTCTGAAATGTACACGAGAATGTGCCATGTTGATGTCTGATGTTACATTTTGTATTTCATGTTTTTTTTTAAACCCCAGAGACAAAATTTGCATTGACATAAGTTCATAATGAAAATAGATTACAACCTTTGTCCCCGCAATTGGGAGACCTAAACTCGAAAATTAAGATTTTTAGACGGTTCTAGCTATGACCACAGACATCTCTGCTCGTGCCAATGATCAGCTTCCTCACCATTAGGGTTGAAATTTTGGGAGCATCAAATTTAAATGGCTCGATTTCAATTATCTGATGTCTTTTTTTATACAGCGCTAATTAAAACCTCCACATTCAAAGCTTCACAGGCCAAGATTCAAAAATAAAAATGATCAACATCAGGTAAGTTTAAAGACTTTGCTTGGTACAAGCATAGACCCGACTCAATTTGTAACACATTTTAGCTTTAGAGGTCTTCCGGATCTTAATTAGAATTTACAACACTCACCTACTCACTCGCAAATGGATATTCATATTCGATATGTTCTCAATGAATGTACTGAATTCAATAAATGTGGGTTGAGGATTATTCAAAGTAATTTAACAACTCTAACTGCTACTGCCTATCTCGTCAAGGAGCACAAACCATCACGCAAACTCCGATCATCCTCGCAGCCAATTCTGGCTAACCATCGAATAAAGACGGCCACTGCATCGCGGGTTTTAGGATGTGCTTCTGCGCCCTGCCGATATTAGGAAGCCACTGGAGCTATGCACTTTTAAATCTAGATTGAAAACTCATGTCTCTAGAAAGTGATTTTTGTGTTTAGCTTCTGTTGTCCTTCGCCCACACCTCCGATTACCACGGTCGGCTACGTACGGTGCAAAATAAGTTCAACGTACACACGCACAACACACGCACAACATACGCAGGTACAAATGCAAACCCAAGTCGGTGAAGCGAGTGTCGTCGTGCGCGTTCCACCTGTCAGACGGAGCGCGTCCCTCGCTGCGGCCGCCGCCTGCGTAGGGTCCACCAGGAGGTTGACGCTCAAGGCCAGGGCGTTGGCTGCGAGGAGTCGGCCGTCTTTGCCCGTCACCTGGAGGGGGCACGCGCGCAGACGCAACGTCCACCAGGTGAGAGTGCGCAGGGCCGCCTTGAGCGCCTCAAAGTTCCGTTCCAGGAGGCCAGGCTTCAGTCGAGCTGGGCTACCCAATTGGTCACGTAATCGATTACTCTGCTGATTATCGGTTCAATAACCCGACCAATCGGATTTACGCTACAGCAGTTTGGGGGGGGGGGGGGGAGTCTCACCTCTGTCCCCAAGTGTGCCACTGGACGGGAAAATAATTATGTCATCGGCATCATCAGCCATGTCACGCTAGGTGCGGCTTGCAGGGGGTTTCCCGCCTTCAGGAGTGAGGATGTGGGGGGTGGCTGCCCGGGTAATTGACCACAAAGGAAGTGGTCGATTGTAATTTTAAGTCAAATAATCGACTTATAATTCACCAATCGTCTCAGCTGCAGACTTCCGCCTGCGACACGGACCCCTCGCAGCACGCTAGCGGCCGCGTCTATTTATAAACTGGGTAATGAGCATGTTAAATTCACTATTTCACAACAGGGAGAGCGCGTTTGCCCGTGTGGAGGCTTTCCCACATCGCACTGCGCCACGTCGCAAGCGCGTGGCGATGTTCACGTTCAAACGTAAACATGGACAGGGCACTGGCATGGTTCAGCTCTGGAGGGACGTGCAGGCGTCACGCTCTCTTAGACGTGGTCATTGCAAGCCGCCCGAGTCCGCAACACGGTTTGCGGATCCCAATGCTGAGTAGCAAAACACGATTCCATCGTCTGATTAGGATGATAAAACCCTTCACACAATACAGTACTGTAAAAACGCCCTTGTTGTTGATAAAGCGTATAACCCTTGTGTTTTACTATATATGTATGTAAATTGATACTTCAGGCCAGTGATGCTGTAGCGTAATGGGATACAAGCAATGCGTTAAAAGACAAGGATCTAAGGTTCAAATCCCCATGCAATATTTCATATTCGTGCTACGTGCGGAGTGGTGGCACAGTGGTTAGCACACCGAGTTCGATTCGCAGCTAAAGCTGACATCAGTGGCAGATGATATCTCAATCGGCCCTGAGCATCTCCCCTCCTTCATCAACGCGCATTGAGTAGCATGACGATGTACGGACAAACAACCACAACTTACACGGTGTGGTAAGGCTTTCATCCAGCAGTGGATTGGCAAAGCATTGCACATCATTATTCTATTTATTTCCGAGAAGGAAATACATACTGATCGTTTCAGCTTAATGGTTGTATGAAATAAATATGACGTAATAAGTGAAGGTCAAGTGATGGAATTGCTTGTTCAAGCCACTGCTGGCAAAAGGAACTCCACCAGGGCAAGCACGAGAGGGCCCGTCAAAGAGAGTATTTGGCCTACTCTTCCATGCTGGCCACACAGCGTGGAAGCAGGCAGGAATTCCCCCCACACTTTACCCCGCCACAATTGACCACCGCTTCAACTGGCGTGCCGAGAGACCAATTCGAACCCGTGACCTCGAAATGACAAGTCAAGTGTGCTAACCATTACACCGTGGCAGCATGCCTATATGAAACACAATTAGATAAATACAAGCACACTCCTCTTCATTGCTATGCCTTTGTACAGACTATCAGGCCTCCTATGGTTGTTAATTCGGCCTATAAAGCCACCCTTACAACTGAACCTTTCTAATCAGTCAACACAAGCTTTCCTCAGTAGCTACAAAAGTACAGAATTGGCTTAATTGAAATAAAAGTGCCGGAAGTGGTTCACCGCATATTAAAATAAAGTATCAATCTAACCATGAGCCAAGTTCTGAACACAACTACTTTCAACCATGAAATTAAGACACACTGACTCATTCAACTGTAAATCCACCCAGTCTGTGCACTTATTATAAGGATGAATACATTTTATGTTTGCTTGGTTAAAAAATACTCAATTACATTTTTACTTCCGAACTCTTAATGCACACATCACAAATGTGACTTTTTCCTGGGAAATGTCAAAATTTGGGCAAGGCCTTCTCAAAATGAAAAACTAAAAATTTAGCGCGCGGTCTTGAATGGAATCCACAGTGGGGCCTCACCGTAGACATTTTAACGTACACTCCGTCACGTGAGCGGCCGAACAGCACAGAGCGTAACCCGTGGTGGACCGGCACTCGCGTCTAGAGAAGCCGTGCCACGCCGCAGCAACGGCGCTCTAGCGCTCCCGCGCCGTGTCCGACGTTTCGGTCCTCGTGCCCGTAACACGCGGTGCGGAACGGCGGACATCGCGCCAAGCCGCGCACGGTACAACCCCAAAAATACAGTGGGGCAGCACAACGGTATATTCATTTACCCGGCAAAGAGTCATCAACTTATTCTGTAACAAACACGTAAATCCCAAAGGGCACGTGAAAACTATTTTATGTTTTTATTTTAAGACCAAGCGATCAAAAATACCACGAAACAAAAAATTGAATTGTGCCTTCTAGTGTGCACGCCACATCTGTTCCTATGGAAAGCGATGTTGTTGGAAGCTTATTTATTTATTGTCCCTCCTGTTCCCATTGTAGCGCCAGCCTCCCCACCACCACCTTCACAGAGCCAGCCAGCCCTACCACACGCCCCCACCCCTGGCCTACCCTCCCTAAAAAAGGCCGCCCTCATTAAAATGTTTTCAGCGAAGTGAGGCAAGGCAAGGGAGAGGCACGGAAGTCTGGGAACGCATCTGTGGGCAATTTTCATCGATGAGAAGCCAGCTTGTACTGTCGGACGGCCAGCGATCGTGAAGAATGTTCGACCAAGTATGATGTTAAAAAGCTCAGGGCAGTGATAAATATATTCGCATTTTAACTATCTCTCGCCAATAATCCATCCGTCTAAAATGGTTATTGTTGACTGATGCCCAAGAATTACTGGAATGACTGCAACAGTGTTGCACCATATGAATCTCCTTTCTACTTGCCTCCTCCCCTCCTGCTTCGTGAGCTCACAAGGCCTACCCCTTCCTGCCAATATGGCACTGGCAAGGCTCAAATGTCACACCGCAGAGTTAAAATTTATTTTTATTTCAACAAGTTTCATAAAAATGTGTATTTGAGGCATGGATTAGCCACAACACTTGGCATCAAACGTTAGGGCCCTCTCATTAGACGCCTGTGTGAAAAATTGAAATAAATCATTCCTCGTTATAGTAAACCCCTTGGCAAGCAGGTTCCAACCCCCTCACTCAACCTTACGTCTGCGCCAGCAACTTAATCAAATCCTTTTTTTTTTCAGAGGCATTTCCCAGCCTTCGTCATTCACACGGGTAACATTGAGATATTCAAAAACTAAAACAAAAAAATGGGGCTATTATTGTGGAGCACCAGACTTTAATTTTACAGGGCTAATTAACTATTTTAGATGCAGTTTAGTCACTTCCCAGACCAGTCACGTGTAACGAGCGCTAATTGTGGTGCGTGATCCGTAAGCCTTGGAAATGTTGCTGACGCTAATGGATTTGGTCACCGCGACCCCCGCTGCCGCCGTGGCCGGGCACCTGCTACTCATTAATCGGCCCGGCGGCTCGGCGCGCAGGCAACGGTTCGCGTGCACGCGTACGGACCCAGGCACACGCGCGCCTCTCCGCGCCCCGCGGGAACGGGGGTTGCGCGCGCGAGTGTCCGTGTTCGTTCTCGCGCACACCTCGTTGCGGTCGCACGCTTTCACCACGATTGCGCCGTTTGACGCAACGGACGGCAGCGCGTCTCGTTGTGTGCTTGTGTGCATGCTGTCGAACTCCTTTCGAGCCGCGCGTAGCCGAACCGCGCTAATCGGAGGTGGAGGTTTCAGCGATACGAAGCAAAAAAGCGCACTAAAGTAAAAGGTGAAGCGGCTCTCGTGTCGCTCTGTGGTCGGGTGGTACAACGCAGGCGGTCGCTGTTTCTCTCCCCGTGCACGCGGGAGTCACCGGCGCGCGTTGGAGGCGGCACCTGCCGTTAGCGGTTGTACTGCGCGACCCTTGACGAGACATCCCTCTTTTGTCAGCCAGCGACGGAAGACTCCACTGGCGATGTAGCCCATCTCCCAAGTGGAGACCTCGACGCAGGTGAAGGGATACGCTAAGAAAGAGCCTCAAAGGTCGTGTGTCAACTTTGAGGTCCCTTGCTTTCTCCTGCTGCCGCCATCATGTGGAACTTTCTTCCCCCAGGCATCAGTGCTGCCCACTGCCGCTCCCCCCCCCCTCCGTTCAAGTCCAGACTCAAGACCTCCCGTTTTTTCCTTTGACCGTCTGTATAGAATAAATATTCCCACCATTTATGTACAGCGGCCTTGAGATGCGATTCAATTCGGATGCCATATAAAGCCACATTGTTATCGCATTGCGGTGGCATCAATGGTATTGACCGTGATGACCTCCTGACCTTCACTTTTAATGCACTACTCGCGATGCTAGAAATTACCGTGCAATACTCGGGATGTGGAATCTGCAACGCGCGCAAGGACATCTGTTCACATTTATGGTTCACTGCACAATGAGGGATTTAAAGTCTGGCTCTGTAGGCACAGGGAACAGAACTTCATTAAAAAAAATCACGTAAAATTTCGCAGCCACCGTTGACATTAAGCAATGAGAGCAATAACAAAGAGTTGATTCACGTGTAAAACGTGTAAAGTTATATTGTTTTAATTAAAACGACGCATGAGGTTGTGTAATAAAGGACATCACTGCCTTAATGGCATCTATTGCGCTTGTATTTATTAATTAGCGAACAAACAATTCCCATCACCGCATGAGATGAAGAGTTCAAGCACGACGACGGTTTGGTGACCAAATGCTTCTAGAACAGAAACGAAGTCCGCAGAGAGGGCCACGCACGCGCGGTCCTCTCACGGTGTCCTCTGTAGGCAATGCCCACCGCCGTGTTTCCCGATTTCATAACCACAAGCGCTGCCCGGAGGCTTCTGGAAGGCCTCGGGGGGCATGAAGGGCCCGCGGCATAATGCCACGTGGGGCCGCTTACGCGCGAGTGGAAAAAATAATACGGGGCCTGCCACTCTGGGGCCCTCTTGGGTGTGAGGCCCACGGCAAATTGAACTTTTTTTTCCTGCCCCCCCCCCCCGCCCCTCTGGGAGAACATGATAACCACCGCTTGCCACGTTCTTTTACAAGCACGTTCTATCGAGCTTTAAAAGAAAAAAAATGAATGTAAGTATGTAGTACAGACACGAAATCTCAGTGAGAAAGTTATATTTTACAGTTCTACATGTGTCAGCATTATTACAACTACGACAACTCTTGTATGCCCAGGAGAGTCCCTCTGAATCTGGGGACCATTTTCAGGAGGGTCCCACCAAATGGTTTAAAGTCCTGCCCTTGGAAGCTGAAACCCACTTCTATAAGACTTTTCAATTTGCCCAAACGTCAACTTAAGGTGTGTTCATCTTCCTCGGTGTCAATTTAATGCCCAAGCCTATGCCAATTAAAATAAAAAACAGAACCTCAAGACACTTTTTAAACGATGATGCATGTTGTATTGAAGTTCCGCACGGGAAGAATGTTGAGATTGGAGAATCCGGCCGCTAGGAACTGATGTCAACGTAGACCAGAGATTTGTTTACTCGGCGCTAACATTGCACACATTGTGTGCTTAGCACTGGTCATCATCTGCTTCATAGGCCAAACCAATCATCCGGGGATCCTTTTCCCGTGCAAAAATGCGTACCAGTTTGTGTGACGTCAACGAACCAAATGAATGCGTTCAAAAGTGTGTAAATAGCACTCTGCCTTGGTCCATTATGCCAATAAAAAACCCCATCAACATTCCTGAAGAAGTGCATTGTGGTCTGTCTTGATTTGGTCATCATCAAAATTAATTTGAGAAAATGTGACGACTGATAGGCAGCAGACCTACTGATGCACACGCGTTGCTCAAATTTAATTTGATGGTGACCGAAGACACGAAGACCACAATGCACTTCTTCAGGATCTGCTGATGGTTTTTGCATCATGCACAAATGACAAGCGGTTTAACACGTAGGCTTTTGCGACCAATGTCATCCATAATAGAGTTTTTTTTGGGTTAGATCGCGTAAATATATATGTCGTTAAACCTGCCACCATCCGACACAGCCAACTAGTTCCATTTAGTTCATAGTTCCATTTATTAGGTATAGCCCTGCGAGCCATTCGGCTCTTGAATCGGGTGCAACCGCAACAAACAAAAATATGAACAAGAAAACATCTTAAAGTGATTATGTGACTGCAAACAGAAAATCCAGGAAAAAAACATCAAAATATTCCTGAGATAGCACCGTACACCAACGCTGTGTGCAAAAATCCCAGTGGGATGCAAGTCAAACACCAACAACAACCACAAGACAACTAAGATTAAGGCCTTCAGTCTAACTCCGTACTAAAATAAACAAAAACACGGCCAAACAAAAAAAAAACAGCGAGGCAACACACAGACGGACATCACAAACAGCACACAGAAGAATGGCAAAACTGCACGGAGGCAGCAATGAATCCCTCTGGCTTTAAACGTTTTGATAAGATTGGGACATGCGCACTGAGATGAATGTGGACTGAGAGGAGGAAGAGGAGGAGGGTGGTGAGAGATGCGTTGAGAGATGGGAGTTCGATATCTATCAGGAGAGACCAAGGATACATGAAGTCGGGAGATTTACAGAGATGTAATCATAGAAGGCTGTAAGCATCTGTTTGGAGATGCACCAGGAGGAGGCATGCTTATTATTTTAAGTAAGGGTTGTCACGTAAACAGAACATGGCCAATTCGTCACGAGTACAGCACACCGGTGTGTTGGAGAGCCAAGCCACAACATTTACAATCTGAGTACAACGTTACGTCAGTAATTACAACTAGCTTCATCAGGCGACAGTCAGATTTGTGGAGAAGTCCACCCGTTTCGTTAGACTGATGAAGCTGGTTGTAATTACTGGCAAAACGTCGTACTCAGATTGTAAATGTTGTGGCTTGGCTCTCCAACACACAACAGGTGTGCTGTACTAGTGCACTACACTACACACTACATTATACACTACTATACACTACACTATACACTACATTATACACTACACTAGTGCTGTACTAGTGACGATTTGGCCACGTTCTGTTTACGTGACAACTCTTACGAGTTGGCTGTGTCGGGTGGTGGCGGGTTTTAACGACACTTCATATACTTACGCGATCTAACCCAAACAACATCTATTATGGATGACAAGTGGTGTTTGTACACGTTTTGTGCGTTTTTTTTTCCAGCCTGAACTATTTTTCTGGAATGATGGGCTTTGCTTATCATTTACAGATTTGAATAAACATATTGTAGACATATCATGAACAATGGGGAATACCAATCACATTAGCAATGACTTCACCAGTTAAACTCTCTCCCAAAGCTTCCCTGGGCTTAGTGCCACCATTACAAGTCCCTGCCCGGCAAAACTAATACATTCAATATGCATTCTAAACTCGAGGTACAGTATTTAAAACCTCCATATGACTGTCAATGTGATCAATACAAAGGAGAGCGCAATCCTTCCGGCATCTCGGTTCCATCACCGACGATGCTCGGTCACCGCTCTGCTCCACAGCGGAGGCAGCAGCAGGGACCGGTGGCCGTGGCGATGGTGACCTCTGCCGCCACCGCCGTCATCCAAACGGAGCGGGGGAGGGGCCCATGGCTGTCCCCATTTCACACCAAAATCGATTAAAACATTTTGAATTAATGAGCCAAATTTGTTGCAATGGATTCTATCCAAATGTATTCAGATGTCAAGGCAATTACATTTGCTTCGACTTTTTCTACTTTGATGTACGTATGTATGCAGAACTACTTTGGCACCATACGTAGCCAACCGTGCGAATCGGAGGTGCGGGGGAAGGACAACAAACTAAACACACAAAAAAAGGTTTATTTGGTTGAGCACTATCGCACCATGTTCCTTGACATTTCCATTATTTATTGTTTTACTCCACACACCTAGGCCGTGATTTTCACTCAACATTGCCGTGCCAAGATCGTAGGTGGCTTTACCCATGATCGTTTGCCATTTGTCGGTAACGTGCAACTGTATTGCGAAACAGCAGCAATAAAGTTGCAGTGCTCTTTCACGGGACGTTGCGTAACATTTGAAGTCACAGGCAGAAAAATTACGCCTTTAAATGTCAGCTTAAGTGCGTTTTCCTGAAGACATTGTGATCACGTGCAGAAATATGTAACAACAATAACAACCACAGTGTTTGCGTGGGGCTGAGCGTAACATATGGCAAAGCCAAGTCGTAAAAATTAAGTCGGGGAACTATCTCACACACACACAAACAGGGCTCTCGTATCGCACACAAGCATCGCAGTGTAAACTCTACACTCACAATTAAACGAAAACAAAATACACACATGACGCATATAATACATCTCGACGATGTTGAAAATACACAGTCCCAGCGGATACGTTGATGCACAAGAACTTGAATGTCTCGATGAGTGTCTCACCAGGCCAGAAACTGCTTGGAGTAGAGACTGGAGGATGACTGTTAGGTTGTGGTGGATAGCAACCCTCTCTCGCGACTCCAGGATACTTCTCAAATCGGAGTGCAACAGCTGGAAGATCTGCAGGCACACCTGTGGCAACAGGGGACACGGATCTCACTCGCGCGGACACAACGTTGGCAGGCATCTTTATATCATCCGTTTTCAAACTCTACCCATTGTGTTTCTCTAAGAATCAGAATTTCATGTTAGGAATTAAGGCGATCGCTAAGGCATTACATTTCACGGACGATTGCAGCCTGCAGTAGTTTCACAGTCGGGGGGACATTGCTACATGTCTTTATCCAAATAGGCAAATTGCAAGTAATTGTTTTATTTTGACCGTGAGGCCGGCACACATGGCCTACCCTTTTCTAAATAACAGCGTGGGATTTTCAACATTCCCTTTGAACTAAAAACTTTTTTTTTACAAGGTAAGGTCTACTGAGCTATACAGCTTTTATTAAGAAGTGACCTGGCCACAAATGATAGCTCAACCAAGTGGCTTTTCATGTGGAAATGTACAGCAGCCAAATACTCTAAACGCATGCTTCTAAATGTGGAGGGAAAAACCGGAGGACAAGGAGAAAAATCCATACGACCACGGGGAGAACGTGCAAACACCAAATATACACGCATCAGGGTTGGGTTCGAACCCACGACCTCCTGCATACCAGGCGAAGAAGTTAACATCTCGCCACCGTGGCGCCCTACCATGAAACAGACGATGCCATCTTGTTTTGGTGAATACACCCGCAGTATTAACCAGGGCGGCCGCTTGTGTCAAACCATAAAACTCTGTAATACACGGCAAATGCTCACCCACTGGACAATGCCACCGCCCCTTCAAACGTGAAACAAATAAAATGCTGGTTTACAATAATTTAAACCCAATATCTTCAAACTCCATTCTTCATCACATTACTGAAATGATGACTTAAAGCTTTCGTGACTGCAGGAATACATCTTCTATGGGTATTTTGATGAAGCCACGTAGATAGAAAAATAATAAAAAATATCACGTCGTTTCGATCGCAACACAAGCAATCGTCTTCAGGTGAGAGAGGACGATTGCTTGTGTTGCGATCGAAACGTCGTGATATTTTTATAATTATTTTTCTATCTACGTGGCTTTACCGAAAGGCTCACAGAATATTAGTGAAATGTACAAAGATAATCTGGAACTGGGGGGCGGGGGTTAAGTTCGAAAGAAGAAACTTGGGCTGCTACAGCGGCGAGTGAGTACTGAGGGGAAGTTGTAGGCAGGGGTAAGTCCGTGTATGTGGGATGTTACAAACGGTGAAGGTGATCTTGAAGTCGATCGTGTGGGGAGCCGAGGAGGGTTGGGAGAGACGTGGTCACGTGTGGGGTGTGGTGGAGGCGCTGGCCGGAGCACGACACACGTGTTTTTGTTTGGTTAACGGATAACCGCGAACCTGACAGCGGTCGGCTGCAGCATCAATGCCCGGCAAGCTTCTCAAACATCGGAAACAGATAATCTTTTTTACCCCCCCAAAAAAGACTGCCGCTTAATCCGGGTACAAAAATGATGTTGAGCTCGTGTTTGAGTTGAAGAGGGCCAAGTAAACAAAAGTCAAGCTGAATTGCACAGAACTGATAAACAACTGCAGTTAAAATCTGAAGTGTCTCTACGTTTAATATCGGGGCGCACGACAGGGCAGCACAAGTGGAGCCTCCCGAGCCAATCACGTCCGCTAACTCAACGTAACATTCGCTGAACACAGTCAATAAATAAATAAAACTACCAGCAATAAAACCATATTCGAAACTCAATCAATTGAAAATTTGATTTACTCTTGGTGCTACATGAAAATCGAGTAATTGTATTACGGTGCGCTTCATTAAATGTGGGAGTCAGAGGAATGCGAGTCTTGTACAAAAAGCTCATAATTGCACCACAATGGCATGCATGTAACATGCATAATGAACACCTCATGCCAACTCGGAGCAGCTGCGCTCAACTGCATTAGACTTCTCACCACAGGAAAGCTATATATTTTCCACTGGCCTATCATTTATATACGCAGGGGTGTCCCAAGCATTCTGTGTTAAGGGCCGGAATGCCGAACAGAGTGCAGGCAGCAGACCACAGGCATACTGAACATAACGGGAGATAGGAGAGAGAAATGTGTTCCTAAGAGCTATGGGAGACATGGGGTGAGAAGCAGTGGTGCGCGCAGCGGTGAGCGTACCGCGCATTGAACCTGGCTACCCGAGTTTGATTCTGGAGAATAGAGAATAAAAAAAACCCAGCTTGCAGCAGGAGTGGAACTTCTAAAAAAGACCCTATGATGTGTTTTAATTATTAATTCCGCAACTTCTGTCACTTTGGGTTTAACTCGCACGCGAGTTTGAAGCTCTGTTGAATAAAATCATCGGCTTACCTTGATGACAAAGTAGCACCAGGGGCTGTCCCGGCTCCCGCTGTCTTCGAGCACCAACGTGAAGCTCCGGGCCACTTTAGCGATGACGACCTCCAGACTCTCCCTCCAGAGACCTCGCACCAACACTCCCTCCTCCAGGTACGCAGACACTGGGCCACAGAACAGCGCTCAGTCAGTGGCCATGTTCACATTTGCCCGTCACCTTGGAATAATCGAGTAGGTCCACAGGCAAAATTGTTCAGTACAGCCATGGTTGTATTTTTGACGACGAGATTAACTCCTCTGCCCGTCAACCCTGGCTGCGTGCATGGCCGGAGCAGAATTGCTAGAACCTGAGCCGTTCCTCCCCACCCACCACTCTAGCTGTCAGGGTGCGTGTGTGTGTGTACGTTGAACTTCTTTCGCACCGCACGTAGCCAACCGTACTAATCGGAGGTGCGGGGGAAGGACAGCAAACTAAACACAAAACGGGGTAACACGAAGCTGTCCACCGGCCCCACGTTCGTGTGATCACGTTTGCGTTAAAATTATAAAGGAGACTTCACAATTATTTCTGAACTGTTGTGAAAAAACCCACGCAACACAGCTTGATCGAGGCACACACCTGCCTGCAGCTCCTCCTGCGACATCATCTGAAACAAACAACAGCGGGGTGCAGCGTTAGACAGGCGGACTGCATATGCACGTATTGTTCAACGCAAACATTTATCCATTAATTTTTTCCCCAAAAAATATGAAAATCAATATCCGTATACATGCATCACCTAATGAAACTACGAAGTGCTTTTAAAAAAAAAATGGTTCCCTTAGACAATGAATAGCTGAGGCTTTTCTTTCTTCTCGTGTTGCGAAGGGGGAATGTTGCACCACAAGACTGAGGGGATGGCGACAACTTGGGGAGGCATTCGTACAGCAGTGGATAGATCAAACCTGACGATGATCATGGAAGAAGGCGGTGACCGATAACGCAGACAGGAATCCGAGTTGCCCGTTACAGCGAAATGTAACGGTAAGGAATAAGCAATTTGAAAATACAAAATAAAATCCGAAATTGGCACCTAAATATCCACCATCTGATATCTACAAAATGTTTATTTGAAACGCATCCAGAATAGACTAGACCGGTCCATAACACCAAAGCATCTACAATCAAGGTTTTTTCCCGGCAAGGCCCTTGCCGAGCGAGAGAAAATGTGACAGATATTATTTTTACTGGGTTTTGTTGGCCATTTGGCATAGACCTTCGGGAGTAGAATCGTTCATGGAGTGTTCGCATTGAGATTGACGAGAAGCCAGTCAGGTGGTGCGGCAAAGTGACGCGGCTTCGTTTAAATCCAGGTCAAGGCAAAGGTTCTGCGTGACTTCGCCGCGTAAAGACGAGGAAACAGGGCCCTGTTCCGCAGAAAGGAATGCCGGTTACAGCCATCTCTCGGAAAGAGTAAACATATGTTTTGAATTTACAAACTTCTTTTTAACCCGTCTCCATCTAAAGAATCATCCGTCAGCGCCGCATTCACAACTATTTACTCATAAATGAGAAAGATATCGCCAAAACGATTCGCCGTCAATATCAACTGTTGTAAATTATTGTTAAAACTTGAAAGGAAAAAAAATCCCACCCAAGTGGCCTTAAAAAAAACAATGGGCTCGGCAACGTTGTTTCATTGTCCTTGCGCAACAAGAACGACGCATATCTACGACTCCACTGCAACGGAGGCAATGAATGGTAGGTAAAGGTGCAGCCCTGCAATTGCTCGCTCACACTACTGCTGGCGGAATGGCCTCCAGTAGAGGAAGCTCTGGAGGGAATTCGGTCTACTCTTCCACTGGCCAGAGGCGGGAGTGCCCGCAATTAACAAACCGTGCCCAGTGTTTAAGCTGCGCCGCCGCAGTTGTAGCGTACGCGCTTAACTCGAGCGTGCCACGTCTGCACTGCAAGTCAGGTGTCCTAACCGTTACGCTGCTGTGGCAGCTCCCATTCGCCTGTGTCCCAGTTAAATAGGTTGGCTTACAGCCCTGGTGTCGTGACCTCCCGACCTACGTGTGTGGGATAGCGGTATTCGGAAGACATGCGATACCCAAGATTACACTTGCAAACAGGCACCAGTCGCTGGGCCACTTCTCTGAGCTCGTTCTGAACATTTCCGCATAATGCACTGTGGCAGTGACATCCTCTTTTTTCAGGGGCAGCAAGTAAAAAAAATTATTAGGCACTTTATTTTCCCATAATGTACAGACCCGCGAAAAGTGATCCATGTAATGTCATGCAAAGTTGCAATTAAAAAATCAGTGTTTTAACATAACAACTTAATTGCATTCAAAGGCAATTACATCAGCGCCCAAATATATATGCAGGCACGCAGCGAGGGGACGTGTGGCAGGCTACGGCGTAACCCATGTGCTTCACGTCATAGCCTTGCCCAAGTACGAATAATTTAAATGTATAAGCTCCATTGTGTTGATGTAATGTGTAAAAGTAGTCCTGCAGCAAAGAGTTAAAACACTTCTAAAATTAAAGTGGAGGGACATCCTTATGATGGAGCCCACTAAGAATGTCCTTGCCACTAACGAATGGTAATCTAGGCGCATTCATTTAACATTCCCGACTCCACTGATGAGAGCCAGGGTTGCAACTGGTCCAGAGATTTGCTTGCTTGAAGAAATGCTGATAGATAATATTGGTCTAGGAAGGTAAGGGCTTAGCAACATGTGGAGTGTATTGGCACGTGGAGACTCAAACCAGATTTGTGTTTATATTTGCTTTTAATAATGAATTTATATCGATTCGTAAGCTTCATGACACGTGCATCCAGTCGCGTGTGGGAATTGATGTTTTATCTGTGTAAAGTATATGCAAATTATATGCTGTTATATTTAGGCTAATGGAGCAAATAAGAAGGTACTGCACAGTAAATAAGAAACAATACACATTATAAACATGTCAAGAGGCAGCCCTGCAATGCTTCACTCACGCCACTGCTGGTGGAAGGGTCTCCACTAGAGGGGCCCCAAGAGAGGGCAGTCGGCCTACTCTTCTACACTGGCCGGGCGTCTTGGAATAGGCAGCAATGCCCACACTTTACCCTACCACAAGCGAGCTGCCAGTCGACCAACTATGGTGTGGACAGAGGGGGGGGTGACCTCTGGGTTACAAGTTCAGCGTGCTGACCACTACTCATCACAACACGGGCAGCGTCCGTACAAAAAAAGGGAATTAATTCTTAAATCGAATCATGGCGCTAAATTTCAACAATTAATTTGATTGCTGGTGTAGGTGGGGGGAGGGGCTTGGGTGGAGCCACGGCAGTTCCCACACTTAACCCCACCACAGGCAACAGCACAGCAGCGGGCTTCCTACATAGCACTCATTCATTGCACGAGGCAGCCAGAAGCAAAAGTGCAAAGAGAAAAATGGTCCGGGTTTTTTTTTTAGTTTTAACAGTGCAGTCCCCGGAACCGCTCACCGTGTTTTACCCGGTGCTTCTCAACATGCTCTGCTAACGTGTCCAGTTAATTAATTGCAAACTTTACACAGAAATGTAATTAAGATTTGTATTTTAAAAAAACTTGAGGTTTCACAAATGTATAAAAGGGACATTTATTTTGAACAGCATTAAAAACCGCCCAATTTGTCTTCCACGTTGTCACAGATGTGAGTGGCAGCGAATGAATAATAAATGTACTGTGTTGGCAATGAAAAACGAAGTGTTTAATTTTCTCATTTACAGAGCACATTATTATCATGTAAGTAAATCAATGATACCGAATTTTTCAGTGTTGTAACTACTATAAACATTTTAAATCCAACTGCACAGCAGGCAGCAGACATCTGCTTCCTGAGCAACGAAAGCCTTGCAAGGGCCATGTTGTCTCAATTTAATTAAACACGCGTGTAAAACACAGTTTGATTTTATTACATTATTAACAAATTAATAGGCAATTAATCAGCCATGAGATTGCACCACTTTCAAAAAATTAATTTCAGACAGCACTTATGTTTATGTGGCCGTCTTTACGATCACGAAAGAGTGTGCCCGAGTTAGCCGCAAAGTGGGGGTGTTTATTCCACGGGTGGGAAGAGGGTAACTTTAACAATCAACACAAATACAAAAGTCAGATGACCACTCGTTTAGAGAGAGCCACGCACACACGCGCGCGAGGCAGACATGCAGGGGGAAAAGAGGTGGCTCTGGATTTAAAACGCAAAATCAGTTGTCACGAATTGTGTTCTACATTCCATTTACCGTATTCTCCGGATCGTCAGGCGCTTTGGAAAATACCAAAGCAATGCACCCTTTGGGTTCCTTTTCAAGAATAAGAAAGAAAAAAACCCAATCTGGAAGATGCAATGTCCCGGAAAAATAGAAAAAAAAACGGGTAACATAAAGTTTTGAGAAATAGAGTGTACGCTGGGTAAAAAAAATGCGTCTTACTTAGCTTTGACAATTCTATAACCTTTTTAGAGTTTGTGAATAAACATTATGTTGGCACAAATAAGAGCAATTACTTTCTCTGGGAATGAATATTAAGTTTTCAGCAGCATTTTAAAAAAATTGTGAAGAAAAAACGCACGTTTTACTTTCAAATTTAATAACTATGAAATGCGTACAGTTGAGCACAATAGATTAAAAAAATGTGTATTCCACTTGCATTAGTAGACCATGAAAAGGGGGGGGGGAATGAATAAAATGCATTGGCGACAGAAGGAGAGGCCCCCTTTAAACCCGATACAGCGAAGCTAAGAAATGAGTTTTCCAGCATTTACTTCGTATTTAGATACGCCGTTTAATGCGCCACCCGTCATTTTGTCAGAGCCGTTTATGCTTTCGTTAACATTTTAATCAACCGAATCGTGGGGAGAGGTCGGGGAGCACAGAGAGCTCGGGTGGTGGTGGTGGTGGTGTGGCCGGGGGCGGTGGGTCTTGGTGGTGGTGGGGGGTTGGGAGAGAGGTGGAGGTAAGGTTGCCGGGGTTGTGGTGAGGTAAAAAGTCGCCGACTTCTCGTCCCATCAAGACTAAGGAGAAAATTAAACAACAGTAAAAAAATGTAAGTGGCCAGGAATCGAGTTGCACGTTCCAACGCAAAACCCCATTCCTCGCCGGTTTCAGACCTCTTGTTACAAGTGTACGGCGAGGGCTTTTGTTTTTAACAATTAAAGAACAAAAATGCTTTAGAGGCTAAATCCTGAGGCCTGATAAGAAATCTTTAAATCAGCCCGGGCCGCAAAGCAGCAACGACAATTAGGGAAAAGGTCGAGTTACCACACTTGCAAAACGTGCATTTGTATAGCAGTGGAATATACGGCAAATAAACACAATTTATATTTACATCATGAGGCCTCCTTTGCCAGTACCAAAATATAATAATAGGTTTTTTCCCCTTTTTTCTGGCAACAAAACTGAAACCTTTTTACAAGGAATCATGTTTACATTATCCACAATACCGGGAAGGTCAGAATGCATGATGTAAATGCTTACTCCGAGCCCTCATTACTCTGATCGTGCGTTGTCTTTGAGTTGTGCGTCGTTTTGCGTCATTTAGTCGAACACCGTATGGGACTAGGCTCTAAGGAAAGCTGTCTCTGGTGTGGGCCAATCCTTTTCAAGGACAATGCATAAATTATCAGAGTATTATTTTTGGTTTGCATTTGACCGCAAGTATTGTGGTTAATGTAAACATGATTCCTTGTAAAAAGGTTTAAGTTTTGTTGCCAGAAAAAAGGAGAAAAAAACCTATTATTACAATTGATATTCATCGCGTAATCTGCAAGGCTTGGATTATCTCACGACCTCGGTTGGCACGTTGGCTGTCCTCCCGGTAGTATCCAGTCAAGGGTGGACCACGCCGGCACACGTGCGGTGACGCGGTACGTCGGCGCATACCGTGTACGGAACGCCGAGAAAAAGTACCGGGCGTGAAGCCACCGTGGTTCAAAAATTAATTTATTTGGTTATGGTTGATCAAAGTCACACAAGCAATCTTCGCCACCGACCCAGTAAACAGTTGACGGTGGAAGTTGGCCCAAAGTCAACCAACGTTGGCTCAAGAACAGCATGTTTACTGGATAACGCTTGTGAGCCAGTAGTGGAAATTCCACATTGCTATGGTTGGGATAATTCACTCCACAGCAGCACAACAACTTTTGACAATGTAGTACTCATTTCACCGACCTCGGAGGGATGCAACACTGAAACCACTTGATTGGGATTTTAATTTTTGACGATTTGAATTATCATCCAGATCATAGTACAGCTGGTTATAATATCATCATGAGCATCATCATCACAGCCATGATCAATTCACTGCTGGATATACAAAATGTAATTTTTTTTATTATATATTGAAATGAAATATATACAGATGCTTTCAAAATTGTCCAACTGTAAACTGTTCCGAGCTAAAGACACTGTGGGGTTTTATCCGATTGCACCGAGGGACAGAGTATTAACAACGTACTGGATGTATACACTCGCAACTTGCTCGGTCATTTTTGGCGGCTTTGATTTGCTTCCACCTTGACAATAAATGCAACGAGGTTATTATTTTTATTCTGCTTGCAGTGGGTCAAGGCTTTCCTGGAAGCAACCGCTTTTGATGTGCTACTCTTAAGAGACAAACGTTTTCCATCACAGTTTGATGAAATAAAAGTGTGACATCACTCACACGCGTACGCGCCAAACGTACAAAGAGTGGCGAGACAGCGACGGTGATGACGATGATGAAAGAAGCGTGAATTTTCCAAAGTTTTGGTCACAAGGATCTTTCTTTTTCAGTTCAAAACCCGAACCAACATAATTCCGTCAAATCATTCCACCTCCGTTTTTTTAAACCACAAAGTAAAATAATATTTTTTTTTGAACGGCATCGCAGAGTAAAACTTCTGAAATGTTTGCGAGAGTTCAACATGAAAAGGCCACGTTTGTTCCATTTATAATCCACTGACATGTACGAGGCAATGCGCGGGTAATAACGTTAACATTTCTCATATTAATCCATCACTCGCGCCTATTAGTCTACTCGCGTTTACAAAATATTACTTCAGCACGACACTTCGGATTTCGTGCAACGGTCCTCATGTCCATCATAAGCCTTTTTGAAACTAACTTGCATGAAAACGTTTAACCATCCATTCGAATACACATTTGATACATACAGAATTTATATATACACACACACAAACACTTTACCATAAACGTCGTCTTCAACAAGATGACATAAAAACGCCGAGAGGGCCCAACCGCATGAAAGAACGTCTCTGTGAGTTGCAATACCCACCCACCCTCCCGTCCGTTTAACTGCAGATCAGCATACTTAGGCGGTTTAGTTTTAGCCTCCGATACGCAAAAACCCGAAGATCTGCAAGGCAACAGGACAAAGGTGAAACGGTCAAGTTTAAAGAACCTAGCCCACGGCCATCGGCAGCTCCAGTCCCTCCCCAGCGCCCAACGCAAACCCAACCAACCCCACGGCCCCACAGCCCGGCTCCCACTTGTCTCCAATCTACACGAAAGGGGATACATTGAGTGGAGTCTCTGGAACCAAGGGTGCTTGCTGGGGTCACGCGCCATAATTGCGCTGTCAGTCTGTCGGCGTAACGCGACCCCCCCCCCCCAGCCCTTAGCCCGAGCGCCGGCGCTGACCGGACACGGCGAGCCAGCAGCCCCAGCCGCGATTCCGTTTCTCCCGCCGGGTTATTTTATTTATTTTGTTACATTCATTTCCTCTGTTTTGGCCGTTTATAAAGAGTTGTGTTTTTGCTTCTTCCACTCACAATGTGAAAGATTTGAAGGCAATATAAATTTTTCTTGATTTTTTTTTTGATATATACATTTTTTCTTATTTCCTTCCCTCCTTCAACTGTTTCTTGTTTCTTGTTTGTCACAGACATGCGCTGAGCGCCACTGCCCGAGTTCCCACTCTCTCGAGACATCTGTCATCTTTTATTGCAGCCATTCTCAATTCAACTGGACGGAGGCCTTCTTCACGCCACGGGGGCTTGTCTGACCATACTTCACCACGCTGGTCAGTGCAGTTTCGTGAACGGAGTTGGGGGGGAAGACCTCTTGTGATATAAGCTGCTGTTAGCCGTGGCTGAGAATCGAAGTCGGGTCGCCAGGTTCATAGCTCAACGCCCTATGAACCGTATTTCTCTCTGTTGTAAAGAATCCTTTACTCATGAGAATTCAACCGAGGAGAGTAAATATTGAAACTGGTCGCAACAATGTGCATGGCCTGTTGAAATCTCAATGTTGAAGGATGATATCTGCCAGTGGGATTTTTATACAAAGAAACAACTCTCTTGTAAGCCAGCAAGCAGCCCCGCTTCCACGGCTACGGGGTGCGGCAGAGGGCCTCGCCAGCCGATCAACGCCAAGACACACGGCCGCGATTCACGGTGGAGCACCGCTTTCCTCTCCCGCTGATTTGCAGCGGGGCATTGTTTTCTAAGTTACGACAACTTTAATAGTAACTTTGGTTCCAAAGTTACCTGACCTCTGCATCACAGCCCGCCAGACAACAGTGTGGGGTGAATTGGGGTTATAAGCAGAAACATGAGGGACTCATTTCGCAGTGGTGAACAAGCATCAGCCAAGCAAGCCTTGCGTCTCCTGTTACTAACACCACTGTACTCACTACATTAAAAAAAATGTACTGTAGCTGGTAAACGACTATGAGGCGATGGCCCATATTAAGAAGGAAGGGTGAGTTGTAAAGTATTGGAGACGACATATTCGGATTTGGTGCCTGAAAGAATGCGAATTTCAACATAATTGATTTACAAGTGGCTAAAATGAGCAAGCAACAAACCTTTCAATACTACTCTTTTAAATTCCATTAAAAGTGTTAAACTCTGAGAAATTCCTAGGTATCCATTGGAAATCCCAGCAAGAATTTAGTGGCAAAAAAAAACATGAACTGTGAGAAAGGAAAAGCCTACGGGACACTAAAAAAGTTAAAAGTGAATAAAAAAAGTTTAAAAACCAAACTGTTTAACGTTGAATAATTTTAACGTTTCAATTGAAATATATATAGATCAGATAAGCACTGTGCCTGCTAAAAGAGTTACACTCATGTCTGCCACTAATATGATTCCATGCAGTTGATAAATTATGAAACAGATGTAAATGTGGAGTGCACCGAGGTGGTCAGGCTCCGGTTTACTCCGACACACCCCCATCTCGCCATGGCCCGACAACTCCTGCTCCAGCACAACACTCAATTAAACCGCTTTTGAAACCTGGAGTTAAATGTAGGCCTTGACATTTGGGGTAATTATAGGGTCAGGGCACCTTTTCTCCCCCCACTTGTGTCTATCCCCCCCTCCCCCACCACGCTTCCCGCGCTCACTTTACCAAAATCAACCAGTGATGACATATGCCCAGGTCACAAGATCCAATTCGGGACGTAAATCACCCGTGAAGATCTCACTGTCACAGCAACACAGACGCAGCAACGCTCTCGCAGGGCTCGTACGTTGGCAGCGGCGCGAACCGCCGCGCGGGATGCCACGGGAGAGGGTCCCGTCGGCCTCGAGGTCGCCGCTTCAGCTTCTCGGGAGGCGGTTGAAAATGTGCCAAGTTACTGAAATCAGCGCAACACCTCTGGCCCACGCGGCGGCAAGCTTGGGTACGCCACGGCGAGAGCGGATTGGCGGGTCGCAAGTGTTGGCACTTCCACCTCCTCCGAGACATCTCGCTAAAGGATTGACTAGTAGGCCAAATACCCACGACAGTGGCTCTCTCGCGCTCGCTCTCGCACAAGGGCCTTCTACCAGCAGTGATGTGAGGAAGGCATTGCAGGGCTGCACCTTTACCGTTACCACTTTAATCCAGGTTAAAGTAGGGGCTCTGTTACAAAAAGTAGTTTTGTTATCCACCTTCTACTGCTGTAAGCAAAGAGTACTTGTGAAGAATACTGATTTTTTTAAAATATATGCTTCCTTCAAATGTGTAATAGTTTGAAAGTGTTTTTTTATTTGCACAAATATATGAAAAAAGTGCAATACCGTCCAGGCCCACCAGAGTGCATATGCACAGCAAGTCAATCTATAAGCTGCAGTGTTATCAAACTAGAAAGAAGGTCCAGATCTGCATGCTAAATCACCCACAAAGCAACACAAAAAATGATTGTGCCTCACCGGGAACCGACGTTGCCGACGGCTATCGGGCAAAAATAAAATGACCAACGGAGATTTTCGGAACTCACATCCAGTGCTCGTTCTCCATAATCACAACACTTTTCCGCCACCCTTAAGGACCGTGATGACCTTTATAACGGTGACAGTTTCAGGACGTTGCATATCACAGTGAAGCAATTGCATATCACAGTGAAGCAATGCCTTTTTAAAGCTGCCTCTGATACAACACCATAGCTACACACGTTGTGAACGTACTATTGTAGACTCGTAATTAAACATCCCACAAGAGAAGGTGTTGCTGAACCCTTGACAGCACTGACAGCCTGCGCAGCTCTCAACGGCTGACCGACCAAAAAGAAGGAGCGCGATGCAACACATCGGAGGGAGGAGAGAGACACGCGATGGACACCGCAATCAGAGCCGCTCCAGAGTCAACGCTTTGATTTCAGGGCACGGGGCGGGGAGGGGGTTTCCCCACCGCTTCCGCAGCCGACTAAACGCAAACCTGCCCAGAGAGACGACACGAGACCGGTACCGACAGCCATATGCCGTGCACCTGCGCGCACAGCCTCGCGGGATGACTTAGCCGACCGGGGGATCCTCGGCGGGGCCGGGAGAAGGCGGACGCCCGGCTCGGCGGGGTTTAAAAACACAAAGCCCTCCGGCGGCGGCAGAGGTCGTTTCCCCAGAGCGGTCCGCGAAAAACAGCGTGGCAGGGCGGCACTTTGTAGTTGAACTCCGCACGAGATTCTCCTCGCCGCTGCACGGGGTCATGCGAGGGACCACGGCGGCATCGTTTGTCCCCTCGTCGTCAACGTCGTCAAAGTCGTCGTCAACGTTATCAACATCGTCGTCAACGTTGTCATCAACGCTGTCGTCAATGTCGTCAACGTCGTCGTCAACGTCGTCAACATCGTCGTCAACGTCGTCGTCAACGTTATCAACATCGTCGTCAACGTTGTCGTCAACGTCGTCAACGTTATCAACATCGTCGTCAACGTTGTCATCAACGTTGTCGTCAATGTCGTCAACGTCGTCGTCAACGTCGTCGTCAACGTCGTCGTCAACGTCGTCAACATCGTTGTTATCGTCATCAACGTCGTCGTCAACGTCGTCAACGTCGTCAACATCGTCAACGTTGTCGACAACGTTGTCATCAACGTTGTCGCCAACGTCGTCAACGTCGTCGTCAACGTCGTCAACATTGTTGTCATCGTCATCAACGTCGTCAATGTCAACGTCGTCAACGTCGTCAATGTCAACATCGTCAACGTCGTTAATGTCAACGTCGTCGTCAATGTCGTCAACGTCGTCAACATCATCGTCAATGTCGTCAACGTCGTCGTCAATGTCGTCAACATCGTCGACAATGTCGTCAACGTCGTCAACGTCGTCAACATTGTCAATGTCATCGTCAATGTCGTCAACGTCATCGTCAATGTCGTCAACGTCATCGTCAATGTCGTCAACGTCATCGTCAATGTCGTCAACGTCGTCGACAACGTCGTCAACGTCATCGTCAATGTCGTCAACGTCGTCGTCAACATCGTCAACGTCGTCAACATTGTCAATGTCATCGTCAATATCGTCAACGTCATCGTCAATGTCGTCAACGTCATCGTCAATGTCGTCAACGTCGTCGTCAACATCGTCAACGTCGTCAACGTCGTCAACATTGTCAATGTCATCGTCAATGTCGTCAACGTCATCGTCAATGTCGTCAACGTCGTCGTCAACGTCGTCAACGTCGTCAACATTGTCAATGTCATCGTCAATGTCGTCAACGTCATCGTCAATGTCGTCAACGTCATCGTCAATGTCGTCAACGTCATCGTCAATGTCGTCAACGTCATCGTCAACGTCGTCAACATCGTCGTCAACATCGTCGTCAATGTAAACGTCGTCGTCAACATCGTCGTCAACCTCGTCGTCAACCTCATCGTCAAAGTTGTCGTCAACCTCGTCGTCAACGTCGTCAACCTCGTCATCAATGTCGTCGTCAACCTCATCGTCAAAGTTGTCGTCAACCTTGTCGTCAACGTCGTCAACCTCGTCATCAATGTCGTCAACCTCGTCATCAATGTCGTCGTCAACCTCATCGTCAACATCGTCGTCAACATCGTCAACATCGTCGTCAACTTTGTCATCAATGTCGTCAACGTCGTCGTCAACATCATCGTCAACCTCGTCATCAACCTCGTCGTCAACCTCGTCGTCAACCTCGTCGTCAACCTCGTCGTCAACCTCGTCGTCAACCTCGTCGTCAACGTCATCGTCAACGTCGTCGCTCCTCACGCAGCAGAGTTGCCCAACGAAACCAAGGTTTAAAAATAATAATACATGTAGTATAATGTAAGGACAGCACTTATTGACTTCACATAGTGTACCGGTAACAATAAAACAACACTTCATATACAAATCAACCTCTAAACCCACTTTGGATTAGCTAAATCCTAACTTTGATCACCCAACGAGATGGCTCTATCCCGAGGGACCATTTTAACCAGCACCTGGGACAGGAGGTCATAGAAGGCATCCGACTCATCAGCCTTGCCTGCATTCAAGACAAACAAATACAATGACCCCCTTATCGCCATTAGACGTTTGGGTATGGCCACCTCTTCGAAGACGTTTGGTCTTTGTTTTGAGGTCATCCCCAGAAGAGGCCCTCGCAGGAACGAGAAGAACGGAACGTCAAAACTGAAATCCGACTCGTTAAAGAGAAAACTCGGATGCATCAAGCCGGGGACCCGGCGTGGTGATCCGACAGCTCAAACTCCAGGTGCACAAAACTGGTACAACTCCTCAGCGACGACGAGGGATTCACTCTCGACACTTGCTTTTAAGATCCATCATCGCAATACATCTGGGCCAGAGCGCACCGTTCCATTTCTATCACACGGCAGCGATTACAGTGCTGGGAAAAAAACTGTACTCGCATTACTTTTATATTTCACTGGCTTTTCTGCCCGTCCCAGGACGGGTGTATATTGCGGTAAATCTGAAACATTCAATAGAAACATTGTTCAGCTCATGATTATTAATGAAGGGGGGGAGGGTTGCCCCATGTGGAGTGACGTCATCCGCTAATGGTTATTGTGGAGGGGTGCGGCATGTGGAGTGGCACGGCCTTCTTGTTCGTTAGTATAAATTCCACGCGGGCATGGATATTAATGAGGGGGGTGGGCTCTTTTGAAGTGACGTCACGTACGGATGTAGCACTGTGCTGCGTGGATTTTTCACCGTCACTTTTTGTAAAAAAAAAAAGTCATATTTGAAGCGACTTTGCGTAATAAATTATTTCATTCAGCTCGACCTTCCTCTGCGTTAGTGTAAAAATCCACCCACTCATAAATATTAATGGAGGGGGGGTTGGGCCTCATGTGGAGTAACGTCACGCGCGGGACACACACATTCTTGGCTCATTATATTAGTATATAATTGTCAGTACTGTACACCACTGTGGTAAAATAACGACTACAGCTAATGGCACAATGAATCCTCACGCCCGACACAACTACGCAAGATAAAGACAAAGCCCAACAGAAGATTCAATCAACACATCAAACCTGCTTGCAATGTAAGCTGCAAACATTACACATGCATAGTACAATCGAATACTGCCGCAAACTATCATTTTACAATTGCATATTGCTTATTTATATAGGCACGATATCAATTACTTTACATTATTAGCAGCAGGCTATGCATAAGTATGCCTTGCATGTGCATTCAACTTTAGCCACCTTTGCATGAGGGTTGTCCTCTGGTAGCTATTTGATGAAATAAACACACGCATCATTGCGACGTTGGCAACCCGGTTCCGCACCTCGCCTCATCAGACTTCAGAAGCTCATCAGGTTTGAGCCTGCATAGCGCAAGGATGGGCGACCCTCATGAATAAGAACAGGCGCTGTAGGTTACTGCGGGGCTATATTGTCAGCTGAGGACGGTGCAGTGAAGCCTATTGCTGGACCGTACCCAGCTCTGACGTCGTTACGCAAGGCAGGTAGCCCCTAGGGCCCCCACGGCACGGACAGCTCCTCACCCAACGCCGACAGAGGGGTGGACACGTCGTGAAGCTGCGAGAGGCCTTGGCTGTGTTGCGATATAGACGCCGATGGTGTACACAACACAACTGGGGCACAGCGACAGTAACACAGTGTGGGTGCTATCTGTAATGCCACGACAAGTTGGAGTCTCGTCTACGTGTTACACTGATGATCCCGTTTAGCCGGTTGCCACTGAGCAGGGGGGGGGGGGGGGTGGGCGCTAGGGAAATAGTGTCGGAGCCACAGTGGCTAGGAGATGTTGACTACCTCGCCTGGTATGCAGGAGGTCGTGGGTTCGATTCCGACCCTGATGCCTGCTGCTGTATATTTGGAGTTTGCATGTTCTCCCCGTGGCCGCGTGGATTTTTCTCCGCGTTTTACATGATTTTGGCCGCTATAAAATTCCACGTAATAAGCCACTTCACTGGGCTACCATTTGTGGCCAGGTCGCGTCTGAAAAAGAACTGCGTAGCTCTGTGGGCCTTACGTGGTAAAATAAAAAAACACACAGTCGAGTTTAGGTGCATACGGTTACCTCGCCCGTTGCCAGCAGAGAGCCGAGCCGCTGCCTCAGCGCCTCGAGAATCCGACCGCCATGGCCGTTGCTCTCCCCCAGCTTGCATAGAATCTGTGGGGACCAAACGGCAGGAAATAAAACCGTTTAGCTCTCAACATTCACTCGCCCGCTGTAGTCGCGCGTTTACGCGGGGGTGTGTAGAAAGCAATGATTTCGGTTTAAATGTAAATATATTTATACGTTAAATATATATTATTTAAATAAATATATATTTCCCCTGATAATTTCACGATAATTGTTTTGCTTTGTTTTAAAGGTACACGTTAGCTCTGCTTTAAATACAAAAGTATGGAGTCTAATTACCACGAGCAACATTGGTGAAGAGGAAACGCTTTCAACTGCTAAACGTAATTACAGCTTAAAATCTGTATTTTAAATAACAACTCCACTCCGACCGTCAAAATTAGGAAATACCCTGCAGGTACCCTGGTGATCAATTTTTCAAGTAAGTGAAGAGATTAGACGTGAATTGCTTTAATAAGAACGGAGAGGTCAGCCACATCTGTGTTGCCCTTGACACAACGTCTTTGCGAGCCCTGGGAAATTACAGCGAACTGCAACAAGAACCCCAGAGGTATCTACATCTGGCTCGGTGAGCCATGGCCATTGACAAAGAATCACAACAATCCGATACAATTCCTTAGTCACGGTCCTCTGTGTGTTAGTGCACAAATTGTTGTGCATGTGTGTACTGTGTATACTACGGGGGAGCGGTAGTGCAGCGGTTAGCGCGCTGTACTACGAACCCGGCGACCCGAGTTCGAATCCCACTCACGAGCAACACCAGCGACGATTATTTGAACCGGTGCTGGACCTTTCCGAGGTCGGGTCAGCCTCCAATGAGTACCTGTTGCGGTATGTAAACATCAAGAGCGGGGAGACAAAGGCGGCCGGACGTGGTGCTGGCTACCCAACCGCTCTTGTGCCGTGCCGGCCTTCAGAGCCGCCCGCTCGCAGTACCTGCTCCAATAATCTGTTGAGGCTACAGAGGGGGGGATCTGTGTCTTTGTGCATATGCAGAATGTATGAATGCTCACGTCCGTATACTTGTCTATCTAAAGAATACATTAAGAAGGGGAAATCAAAATTAACGCATGACAATATCTGCTGATAGTTGTGATGTCCCACGTGCCGTCGATGTTTTTGCAACAAAATATATAAAATAAATATATTGGGATTTTTTTTTCCCCTTCATCGCGAAAACCCAAAAAACGGAGCGGCACGACGCTTCGCTGCCAGCGGCGTCGCCACGCTGCGCTGGCCACGGGGCCAGTGGAATCCCATTCTAGTGCTGTGTCGCAGAGTGCAGTGGAGCGGAACTCTACGGAATTGGTGAGCAAATTACGAGCTAGCTGTACGTGGGCTCAATGTGTTGTTTGTGGATATAGCAGGGGCCTTGTGAAGCAAAGTGACGTAACATCGCACACCGAATCACCATGGCGAACCCGCGGTTTCACGGACACACTGCGTATGTGAGTTTACAAACTGCACTCGTATTATTATTATTACTACGACGATGCCTCCTCATCCAGGGAAGCCTCACTGGCTCTCAAAGCTCTTTCTTAGGAGGGTCCTGCCAAGCTTGTGCAGTAGGAGGAGGGGGGGAGAGGCTGCTGTGTGACTTGCAAGTCATGTTTCAGCGTTGCGATGTTTGACCAAAATACCCGGTCAAGTCGTTGTAAACCCATGCATGACAGGGGGAGAGAATACCATAAAACTCTTCACAGAACGGCACCCGAGTTGGGACTCGAACCCAGGCCCGTATCACTGCGCCACCGCTGTGCTTTCGTACTTTGGGAGCACCTAAGCAGGTTTTGCTTCAGCAAGCGCCGAAGACGATCTTGACTTGCCCTGCTCGGTTCGCCGGTTGAAAGGTCACATTTACATGAACTCCCTTCACACAGGCAAACATTTGCCACTGATCCTGGACATGAATGTGCAATGCATGACTTGTTGAGTAGCCGCCAGAGAGTTAACAACGATGGTCTACATTCACGTATATTTAAGCACAATAATTAAAATAAGATAAAGTGTCTCTACACTTCTGCGAGTGTTATCTTGTTGCACTCCAAAATGTATTCAAAGGTGTGGTTTATATGTTGTGACGTTTTAATGCTATTGTTTTTACGCACTGTACAAGGGTGAACAAGTGAGAATAGGCAAAGGTGCAGCCCTTCAATTGCTTGCTCAGGCCATGCTAGCAGATGGGTCTCCCCAAAGGAGAAGGCTCTCGAGAGTGTTTTGGCCTACTCTTCCACGCTAGTCAGATGTCTTGGAAGAAGTGGGAGTACACACACGACACCCCACCACACGTGCCCTACCAAGAGGCTAGCTGTGCTGCGACCCCGTTACACCGCTGAGTCCAAAGAGACAGCGGGGCGAGTGGAAATGTTAAAACCTTCCACCGTTGTTTCAACTGCCGTGCCGGGAAATGGAATTGGAGCGACGACCTCTGGATTGCAAATCCGGCGTGCTAACCGTGAGAATGCTGTCCTTCCGCTGTAGGCCCCCCGCCGACAGCATACATACCTCATGCCTGCGACATTTTAATTTGTCGGTTTCGTTTCACGAACTAATCCTTCTGACGAGTGGAGACCGGCGGTTTCACTTCGCATTGAGCGGCGCCGCACGAGCGTTTGCCCGGCCCACCGACCTGCTCGAGCTTGCGGAAGAGCTTGAGGTTGTGGCCGGCGTGCGCCCGCTGCAGGTGAATCAGAGCACGAGCCGCGGCCAGCGCGGTGTGGTCGGGCCACGGCAGCGAGCGTGGCAGCAGGCGGTAGGCATCGTCGAGAAGCCGCTCCCCGGCACGACCAGGAGGCCCTCTAGGGAGAGGGGGGGGCACGGGGGGTGGGGGCGAACAGGGCAGCCACGATCGTCAGCCACAACAAAATAAATTAACTCAGCTACCAAAACTAAATGGCGCGACTTTACTTTAACACCTCTATGCCCGCTGGCTCGACCGAGCCGAGCAAGCGCGGGGCGCCTCGCAGCGCGTGTGGCTTTCCACCGGCGAGCCTTCGTGCCGAGCTGGACTACGCTGGCCTCGTGAGACGTCCGAATCTGGACTGGAGGGCCCAAGCGGGGCCGCGGCGGGGCTACCGGCGGCGTTCGCTTGCCGCGGCTTCGCTCGGCATGATGACGCGCAGGCACCGGGCCGCGTAGGTGCATCGACGACGCGTTCGCCGCGTGCGACGCGAGTGGCACAGCAGCTCCGGGCGCCCCCTGAGCGGTGCAGGGCTGCCTCGGCATGGCCCAGTTGCAAGTACAGCGGACAAAAGGGGTACAGCATTCGTTTCCTCAGGGGAGAGATGCTTCCACAATCAGTGGCGTTCACGTCTGCTGTTTTATTGTACAAATGTGATGTGCTCTTTATGATATATATGGAATGTTTATTTTGTATTTGGTTGTATGTTGTTGTGTTTATAAATCTGTGGGCCTTTGGTCCACATGTTAAACCGTTTAGAATCAACTTCGAGATGTAATGACATTTTAAACTTGGCAAAATATTGCAATCATGGCGATGCTGATCTCACTGTAATACAGCAACAGGAATACCACACCTAACAAAGTTCACTCACTCGGAGAGAGAGAATTCCCTAGAACAGCAGCAGAGCAAAGTATCGTGTTGCAGAATGGCCAGTCTGAGACATCGTGACCTTCCCTAAAATCCTTGAGGGAAAGTTTAATAAACTAAGTGGAGTCTGTTACTTTGGCTGACCAAGGGGCTTTCATGCAGGCCTATCAAACAAGTACTCAGAGCTAGGCCTCACCTAATCACAATACAAACGCCATAATTTTTTGTACATGCTCTAGAATAGTTTAAATCGTGTAGAAATACTTTAGACATCTGACGTCAAACTCACTGCACCCGAGAATGTGATTTTACTTTCAGGGGGAAAAAAAAAATTAATCACATTTTACTTTTAGAAGCCTCCTACTCACGTTGATCATCTCTTCATGATGAGGATGGGGTTTGAATTTTGGATGATCAAAAACCTGGATAGCACGTAGATAAGTCTCAGAAGGATCACCTATAACTGCATGAAACACGCCAATGTATTGTTCGGTTTTCTACTCAATGTGGCTAAATTCCAGCACTCAGAATGATAAATATCGCTTTGCCTCGTGCACCAATCTCATAGCGGAGTTCGTGGGAAAGTGCGCCCCCTGACTGCATAAAGGAGAGAGAGAGTCCATTGGAAAGGTTTTTTTTTCTGAAGTCCAGCGAAAAATCTTTTCTGGGGCCCCCAATCTGTGCCAAATGTGTCGAACCGCTCTGCGATTTCAAAATAGATGTATTTTTTGTCTCATGACATGACGCTGATAGCATCATTGGAAATTACATTTTATACAAAAGAAATTGCAAACGCCACAACGGAGTTTCGATAAGATTGATATTTCGTCAAACCACCTGTTTCCGCTGCAATGAAATCCACAAAGTTTGTCGTAATTTGCATCTGCCATGGCGCAAGACTCAGTCAAGCCAGAGAGGCATTCTGTATTGCAGGGAGGCCACGGTAGTCTGCTCCACCTCTGTGCTGCGAGCAAGGATCCCTTAGCCTGGAACGAGGCCGAAGTAAAGTTCATCGTCAGAGGATTAATAGCAGACAGCCAGAACATGCAGCTGCATTTGGACTCATAGGATTTGAGACGATGTTACCATGAATCAAGGGCGGAGTGATTAAAATATTCCACTTGGTTTGGGATCCAGTATTGCCTTAATAGAGACATACCATGGCAGAATATCACCTTGGAACAGTGCATGGTTTACTGCCTTTTGCACAGCCCCTATTAAACAGAGAATCCCATGCTTCAAGAGAAACAACGAGGTGTAGGCAGATATTCATCACGGGTTGGCGTGACAAAGGGTTGTACGATAATATCCTTAGCATAAGACATCGGCAGCTAATGACAAAACATTGTTTGTAAGCGTGAAGTAGCACAAGTTATGAATCAAAGCAACTTTTCATCGTTCTGACGTTAGCGATTGATGCATTGCATCGTACGTGTGAACATGTATTATATAAATATTATGCAAATCACGTGAAAATTATTAGCCTAAGATAAACTTGAAATGAGGCTAATGAAGAGAAGACAAATTTACGAACAAAAGACAATGAGAAACGATACAATAAACTGTCAACGAATCCTCAGTTGAATTGCAACCCCAAATAGTGACAAATTATTACAATTAACCAAATCTCTCAGCACTCACACTTACAAAAACAATACTCTCTGGTTCTTTCGGTAAAGTCACGTACATAGAAAAAATAATAAAAGAAAACAAGACGTTTTGGTTGCAACACAAAACGGCCGTCACCTGATGACGTCCATCACCTGATGATGGACGTCACCTGATGACGTCGGTCACCTGATGACGGACGTCACCTGATGACGGACGTCACCTGATGACGGACGTCATCAGGTGACGGACGTTTATGATTACCGAAAGAACCAGAGAGTATGGATTCCTGCAGTCATGAAAGCTTCAAATCAAGATTACAAAAATAATGTTAACAACACCACCATAAATCGTATTGTTATTATCTGATGAAATCATGAATCATCCACGGCCAATCACCACTGGATGAAGACCTCCACGAGCTGTGGCCATCCCTCATGGCTTCACGATGCAACAATCTACCCAACTGCAACTCCATCTCTATCGACGTCCTCTGGTACACATTCCACCCCTCTAGCTGCCACTCCGTTGGTCGTCTCGACCACCGGCCATCGTCACTTCTTTGTGACGTGCTCTGCTCAAGCCAACTTATTTATGTTAACCCGTCAAGGTGACGTCCTGAAATCACGGTGACGTCCTGAAATCACGGTTTGTGGCAGATATTAATCATAATACACGGCATACATTTTAATGTTGCTCGAACACTCTACGGCGGAGCTCCTCAAAGTAACTTTAAAACCTTTTTTTTTCTTTCTAAAGCTATTGTCAGGCAGTCCAAAAAGCCGTGCCTCGATGCGAACCTGCGGAAATAAAACCCGAATTTTTTTTTCCGGTTGGGTAAAAAAAAAAAAATCTTAGCGCTTCAATTTCTCGCGTGCTTTTCCAAGCGTTTCGTGTTGTCTTTTGGTGTTGCTGTTGTTTTGATCACCGAATGCAATGCAGCGGCGGCAGCGGCTCTCTTGAAGAAAGGACGATATACGGAGCAGGAAAAAAAAAGTCAGCCCGCCCATCCGCATTTCCAAAAACGTGGCCGGTGACCCCCATCGCGGGACGTTAAACAGCGAGGAGGTCAGACCTCTGGCAACGGGAGGCTGATCGGCAGACAACAACAAGCGGCGCGCCCCGTGTGTGAGATGCACACACGCGCACGCACACACGCGCGCACACACGGGGACCCAGCTGAAACAACGCAGCACTCCCAATTGCGCGCACTGCATCCTAACTCCAAAGTAATTTTTTTAATTTGGTAACCACCGACTCATTTCTGAAAAAAAGGAGGGGGGGGGGAATTAAAATGATTTACTAATTGCGTGCCGAGGGTAGTGGGGGCACGTAGGAGGGGCTGGGGGGGGGGGAGGAGGGTGGCGGGGGTGGGGGGGTGAGCAGCGAGGGATGGAGGAGCAGCCTGGGCTGGCTCCGTGAGCGGGGCTGTGCGGGCAGCCAGGGAGACAAACTGCAAAGCGACCTGCGCTGCTGCGCGCCATGCTTTCTGGAGCCCAAAGCACGAATCTTAATGAAGGACTGATGCCATGCAAATAATTGCATCATTAAGGTATTTGTAACATGTGGGAGTTATTTGGGGCAGAACAACGCGGCATTGTCTCGGAGCACAGGCCGCCGGGGCCCCGGCTGGGACGGGAGTCCCGGGCAGCGGAGGCTCGGCGGCGGCGGCGGCGGCGGCGGCTCACGCAGCAGCCGCCGAGCTCGAGTGATTATGAAGTCGCTCGGCAGGCATCAGCGCCGGTACCTGCGGCTGACCCAGGCCCTCTCGAGGGCATTAAACGTTTCACTGCCGACTTTGTTGCTCTGCGCAATTTTTTTGTTACAATGGCGCACATCTTAAAACCGCGCGAGTTTTTTTTGTTTTGTTAAAAAATATATATTAAAGTTTTCTGTTTGTTACTCACTGCAAAGCACACACGCTTTGGCGCTGTATCGTGACATTTCATACGAGGTCCGATTTATGCGATGGGTGGCAACTGCTTTTACATCAATTTCTGAGCAAAAAAATAATAATTTGCAAAAAATATATTGGTAGTTTTGGGGAATAAAATCCCCACCGAATACTGGCATAAACTACCTGTCGTCAATCACGTGATTAATACCCCGAGTATATTTACCAAATAAAACTTGTTCGTAAACATTTAGTGTGCGCACATGACTTGTGTTGCAACTGCATGGCCTCGTTTAAAATATAAAGTATTTACTTGCCTAAGAATACTACCTTGAAAGTGTTATATTTCATTTTTTTAAAATACACACTGAGCATGCATAAGCGGAAACAGAAGTGTCTGTTTTATAACACAGCGATCACAATTTAAATGTCAGAAAGGAGCATATTGAATAATAAGTGGAGTGAGTGTTTTT
Organism: Petromyzon marinus; assembly: GCF_048934315.1. NCBI lineage: Eukaryota > Metazoa > Chordata > Hyperoartia > Petromyzontiformes > Petromyzontidae > Petromyzon > Petromyzon marinus. The sequence continues at coordinate 15,093,933 of NC_133697.1, read as the reverse complement.
AGTGTTGATATCACATTCTCAGAGCGTCTCAATTACCCATTGTATAGTTTCGTATCCATGCTCAAAAAGAGGGTATAGTTGCATTCAGCAACTATTGTGTTACGTGGACTTTTAATCCAGTGATCTGTAAAAGCTGCTATTATCCATGACCACCTAATCAGCATATCATAGCTAACAGGATAAATGAATCTCCCAACTTCCCTTAACCCATTCAAAAACAATTTCCTATTAGCGCATTCTCTGGATTACATGACACTTTGGAAAAATAGGTGCAATGCATCCCAAACTTTGCTTAAAATGACGACTTTTTCTCCGGATTATCAGACATGTGTACCACCCCCCCCCCCCCCCAAACGTTTTCTTGTAAAACACTGGGGGAAAAGTGCATCTTATAATCTTTTAGAATACGGTATAAATTATCCTTATCCGTTGGCAAAAACACGCGAAGCTACGCAAACTAAACTAAATGTTCATGCAAGTTCTTGCAACACATTTGCATTGTTTGGGGAATCACAAAACATGAGATTTCCCAATCCCAACTCAAAAACACATGAGCCTTGACCCAAACATGAAAATGCGAAATTATATTGCTCGAAAGTGGGCTGCGTCCAAACACAAGCCCGCAGGGCGGTGACGCGTGGAGCACACGGCCTCCCGCAGTTCCTTTGTGCACCAGAAATCCCCGACTGTGGCCCGAAACTGAACCCATGTGAAAGGTGGCAAAAACAGGGGCAGCTACGGAATGTCTTGCTCTCGCCGCCGCCAGCGGAAGAGCTTCCACTTGAGGGAGCTCTCGTAGGTACATTTGTAAACACACAACTCTTATAAGCTCGGTTATCACGAGCCCTTCTAGAGGGTACTTGGCCTACTATTCCACGACGGCCTGACTTCATGCAAGAGGTGGTAGGGCCCCACACTCCACGCCACTGCCTTGCCACACTGGGAGGTTGAACCGGCGACCTCAGTCCAATGTACGCTCGCCGTTACACTGCTGTGGCAGCATCTGTCTTTTTAAAGAGATACACAGATGCGATTAATTTATTTTATTGACGTGCAAACGCAATGGGCAGGTGCCACTGCAATTTAATGAAAAACCTAAAACTTTTTTTTAAATGTCTCATTAAATCTCTCCTCTGGCCCGACAAGTTGATCTGACAAGGCTTTGCGTTGCTGTAAATAAACATTGTCTCAAAACACACAGACAGACAAAGATCAAAGATAAAGATCCCCCATATAGCCTTAACAGACTGTAGGGGCAAGTGCTGTTAGCGAGCACCTATGAAGGCTGGAACGGTACACGAGGGGGTGGGTGGCCAGCACCACGCCCGACCGCCTTTGTCTCCCTAGTGGCAATGTTTACACACCGCACCAGGTACTCATTTGAGGCTGACTCGACCTAGGGGAGGCCCGGGACCGGTTCAGATAATCGTCACTGGTGTTGGCCGTGAGCGGGAATCGAACCCGGATCGCCAGGTTCATAGCGCAGGGCGCTAACCGCTACACTATCGCTCCCCACACACACACACAGACACAGACAGACACACACAGACACACACACACAGACCCTTGAGCTCACAATCAACTTGGGAGTCCTCAGGGCCCAACTCTGGCTCAGAGCTGCATGTCATCCAATCGACAGATGCATTCGCAAAGCACATTGTGAAGTCGCCGTCCAGAATCAGGGACGATCGGTCAACGTGAAAGTCAAACACCGAGATAGCGAGACCGAGGCGCTGGTTGGACTTGAAGAAGCACCACTGGTCCAAACGATGATCTACGCCAAACATCAACTTGGGGTTTTTTTGTGGCCTCTGTTTTCGTTTTGCACTTAAGACGTTAACTTCATTTAACATCAAGTGCCGCGTTGTTTGGAGCTCCGTCTCGTTATAGTCCAGAGCCAGCAATTCCACGTGATATGTTAAGATACTTACTCGACCCTCTGCAGAAAAAAAAACACCCGTGCTGCCTATAGAGTTAAAAAGAAAAAACTTCTTCTGTGTCTGTCATTCAGCCCTCCCCCAAACTGTTAAACCAAATCCAATTTACATTGTGCAGGAACTCATGTTTCCTATTAGCTCTTAATGCTCTGTTTTCAGGTCACATAATTAGGAGTAAGCAAATCTTTGCGCAAACCCAGGCAGCCATTGCTCGCTCCAAATCTCTTCCAGGTGTCACCGTTGCTTTGGGCTCAAAAGGGGGGGGGGGCGGGAGGGCCGGGGGGGGGACAAAAGGGTGGTAGGGGGGCAGGGGCGGTGTTTGTGGGGGCCGGCCTGGGGTTGGCGGGGTTGGGCAAGGGAACGGGGGGACTCAAGGAGGTTTGCCGAGGAGCAAACTGGAGCCGAGCCTCTGGCCCTTCCTGTTGGCCGACAAGAAGGCAGATTGGGGGTCCTGATGGAGGTGGGGGGCTGGAGCCAAGCCAGGGGCCAGCCAACCGCAAAGCAACACCCGCCCGGGTAAACCGCGCAGCAGCCAACCGCACGCCGGGTCGGGCCGCTCAGGGCCCCCGATAGCCGTGGCCGGTGGGGGGGGGGAGTTTGGTGGCGAGGCATTTGATGGGGGGGTTTGCAGACGAGTCAACTGAAGTCGGATCGCAGCCACGGATCAGTTACCGCCCCGTTGACAATCTGCTGCTGGACGACGGCCTCCCCACGCCGCGTAGCTCGTGGGGGGTTGTTTGACCGTACCGCACCGCGCCGGTCAGGGGCCGGTGAGCGGAGAGGGGGGTGGTGCCGGCGGGTGCCGAGAAGCGGTGCAGAAGTCACTCGACACCGGAGTTAGAGCCGTGGCCGGGAATCCAACTCAGGTGGCCGGAATTATCGCACGACGCGTGAACCGCAGCGCGGCCGCTCCACGCCAAGCCCAGCGAGCCTCACCACCACCACCACCCCCACGTGTTGTTTATACCGTGCTTTCTGTGCTGTTCATCCCGAGGCGGCATAATGAAGGTGCATTTGGGATAGTTAACAAAACATAAACGCTGCGCTGGAATTCACTCTGCTTTTTGTCCACGTTTTGTGCTTTTACGTTTCTCTCTTCCTCCGTCACTGCCGCTAAGCTGTCCAATTCACGCACCCGCCCACCGGCCGACACATCCCACCATCATAGTCAATATCCTGCGTCTGTCTGAGGCATGGGTCAGCACGCAGAGCACTGCGCACGACAAACTGCTGCCCTCTGTAGTCTTATCACTCGAATCCAGGAAGGATGCCGCTTGGCCAACGTTTGCTGGGGTACTTTCTAACCTGCCTGCCATACATCCAAGTACGTAACACCTTGCCCGAGCACACTTCCCTTGACAAACATGCAACGGCATTACGCCTCGTGTAAAACCATCATCAAAGGCCATGATCGATAAATCCGCTGCTGCTGCTGCACGGAGGCACGCGTGCAGCACTTGCGTTAAGTTGAAACGACAGCCGATAGAGCGGCGAAGGAAGATCCTCTGTAATCCCATTATGAAGAGAAATGGACACCTCGATTCGGCAGCAAAAAGGGCGCTGATGGTCAGTCAGTCACCGATTGTTAGCTCTGCATCAGCAAGCTGAAACATGCAATGGACGGGCCAAAATCATAAAACAAGTAGAGGCATTTTACACAGATCTCTTAGAGAAAATAAACAATATATAAACCCACGGGCGACAGATACTTTTTTCAGATAAGGAAGATGATTTTCCAGAGGCCAGCGATGCCCTTTGCAGTATAAAAACAAAGAGAGTCCCCCCAAACCAGATGAAATAACTATGGACATCATCAAAGAAGTGGGACCAGCTGTGGAAACCAATTAGCTGACCTATTTACTAAGTGTTTACACAGCAATGAATTTCCTCCATTGTGGAATGATCCCTCAATTATTCTTCCGTTCAAAAAGGAAGAGATAACTCACTCGAACCATTAAAGAGCGATTAGCGTGTTATAGCGTGTAATCGCGTGTTATAGCGTGGTATAGCGTGTTATAGCGTGTTATCGCGTGTTATCGCGTGTTATAGCGTGTTATAGCGTGTTATCGCGTGTTATAGCGTGTTATAGCGTGTTATCGCGTGTTATCGCGTGTTATAGCGTGTTATAGCGTGTTATAGCATGTTATCGCGTGTTACAGCGTGTTACAGCGTGTTACCGCGTGTTATCGCGTTATAGCGTGTTATAGCGTGTTATCGCGTGTTATACCGTGTTATCGCGTGTTATAGCGTGTTATAGCGTGTTATAGCGTGTTATCGCGTGTTATAGCGTGTTATAGCGTGTTATCGGGTGTTATAGCGTGTTATCGCATGTTATCGGGTGTTATAACGTGTTATCACGTGTTATAGCGTGTTATCACGTGTTATCGCGTGTTATAGCGTGTTATAGCGTGTTATCACGTGTTATCGCGTGTTATAGCGTGTTATAGCGTGTTATCACGTGTTATCGCGTGTTATAGCGTGTTATAGCGTTTTATCGCGTGTTATCGCGTGTTATAGCGTGTTATAGCGTGTTATCGCGTGTTATCGCGTGTTATAGCGTGTTATCGCGTGTTATCGCGTGTTATAGCGTGTTATCACGTGTTATCGCGTGTTATAGCGTGTTATAGCGTGTTATCGCGTGTTATAGCGTGTTATAGCGTGTTATCACATGTTATCGGGTGTTATTGCATGTTATCGCGCGTTATAGCGTGTTATAGCATATTATCGGATGTTATCGCATGTTATCGCATGTTATCGCGTGTTATCGCGTGTTATCGCGTGTTATAGCGTGTTATAGCGTGTTATCACGTGTTATCACGTGTTATAGCGTGTTATCGCATGTTATCGGGTGTTATTGCATGTTATCGCGCGTTATAGCGTGTTATAGCGTGTTATCGCATGTTATCGGATGTTATCGCATGTTATCGCGTGTTATAGCGTGTTATAGCGTGTTATCGCGCACACAGAGACTGTGCGCTTGCCATGAACGTCGTAGGAAAACGAATGATGGAATTTGGAGAGAAATACCAAAACGTGTGAAGAGGATAGATTTAGCAAAGTCGTCCCCACCAGTGACCACATACACGGAATGATTCAGATCCAAAAACACGAATATAATCATATTAAACAATATAATTTACAGGCCATGTCAATCCACTACTGGATGAAAGCCTCCCACGGCATGTCCTAAATTGAGGTTTTTGACCGTTTCGTCTGCCGCGCCAGGAGATGTGATTGAACTGGGCCCTCCAGATTGCAAGGCCAGTGTGTTAGCCATTTGTATGTGCATGTTGAACTTCTTTCGCATTGTACCGAGTCAACAGGGATGATGCAGCAGCAGCGGCATCATCCCTGGTGTCATTGCCCATGCTAAAACGGTACTCCGTGCCATAGACAATCTGGTTACGTGAACAATCTATGCGCACAATAAGAAATAAAGTTTGCATGAGCACAATAATGTCACCGTGTAACTGCATAGCCGAGCATTTGCAAAATATAATTGTAAACATGTGCAACCACAAGCAGGTGCACACACAATGCTTGGGTGCAAAAATGCATCGTCTATTGAACGTTTAACAGATATTTTACGTTGCTTGTGCTAGAGTTTCACAACAATGCATTCCTCCACGTGTTTGGTTCCACTCCAGCAATTAACTTGTTTTTGGTTTTGCTAATAACGCTCACTGAGAGTAAGGAGACGAAGCTGTAAACACGTGCACCATGCTGGGCTAGGGTTTGTTATCACCGCGGGAGACCGTGAAGCCACCGGTAAAACTGGCCACTTGAATAATCACAAGCTCCACCTCATCGCCATCAATATTATCGTCGTCATCACAGCCAATCGACTGCTGGATGAAGGCCTTCCCATCTCTCTCGGTTCTGCACTGTAACAATTCACATAGTGCCCGCTCTGATTTCACCGCTCCATCTCAGCGCTGAACGTGTCCCCGTACACGCTCCATCCTTCGGCTGCCGCTCCACAGTCAGTCTCGACCACTTCAGCAGGTGCCGCATGTTACACAGGGCTGCTCTACGAATCGTGTAGAGATAAAAGCGCCACAGCTCTCGTCTGGAGCCAACGGAGGGCAGGACCAGGAATCAAACACAGCGGGAATATATTTCCACGCAGGTAATCGTTAGGCTCGTGCAAATATTTTTCTAAACATTACCTAGGAACACCAAAACGGAGCAGATGCAAAACACACATTTTTAAAGCTCAAGTATATATATATTGTTATTGTTATCCGCCGACACAATCTCGAGTAACCAACGCTACGAGGAATTCCGTCGCAAGGAGCTTGCGGTAATCTTAGCTGCTCCTCGCCAAGGAGAGCGAGGCCCACCGCTTGGCTCCTTCCACGTTCACCCGCGGCCAGAAACCCCCACGGCACAGCCCCGGCAGCGAGCTCCCCCACGACTGTGACAGCAACCCCCAGGGAGGGTGGCAGGGTGGTGGCACAGTGGTCGTCGCACTCACGCACCGCAGCAAGTACGGTGGGTCGATTCCCGACTCTGGCGCCTGTTCTGCGTGGAGTGTTTGTGTCCGTCATCTCCGCCTGTTCTGCGTGGAGTGTTTGTGTCTGTGATCTCCGCCTGTTCTGCGTGGAGTGTTTGTGTCTGTGATCTCCGCCTGTTCTGCGTGGAGTGTTTGTGTCTGTGATCTCCGCCTGTTCTGCGTGGAGTGTTTGTGTCTGTCATCTCCGCCTGTTCTGCGTGGAGTGTTTGTGTCTGTGATCTCCGCCTGTTCTGCGTGGAGTGTTTGTCTGTTATCTCTGCCTGTTCTGCGTGGAGTGTTTGTGTCTGTCATCTCCGCCTGTTCTGCGTGGAGTGTTTGTCTGTCATCTCCGCCTGTCCTGCGTGGAGTGTTTGTGTCTGGCATCTCTGCCTGTCCTGCGTGGAGTGTTTGTGTCTGTCATCTCTGCCTGTTCTGCGTGGAGTGTTTGTCTGTCATCTCCGCCTGTTCTGCGTGGAGTGTTTGTGTGTCATCTCTGCCTGTTCTGCGTAGAGTGTTTGTCTGTCATCTCCGCCTGTTCTGCGTGGAGTATTTGTCTGTCATCTCCGCCTGTTCTGCGTGGAGTATTTGTCTGTCATCTCCGCCTGTTCTGCGTGGAGTGTTTGTGTCTGTCATCTCTGCCTGTCCTGCGTGGAGTGTTTGTGTTTGTCACCTCCGCCTGTTCTGCGTGGAGTGTTTGTGTCTGTCATCTCCGCCTGTTCTGCGTGGCTTTCCTCCGAGGTACTCCGGTTTCATCCCAAAGTAAAAGAACAAAACACAGATACAATGTAACTGGTACTGAACGAACAGCACATTTCTCAAATCGGATTACACGTGGCAAAATCGCCCCTTACTGGAACACAACAAAAACTTGGCAGGAGCTAACTGAAAAAGAGTGTTGAGGCTCAGCGAGGCTTTCCTGAGCAAAATAGCAAAACAATAATAATACTTACTAACAACGGTGTAACGCCAGGTTCAGATCTGATCTATCAGTTGCAGAACCAGATCGCTCTCGAAACCGCACCACTGAATCGATAATCGTCTGCAACTGCTTTGTCCGCATCTGAGCTTGGCAGTTGCGCATCAAGGTTCCCGCGTGTGGAGATCGCTCGCGCGAGCGCCGTTGCGCTTCTGGTAACAGCTCTGTCCGTCTCCTTTGGTACTGTCAGCAACCAAGTTGCGCGCAACTGATGGCAGCCTCAGCTGTGGAAGACGGCTTCTGGAATTCGCTTAGCAGTGCACAACTCTGTCGAGCCCGTTTACTCTCTTCACGCGTGTGGGGTGGTTCGCTAGCGCGCTCAGATTTTCCGCGAAGCAGCAGCAGCGGATGGTGGGGGGGGGGGGGAGGATTTCGCTAAACTAAAACCGCCGCGAGGAGCGGGAGGCATCAAACTTCAGTCGGACCACATCACCCCCCCACCCCCCGGGCCCCGAATCGAAGGGGATCGTCAGGCGGCAGCCGCGCGGGCAAACGCCTCCGCCACGACGAGGCATCGTCAGGAGTCGAGTGCCGTTGCCGACGCACCGTCCGTCTCGCAAACCCAGGCGCTCGCGTGCGGGGCCGGGCGCCGCATCGTCGTCCCACCGGGGGCGAGCGCCTCGCTCAGCAACGCTTTGGGGGCTCGGCGCGCCGATGAAACCTGTCAGGTGGCAGATGTTTGTAATTTTCGCTAATATAGCCGCGGCAAAACGGCGGCGGTGCGGGGCGAGTGGACACTTTCGCCGGTATGTACCCGCGGTGCCGGCTCCAATCGCGGCGACCCTGACGCTCTCTGGCAACAGCGGCAGATGCGGAGTTCCCTCCCGCGCCAGCAGCGGCGGCGGCGGCGCGAGTCATAGCGCAGTCCGCTTCAATCAGCCTCTGCAGAACCCCGCCGCCGAAAACGCCTCTCGACATCGAAGAAGTTCACGTTGATTAATCGTGGGGGGCTGGGATAGAGCCTCACGGTTAAGAGCACTCGCCACTAAGCGCCCGTGAAACGCTAATGCCAATTGGGTGTCCAAATCTGCCCGGAAATTTTCTGCACGAATTTACAAATTTAGATTTGCCTTTCACCACCACCCCCCCCGCCCCCCCACGTAATCATAATTCGGGCAGCGGTGCAGAGCGGTGAGAGATGGTGAAGACTTGGAGAGAGACCTTCATCCAGCAGTGGATAATGCTAAGGCGTAAAGCTCTACGCTAATCTTGTGCAATATATTAGAGCTGGCACTTATGAAGACAAGGCGCTATTACCGATCTTTTTTTTATAAATACAATTCATGTCAAGATAGAGTATGCACCAGAAATACTAAATCAAGTCACTTATCTGTTGTATGAAGTTCGGTGAGCTATGCACCTGGACAGGTCCACGTGCTCAGTGATGTTATTATTCTTATTGTGACGTAGGCAGTCAAGTCGCAAATCGATTTCCGAGTTCATTGGCTGATGAAGTTTACGAAAGTTTGGGAGAAACGTCGCCATCCTACGTTGATGTTAAATTTGGTCGTGAAATTACTTAAGGCGCCAGCGACGAGTTTTATTGATCAACATTGGTCAATACATTGGCCCGTATAAATAATATTGTTGTAAAGCTTGTCGGGTGGTGGAGGGTTAAAGGCAATAATTTGGGCATAAAACTACACGGTGATATACAGTGAGGGAAAAAAAGTATTTGATCCCCTGCTGATTTTGTACGTTTGCAGTCTATAATTTTAATGGTAGGTTTATTTGAACAGTGTGCGACAGAATAACAACAAAATCCAGAAAAACGCATGACAACATTTGTATTAATTGATTTGCATTTTAATGAGGGAAATAAGTATTTGACCCCTCTGCAAAACATGACTTAGTACTTGGTGGCAAAACCCTTGTTGGCAATCACAGAGGTCAGACGTTTCTTGTAGTTGGCCACCAGGTTTGCACACATCTCAGGAGGGATTTTGTCCCACTCCTCTTTGCAGATATTTTCTAAGTCATTAAGGTTTCGAGGCTGACGTTTGCCAACTCGAACCTTCAGCTCCCTCCACAGATTTTATATGGGATTAAGGTCTGGAGACTGGCTAGGCCACTCCAGGACCTTAATGTGCTTCTTCTTGAGCCACTCCTTTGTTGCCTTGGCCGTGTGATTTGGGTCATTGTTATGCTGGAATACCCATCCACGACCCATTTTCAATGCCCTGGCTGAGGGAAGGAGGCTCTCACCCAAGATTTGACGGTATATGGCCCCGTCCATCGTCCCTTTGATGCGGTGAAGTTGTTCTGTCCCCTTAGCAGAAAAACACCCCCAAAGCATAATGTTTCCACCTCCATGTTTGACGGTGGGGATGGTGTTCTTGGGGTCATAGGCAGAATTCCTTCTACCTCCAAACACGGCGAGTTGAGTTGATGCCAAAGAGCTCCATTTTGGTCTCATCTGACCACAACACTTTAACCCAGTTGTCCTCTGAATCATTCAGATATTCATTGGTAAACTTCAGACGGGCATGTATATGTGCTTTCTTGAGCAGGGGGACCTTGCGGGCGCTGCAGGATTTCAGTCCTTCACGGCGTAGTGTGTTACCAATTGTTTTTTTGGTGACTATGGTCCCAGCTGCCTTGAGATCATTGACAAGATCTTCCCGTGTAGTTCTGGGCTGATTCCTCACCGTTCTCATGATCATTGCAACTCCACGAGGTGAGATCTTGCATGAAGCCCAGGCCGAGGGAGATTGACAGTTCTTGTGTTTTTTCCATTTGCGAATAATCGCACCAACTGTTGTCACCTTCTCACCAAGCTGCTTGGCAATGGTCTTGTAGCCCATTCCAGCCTTGTGTAGGTCTACAATCTTGTCCCTGACATCCTTGGAGAGCTCTTTGGTCTTGGCCATGGTGGAGAGTTTGGAATCTGATTGATTGATTGCTTCTGTGGACAGGTGTCTTTTATACAGGTAACAAGCTGAGATTAGGAGCACTCCCTTTAAGAGTGTGCTCCGAATCTCAGCTTGTTACCTGTATAAAAGACACCTGGGAGCCAGAAATCTTTCTCATTGAGAGGGGGTCAGATACTTATTTCCCTCATTAAAATGCAAATCAATTTATAACATTTTTGACATACGTTTTTCTGGATTTTTTTGTTGTTATTCTGTCTCTCACTGTTCAAATAAACCTACCATTAAAATTATAGACTGATCATTTCTTTGTCAGTGGGCAAACGTACAAAATCAGCAGGGGATCAAATACTTTTTTCCCTCACTGTAACTCAAAAACAAATATACACTAAAATGTAAGTATAAATATTAATATATTCTTGGTTCTTTCGGTAAAGTCACGTAGAAGGGAAACAATAAAATAATAAAAATATAAAACAATAAAATTCTCACGACGTTTCGACTGCAACACAAATAATCATCATCAGCAGGAAAATTTGCTGTGGTTTTCACACCTGATGATGATGGCTTTGTGTTGCAGTCGAAACGTCATGAGAATTTTATTGTTTTATATTTTTATTATTTTATTGTTTCCCTTCTACGTGACTTTACCAAAAGAACCAAGAATATGAATCCCTGCAGTCATGAAAGCTTTAAATAAAAAAATATAAATGTTAAGTTATTGTTAATTAAATGGAGTGTTAATTACGAGTAAATGTAATTCACCTTAAATAAATGCATATTGATTCCCTAAATGTATGCTCAACTTATTTCGTACCGTACATAGCCAACCACGCTAATCGGAGGTGCGGGGAAGGACAGCAAACTGATCACAAAAAGCAGTTTTAATCGAGTTTTCAATCTAGATTTAAAAGTGCATAGATGCAGTGGCTTCCTAATGTAGGTGCACATGTATTCTGGACATTCCCCATATGAGGAAAGGTTCTCCCAAAGGGCCCTAGAGCTCTGCTGGTCTCGAATCAATGCTGCTAAAATTGTGGACACCTACAATAATCCGTGGGATCGACGGACTGTGTGAAACATCGTTTGTTGATGTTTGTCTGTGGTGGGACACAATGAGTAATTCATTCCCTTGAATGGGTCCCGCTTGGAGAGGCGTTTGATCTACTGGACACTGGTGCAAAAGAGCTTAGGGGCCGTCCATAAATGACGTCACGAGATTTTGGAAGATTTTTTGATCCCCCTCCTCGTCACAAAAAGTCAGACCCCCCCTCAAATATGACGTCACAAAGCTCTGCCCTCCCCCCCCAAACCATATTTCCATTATAAAAATGAAACATGCTTCAAATTGCTTTAAACTATTGTCATTGTAGTGATTGTAGTGCATATTTAATGTGGCGCTGCACTCTGATGTTGTAGGAGAAAACATTTATTAAAAAGGTGTTGGAAAGCTGAAATTTAGCATAAAATTCATTTGAAAATATTCAACGTCTAACTAAAACTGCAGATGTTCAGAATATTATATTGAAATTATCTTATAATTATAAAATATTTAAAGTAATTATAACTATAAAAATAGTTGAAACTGTGTAGTAGAACGAAGTAAAATGGAGAGTACAATTATAACAATCATATATTAATTCCACAGAATGAAAAGCCCTGGCAGAATCATTAGAATCAAAATGTTTAATAACAATCAATAAAAAAATGATCAAAAATTATGCGTCTCCATTCTCCTATGGAGAAGCAAAATGCTCCTTCATGGAATAAATAAAAGGTGACCTTAGTCAATTTAAATAATCAAATAGTTAATAATGAAAATTAATCAAGATTAGTGTTATAACAATTCTATATTTATTCTTGGTTCTTTCGGTAAAGGCACGTAGAAGGGAAACAATAAAATAATAAAAATATATAACAATAAAATTCTCACGACGTTTCGACTGCAACACAAGCAATCATTATCAGGCGTGAAAACCACAGCAAGAAAATTTGAAAAAAGTGGCGGGTTTTTTTTAACGTTAGCACCACGGAGAGCGATTTGGCAGTTATTCAAATGGACGAGTCCATCTATTTTGATTTAAAGCTTTCGTGACTGCAGTAATCCATATTCTTAGTTCTTTCGGTAAAGTCACATCGAAGGGAAACAACAAAATAATAAAATATATATAAAACAATAAAAATTCTCACGACGTTTCGACCATAACACAAACGGTCGTCTTCAGGTGTGTTGGTTTGCATAAATTTATTCGACGTGACTTTACCGAAAGAACTAAGAATATGGAGTCCATCTATGTTCGGAAAAGAGGAGACGAAAATAAGTTGCCTCTGTGGTAGTAGTTACATTGGAGAAACCAAACGACATGTATCGGACCGCATTCGTGAACACAAAGCAGACCTAAAACACGGTAGGGACCAACACCTCGGCCGTGGCAGATCACTGTTATATTCAGTAGGCTCACATGATATTGACTTCTCCAAGACAAAGGTTCTCTGCAAGCCATCTGGCTACCATGAGAGATTAGTTCATGAGGCTATCCACATATACAAACACAGAGACAATTTCAACCGAGAAGATGGATTCTGGCTTAGCAATCATTGGAAGGATGTAATCAACCATTTCGAGTCTTAATTGATTGTTCACGCTTACGGTGGCTTTCAGACCGCATGCATTATTTTCGTCTCCCCCCTCCTCTTTTCCGAACATAGATGGACTCGCCCATTTGAATAACTGTCAAATCGCTCTCCGTGGTGCTAACGTTAAAAAAACGCCACTTTTTTCAAATTTTCTTGCTGTGGGTTTCACACCTGATGATGATGATTGCTTGTGTTGCAGTCGAAACGTCGTGAGACTTTTATTGTTTTATATTTTTATTATTTTGTTTCCCTTCTACGTGACTTTACCGAAAGAACCAATAATATGAATCCCTGCAGTCACGAAAGCTTTAAATAAAAAAATAATTCTAGATTTATTTAAAGTTGCGCATTTTGATGTGACATCACATTTCTCAAACCTCCCCCCGCCCTCGTCACACATCGTCACAAATGTCTGACCCGCTCCCTAGGTGTGACGTCATTTATGGACGGCCACTTAAATTTAACACGTAGTAGGCTTTCGCGACCAATATGATTCATAATAAAGGTTTTTAGGTTAGATCGCGTAAGTATATAAAATGTTGTGTCGTAACCCTCCACCACCCAACACAGCCAATTAGTAAGGGATTTGTCACGTAAACAAAACGCAAATTAGTTACTACTTTGGACCACCGGTGTGTTGGAGAGTAAATCGACAATATTTACAATTTGAGTAGTACGACGTTTCGCTGGTAATAAAAAAAAAACTCTATTATGAAAAAGATCTTCACGGCTTATCGGATTCGTCGAATATAAGTATTTTGATGAAAATAATAGTTTGTATCCTTTCTGCTAATAAAACAGGTGTTAAGATGTTAAAATACCTAATAGACACCTTTTCCAAGGCATCCCTTAAGGGTAACAACTATTACTGTTGATTGACAATTCTGATGCAGGGCAGAGAAACTGGCCAATAACAACAAAGGGGCAGACCGGAAACATCGCGACGGTGACATCATCACTCCTCAAGGGGGGACACCGCGGCGCGCTTTGCCGCGGACCCCCGACTCGCGCTACCCACGGGACACCGCGGGACACGCGGCGCGCTTTGCCGCGGACCCCGAATCCCGTTACCAACGGGACACCGCGGGGCACGCGGCGCACTTCGCCGCGGATCCCCAACTCGCGATACCAACGGGACACCGCGGGGCACGTGGTGCGCTTTGCCGCGGACCCCGACTCCCGCTACCAACGGGGAAGCGCGGGGCACGCGGCGCGCTTTGCCGCGGACCCCCGACTCGCGCTAACCAATGGGGAAGCGCGGACTCGGCTCCCCTCCAGCAGCAGAACCAGCGGCGAGTCGCGGATTTCGCGATGAATGATCGGATTGTCACCGCGGTACCATTTGGTGACAAGAAACAGCGGCAGCGTGAGAGCAACACAAACACGGACTGGCGAGCCACGCCGCGTGACGCCTCCTGCCACGACTGCTGTACATCACTGCCAGCAAGCGGCCTTGGTCAATCCACTGCTGGATTAAGGCCTCCACCCTCCCCCCCCATATCTGCCGATCCTCTGCGATGTAAATGATAATCCACCCGTCGATATGCAGCGCGGCGAACTCGATGTCAAGAGCGCCACTCACCTCGCGCACGCTTTGACTTTGTCTACGAACTCGCAGTAACATGGCCTTGCTGATGATGATGCTTGCGCCTTTGCCGCTGTCATTGCTGATGGTGCTCCTGTTGTTGCTGATGATACTGCTGCTGATGGTGCTGATGATAGTGGTGGTGCTGATGGTGTTGACGATAGCGGTGGTGGTGCTGTTGATGGTGGTGCTGCTGCTGATGGTGCTAATGATGATGGTGCTGCTGCTGATGATGGTGCTGCTGATGGTGCTGATGATGATAGTGGTGCTGCTGCTGATGGTGCTGATGATGATAGTGGTGGTGCTGATGATGATGGTGGTGCTGATGATGGTGCTGATGATAATGGTGGTGCTGATGATAGTGGTGGTGCTGATGATAGTGGTGGTGCTGATGATAGTGGTGGTGCTGATGATGATGGTGGTGCTGATGATGATGGTGCTGATGATGATGACGATGGTGCTGATGTTGCTGCCGGCGGCCTACTACGCTCATCGCGGGCCGCCGCCGCCGCCGCCTCTCCCGGCCCCCGACCTGCGTGGCGGCGACACCCGCGGCAGGGCAGCCCCGAGCGCAGCAGCTCGGGCAGCAGCAACAGCACCTCGTCGTCTCCGTCTCCTTCCATGTGACCCGGCGTGTTAGTGTGAGAGATGAGGTGTTAGTGTGAGATGGTGTTAGTGTGAGAGATGAGGTGTGTTAGTGTGAGAGATGAGGTGTGTTAGTGTGAGAGATTAGGTGTGTTAGTGTGAGAGATGAGGTGTGTTAGTGTGAGAGATGAGGTGTGTTACCGGCGTGTTGTTGTGAGAGATGAGGTGTGTTAGTGTGAGAGATGAGGTGTTACCGGGGTGTTGTTGTGAGAGATGAGGTGTGTTACCGGCGTGTTGTTGTGAGAGATGAGGTGTGTTAGTGTGAGAGATGAGGTGTGTTACCGGCGTGTTAGTGTGAGAGATGAGGTGTGTTACCGGCGTGTTGTTGTGAGAGATGAGGTGTGTTACCGGGGTGTTGTGAGAGATGAGGTGTGTTACCGGCGTGTTGTTGTGAGAGATGAGGTGAGGTGGATGAGAGATGAGGTGTTACCGAGGTGTTGTTGTGAGAGATGAGGTGAGGTGGATGAGAGATGAGGTGTTACCGAGGTGTTGTTGTGTGAGATGAGGTGAGGTGGATGAGAGATGAGGTGTGTTACCGGGGTGTTGTTGTGAGAGATGAGGTGAGGGAATGAGAGCGCGTGGATCCGGCGCAGCGAGCTCGGCTCCACGTGTTGCGGGTCACGATCGGCGCAAGGGCGGAGCAATCGAGCGAGTCGAGAGAGTCGATTGCGACTGAACCCGTTCCGATGATCGTGATGATGATGATGATTTGGGATGGGCACGTCTCGTTCTAATCGGAGCCCCGTGTAAATGGCTCCGTGGTGCGGCTTCTAATGCGGAGAAGGCGACTTCGTCACTCCCGCTTGGAATCGTCTTCTGGAGCAGTCCGGTACTGTTGTACAGGGTGGTCCAGATGTCTTGTGACCCCCCCCCCCGATTTCATTCTCTAAAACGTAATATATTTTTTTGAAGTAATGTTTATTTAAAACAGAAATAAATATGCAGAGGCACCAAAAAATTAAGGGGTGAATTATTTGGCGGGTCACAAGACATCTGGACCACCGTGTACATGGCTACCCGAAGGACAGAAGAAGGTCCCACCAGAGACATTCAGCATCATCGTCCAGTAGAAGCGCTTTGATCCACGCGTTCAAGCATTCTCGTGGCCTCCAGCATTCACGTCCTGGTATTGACTGGGGGTGGTGGCCCACTCCCTTAACTCCACGCACCGACCGGGAAGGGCCACAGACTCTCGTCTTCGATGCGAGAGACGAGGTAACCTTTTAGCAAACCCCACGTTTCCAAAAGTAAATGTTATCAATGGACTGGCTACAGAATGTAACAATACAGGGAGCTACACACCGCGTGTAACTCTTGCCCCACGCATATCGGTCCGTCGTGTACGCGGGCGATGTCTATTGGACATCTGTGAAAAAGAGCTTCATAGCTCATCTGATTCCTCCAGTGTAAATAAATATTCTGATGTTGTGCTCTGGCCGCAACACCGACAGCCGCAGTGCCGCTCTCGCACTCATTGTCGGTGAGCCACCACCTCCTGTAGCCTCTGAAGTCACGGCCGTCCACGGCCCCCGCGCCTCTGGGCCCTGCACGGCCCCCACGCCTCGGGGCCCTGCACGGCCCCCACGCCTCTGGGCCCTGCACGGCCCCCACGCATCTGGGCCCTGCACGGCCCCCACGCCTGTGGGCCCTGCACGGCCCCCACGCCTCCCTCTGGGCCCTGCACGGCCCCCACGCCTCTGGGCCCTGCACGGCCCCCACGCCTCTGGGCCCTGCACGGCCCCCACGCCTGTGGGCCCTGCACGATCCCCACGCCTCTGGGCCCTGCACGGCCCCCGCGCCTCTGGGCCGCGCTCTCCCGAGTCCCACAGCTAGACGTCGAGGCCACTCGCGCCAACCCATCGCAGGTCGATGATGATGATGCTCGTCGCGTCGACCTCGCTACAGTCAGAACCTGGTGACCTCCCCCTGATCACTGCAGCCTCTCCCCCCACACCACACCCCCAAATCTTCTTCTCTCGTGTGGCTGCTGATGTAGCTGCAGAGCAACGGCCAATGTCACATTGAGGTGGTGAAGCCAAACAACCGCGTCAGGTGCAGCGGAGGAGTGGATCGCCGTGATTACATTTTGACTTTAAACTTTCGTGGCTGCAGGAATTTATATTCTTGGCTCTTTCACCGAAAGAACCAGGAATATTTATCACCGTGATGTCGCCGTCTCTGTAGATCAGGGGCATTGCGTGACATCCCCAAACGTCGTCTCTTTATCGCTGTTCCCCTTGTGAACGAAATCAACCCCAGACCTTTCCTTAGCGCTATCGACAGCAGGACGTAAATCATTCCACATCCGTGGGCTGGCGTCGTAAATCCAATTAACGTATCCTACACACTCAGCCTACGGGGGTTCTTTATGCGTTATACTCAGGCTTACCTTTTAACTGTAGCGCCTGCACTCCTTTTGTTAATCGATGCGGATAATGGGGCAGTGTTCGGTCGTGTGATAAACAGGCGCGGTGGCTAGGAGATGCTAACCACCTCACCTGGTATACAGGAAGTCGTGGGTTCGATCTCGACCCTGACGCCTGCTGTATATTTGAAGTTTGCGTGTCTCTTTCTCTTCCCGTGGTCGGGTGGATTTTTCTCCGGTGTTTTCCGTTTTTTGCCGCCTCCACATTGAGAAACGACGGCACGCGTTTGGAGTTTTTGGCTGCCATAAATGTCCACGTGACGATGAGAAGCCACTTCGTTGAGCTGTCGTTTGTGGCCAGGCCACTTCTGAAAAAGAGCTATGTAGCTCAGTGGGCCTTACCTGGTAAGATTAAAACAATATATATGTAATTGTTTAGTTTATAACTTGGATTTTCCACGTGTGAAGGAATAGCCGCACCTGTCTACGTGTGCTGCTCTAACGTGTGGCGATGTCCAGATTTCACCTCCCCCCCCCATATGGAGGTATTCCGTCTCAAGTCGCGCGTGCAGGTGATTCGGGAACTTCATCAAAGCTTCTTCCATCAGGCGGAACCATTAATGAGCTCAGGCAAGCCTGTCATGAGAATCGATCTGGCGAGAGACCAGCACTGGTGCTTTATTACAGATCGCCTCCACATTCTAATTATCATTTAATTACCTGCATGTGTCACCTGCAACTGAGAATGGGTGTGTGGAGCGGTAGTTTAGTGGTTGGAGCGCTGCGCTACGAACCCGGCCACCCCAGTTCGATTCCCGCTCACGGCCAACACCAGTGACGATTGAACCGGTTCTGAGCCTCCCCTAGGTAGATTCAGCCTGAAATGAATACCTGGTGGGCCGTGTAAAAGAATCGGCAATGGGGGCCGCGTGTGTTGCTGGACACGGACTCTCTCGCGTGCCGTGCCGACATTCCCAGGTGCTCGCTAACAGCACTTGCCCCAACAGTCGGTTAAGACTCTGCAAGGAATATGGTGTTGTTGGGCAAAATGTGTACGCTCGAAACCCCATCAAATCGCGGCTATAATGCTTTATGTTTCCCAATACAACCTGGAACACTACCACTGTGTAGGTTTCCCAATACAAGCTGGAACACAACCACTGTGTAGGTGATCGTGGCTGTGCGGCACAACTCTCCGATGTGTTTCCTGTTACACCGCGTGTTGTTCGACACGATGTCCGACGTTTCGCGCCACGTACCGGAAGCTTATTTGGGAAAAACCGAGTTGAAGAAAAACACTACGCTTAGAGAAGTCGCTCTCAGGCCATCGGTGTAGGTGCACGCGCGCGTGTCGGTGCGACATCTACATTTAGACCGCATGGCAAGTCGTAGCGGGTCGTACCGCACTCGTCACGCGGAACGAGCACGCGCGCATTAACGCGTCCACTTCGTCAACGCACCGGAGCGAAGTGAATTAACGAGCGCATGGAACGGACGCTCCCATTAATATTCCCCTAGAGCAGCAGGAGTTGCGGGGAGGTGGGGGGGGAGACCCCTTCTCAAGACCATCCTTTATACATAAATCAAATCCCACAGCACGCACACACACGGCGTATGCGATACATGTTTCATGCGAAAAATTATACACATTATACATTCTGGCCGATCTCCCTCCTCTCTAATTGTTTGCAGGCTCCAGGGGGCGTCCGTCGGACTGAATACCAATTGGGGGACTCGCGGAGCGCCGCGCAAACTCCCCTCGCTCGCCTCTCTCGCTCCCCTCTCTCCAAGCGTCTCGCAGCTCTCTGCGCGCGATGCGCGGACATCACGATGCAATGTCGTGCAGCGGCGCGGTCTGGCGGAACAGATGCGTTATTTGACATCATACAACATTTTTGTTGTTGAAGAACCCAGCCTCGCGCGCATTGTTTTTAACCTTGATTGCCTCCTGTGCGCGGGGCCCCGAAGCTTTGTGAAAAGAAAGAGCCCCATTCAGCTGATGCCCCCTTTGTGACGCGTGGCGGCATTGATGCCCACGTGGTCCGCCTCACTCCGCCTGCCGCTCGATTGCCACGGGCACGGAACATGGTCGGTGTGTGTCGGTGTGTGTGTCGGTGTGTGTGTGTCGGTGTTTGTAAGGGCGGTCCTGCACAGATGCCATATTTTCTGTCCGTCTGCTACAGCAGAGGTGTAGGGAATTCCAACAAGACCTACATCTCTGCTTTATTGACCTGGTCAAGGCCTATGATACCATCAGTAGGCCTGGGCTCTGGGTTGTTCTTCGTGCTTTTGGAGTCCCTGATCCTCTCTCACGATCATTAAGGACCTTCATGATGGTGAGCGGGCCCGGGTAAAACTACGTGGCCGGGAGTCAGAGCCATTCCCTGTACACCTTGGGGTGCGACAGCGATGGCCTCTGGCTCCCACATTATTTAACATCTATTTTGATCACGTAGTTCGTGAAGCCTTCAGTAGCTGTACCGGGGGAATCTCCATTTGGTACAGATATAATGGGAGGCTGATCGATGCCAGGGTGCAGTCAAGGGATGGCTCCCTATTGCTCAACCACGTTATGTATGCTGATGATTTGGTAATAGCTGCTCATTCAGAGGAGGAGTTGGAGACGCTGCTGCTGAGACTGGAGCGTGCCACTAAGAGATGGGGCCTTACCATCAGCCCCACCAAAACTAAGCACCTGCCTGGGTATTTTGTACCATCGGACACTCCACCCCCACAACTCCCAATCGGTGATGGGGCAGTTGTGGAGAGAGTGGAGAGTTTCTCATACCTGGGCAGTGTGCTTATGACCGGCTCCAGTTTAACAGCAGAGGTCTCACTCCGAATCAGTCGAGCGGCAATATCTTTTCATCGGTTGCGTAACGCTGTGTGGAAGCTACCTGATCTGTCGCTCCGCACGAAGCTTCAGGTCTTCTCTGCCACGGTCATTCCCTCCCTTCTCTACGCTTGCGAAACGTGGACCCCCTTAATGGGGCATCTTCGCCGGTTGGAAACATTTGGGCTGGCCTGCCTACGATCCATCCTGGGTTTAACCAGGCTGGATTGTGTGAGGAGCTCACAAATCCTTGAAAGATCTGGGCAAGGTCCCATCGGTGAGCTCCTCCGGCAGGCAAGGCTGCGTTGGCTGGGTCATGTAGCCCGCATGCCCAGCCACCGCATGCCGAGGCAGCTTTTGTTCGGCCGGATCGAGGGGGCTGGACGGGCACGACACGGGCTAGAGAAGAGATGGAGTGATGTGGTACAGGAGGACGTGGAGCTGAGTGGACTTGCCGATGACTGGTACCAGCGGTGTCAAGATCGGCCTCTGTGGAGGAGGCTCGTGAAGGACGCTGCTGGGCAGTTGGAGGCAGTCGCCCTCCAACAACAACGGAGGGCGGAGAAGCGACGCTCACAACAACGAGCACAGCAGGTTGGCACAGTAGGGGGCACAGGTGGTGCACCAGCCAGTCATCTCAGTCAGTCGACCCGTGGCACCTGGGTCTGCCCCGTGACCTGCCCGCGGGCGTTCGACACTTCACGTGGCCTCAAGGTGCACATGGCCTGGCACAAGCGTCGTGGTGACGTCACCGCCATTTAGTGGCGAATGGCGGTTGTTGTTGTTGAGTGTGTGTCGGTGTGTGTCGGTGTGTGACCGCGACACTCCCGCCAGGTACTGGACGTCTGTAAAAAAAGAGCTTCACAGCTCATCGGATTCCTCCAGTATACATAAATATTCTGCTGCTGATAAAGGCACAGCACTGTTTATAAGCGAGTCTCTTACGTGCTATGAACGAGGGCTATTGCCCTTGCCGTGGCCTGTTGTGTATTTTCTCTCCCTTCTCACACAGTGGCACTGATGACGGTGTTGAGTGTAAGATACCGTGTTCTGCCGATGATAAGCCGCACTTTTTACACACGGAATTTTCAATCCGTCAAGTTGTGCTGCTTCTGCCTTGAGAGTGCTGCTCAAGCGTACAACAACCACACAACAACCACCCAACAACTGCACAACGACCACACAACAACTACACAACAACCACACAACAACTACACAACAACTACACAACCACACAACAACTACACAACAACTACACAACAACCACACAACAACCACAACAACTACACAACAACTACACAACAACCACACAACAACTACACAACCACACAACAACCACACAACAACCACCCAACAACTACACAACAACCACACAACAACTACACAACAACCACACAACAACTACACAACAACCACACAACAACTACACAACAACCACACAACAACTACACAACAACCACAACAACTACACAACCACACAACAACCACCCAACAACTACACAACTAAACAACAACCACACAACAACTACACAACAACTGCACAACAACCACACAACTACACAACAACCACACAACAACCACCCAACAACTACACAACAACCACCCAACAACCACACAACAACCACACAACAACTACACAACAACCACACAACTACACAACAACTACACAACAACCACACAACAACTACACAACTACACAACAACTACACAACAACTACACAACAACCACACAACAACTACACAACAACTACACAACAGCTACACAACAACTACACAACAACCACACAACAACTACACAACAACTACACAACAACCACACAACAACTACACAACAACCACACAACAACTACACAACCACACAACAACCACACAACAACTACACAACAACTACACAACAACCACACAACAACAACTACACAACCACACAACAACCACCCAACAACTACACAACAACTACACAACAACCACCCAACAACTACACAACAACCACACAACAACCACCCAACAACTACACAACAACCACCCAACAACCACACAACAACCACACAACAACTACACAACAACTACACAACAACCACACAACAACTACACAACTACACAACAACTACACAACAACTACACAACTACACAACAACTACACAACAACTACACAACAACCACACAACAACCACACACCAACTACACAACAGCTACACAACAACTACACAACAACTACACAACAACCACACAACTACACACCAACCACACAACAACTACACAACAACCACTCAACAACCACACAACCACACAACAACCACAACAACTACACAACAACTACACAACCACACAACAACTACACAACCACACAACAACTACACAACAACCACACAACAACGCAACGTCCACAGGCACTGCCCGAAGAGAACAATGTACACACATAGGCGACGTTTCGAGTAATGACCCTTCATTGCCCGAAGAATCGTCGACTATATGTTTGATTCGTCAACTTCATTGTCCTGAAAGTAACATATATACACAATATACGCGTCGGGCAATGTATAAGGGCCTTTGTTCGAAACGTCGCCTATAATATATTACCTTTATGGCTGCGTTTCTGATTAATGTGTTGAGTTTGTGTTCTCCTCCTCTAGGTGTGTGTCACCAGATTTGTGTAAGTTCATTGACAACGGGCACGGGTTTGCGATCCATCTAACTTCTCCGCGCGCGTCTTAAAAATCCGTGTATTGAGAACACGGCTAGCATCGTTGTGGTAGGACCCTGACAATCCACAGCAGGATAAGGTCTCCGCATGCTATGTCGTCAGTCATCGCGAGGGTTGGGTGTGGGGGGGTTATTTGACCATACTTCACCACCGTGGTCAGTGCGATGTTATTGGTTTGTCGATGCTCGAAGGAATTCTGCAGAGTGCTGAATTTCTTTCGAACCGTGTACGTAGCCATCCGTGCGAATCGGAGGTGCGGTGGAAGGACAACAAACTAAACACAAAAAGCAGTTCTAAAGAAATGAGTTTCCTAATATCCGATTGGGGAAGAGCGTTCCAGATGGCCGCTGAAGCGCATCTGAAAGCGCCGCGCGATGCGGTGATCGCCGTCTTTGTTATGGCGCTCGGAACTGCACGCGCTGTGTGAGGACACGCGTGCACTCACGTGTTTCCTGTAGCGTGTACTATAACACTAGCACTACACAACCTGCACTATAAGTTAGGCCTACGCGCATTCATGATAGATATACATTGACAATACAGGATTATTATTGTTGTTGCATCGCAGCAATTGTTCGGGCGCTCGATGCCAATGTCGATGTCTGCTGGCCACGGCGAGAGGGCTTCAGGAGAGAGAGTTCGTGTCGCTTTGCTCTCCCTTTGAAGGATCACAGAACACAGTAGGTTTACTGTGTGGTCCATAGTTTGGGTTACATGGCCACAATCGAACTCCTGAGGCTTGTCTTCCTGTATCTCTATGGGTCTCTATGTATCTCTGTGTGTCTCTATGGGTCTCTATGTATCTTTGTGTGTCTCTATGGGTCTCTATGTATCGCTGTGTGTCACTATGGGTCTCTAAGTATCTCTGTGTGTCTCTATGGGTCTCTATGTATCTCCGTGTGTCACTATGGGTCTCTATGTATCTCTGTGTGTCTCTATGGGTCTCTATGTATCTCTGTGTGTCTCTATGGGTCTCTGTATCTCTGTGTGTTTCTATGGGTCTCTATGTATCTCTGTGTGTCTCTATGGGTCTCTATGTATCTCTATGGGTCTCTATGTATCTCTGTGTGTCTCTATGGGTTTACTGTGTGGTTCATTGTTTGGGCTGCATGGCCACATTCGCTCTATTGTAGTTTTTCTCTTTAATTTTACATTTAAAAAGACGCCACCCTCGCGTGCACAATTAGAATATCATGCAGCGATATGTAAATGCAGGGGAAAACGTAGGGCCGGTTCAGATATTAGTCGCCACTGATGTTAGCCGTGGCCAGGAATTTAATTTAGGTCGCCCGGTTCGTACTGCAGTGCGCTAACAACTGCACCACCGCTCCACCGATTTAATGTGTAGCAATACAATAATAATATTATTATTTTACTTTATAGGTCGATTGTGGTGAATAACCCCTCTTTGATTTTTGGATGACTTTTAAATTTTGCAAAGGCTGATGAGCCTTGTAAAGTCAAAACCCGTCTCAGGTTTGTTCGACTGCTGGGGAAAAAAAATAGATCAGCAGTTTACATTTACCGTTTGATCTCGGTTGTTATTTTATCCTGTTTACTGGAATGTATTTTATTTAATATTCTTGGTGGTGAGACAGACTCTTGCCATTTATCAATTACATATAAGTACAGTTATTACATTTTAATACAACGCCCGGTTATAAAATGGACACATATATACAAGGAATATACAGTCATACTAACATTACATATGAAACACATGTATGTGCAGGCTTACGTATGTACTGTATGTATAATTATATCCACACGTGTGTTTTGGACATATGAGAATAACATACGTCCGTGTATGTATAAATGTATGTTGAACTTCTTTCGCATCGTACGTTTGCCAACCGCGCGAATCGAGAGTTGCGTGAGCTGTGAAGGAGCCGTGGTGGAGCGGTGGCGCCGTGGTTAGCGCACTTCGCTGTGAACCCGGCCGGCGCCGTGAGTTCAATTCCCGGCCACGGCTGTCGTCAGTGGCAAGTGACATCCGAATCGGCCCTGATCCCTCTCCGCCACCCTCCCCCCTACTCTCACCAACCCGCATAATTACCCACGACCGACACGACGTAGGGGAGACCTTCACCCAGAAATGTATGGACATAGGGGTTAAAGTTAATTTCACGTGTTGTTAACGTGAACGTATGATACATGTGTGTATATATATATAAACCACTGCATGTTTACACGTAAATGCTTGAAGCACATTTGTGGTTAAAAGCGTGATGCGAGTGATGTGGCACCGCCACGTGAGGTTCATCTGAAGCCCCTGGACTTCGTGCCCAGTCAGGGAACATTCCCTGCACCGATGTCTGCTGCGGCTTCTGTATAAGAGGGAAGTGATTCGTGCAATTGGACGTGTATTTTTTTTTTCAGATCGCGTTGGGCCTCTTCCAAAACCGGTTTGTATCCCTCTGTCCCGAGTACAAGTCTCGGTATATAACGCAGACAAGTCGAATGTACGGTACAATAAATATCCGATCATGACTATATACACAGTCTCGTTTACAATCCATTGATGAATCAATGCCTGCCCGTGCCGTGTCGATCGTGGAGATTGATTTTGCGTGAGTCGGGAGTGGGGGGTGCAGGAGCGGTTCAGATATCACACACACACTCACACACTCACACACACGCTCACATACACTCACACACACTCTCACACACACTCACACACACTCTCACACACACTCACACACACTCTCACACACACTCACACACACTCACACACTCACTCACACACACACTCACACACACTCACACACACTCACACACACACTTACACACACACACACTCTCACACACTCACACACACACTCACGCACACACACACTCACACTGTCACACACACCTACCCACTCACACACTCACACACTTACACACTCACACACACACTCAAACACACTCTCACACACTCTCTCACAGACACACACACACACAGACACACACAGACACTCACACACAGACACTCACACAGGCACACTCACACACTCACAAACACTCACACACTCACAGACACACAGAAACACACTCACAGACACACACACACAGACACACACACAGACACAGACACACACACAGACACTCACACACACACTCACACACACACAGACACACACACACAGACACACACACAGACACTCACGCACGACAGGGAACTGAACTCGGCTGCGCCACTCACAAGCGGAGGGCGTGGACCGGGCACTGCGCCGCCACTGTAAACAATAGCGCGTGAATAATAATAACAATACAAATAATAACAACAATCATAAAAAAAACTAAAATAACAACAACGGCGATGATGAAGGCTGTCGACAGCTTACGGGACAGGTGGCCCGAGGCCATCTTCACGGCAGCAGCGGCGGCGGCGGCGTTCTGCTCGGTGGAGCGTGGGGACACGGGTGGAGACGCGGGGTGGAGACACGGGGTGGAGACGCGGGGTGGAGACACGGGGTGGAGACGCGGGGTGGAGACGCGGGTGGAGACGCGGGTGGAGACGCGAGGGTGGAACGCGGGGTGGAGACGCGGGGTGGAGACGCGGGTAGAGACACGGGGTGGAGACGCGGGGTGGAGACACGGGGTGGAGACGCGAGGGTGGAGACGCGAGGGTGGAGATGCGGGGTGGAGACGCGGGTGGAAACGCGGGGTGGAGACGCGAGGGTGGTGACGCGGGGTGGAGACGCGGGTGGAGACGCGAGGGTGGAGACGCGGGGTGGAGACACGGGGTGGAGACACGGGGTGGAGACGCAAGGGTGGAGACGCGGGGTGGAGACGCGAGTTGGAGACGCGAGGGTGGAGACACGGGTGGAGACGCGGGGTGGAGACGCGCGGTGGCTATTAGTCTGGAACCGCACACCGCACACGGGGCAGGCGAATGGGGAGAATGTGGAACTCGCGCAGCTGCTGAGCGGTAATTAAGCGGTTCAAAACGCATGCTAATTTTTCAAATCATACAATTGCGTAACAAAGTTCTCGTGTAATTTTAACTGGCTGCAGTTTATGTAAAACATGTTTAATGGTGCGGTGTGTTGTTTCTTTCTTTCTTCCTCCAGCGTATATGTCCATCTTTCAAAATCCACTGCTGGACGCAGGAAGGAATTGGAGTGTTGGGCAGTGTTTATTTAACTGATTCCGTTCGGCTGCAGCTGCAGCCCATTATTGATCGGTCCGTCGTCTTGCACGCCCGCGATAGCTTTAAGTTACCGTGCTATTCCAGACATCGTTCCGCGGGTATAGTATATTTGAGAACATTGTAGCGTAGGTTTTAACGGTCGTGCTGTTTTCGTTCAACGCGCTGAGAGCTTCAGCATCTGAGAGCCTGCGGACAATTATTCGGTTCCTGAAATAGCTCCCAGCACGTGGAGCGAAACGTCGGACATCATGCCGAACAACACGCGGCACAACGTTGAACACAAATCGGGAAGTGTACAGAAAGGAAGAACCCGGATGTCCAGAATGATGCCCTCATTCGAGACCCAAACATCATCGCACGCCCACTGGCTTGGACATTCCTCCCCAAAGACACAGGTGGTGTGACCATCAACTTGCATCAGGACATCAACAGAACCGATGCGCACACCTCATTCATAAACGTAAAAAATAATTACCAGCCACAGTAGTGCGATTGTGGTCATGCAATTCAGACAATGGACCACACAGTCAACCCACTGTGGTATGCGCTCCTTCAAAGGAGGAGGAGGAGGAATAGGAACACCACGAACTCTCTATCTCTCTCTCTCTCCTGAAGCCCTCTCGCCGTGAGCACACCTCAACATTGGCATTTAGCTTCCTGGACACGTTGCCACACGCAAGAGTGTCATAGGGGGATAAGAAAATCCTGCAGCGTATACTCTGCGTTTAACGCGTGTCAAGAAAGCTCCCGCCGTCAAATCAATCCCACTTGTGCTATCGACGTTAGGTAACGAGACATCACATAACTACTTCTGAAGTCACTTAATGTGCCTTCTTTATCCGTGCACCTCACCAGGGAACTAACTTTGTGTCATTTATATACCCTGAAAGAAAGTATAGCACGTCGATGAACCCAACGTGTTTCATTTTTGAGTCGTATTATTTTGCAAAAACAAAAAAGTTTAAACCCAAATTGAACGCGCTGTGTTTTTCAGTTGTCCGTGTCGCCAATTTGTGACTCGGCTGAGACCACCATCACCATCGTCATCATCGTCGGAGAACCTGGTTTGTTCACGGGCAGCTGATACCCGGGATTGAACTCGGCTCCTCAGTTGCTCTGTTCCCTAAGGCTCCCGACCGCCTTAGGGCTTATAATAATAATTGTAGTGAACTGTTTAGACAACAAGTTATATATAAAACGTACGAAATTGTTACATGCTTACATAACTGCCTTAACACTACACGGAGTGTATGCGCACTCACACATAGCTCTATGTGTGGATTGTACGCGCCGATTAATGAATGGGGAGCGGTCGTACACTTTCAAGAGCGATATTATATAAAGTACCCTAAACGTTAACCTTCTGATTGTTAACTCTTCACTTTACGCACGCATCGCAGAGTATACAAGAAACTCATCATGGTTGTTTTCTTCTTCGAGAATTAAGACTGTTTCTGCGAATATTTTCAATGCAATTTCTCAGAACGTTCTGGTCGCCCGAGTAACAAAGACACGTGTGTGTGTGTCCCCCGTGTCGGCACACACTTACACAGACTGTTGGGGCTGCGGCGAACACCCTGTGACGGCCGTACACGGCTCACGATGGGGTGGTGGTGTGGCATGCCCGGCCGCCTTTGTCTCCTCAAAGGGGATGTGTATACACCGCACCAGGGGCTGACTCGTTAAAGGCCGAGTCGACCTAGGGGACCGGTTCACTGATGTCAGCCGTCAGCACGAATCAGAGTCGGGTCGATGGACGTCGAGGCGCGCACTGCCCTGAACACTGCACCACCACTCGACGCAGCCCGCATGCACACGTGTGTGAACATGTCAACACGTGCGTGAACATGTCAACGTGTGTGAACATGTCAACACGTGCGTGAACATGTAAACGCGTGCATGAACATGACAACACGTGCGTGAACATGTCAACACGTGCGTGAACATGTAAACGCATGCATGAACATGACAACACGTGCGTGACCATGTCAACGCGTGTGTGAACATGTAAACGCGTGCATGAACATGTCAACACGTGCGTGAACATGTCAACACGTGTGTGAACATGTAAACGCGTGCGTGAACATGTCAACAAGTGCGTGAACATGTAAACGTGTGTGAACATGTCAACGTGTGTGAACATGTCAACACGTGCGTGAACATGTCAACACGTGTGTGAACATGTAAACGCGTGCGTGAACATGTAAACAAGTGCGTGAACATGTCAACACGTGCGTGAACATGTCAACGTGTGTGAACATGTAAACGCGTGCGTGAACATGTAAACGCGTGCGTGAACATGTAAACGCGTGTGTGAACATGTAAATACGGGAAATGTAAAACCCTGCAGTAGGTAGTCGTGTGCGACTGTGGTCGTCCAGACCAGAGAACGTACGTCGCATAACGATGGATTTTAATATGGCCCGATCCACAAATGCGTGGGAGACGTTACAGCGATTACAGCGACACATTCCGCTGCTTGACCACGTGGACGGGAAATTGTAGCTGTTGCTCTGCATCGACATCAGCCGCACGACGGACGAAGGCGGCGTGGACACGCGGCCGGTGCTGCCCGCACGCACAGCTCCCAACACCACGGCCGGTGTTGCCCGCACGCACAGCACCTAGCCACCTGTGCTAATCGGAGGAGTAACTCACTGTTTTAAATGCGGAGCAATGTTGGTTCAAGTTATTATCGAGAGGTGGGCGCATCGTCAAGTTCATGCGAAGGGAATCTTACACGAAAAAGTAGACGTACGTTCATATTCGCCTGCAGTTACTAATATGCTTTTAAGTAATTCGATCATAATTATTCGATCTACTTTTATGGAATACGATGGTGATACATCTCGTGGTTGTCGATACTATTGATGATCTGCAA
The DNA here is from genome assembly GCF_048934315.1 of Petromyzon marinus. Classification (NCBI taxonomy): domain Eukaryota; kingdom Metazoa; phylum Chordata; class Hyperoartia; order Petromyzontiformes; family Petromyzontidae; genus Petromyzon; species Petromyzon marinus. Next base: position 15,063,873 of record NC_133697.1, on the reverse strand, counting down.
CCATCATGAACGCGCTGCTAATGCGGGCCTCTCCACACACAGCAGAACATAGCAATCATAACCAAATATGTGAAGGTGTTTTTATTTTAGTTCTGCTGCAATGTTAATAACCACACACTCGGTCTGACGTGGGCAACAGACGTGGCATCCAGATCACGGGGAGAGACGAGCACGGGCTAGCGATGGCACAGCGGTGAGCGCACCGGGCAGTGAACGCAGCCACTGGAGTTTAGATCACGGCTAACTTTAGTGGCGACTGATGCCGGTCTTACACTCCATCGACACGGACCCTTTCACTAACCCGCATTGACCAGCGCGGCGAAGTATGGCCAAACAACCCTCTTGCTCACAAGGAGTTAGGGAGGCATTCGTCCAAACAGTGGCGTGGCATCGAGTTGCACAAAAACAGTTTCGCATGAGGCTGCGTACCGCGGCACGGCGTGCTTATAAAGGCACAAGCGGCACGTCTGGACGCAGTCGCTTGTGGTGTCAAGCATCGATCGCTCTTACAGCAAGCGAGGCTCACTCCCTCCGCGTGCGCGCAATGAACGGCGCGCGCCTCGACGCGTGAACAACCACACAGCCGTGTGCTCAGCACACTGCGCGTCGGAGTTGTATTGCCGGCCACGGCTAACATCAGTGGCGAGCGATACTTGAACCGGTCCTGCCCTCGTCGCCCCCCCCTCCCCGCTCCCTCTCACCTCGAAACAGCCCGAAAGCCAACTCACGCTGACCAGTGCGGTGAAGTATGGTCAGACCACCCCCATGGCCGACGCGACGCGGGGAAGCATTAAATCAGCAGCAGATTCACGAAGTGACGACTGTGCGTTATGTTCGCGTTACTAATCACACGTGGAAACAAATTCGGAGGTTTACGGCCACCTTCCCTGGAATAGATTTCCTCCGCTATCTTGATAAGTCAGCCGCAGCTATGGAGAAATACGCATCAATATCATTCCAGTAAAAAATAAAAACCTCAACACATTCTTCGATAAGACCGCTCCAAAGAGGGGCCAAACATGTGTATATATGTGTGTGTATATATGTGTGTGTGTGTATATATGTGTATATATGTGTGTGTATATGTGTGTGTGTGTGTATATATATATGTGTGTGTATATCGTGTTCTTCGTGCGTGCGTAACAAGCAAGGCGTAATGAAGACTCGCCTCGCGGTGTCGCTCAGCGCAACATCCCTGGAAGCTCAGGGGCCAAGGGACGATGCCACTTTGACGGAACCACTCCGCTCACACTGCAGGCACGAGCTCCAGCACATTCACACACACACACTAGTACGCCCTGTACATGACAATATCAACTACGCCAAATAATAATAATAATTATTGTTGTTGTTGTTTAACTATGGATTTATGTAGCTTTTCACGGACCGATGTATGCTAAGAGCATGTCTCATTGTTTGACTATATTCTAGGTAAGCAAATGCGAGTCAGAATGGACCGAACTCTGGATCATGAAGTCAAAGTGTGTGTGTGTGTGCAGGATATCAGCCGCACGGCTTTTTCACAATCGACTGGTGGTTTAATGGCCTTTCGATGTCATGTCGGTCATGGGAGTTGTTTGACCATACTTCACCCCGCTGGTCGGTGCCGGTTTATAGAAGCGTAGGTTTAGATATCACTCGCCATTGATGTGGCCAGGAATTGAACTGGGGTCTCCAGGTTATAGCACAGCGCGCTAACCACTGCGCCACCGCTCCCCATGCACGTGCCATGGACGTATACGTCATCAATGTTTGCGCCGCCTATGATGTTGTATGTCAACAACACCATCATCCAGCCAATTGAAGAAACTTTAAGAAAATCATTGCATTTAACAATTGACATATCCATATATTAAAATCCATCGATAATAACCATTCACAAGTACCGTGTAGGCGTGCATGGCAATGTGCACGGTGTGTGTGTGCAAGTGGCCGCGTTAGTGACGATGCACTCTACAATTAACTCATCGCTAGTCACGTCCACCCAGCTCGCAGCATCCCGAACGCGTGCAGTTGATCCGGTGCACTGCAAAGAAGTAGGATGTGAAACCTCCGACACAATCGCCAAAAACGCGGCCTTAAAATGAAAACTATGGCATCGGCGACGTTTCGGGCAACGGCCCTTCTTCATAAATTATATATAGAAACGTCACCTATTGTATACAGTATGTGTGTCCTTTAAAGGCCACGGTGGCTAGGAGATGTTAACCACCTCGCCTGGTATGTGGGAGGTCGTGGGTTCGATCCCGACCCTGACGCCTGCTGCTGTATATTTGGAGTTTGGGTGTCTCTCTCTCTCCCCGTGGTTGTGTGAATTTTCTCCAGGTCCTCCGGGTTTCCCCTCCACGTTCAGAACCAACATCACGCGTTCAGAGTCTTTGGCTGCTCGACATGTCCACGTGGTGATAAGAAGCCACTTGGTCGAGCTGCCATTTGTGACGGCCAGGGAGCTTCTGAAAAATAGCTGCGTAACTCAGTGGTCCTTACCTGGTAACATAATCAAAGTTAGTTTCATAGTTTAGTTGTTCTTGTCGAATGTGTTGAGTTCTTCTGTTGTTGTTTTCGTTAATCGTGCACCACTCTAAACGCGGTGTCATCGTCAAAAATGCGTGCGTTAAGTAGAAGAATGTGGTCCTCTGTCGTGACCTGTAACTACGGATCAGTCGCCCGTTGCTCTTTTGCTCAACGTACAATGACCGGGCAGTGCTTTCGCTGTTTACCCGAATTACCCTGAACGACATGCATCACTCCGTGACGCTGCGTCAGTCACTCCGTGACGCTGCGTCAGTCACTCTGGCACGCTGCGTCAGTCACTCCGTGACGTGGCATCAGTCACTCCGTGACGCTGTGTCAGTCACTCCGTGACGTGGCATCAGTCACTCCGTGACGCTGCGTCACTCACTCTGTGACGCTGCGTCAGGCACTCCGTGACGCTGCGTCAGTCACACTGCGCATGCTGCGTCAGTCACTCCGTGATGCTGTCAGTCACTCCGTGACGCTGCGTCAGTCACTCCGTGACGCTGTATCAGTCACTTCGTGACGCTGCGTCACTCACTCCGTGACGCTGCGTCAGTCACTCCGCGACGTGGCGTCAGTCACTCTGCGCATGCTGCGTCAGTCACTCCGTGATGCTGTCAGTCACTCCGTGACGCTGTATCAGTCACTTCGTGACGCTGTGTCATTCACTCCGTGACGCTGCGTCAGTCACTCCGTGACGCTGCGTCAGTCACTCCGTGATGCTGCGTCAGTCACTCCGTGACGCTGGGTCAGTCACTCCGCATGTGCTGCATCAGTCACTCCATGACGCTGCGTCAGTCACTCCGAGACGTGGCGTCAGTCACTCTGCGCGTGCTGGATCAGTCACTCTGTGACGCTGCATCAGTCACTCCGTGACGCTGCGCCAGTCACTCCGCATGTGCTGCATCAGTCACTCCGTGACGTGGCGTCAGTCACTCCGTGACGCTGTGTCAGTCACTCCGTGATGCTGTCAGTCACTCTGTGACGCTGTATCAGTCACTCCGTGATGCTGTCAGTCACTCCGTGACGTGGCGTCAGTCACTCCGCGACGCTGTATCAGTTACTCCGTGACGTAGCGTCAGTCACTCTGGTACGCTGTGTCAGTCACTCCGGCACGCTGTGTCAGTCACTCCGGCACGCTGTGTCAGTCACTCTGGTATGCTGCGTCAGTCACTCCGTGACGCTGCGTCAGTCACTCCGTGATGCTGTCAGTCACTCCGTGACGCTGTCAGTCACTCCGTAACGCTGCGTCAGTCACTCCGTGACGTAGTGTCAGTCACTCCATGACGAAGCGTCAGTCACTCTGTGACGCTGCATCAGTCACTCCGTGACGCTGCGTCAGTCGCTCCGTGACGCTGCATCAGTCACTCCGTGACGCTGCATCAGTCACTCCGTGACGTGGCATCAGTCACTCCGTGACGCTGGGTCAGTCACTCTGCGCGTGCTGCGTCAGTCACTCCGTGACGCTGCGTCAGTCACTCCGTGACGCTGCATCAGTCACTCCGTGACGCTGCGTCAGTCACTTCGTGACGCTGCATCAGTCACTCTGCGCGTGCTGCATCAGTCACTCCGTGAGGTGGCATCAGTCACTCCGTGACGCTGCGTCAGTCACTCTGTGACACTGCGTCAGTCACTTCGTGACGCTTCATCAGTCACTCCGTGACGCTGCATCAGTCACTCCGTGACGCTGCGTCAGTCACTTCGTGACGCTGCATCAGTCACTCTGCGCGTGCTGCATCAGTCACTCCGTGACGTGGCATCAGTCACTCCGTGACGCTGGGTCAGTCACTCTGTGACGCTGCGTCAGTCACTCCGTGACGCTGCATCAGTCACTTCGTGACGCTGCGTCAGTCACTCCGTGACGTGGCATCAGTCACTCCGTGACGCTGCGTCAGTCACTCCGTGACGCTATGTCAGTCACTTCGTGACGCTGCATCAGTCACTCCGTGACGTGGCATCAGTCACTCCGTGACGCTGCGTCAGTCACTCTGTGACGCTGTGTCAGTCACTTCGTGACGTGGCATCAGTCACTTCGTGACGTGGCATCAGTCACTCCGTGACGCTGCGTCAGTCACTCCGTGACGCTGCGTCAGTCACTTCGTGACGCTGCGTCAGTCACTCTGTGACGCTGTGTCAGTCACTCCGTGACGCTGTGTCAGTCACTCCGTGACGCTGTGTCAGTCACTCCGTAACGCTGTGTCAGTCACTTCGTGACGTGGCATCAGTCACTTCGTGACGTGGCATCAGTCACTCCGTGACGCTGCGTCAGTCACTCCGTGACGCTGCATCAGTCACTCTGCGCGTGCTGCATCAGTCACTCCGTGACGCTGCATCAGTCACTCTGCGCGTGCTGCATCAGTCACTCCGTGACGTGGCGTCAGTCACTCCGTGTGTGCTGCGTTACGTTTCTCGACATCAATCCTCTCGTCTTCCAATCCCTCCCCAGATTCTGCAAACGCCGAACTGCTTTGGAATCCCTCCCTAATTTTGCAATCCCTCCCTAAGTGCCAATTTATGTTAAGACATTTTAGACGGGCGTTGTGCGTGAACATTCGTGTATAGGGTGATCAGCATATACTTAATAATACAACTGAGAATGCAAGGTTAATTATGGATGAAACAACTTTCGATTTCAAAGCCTCCACAAAGCCTTAGGCTGCATAAAAGCAAAACTGTACAAGCGAGCCCTGCTGTGATGTGTCCTCCAAGCACCACGCGTGCTCTTCAATTAAAAGTGAAATTAAATGTAGAATTACCGGGCCTCGGTGATGTTATTGCTTTCCGTAATTAACCCGAACAATGTGGGCGAATGTGACTGCGTGTGTGTAGTGGAGGTGATGTGTGTTGCCAGGCCTCCTCGTGTTACAAGGCCGATCGTTCTTGCACAGCCAAACTTCTGTTCAGTCTCACGCGATCCTTGATGTTGAGATATCCACTCAACACGTTCCTCGACAACACTGCCTTGAAAAGAAATACATATAAATAATGGGCGACGTTTCGGGCAATGGCCCTTCTGCATAACACACATTTATTGAGGAATGTTGTAAGTCTCGTTGTTAATTATACTTTGTGCACCACTGTCAACGGAGCAGCAGCAGCAGCAGCAGGCATCGCCAAAGAATTTCACTGAAGTTAAGAGTTGCGCACACACACAGCGCTGCAGCATGTGAGCTATAAGCTCAGAGACATGGAAGAATAAGAACACAACCACGTACATGGGGCACATTCCTAAACCTTAGAGCAGTCTTAAATACGTGAGCCCAGAATGGCGATGAGCTGGTGGCCAACCACCCCGCAGGATCTCCCTCTCGGCCCACCACTCCTGCTCTGGTGAGTCCGGTGGGCCTTACACCGCCATCGATGCCCCTGGTAATGCCGTCAAGAATGTCATCGTGTTGCAATGTATGACGTGAGGGAGGATGTGGAATAAAACATTATACAGGGTGTTTTAAAAAGATGGACCCAATTTTAAAGCAGTATATTTCACGATGGCAACATGTTACAATTACACAAAAAGTTACAAACGGTTTAATGAGTTATCAAGTTTTACTAACCATTTTATAAATGCTCTATGTGCCCTCCACCTGCTGTACGGACAACATCGAGACGAGAGTTAAATTCGTCCCAAACGCCTCTCAAAGTGAAGTCTTCTTCAACGCAAGTCACCGCTGCCGTGATTTTGTTTTTGAGGTCATCCAGATTAGTCACTAATGGTGGCACAAGAACACGGTCTTCTATGCCACCATGCTCTGTGACATGAGCGGATCAATGCCAAAACGCCTGTGAAACGCAACGCTGCACCGCAATTACGGATTCAGTCTTGCTGAACTGCAGAACGCAAAACGCCCCTTGTGTTGCGGTGGGGTCACCATCTAGAGAATGACTGAGGCTAGGGGTTGTTTGTGCACTGGGGTCACCATCTAGAGAGTGACTGAGGCTAGGGGCTGTGTGTTCACTGGGGTCACCATCTAGAGAATGACTGAGGCTAGGGGCTGCTTGTGCTGTGGGGTCACCATCTAGAGAATGACTGAGGCTAGGGGCTGTTTGTGCGCTGGGGTCACCATCTAGAGAGTGACTGAGGCTAGGGGCTGTTTGTGTTCACTGGGGTCACCATCTAGAGAATGACTGAGGCTAGGGGTTGTTTGTGCACTGGGGTCACCATCTAGAGAGTGACTGAGGCTAGGGGCTGTTTGTGTTCACTGGGGTCACCATCTAGAGAATGACTGAGGCTAGGGGTTGTTTGTGCACTGGGGTCACCATCTAGAGAGTGACTGAGGCTAGGGGCTGTTTGTGTTCACTGGGGTCACCATCTAGAGAATGACTGAGGCTAGGGGCTGCTTGTGCTGTGGGGTCACCATCTAGAGAATGACTGAGGCTAGGGGTTGTTTGTGCACTGGGGTCACCATCTAGAGAGTGACTGAGGCTAGGGGCTGTTTGTGTTCACTGGGGTCACCATCTAGAGAATGACTGAGGCTAGGGGTTGTTTGTGCACTGGGGTCACCATCTAGAGAGTGACTGAGGCTAGGGGCTGTTTGTGTTCACTGGGGTCACCATCTAGAGAATGACTGAGGCTAGGGGCTGCTTGTGCTGTGGGGTCACCATCTAGAGAATGACTGAGGCTAGGGGCTGTGTGTTCACTGGGGTCACCATCTAGAGAATGACTGAGGCTAGGGGCTGTTTGTGTTCACTGGGGTCACCATCTAGAGAATGACTGAGGCTAGGGGCTGTTTGTGTTGTGGGATCACCATCTAGAGAATGACTGAGGCTAGGGGCTGTTTGTGTGCACTGGGGTCACCATCTAGAGAATGACTGAGGCTAGGGGCTGTTTGTGTTCACTGGCGTCACTATCTAGAGAATGACTGAGGCTAGGGGCTGTTTGTGTTCACTGGGGTCACCATCTAGAGAATGACTGAGGCTAGGGGCTGTTTGTGTTCACTGGGGTCACCATCTAGAGAATGACTGAGGCTAGGGGCTGTTTGTGTGCACTGGGGTCACCATCAAGAGAATGACTGAGGCTAGGGGCTGTTTGTGTGCACTGGGGTCACCATCTAGAGAATGACTGAGGCTAGGGGCTGTTTGTTCACTGGGGTCACCATCTAGAGAATGACTGAGGCTAGGGGCTGTTTGTGCGCTGGGAGAGGCATCTAAAGAGTGACTGAGGCTAGGGGCTGTTTGTGTTCACTGGGGTCACCATCTAGAGAATGACTGAGGCTAGGGGCTGTTTGTGTGCACTGGGGTCACCATCAAGAGAATGACTGAGGCTAGGGGCTGTTTGTGTGCACTGGGGTCACCATCTAGAGAATGACTGAGGCTAGGGGCTGTTTGTTCACTGGGGTCACCATCTAGAGAATGACTGAGGCTAGGGGCTGTTTGTGCGCTGGGAGAGGCATCTTGCGGTAATCACTTGAAACTCTATGCCCCGCCCTCTCTATGCCCCGCCCTCTCTGACCCGCCCTCCCTCTCTATGCCCCGCCCTCTCTATGCCCCGCCCTCTCTGACCCGCCCTCCCTCTCTATGCCCCGCCCTTTCAAGTGGTAAGAGTTTCATTCATGGGCGGTTCGTGGTTGCAGGGATATAGCGATTTGAAAACCTGTAAAGAGAGTTGCACATACACAGAATACACAAATGTTTAAGCACAGGGTGATGCGTTTGCAGATACCCCACTTAGATAAGAGGAGGAAATGATCGAAAACACAAGTTAATAAAAAATCCGGCACGTGTCTCCCACCAATGTTAATGCTACACGCATTACACCCTGTAATGCGTGTAGCATCCATCACTTCCATGGTATTCATCAGCTGTGTAGCAAAGAGATTCAATGGGGTATCAAGAAATGGATCACCCTGTCGTATAACGAACAGACGTGTAGCTGTCATGTACAGCAACTCAAATGCAACGCCAAGTTATGGATGCGAAACGCATCACAAAGAAGAGAAGCTGATGAATGTAGAAGCCAAGTCGACAGCTGCAGACGTGAGGTCTATCCTGCTGAACACCGTCCATTCCTCCCAACCTCGTATGGGCGTATGTTGAACTTCTTTTGCACCGTACATAGCCAACCGCGGTCATCGGAGGTCCGGGGAAAGACATCAAACATTGACACACACAGAGACATTGAAAGATTCATCCACCGTAACTGGACAGGCTGGACACAGTGGATGCGGTGTTTGTTGTTTGTAGGCGAGTGTTGTAGTCACGGTGAGTGTTGTAGTCACGGTGAGTGTTGTAGTCACGGTGAGTGTTGTAGTCACGGTGAGTGTTGTGGTCACAGTGAGTGTTGTAGTCACGGTGAGTGTTGTAGTCACGGTGAGTGTTGTAGTCACGGTGAGTGTTGTAGTCACGGTGAGTGTTGTAGTCACGGTGAGTGTTGTAGTCACGGTGAGTGTTGTAGTCACGGTGAGTGTTGTAGTCACGGTGTTGTAGTCACGGTGAGTGTTGTGGTCACGGTGAGTGTTGTAGTCACGGTGAGTGTTGTGGTCACGGTGAGTGTTGTGGTCACGGTGAGTGTTGTAGTCACGGTGAGTGTTGTGGTCACGGTGAGTGTTGTAGTCACGGTGAGTGTTGTGGTCACGGTGAGTGTTGTAGTCACGGTGAGTGTTGTAGTCACGGTGAGTGTTGTGGTCACGGTGAGTGTTGTGGTCACGGTGAGTGTTGTAGTCACGGTGAGTGTTGTGGTCACGGTGAGTGTTGTAGTCACGGTGGTTGTTGTAGTCACGGTGAGTGTTGTAGTCACGGTGAGTGTTGTGGTCACGGTGAGTGTTGTAGTCACGGTGAGTGTTGTAGTCACGGTGAGTGTTGTAGTCACGGTGAGTGTTGTAGTCACGGTGTTGTAGTCACGGTGAGTGTTGTGGTCACGGTGAGTGTTGTAGTCACGGTGAGTGTTGTAGTCACGGTGAGTGTTGTGGTCACGGTGAGTGTTGTGGTCACGGTGAGTGTTGTAGTCACGGTGAGTGTTGTAGTCACGGTGAGTGTTGTAGTCACGGTGTTGTAGTCACGGTGAGTGTTGTAGTCACGGTGAGTGTTGTAGGCACGGTGGTTGTTGTAGTCACGGTGAGTGTTGTAGTCACGGTGGGTGTTGTAGTCACGGTGTTGTAGTCATGGTGAGTGTTGTAGTCACGGTGAGTGTTGTAGTCACGGTGAGTGTTGTAGTCACGGTGGTTGTTGTAGTCACGGTGAGTGTTGTAGTCACGGTGAGTGTTGTAGTCACGGTGTTGTAGTCACGGTGTTGTAGTCACGGTGAGTGTTGTGGTCACGGTGAGTGTTGTAGTCACGGTGGTTGTTGTAGTCACGGTGAGTGTTGTAGTCACGGTGAGTGTTGTAGTCACGGTGTTGTAGTCACGGTGTTGTAGTCACGGTGAGTGTTGTAGTCACGGTGAGTGTTGTGGTCACGGTGTTGTAGTCACGGTGAGTGTTGTAGTCACGGTGAGTGTTGTATTCACGGTGTTGTGGTCACGGTGAGTGTTGTAGTCACGGTGAGTGTTGTAGTCACGGTGAGTGTTGTGGTCGCGGTGAGTGTTGTAGTCACGGTGGTTGTTGTAGTCACGGTGAGTGTTGTGGTCACGGTGTTGTAGTCACGGTGAGTGTTGTGGTCACGGTGAGTGTTGTAGTCACGGTGGTTGTTGTAGTCACGGTGAGTGTTGTGGTCACGGTGTTGTAGTCACGGTGAGTGTTGTAGTCACGGTGAGTGTTGTAGTCACGGTGAGTTTGTAGTCACGGTGTTGTAGTCACGGTGTTGTAGTCACGGTGAGTGTTGTAGTCACGGTGAGTGTTGTAGTCACGGTGGTTGTTGTAGTCACGGTGAGTGTTGTAGTCACGGTGGTTGTTGTAGTCACGGTGAGTGTTGTAGTCACGGTGAGTGTTGTAGTCACGGTGAGTGTTGTAGTCACGGTGTTGTAGTCACGGTGAGTGTTGTAGTCAAGGTGAGTGTTGTGGTCACGGTGAGTGTTGTAGTCACGGTGAGTGTTGTAGTCACGGTGAGTGTTGTGGTCACGGTGTTGTAGTCACGGTGAGTGTTGTAGTCACGGTGAGTGTTGTAGTCACGGTGAGTGTTGTAGTCACGGTGAGTGTTGTAGTCACGGTGAGTGTTGTATTTTGGTCGCCTCTTCCATGCTGAGCGGACGGGAGTCCAACTCGCTCCCCTACAGAGGTGGTGAGGAGTGGAGGGGTGGTGGAGAGAATTCGTCGTTGTTTTAACTGCCGCGCCGAGAAATCGAATCGGCCATCTCTGGATTGCAAGTCCCCATTGCTAAGCTGCACCCCGGCAGCAGATCGCCCGTCTCTACGCTGTGGAATCTCCGTCTCTGTGTGGGGTCTGTACCAATGCATCCAGGCATACGTGATGAGTGTTGACAAACTCTGTACGATACATATCTTTTCAAGTATGAAATGTGACCGTGCCGCTTATATCGCTCATCTATTCGTGTTAATCCTTCGATTCATCAAACGATTAAGTAACATGTTGCTTTGGTGTTTATTTACATTAAAATTGCAGGCCACGGTAGGAATCTCATTTTCCTTTAAGCAGTCGTCCTGCGGCGCCACGTGTGGCCTCGCCGTTGTGCAGACACTCAGAGTCGTCGTGGACGTCACCCAGCCCGCACGCTCCATTGTTGGGGGGAGTTCTCGCCCATTAGCGGCTAATTACTACCCGGGGAGAGAGAGCCGTGCCCCCGGGGCACCACCACCCCCCGCAGAGCCATGCCCCCAGGGCCAGGTGCGCGAAGCTGGCGTCGGTGGAGGTGTTTGTCCCAATCTTGCGCTCTGCGGGAGAGCTCAGCACGGACACACACAGGGAGAGCCTAGCACGGACACACACACACACACACAGCCTAGCACGGACACACACACAGCCCAGCACGGACACACACACACAGCACAGCACGGACACACACACAGGGAAAGCCCAGCACGGACACACACACACACACACAGCCTAGCACGGACACACACACACAGCCCAGCACGGACACACACACACAGGGCCCAGCACACACACACACAGCTCAGCACGGACACACACACAGCCCAGCACGGACACACACACACAGCCCAGCACGGACACACACACACAGCCCAGCACGGACACACACACAAAGAGAGCCCAGCACGGACACACACACACAGCCCAGCACAGACACACACACAGCCCAGCACGGACACACACACAGCCCAGCACGGACACACACACACAGAGAGCCCAGCACGGATACACACACACACACAGGGCCCAGCACACACACAGCCTAGCACGGACACACACACACACACAGCCCAGCACGGACACACACACACAGCCGAGCACGGACACACACACACAGCCTAGCACGGACACACACACACACACAGCCCAGCACGGACACACACAGCCTAGCACGGACACACACACACAGCCCAGCACGGACACACACACACAGCGAGCCCAGCACGAGAGAGATCCACACCGCACACAGCGCCTTACACTCCTGCCTCGCGTGGCCACAGAGAAGTGGCCCAGGGTCGAGGCTAAAGAAAGGTTGTGGTTAAGCGTTAAACGCATGCGTTTATGTCGATGGGGGAGAGAGAGAGAGGGAGAACGCGAGTTTGGGTAGAGCGGTGGCGCAGTAGTTAGCACACGATTCCCGACCACGCCGGACACCAGTGGCGATCACACTGTGTAACTATTTTTATGCTTTTGTTCCTGGGTAGTAAGTCTTATTTCCTAATTGCTTATGCCTCAAAAGTACAGAAAATGGCTATCATTCCCCACAAACTTTGCTTTTTGTGACCAGGACAGTGATATTTTGAAATTTACCTATTTTCCAGAACATTCCAGATAGATTATGTGCTGAGTAAACTTGGAGTAACTTCTAGAATATTCTAGAACTTTCCAGTAATATAAATAGTAGTATAAATACAGGAGCCTTAAGCCCACCAGTTCAGTATAGTTCCAGCTGCCTAAGTGGATACACGTTTTTTCTGTCTATATGTGAACGAAAATACACAAATTCGCCCGGTTTCTCATTGAAAATACGTACATTAAAAAATATCACTGTCCTGGTAAAAAAAAAATCAACGTTTGTGGGGAATAATAGCCATTTTCAATATTTTGTAGGCATAAGCAATTACGACATAAAACTTACTACTCAGGAACAAAAATTGTGTTCAATAGTGTTATCTTCCATCAGGCTTGTGCATCGCCTAGGTCGACTTAGCCTTGAATACATTAGCGCCCGGCGCGGTGTGTAAGCATGAGCGCCGGGAGAGATGAAAGCGGCCGGGCGTGCCGCTAATCGCTCCACCTCCTCGTGCGCCGGTCACGCGGACATCACCAGCCACCTCGGTTCGATCCCCTGTATTAAACGAGCAGCTGGAGGTTGCTATGTCAACATTGGGGAAACAAAGGCGGCCGAGCGTGGGGCTGACGGCGTGCGGGGCCGCAGTCGCCGTGCGCGAGCCGCCCGCCAATTCCCAGCCAGCCTCACCCGGAGATCGCCGCCGCTGCCGCCGCCGCTGCTGCTGCCCCTGATGATCGACTTCGCCGGCGACGGCTTCTGCAACGCACGAGTGAGCTGCGTTAAACCCCCAAGCCTCACAAATGGGTCGCTGTGAACGACACTTGCCTACTTTTTTTTCTATATATGCGTAAACCACGATAAGGTGTAAAGTCAGACAGCGCGCCTCCTCGTTTGCGTGTAACCCGCCTCTCCGCATCGAGGCTAAATACAGGCGGTTCGTGCCACGACCCAGCGGCCACACGGCCGTCTGGGAGTGCGTGATTTCAACAACAATGATTCAAGACGAGCATCACCTCTGGGTCGGTGTCGCCACACAGCGTCTCGTCAGCAGCAGCAGCAGCAGGAGCGTCAGGCTCGCTCGAGTCATTGCCGCACGGCGAGCGGCCGATCTCACAGAAGCAGGGCCCCGCTACGCTGCTGGGGGCCGTCTCGATGCCGTGCCGATGGAGCGGTGGCGGTGGTCAACGGCGTCGCGAGTTCAGTTTCCGCCCATGGATACAATCGGTGGCTTCGTTTAGGCCATGTCTCGCCCACGGTGCCATGTGCATTGCACGAGCAGACAAAGGCAGACGGGATGAGTTGTTGGCGACCCTGGTCGAGAATCTAATTTACGTTGCCGGGTTTATAGCGAAGTGTGGTAATCACTGCACCACCGCTCCCTCATATCAATTGAATGCATCTCACACAGTTTTCCCGCATTCGGTTGTTGTGCTTTTTTTTGCTGTAAATCGTATACTGTACATATGTCTATATGGCCTTCATCAAACTGAATCGTAAGAACAGTATTAATTTTATGACTAACATTGCGAGCAACGGCTTTTTTAAGAATATATTTTGCCCATTGTTACACAAAGTTCTTATGTATGTTGAACTTTTTTCGCACCGCACCTAGCCAAGCATGCTTATTAAAAAGTGTGCTCTCAACGCAGGGATTTACATAGATTCGGTACAGCATGCAGCAACTTGCATGTCGCTTGCCGTGTGGTATTGTATGTGTATATACAAAATTGAGTTCCGAAAAATAATAGGGCAAGAGTTGGCGCACTGCGCTGTGAGCCCGATTCCATGAGTGTGATGTCCAGCCACAGATGACATCAATGGCTACAGTGACATCTAACCTGGTCCTGGCGCTGTGAGTCCGATTCCATGAGTGTGATATCCAGCCACAGATGACATCAATGGCTACAGTGACATCTGCCTGGTCCTGGCGCCGTCGTTCCCTTCACCGACCCGCACTGACCAGAGTGGTGAAGTATGGTCAAATAACCCCCCGCGACTGACAGGGCATGGGGGAGCCTTCATCACGCAGCTGATTGACAAATGATCGTTCTTGTTTTATTAAAAGACAATGGTACAGCCCTGCAATTTCCCGCTCACGCCACTGCTGGCAGAAGGGGTCTCTGGGAGAATTTGGTTCACCCTGGCCAAATGTCTGTCGCAAGAGGTGGAAGTGCTCACACTTTACCCCACCACACGCGATCTGCCGATCAACAAAACTGGTTCACCCTGGTCGGACAGCTGCGGAGAGGGGATTTAAGAGACGTGCACCACTGTGTCAGCTTGCCGCGCCGGGAAATCGCACCGCGGCCACCGCTAAGTGCAGTGCGCGAGCCGTTACACCATCACCACCACCACGGTGTTAATTTGTGTACTTATAAGAAGGGAATTCCCACTGTGGCCCATCGCATGCCGTAGGATCCTGACCGAGCGGGCACCCACGCGTACATGTGCACGCACGCTGCCATAGCGTGGAAGACCGAAGCCCACCGAGTCGATACTATAGGAGGTCTAAAGCCTGCTTATAACGGATTTACACAGCAGCGCGACGGGACCTCCAATTTGCAGATAATGCGGCTGCGATGCGCAGGATGGGCCTGGCCAGGGATATAATTGCCAGGATTACAGAAAGCTTTCTCACAAACAGCCTCGCAGTGAATTAACGAGATCCGGACAAAACAAGTCACAGTTCGTACCCGGCTGCATAATCCCGGGCGCAAAATCACCTGTTAAATCCCAAGCATATCGGATTGAATTCGTTAACAAAATAATAATTTAATAATCACCCCCCCCCCCCCGCCCTTTGTCTCTGCCACTCCACTGCTGGACTAACGCACCAAAGGCATCACCAAAGGCGCGTGGGTTATTTGACCATACTTCACCACGCGGGTCGGTGCTGGTGAAGTGGAGGGGGGGGGGAGAAGGCGCCTCGTGACCGACGCGTCCAAACATCGCGCGCCACTGATGTTAGCCGTAGCCTGGAGTCGAACTTGTCGCCGGGTTCATGGAGGCAGTCCGTTAACCATCGTGCCACCGCTCCCGCTGCGTCTACCCACGTGTGTGCATGTGTGTACACGATACGTACTCTACCGTGTGTATATATACGTGACTTTAGCGAAAGAACCAAAAAGAGTATGGATCATTGCAGTCACGAAAACTTCAAATTGTGTATATATATGTGGTGCCGTCTCCATACAAGAATACTACATATATACACGGTGCCCACTATACCGGTGGCGCAGTGGTTAGCGCAGTGGTTAGCGCAGTGGTTAGCGCAGTGGTTAGCGCAGTGGTTAGCGCAGTGGTTAGCGCAGTGGTTAGCGCAGTGGTTAGCGCAGTGGTTAGCGCAGTGGTTAGCGCAGTGGTTAGCGCAGTGGTTAGCGCAGTGGTTAGCGCAGTGGTTAGCGCAGTGGTTAGCGCAGTGGTTAGCGCAGTGGTTAGCGCAGTGGTTAGCGCAGTGGTTAGCGCAGTGGTTAGCGCAGTGGTTAGCGCAGTGGTTAGCGCAGTGGTTAGCGCAGTGGTTAGCGCAGTGGTTAGCGCAGTGGTTAGCGCAGTACTGCCACGTAACCGTGGACCCGAGTTCGATTCCCGCTAACAACCAACAACAGTGGCGAATATTTAAACCGGTCCAGGGTCTCCCCTAGGTCGACTCAGCCTTAAATGATTATCTGGTGCGTTGTGTAAACATCAGCCCCGGCGGAGACAAAGGCGATCGGGCGTGGTGCTGACCACCCATCATCCCCTTACGTGCCGTGCGGGTCTTCATAGGTGCCTCGATAAACAACGCTTGTACCCCACCAGTCTGTCAAAACGAGATGTTTGTGTTTGATTTATGTATGCATACAGTCATCATCGTCATCATCATACTCACGGTCACCGTCATCGGTTGTTCATTAGCACGGGGGTCGCCAGGCCGTGGCAGCGCTGTTGCCCGCATCTGCCCCCATGTGCCTCCCCCCCCCCCTCTGGAGATTGTGTAACGTGATGTTCCCGTTGTGTACGCCGTCGCCTGTGCAGTCTTTATTATTTGTTTTAAAGACCGCTCTATCTTTCCAGGAGACAATAAGTACAACGTTTATTATAGAGACACACACACAGAGTATATACCTCGCTGATTTAACGCTTACACAGTAACGATCTTTTATCCACAAGCGAAGAACGTCTCCCCCGGATTATAAGACGCACTCTCTCCTCCTGTACTTTTAAGCATAGAGGCGCGTCTTATAATCCACTCGGGCTGTGTGTGTGTGACCAGATTTGCATGACTTTATTGACACCGGGCACAACATTTTTTTTTTCCGGAGCGTCTTCTAATCCGAAGAATAGTTTAACGATTGAAGCGGCGATCACTGAGCCGCGAACACGCAGAGAGTAACGGAACTACGCGAATCATCATCGCCGCGTTATTCATCAAATCGGCTTTGCAATCTTTAGATTCGGCAGCAGAAGCGTCCGCGCAACAACAATAGGGCATGGAGTCGGATTTGGTTGTAAATTGACCAGATAGCTCAGAGATTAAGGAAGACGTGTAGCACCACCTAAGCTCCTGCTAATAGAAAGGATTAGCGTAATTTCATTATGTCCACAATACACAGATCAGCCGCTGGACGAGCCCACCCGCCCTCTGAGTTGTTTTCTCTGCTGGCGCTCGGGAGATTCTGCAGGGGGTTTTTAGCGAATGCGTGTGTGTGAGTGTGTGAGTGTGTGTGGGTGTGTGTGAGTGTGTGTGAGTGAGTGTGTGTGAGTGTGTGTGAGTGTGTGAGTGAGTGTGTGTGAGTGTGTGTGTGAGTGTGTGTGAGTGTGTGTGAGTGTGTGTGAGTGTGTGTGAGTGAGTGTGTGTGAGTGTGTGTGAGTGTGTGAGTGTGTGAGTGTGTGTGAGTGTGTGTGAGTGAGAGTGTGTGAGTGTGTGTGTGTGAGAGAGTGTGTGTGAGTGTGTGTGTGAGAGTGTGTGAGAGTGTGTGAGTGTGTGGGCGAGTGTATGTGAGTGTGTGTGTGAGAGTGTGTGAGAGTGTGAGTGTGTGTGCGAGTGTATGTGAGTGTGTGAGTGTGTGAATGTGTGTGTGCGAGTTAGCTTGTGTGTGAAAGTGTCTTTGTGGGCCACCAACATCAGTGACGATTATCTGAACCGATCCTGGGTCTCCCCTAGGTCGACTCAGCTTCAAATGAGTAACTGGTGATGTGTGTAAAAACATCGCCACAGGGGAGACAAAGGCGGCCTGGCGTGGTGCTGCCCACCCACCCCCTCGTGTGCCGTTTCGGCCTTCATAGGTGCCACTCGCTAACAGCACTTGCCCCAACAGTCTGTTAAGACTACACGGGGGATCTTTGTCTGTAAGTGTGTGTGAGTGTGTGAGAGTGTGTGAGCGTGTGTGTATGAGTGTGTGAGTGTGTATGAATGTGTGAGTGTGTGTGTGAGTGTGTGTATGTGTGTGAGTGTGTATGAGTGTGTGAGTGTGTGTGAGTGTGTGAGTGTGTATGAGTGTGTGAGTGTGTATGAGTGTGTGTGTATGTGTGTGTATGTGTGTATGTGTGTGTATGTGTGTGTGAGTGTGTGTGTATGTTTGTGTGTATGTGTGTGAGTGTGTGTGTATGTGTGTGTGTGAGCGTGTGTATGTATGTGTGAGTGTGTATGTGTGTGTATGAGTGTGTGAGTGTGTGTATGTGTGTGTGTGAGTGTGTGTATGTGTGTGAGTGTGTGAGTATGAGTGTGTGAGTGTGTGAGTGTGTGTATGTATGTATGTGTGTATGTGTGTGTATGTGTGTATGTGTGTGTATGTGTGTATGTATGTGTGTATGTGTGTATGTATGTGTGTATGTGTGTGTATGTGTGTGTATGTGTGTATGTATGTGTGTATGTGTGTGTATGTGTGTGTATGTGTGTATGTATGTGTGTATGTGTGTATGTATGTGTGTATGTGTGTGTATGTATGTGTGTATGTGTGTGTGTGAGACAATCCGCTTTGCTCAAGTTTTTACATCACGGCGCGGGCCCCGGTGCGTGACGCGGAGACGGCGTTAGCGCTCCCCCCCCTCCCTCCAGCTGCCCCCCTCCCCCCAGCTGCCCCCCTCCCCCCAGCTGCCCCCCTCCCTCCTCCCCCCCCACCGCGTCTCCCTCCGCTGCCCGATGCTGCACGGAGCCTGCGCGTTATTTCACCAGCACGCGACTCCCTCCAGCGCCCACAGCGCTCGGCTCCTCCTCGCTTAGCTCAGCTGGGCCAGCCTGCGATACAGAACTTCCCTAGAGCGCACCACGATGATGTTATTATCATCATCATCATCATAGTCCAACGCTGGCGTCACCGCTGCCTTCACATTGAAGAAGCAGAAGAAGACTACGAAGGCCGTGCCGCGTGCCGCCCGTGAAGGAGGCGCGAGAGTCGGGAGTTCGGGCGGAGTGGACTGAGTGAGGGCCCTCCTCGTGCCCCGCAGCCTCTCCCCTCCATCTCTCGACAAACTCCGCCACAAACATTTACAACGACAACAGCAATAACACAAACGTCTCGTCGCGCACCTTCTCGCTCCGTGCACGCAGCAGCAGCAGCAGCAGGAGCAGCAGCAGCAGGAGCAGGAGCAGCAGAGATGTCCGTGCATGTGTTCAGCATCGACAGTATACTGGCCCGCAAGCCCAGCGGTAGCGGCCACGGCGGTGGCGGCGTCACGACGACTGGAGCCGGGTCGCTCCCTGCTTCCTCGGGCTTTCAACGCGTGATGCACCACCAGCAGCAGCAGCAACAACAGCAGCAGCAACAGCAGCAACAGGTCCCAGCGGCGGCGGCTCCTCGCAAGGAGCTGCTGGATTACGGAGGGCTCTACGCGTGCGCGCCCGCGGGCTCGCCCCCAGGCTACAGCTCCAGTGGGGGGCCTGCCCCCCTAGGATTTGGTTACCTCTACGGGCCGCTGAGCGGCGAGTTGCCGGCGTCCCCGCACGCCTGCTGCGGCCCTCCGTTCCCGCCCTCTTCCTGCGCCAAGTGCCCCTACGCCGTGCCCGCAGGTAGGTCGCGCGTGCCCGCTGTCACCTGTGCTGAGCGGCAGTCCCGTCCGGGCGAGGGCAGTGGAGGGGGTGGCCCCCCACACCCTTCCCTCCTGAATCCCTCCGCCTCCCCCTTTTAGAATTCCGCGAGTCCGTAGTGCGCGAGGAGATGGAGCGACGGGAATTGGCTCGAGAGGTGGCGGCGGCTTAGGGAGGCCTTCATCCAGCAGTAGAGTGGCCATGGCTGCAAGCGACTTCAGCGCGACAGACAACGGCGGATCTCCGCGTTACCGGGGAAGCTTTCGTATTTGTTTAAAGTTTGTTTAAAGTTCGTTTAAAGTTTCTTTAAAGCCACAACGGTCGTCTACCCCCCCCCCCCCCCCCCCGACGTCCTAGCGTTGTGCATCCCTCCACCTGCCTCCCTTCCCTTTAAAACAAAGTGACGCTACCGGTTGCCTGCCGCCTCGTGTGACGATGAGACGTGTGACAATGTAACGTCGTAACGTCGTCACCGTCCCCTCTCTGCCGGCGACGTTCGAACGGAGCGCGCGACTCACACACGGAGCTGCCGAGTGGCGCGTTCCATGCAACTTGAGAGCGAGCTCGGTCTCAGCAACCCGGTCGGCACGCGTGTTGACAGCGATTGTAACACGCGGCCCTGCGTCGCTCGATTCGCTGGGCGAAGGCCTCACCCACACCGTGCGGGGGGAATGCGACTTTTGTTCGACATATACTTCACCCGCTCACGGTCAGTGCCGCTTTATGTTTGAAACGGCGGAACGATTGCTCAATTCACGTACCACTCGCCACTGATGTTAGCCGTGGGTGTGAAATGTGACTACTGCGGTGACCGGGTTCATAATGGCCTCACCACTGTGCCACCGCTCCCCAAATTTTCCGATAACACGCTGTTCCGAACCACCTGTGGTTACAACTTTTCATATTTAAATTTTTTAAATCCCACCGATTAGAACATCCAAATGACGTGAATAGAAGACTTCACCATTATTCTATTTCACTACCCGAAGACTAGAGTCGTTATGGTTTTATATGTGTGATATATTCTCATTTAACTACATTCGTTACACAATAAACACACACATTGTTCTATATACATATAAACAACGGGGCCCTTACTGCTGGGAAGTAATACAATGCTCTACAACAGTAGTAGGACGTGATTGCCTAGATGGTACAGACGTCTCCTCCACTGCTCACCTGATGCAGCCGTATATGATCGAGTGGCACAATACAGGGCGATCCATTTATAAATACCCCATTCATTTATAAATACAGTACTATCTTGAGTCTCAACACGGGATTGAACATTGGAATAAGCGACGCAGGCTCGGTAATGATAATAACCTTGGCAGAGGGGAGAGTGTGCAAAGGATTAAACAATGAGATGGGTGGTGGGAGACGTGTACGAAGCTTTAAAATGAAACGATGTCGCCTGCAATTTCAGTGCGGGTATCTATAAATGGATCGCCCCCCCGTATTGCTTCGCAGAGCGACTGTAGCCTCGCGATTCATTCGCGGGGCATTCGAGCCGCGTGATGACGAAGAGCAGCAGTAAGTCTACGCGCATTGCATGCGCTCGGCCCGCCGATGCACGAAGTTTCCGTGAACTCGACCAACTCGCCACGAACACAACGGTGCTTGAAAAAGGCAATACATAAACGGCACAGAAATAAAGTCGGCGACATTTGAGGCAATGTGCAAGAGGTTTTTTTTTTTTTGTGGCCGTTGCCTCGCCTTCAACTTCACACTCGGTCGTGCTGTTGTCGAGTCGACCCGCTGTTACGTTCACAGTGCATGGTGTGACCAACCACCTATTGGAGCGGGCATTTTTGTTGATACATATTATGTCACAGGAGAGATATCGCTTGCCTTTTCTGAGCAGGCAGATATCACCGCTGTGTAGAAGGAAGAGTCATTGCCTGAAACGTTGACTATTTGTTTATTTTATGGCCGCAAAGGAAGGGTCATTGCCTGAAACGTTGACTATTTGTTTATTTTATGGTCGCAGTGTTACCGACGAGTGTGTGATGTATTGTTGTTCGCGGTGGTGCACCATTGCCAACGCAGTATCGCCACCTTAAATACGTATAGCACCATGGCATAATAAGAGCGTGTATATACATAACATATATTTAGAACACGCGTCAACAAATACATATCAAGCAGGGCGTGTGGAGTGACGACCACGTGCATGCACCACAGAATAACAAACTCCCCTCGCTGTATTGTGGTAGACAGTGCACTTCTCACCGTGATTATTTACGGCTTCGTAAGACCGCTTGGAATATTATACAATGTTATCATATAATAATAATAACAAGAACAGCATAATAGGCCAGCAAAATGGGAGCACAGCGTGCTTTGAGTTAGCCCCCGTTGAACGGCGTCAAACGTTTGGAGGCTGCTGAGCCCGCTTGCCTCGAAAATAATCATCACCGAATGACAGTACTCGTGAAAGTGTCTGCTTGTCGACAGAAGTTTTAACACACAACGGGTATTTTGGCCAGTATCAAAGTATGCAAAAATAAGAATAGGTTTTACCCTTTATTACGGAAATAAAACAGGCGTTAAGACGTTCAAACACCAAATAGAAAGGATAAAACCTATGCTTTTTTTCATAGGAGTTTCAATATTTACCGCGCATCGCAACATCACGGGCCACGATATAATTTAATTAGCACGCATGTCATGGGTTGTGTTTGTTTGTTGGTACAACTGCAAGCCGCGGCGCACACCTGCGTGATGAATGATTCGAGAAACATCTCAGACTCTACCTTTGACGGGTCCGAACGCGCGAAGTGTGTGATTAGCCGGCCACGTATGTTCGTTCACACACGCCATGACAACAACAACAACTCTTTAAAGTTGCGCGCGGGACTCGGAGCAAGATTTGGCGTCTTCTCCAGCCGATAAGACGGACTTAGATTTCCCGTGCATCTTGAAAAAGCTCAAGTTGGGAGTGCGTTTCATAATAATGCGGTAGGTTCTTGTGTCTGTGTGTGTGACCAGATGTATATAACTTTGGGGGTGCGTCTTACTTTCCGGAGAGTCTTACACTCCGGTTTTCACTGGCAAGGTGTGGAGCGGTGGCGCAGTGGAGAACGCACTGCGCTTTGAACCCGGACTTCATGAGTTCGATTCCCTGCCACGGTTAACATCAGTGGTGATGATGCAGCTACAATCGGCCACGCACGCGCTGTGAACCATACAGAATGACACCGAGAGGCGTCAACAATATCGACAGGGTCAATCCACTGCTGGATGGAGGCCTCCCCACAGCCATGCACCCAGCACCTGCACGCCATCCCATTTCATCGCTCCATCTCCTCAGTGGACATCCTGTCTCTCGCACGAGTGCCTTGCTTTGGCTTATTCTTGACAACCTGACATTAAGCTAACACGCACGTGTATTATAAATGACATAACTTGCGCATTCAGCAAATTGTGTACGGCAGACCATATAAAATCAGGCGACTACTTACCGTGCACAGGATATTGAATAACTATTATCATCTGCTATTATTAATAAGACCTTCGCATGGAAAGGGATGGATTAGTGTTGCTAATGAGAGTGTTTCACCAGTGGATTGTGTAGCCGTTTATACTGGCAAGCGGCGATATCAATTGAACGTCGAATCACATTAACATGTAAAGTATAAAAGTCAACATTCGTGGCTCTACAATTATGAATATGTACATGCTATATATATACACACACATTAAACATCCCTGCATGTTTACTTAAGCCTAACGTTAGCAATGTAACCAGGTATACATTTTCGACTCGATACTTTCCGGGACGCTGCTCAGCTGGCTTGAAGTCGTGCTTGTCGACGTAAGGACTACAAGATACGCCTATCACTGATATCAATAATCATTTACTCCTCTACCCTGTGTCCTGACAGTCCTATGAGCAGCTTCATGAGGACAATATCAGGCGCTGTGGACGCGGCGTGTAAACATCGTTACCCCGGAGCGGTGCTTCAGACGGTCCCGCACCAAGTGAGGTGGTGATGCATCATCCTTGTGCTGGCCACGGGGGCCTAGCTCACAAGCGCCATGAGCTGCCCACCTCAGAAAGTTCAGGTTCGATGCCAGTTACTGTCGGCGATGATAAGTCACAATAATAATAATGACAAGAATGTCGCGCCGCTCACAACGGAGTTCAAGATTGCCACCCTCGCTGTGGATTGTGTTGAGACATTCCAGTGCTGCTCAGAGCGAGACGTCTTTGCATTATTCGCACATAAGCAATGAATGGTTGTCAGAGTTTAATGTTTCGTGTACAGGCCTTAGCGAGGCGTTATCCTTTCACCAGTGCGACGTTGTAAAATTATGAATAGTATTCCCTTTTATATGGTCGTGCGGATAATAATGGCGTAATGTTATCAATCTATCTAGGAAGGATTCACGGTCTAGACCGTGTATGTATATATGTATACTGTATGTTGAGGTGTGTATATGCAAATGTCTCTAGACGTAGGCCTCCTACACTGCAATGTTCGGTCAATTACTTTGCAAATCGCGCCGTTGGCTGGACTCACGTTTGGCCACCTCGCAGCAAAGCGGGTTTGGGATTTTCCTAAATCTCTACGTGATCCACCAACCCTTGCCTTCAAAACGCCGCATGACGAGCGTTCATTGCCACCACTCTCGCTCTTTCAAAGGGCTCGAACGTGCTGAGAGACGCATCTAAATGCACATCATCACCACCATCACCATCATCATGCATCATACGTTGTTTCCCATGCAGCACAACGTGGGGCGCAAGAACAACGTGCATTTAAGATGATTACAGAGAAAGGAAGTGATTGCAGACAAAGTGCAGTGTTCAAGAACAACACAGTGCAGGCAATATAGACAACACACGGGAATACGCACAATGTTAAAGGTGAGCTGTGCACGAGACCATATTCTCATTATTGCGCACTTACAGTAGCTTGAGCTATTCACACGATATGCATACAAAATCATAAACTTACGTGCCTTTGATTTCATCTTAAATTGGGCAATTGTGGGTGCAGTGATGAGATTTCCGGGGAAGCTGTTCCACATCTTTGGTGCCTGGGTTCGCAAAACGTTGATTTACGTTTTTCTCTCTCGAATCTCCCTCCCGCACGAGTGACCGGACAGGTGAGAGTGCGCGTGTGTGCGTGTGTGCGTCTGCGTGAGTGTTGAGGCTATACGGGTGGTCTTTGTCTTTGCGGTAGTGTAGCGGTTAGCGCGCTGCGCTACAAACCCGGCCACCCGGGTTCGATTCCCGCTCACGGCCAACACCAGTGACGATTATTAGAACCGGTCCTGGGCCTCGCCTAGCTCGACTTAGCCTCAAATGAGTACCAGGTGCGGTGTGTAAACATCGCCACTAGGGAGACAAAGGCGGTCGGGCGTGGTGCTGGCAACCCACCCCCTGGTGTGATGTTCCGGCCTTCACAGGTGCTACTCGCTAACAGCACTTGCCCCAACAGTCTGTTAAAGCCACACGGGGGATCTTTGTGTGTTTAGTGCCGTCCGTCGAAGAGAAATGAACAACTTTAAAATGCGTAACTCCAACACCAGCCTCCTCGCACTCTCCACTGGCTCTAGCGTCACACTCGCCGGAGGTTCAACCAATAACCATCACGGTGATGGTGGGGTTCGAAATTTTTGTGATAACAAAAACATGATAAGTGTTATATATTTTGTTTGGGTGCGCGTTTGAGACCGGCATTCGCAGTCGAGTTGGAACTCGCAGGAGTCGATCTCGTAGCAGCTTCCACAGGGGGGGGGGGGGGGGGATGGAGGAGAGGGTCAGTGGGGGAGAGTGCTGACGAGGGCCGCCACTCAACGCAATGAGGGTCATTTATTTGGGGGGGGCGGTGGGGGCAGAATTGGAAAGTGTTGCTTTGAAGGGTTTTTTTCGCTCCCAAGTTTGTTTTGTATTCGTAACTCCCAGCTCCTCGGGGTCGCGCTATCTCTTGTTAAAGGTCTTCGCAGTGTGTGTGTTTAGTTTGTTGTCCTTCCCCCCGCGCCTCCCACGATAGCACGGTTGACCACGTACGGTGCGAAATAAGTTCAACGTACGGTACATTCCCACTCTGACACAACAACAATTATTATTAACCTGCGTCCCGGGTTCAACTGTGTTCCTCCGTACATTCCCGAACGCTCTTCGGGCCTTCTCGGAGTCGGGATCATCGGCGTAAGGACCTTAACGACACAGGACGCCGATCCGTAGATCTCTCCTGTACGATCGCTGTATCCTGCATTCCACCCATCATTTGCAAAGGGTTTCATACGAAGTATGAGGACAGAATGAGGCGAGATGCATGTTGCGTGACAACGTGATTCCCCGAACCCTCTAGACACATGTCGAGTGAGTTTGTTTCGGCTTAAGTCGACGGAGCTAACACGCTCGTTGTGAAGGGCGACACGGCCAGGAACGGCCCACACGGCCACAGCGAGCCCGTACCATGGCAAGGGACGGGGGGTCCACAGGGAACCGCATAGAACGTAGGCAGAGACAATTGCATAAACGCGGCTCATACATCACCAGAAACACGTACAACAGAAAATATAGCGAGCAATGCAACGTAGCATTAGGCGGCGTGACACGAGAGGAGCTGACATTGAAAAATGAATGTATAACCAGCAATAATAATAATACTTGCATTTCCTATTTTACGTTTAGCTACGGTTATTGCCTCACTGGATGTCGCTGCCGTGTCGACTGAAAACGGTGCGCTCCGCACGCTGGAAGCGAGTACATCCAGCAGCATCGCTCGATGCGAGGGGCATACAGACACCCACACGCCAGAAGAGGCGGTATACACATCGACAACTGCTGTTAAACACTCAAATAAACCGACGAAATCTATTTAAAAAATCTATTAAAAAGGGACGCTTCCTTTTACAAATCGATGCCCTATGAAGAAGGGCCATCGCTCAAAATGTTACCTGTTACAGATGTTTCATTTGAAAGTCCACAGTGTTATTATTAACGCACGTGTTGAGTTCGTCATGCGGTGATTTGTTCTTGTGCGCCAGTGCTAATGTAGCAGCATCACCGAACAGTACGCGATGTTATTTAATTAAAAACAAGTTTTGCTGGCTGGCTGGAGGGAGGGACGAAAGGAGTTGAGCGGCGTGCACGCAGGTGAGGCGCGCGTCGCCTGGCAGGGCCGGGCACCGCGTGATCCCAGACGCAGGGCCCTGGCTTTGGCTGCCCGGCACGAGCACTGGGGGGGGGAATACACGGGGTGGGTCACGGGGTGGGTCACGCGGTGGGTCACGGGGTGGGTCACGGGGTGGGTCACGGGGTGGGTCACGCGGTGGGTCACGGGGTGGGTCACGGGGTGGGTCACGCGGTGGGTCACGGGGTGGGTCACGCGGTGGGTCACGGGGTGGGTCACGGGGTGGGTCACGGGCATCCCCAGTGTCCCGCACGAGGGGTCGGCCAGCTGCGTGCTCCGCTGGTCCCGCTATGCCGCACCCCCTCCCCGTGTGCCGCGTAGGCCTCCTCCTCCATACGGGATCGCTGACGCCTCTCATCGTCATGATCATCGGCCAAGGCACAGCATACACATTGAACTTCGTTGTGGAGAATTAAATGAGCAACTCTCTATATACTGTTGCAATACGTATATCGTGCGTTTTGTATCGTTTTGCGTTAAGGGAGGATCTGTTTCTAACAGAAAGGGTTTTTTGCCTGACCCTGCTGATGAGACACTGAATTTCGAAACCAATTCAAGGTTTGTATTAAACCCATGGTGCTGAAAATATGCACTCACCAAAGGCTGTGTGGCCGACGGACTAAAAACAAAGATTTTTATTGCGGAGACGAACATGTAAGGGAGGCGTTACGTTTCATTATTTATTTTATCATCGGCCACGATCAATCCACTGCTGGATGGAGCTCGCCAAGCCTTCGCCACCTCTCACCATCTCGCAACGTCATAATTCACCGAGTATTTTCACACGAGCTGATTTCATGCCCCCCCCCCCAACGCATTCCGTTCCTTGGTTGTCATTCCGTTATTGTTGTTGACCGGCGTTTACCACGGCACCCTGTGTTGGAATTTTCTGTTGCAGTTAAAATTGTATCTTCAGTTTTAACCGTAATATATTTTTTATGGCACTGGGCTGTAATTTCACGATGATTATAATAATCACGATCATTTATATATCCCTTTTACCAGCCCACAATTGGAAGTATGTTGATCTTATTTCGCACCGTACGTATCCAACCGTGCTCATCGGAGGTGCGCATCATATCTCCCGACACCGTGTCGGTCGTGGGGGTTGTTTGACCATACTTCACCATGCGGGTCAGTGCGAGTCGGTGAAGGGCAGTACGCGGGACTGGCTGTTTGGATATCACTCGCCACGGGTGTTACCATCATCCGTGACCGGGAATTGAACCCGGGTCGTCAAGCTTTGAGCGCAGTGCGCTAACAACCAACCACTGCGCTGCCACCCCTCCCATTCACTGTGGAGTTAACAAAAAAAACCTGATGAGCAGATTTATTAGCTTACATTTCATTGCCTAAAGTAATTCTACCGTGTCAAATAACCCGCTAACGACAACATGGATTTTATTGCGCGCAGTGAAATCGTGTTTCAAGAGGGCCTGTGTAGAGTCACGGCCTGTGTATAGTCACGGCCTGTGTATAGTCACGGCCTGTGTAGAGTCACGGCCTGCGTAGAGTCACGGCCTGTGTATAGTCACTGCCTGTGTATAGTCTCGGCCTGTGTATAGTCACGGCCTTTGTATAGTCACGGCCTGTGTAGAGTCACGGCCTGTGGATAGTCACGGCCTGTGTAGAGTCACGGCCTGTGTAGAGTCACGGCCTGTGTATAGTCACGGCCTGTGTAGAGTCACGGCCTGTGGATAGTCACGGCCTGCGTAGAGTCACGGCCTGTGTAGAGTTACGGCCTGTGTAGAGTTACGGCCTGTGTATAGTCACGGCCTGTGTAGAGTCACGGCCTGTGTATAGTCACGGCTTGTGTATAGTCACGGCCTGTGTAGAGTCACGGCCTTTGTATAGTCACGGCCTGTGTATAGTCACGGTCTGTGTAGAGTCACGGCCTGTGTAGAGTCACGGCCTTTGTATAGTCACGGCCTGTGTATAGTCACGGCCTGTGTATAGTCACGACCTGTGTATAGTCACGGTCTGTGTAGAGTCACGGCCTTTGTATAGTCACGGCCTGTGTATAGTCACGGCCTGTGTAGAGTCACGGCCTTTGTATAGTCACGGCCTGTGTATAGTCACGGCCTGTGTAGAGTCACGGCCTTTGTATAGTCACGGCCTGTGTAGAGTCACGGCCTGTGTAGAGTCACAGCCTGTGTAGAGTCACGGCCTGTGTAGAGTCACGGCCTTTGTATAGTCACGGCCTGTGTATAGTCACGGCCTGTGTAGAGTCACGGCCTTTGTATAGTCACGGCCTGTGTAGAGTCACGGCCTTTGTATAGTCACGGCCTGTGTAGAGTCACGACCTGTGTAGAGTCACGGCCTGTGTAGAGTTACGGCCTGCCTGATGGCATGTGCACTGAGCAATGAGATATTTGCATTTATCGGGCGCAGAAATGCCCCAATAATTACAATGGCAAACTCTATTATTATTACATCTCTTAATTTAACACGTTTATACTTTTGCGACCATTGTTATAATTCTTAATAATGAATGTTTGTGTCAGAATCACAAGTGCATTTCTCACTGGGTAAATCCCATAGAGCTAAGAAGCTCTATTCCAAGGAGCTTTTCGGCAGGCAGACAACATCAAAGCATTCCACAATTACAGATTTGTAAAAAAAAGTAATAATAGCAATTATGTTGTAAAATAAACATGCGTGTAGTCCACCCTACTGCGCTCTGTCGAGTGGAGGAGGGTGTACGACACGAATCAACCTGGTGACAGCTCTTCCTGAGAGACACGACGTGGTTAGGGGCCTGCGAGTGGGAGACTCGTCTGTGGGTAGGGGCTGATGTCACTATAGGGGCCTGCGAGTGGGAGAGTTCGTCTGTGGGTAGGGGCTGATGTCACTATAGGGGCCTGCGAGTGGGAGAGTTCGTCTGTGGGTAGGGGCTGATGTCACTATAGGGGCATGCGAGTGGGAGAGTTCGTCTGTGGGTAGGGGCTGATGTCACTATAGGGGCCTGCGAGTGGGAGAGTTCGTCTGTGGGTAGGGGCTGATGTCACTATAGGGGCCTGCGAGTGGGAGACTCGTCTGTGGGTAGGGGCTGATGTCACTATAGGGGCCTGCGAGTGGGAGAGTTCGTCTGTGGGTAGGGGCTGATGTCACTATAGGGGCCTGCGAGTGGGAGAGTTCGTCTGTGGGTAGGGGCTGATGTCACTATAGGGGCCTGCGAGTGGGAGAGTTCGTCTGTGGGTAGGGGCTGATGTCACTATAGGGGCCTGCGAGTGGGAGAGTTCGTCTGTGGGTAGGGGCTGATGTCACTATAGGGGCCTGCGAGTGGGAGACTCGTCTGTGGGTAGGGGCTGATGTCACTATAGGGGCCTGCGAGTGGGAGAGTTCGTCTGTGGGTAGGGGCTGATGTCACTATAGGGGCCTGCGAGTGGGAGAGTTCGTCTGTGGGTAGGGGCTGATGTCACTATAGGGGCCTGCGAGTGGGAGACTCGTCTGTGGGTAGGGGCTGATGTCACTATAGGGGCCTGCGAGTGGGAGAGTTCGTCTGTGGGTAGGGGCTGATGTCACTATAGGGGCCTGCGAGTGGGAGACTCGTCTGTGGGTAGGGGCTGATGTCACTATAGGGGCCTGCGAGTGGGAGAGTTCGTCTGTGGTAGGGGCTGATGTCACTATAGGGGCCTGCGAGTGGGAGACTCGTCTGTGGGTAGGGGCTGATGTCACTATAGGGGCCTGCGAGTGGGAGAGTTCGTCTGTGGGTAGGGGCTGATGCCACTATAGGGGCCTGCGAGTGGGAGACTCGTCTGTGGGTAGGGGCTGATGTCACTATAGGGGCCTGCGAGTGGGAGAGTTCGTCTGTGGGTAGGGGCTGATGTCACTATAGGGGCCTGCGAGTGGGAGACTCGTCTGTGGGTAGGGGCTGATGTCACTATAGGGGCCTGCGAGTGGGAGAGTTCGTCTGTGGGTAGGGGCTGATGTCACTATAGGGGCCTGCGAGTGGGAGAGTTCGTCTGTGGGTAGGGGCTGATGTCACTATAGGGGCTTGCGAGTGGGAGAGTTCGTCTGTGGGTAGGGGCTGATGTCACTATAGGGGCCTGCGAGTGGGAGAGTTCGTCTGTGGGTAGGGGCTGATGTCACTATAGGGGCCTGCGAGTGGGAGAGTTCGTCTGTGGGTAGGGGCTGATGTCACTATAGGGGCTTGCGAGTGGGAGAGTTCGTCTGTGGGTAGGGGCTGATGTCACTATAGGGGCCTGCGAGTGGGAGAGTTCGTCTGTGGGTAGGGGCTGATGTCACTATAGGGGCCTGGGAGTGGGAGAGTTCGTCTGTGGGTAGGGGCTGATGTCACTCTAGGGGCTTGCGAGTGGGAGAGTTCGTCTGTGGGTAGGGGCTGATGTCACTATAGGGGCCTGCGAGTGGGAGAGTTCGTCTGTGGGTAGGGGCTGATGTCACTATAGGGGCCTGCGAGTGGGAGAGTTCGTCTGTGGGTAGGGGCTGATGTCACTATAGGGGTCTGCGAGTGGGAGAGTTCGTCTGTGGGTAGGGGCTGATGTCACTATAGGGGCCTGCGAGTGGGAGAGTTCGTCTGTGGGTAGGGGCTGATGTCACTATAGGGGCTTGCGAGTGGGAGAGTTCGTCTGTCGGTAGGGGCTGATGTCACTATAGGGGCCTGCGAGTGGGAGAGTTCGTCTGTGGGTAGGGGCTGATGTCCCTATAGGGGCATGCGAGTGGGAGAGTTCGTCTGTGGGTAGGGGTTGATGTCGCTATAGGGGCATGCGAGTGGGAGAGTTCGTCTATGGGTAGGGGCTGATGTCGCTATAGAGGCCTGCGAGTGGGAGAGTTAGTCTGTGGTAGGGGCTGATGTCGCTATAGGGGCTTGCGAGTGGGAGAGTTCGTCTGTGGGTAGGGGCTGATGTCGCTATAGGGGCCTGCGAGTGGGAGAGTTAGTCTGTGGGTAGGGGCTGATGTCGTTATAGGGGCTTGCGAGTGGGAGAGTTCGTCTGTAGGTAGGGGCTGATGTCACTATAGGGGCCTGCGAGTGGGAGAGTTCGTCTGTGGGTAGGGGCTGATGTCACTATAGGGGCTTGCGAGTGGGAGAGTTCGTCTGTGGGTAGGGGCTGATGTCGCTATAGAGGCCTGCGAGTGGGAGAGTTAGTCTGTGGGTAGGGGCTGATGTCGTTATAGGAGCTTGCGAGTGGGAGAGTTCGTCTCTGGCTAGGGGCTGATGTCACTATAGGGGATTGCGAGTGGGAGAGTTCGTTTGTGGGTAGGGGCTGATGTCGCTATTGGGGCTTGCGAGTGGGAGAGTTCGTCTGTGGGTAGGGGCTGATGTCGCTATAGGGGCTGCGAGTAGGAGAGTTAGTCTGTGTGTAGGGGCTGATGTCACTATAGGGGCTTGCGAGTGGGAGAGTTAGTCTGTGGGTAGGGGCTGATGTCGCTATAGGGGCCTGCGAGTGGGAGAGTTCGTTTGTGGGTAGGGGCTGATGTCGCTATTGGCTACTCCAATTAAGTAATTTGCGAGCAATTTTCCAAATTTGAGCAGATTTTGACCGTAACGTCGGTACACGTGGCCGACTCTTTTTGCGGATAATGTCACGAGATATTCAAGGTCCACGTTCGCAGTGAATGCGTCCGCTGTCGTAACGATTGGCAACACACCACCACCACCGCCACCACTGCCCGAACAAATACAGGACAGGTATACTTCGTAAGGTTCCATGACACTGATACGAGGGTTTGTTTTATGGAGACGTGCAATTTTTTTCCATCTTGCTATGGCTCATGTTGATTTATGGCAACGCTTCTAATGTTACATTGAGTTGCTTGAGCCAGAGAGCGTTTAATTTTACATTTTTGCATCATCATCAACATCATGGAGTATCCACATCTGCTGCTGCCACGGAGTGTGTGCGCATGAGGTTTAGGGTTGCTGAGTCGCGTACAAGTCGACTCAGTCACGCACGCTCCATTGTCTGGTGCACTGATACAAGTGAAGAGTTTTTTTTCTAAACAAGTTAAATACAAATCAACATGTAAATGCGAGAGTGTTGTCTGTGAACTACGCTGCCATTGTGTATTGATACACGCCTGTGTAGAGGACACGCACATTTTTTTACTGCGAATAATAAATGGTAACGGGGAGGGGGACTGGATTAATGTTTAAGGGGGCCCGGGGCTGTCGTATTGGTGG
The DNA here is from genome assembly GCF_048934315.1 of Petromyzon marinus. Classification (NCBI taxonomy): domain Eukaryota; kingdom Metazoa; phylum Chordata; class Hyperoartia; order Petromyzontiformes; family Petromyzontidae; genus Petromyzon; species Petromyzon marinus. Next base: position 15,031,281 of record NC_133697.1, on the reverse strand, counting down.
GCTCCTCTCTGTTTATTCCATTCCTCACATCGACCTTTCACGACCACCACCACCACTACCTACGCCCATCGTTACTCACTTTGGCTATTTCAGTTCGAGTTTTTTTTCTTCTGTAAATGTGAAGCACTAATTGTGAAGCCAACTCAACGTTAGCACGAACCAAAGTAGTTTACGTTCGGCAACATAACCGGTTAGTCATGCACACCGCGATGTTGTGACTTTAACGATTACATTACACTGCGGGATTTATCGCAGTGCGAGAGTGTTGCATGTCTCCCATTATGAAGCTGTTTATTGAAATATATGTTGGGGGGGGGGCACTCACAATCCGCGGCCCAGGGTCCCTTCAAGCCCTCTGGCTCAACGAGGCCCCGGGTCGGGTGTAGCGCTGGAGATTGCCTCGCGGCGGCGTGAGAGGCTGGGGTGAGTGTTGGCGCCTCGTGACCAAATCACCCAGAATGTGCCGGAACTCGTGAGATCTCAAGAAGACGCTGAGCATGGCTGCAGCAGCCTGGAGAGTGGCTCTGGATGTGTTCAACGCCGTGCACAAGCAGAGGTTGTCATAGGCAGGCCCGTCCATAGGGGAGGTGCGGTGCACCGGGGCACCTCCCCAGTGCCGGATTAAGCTAGTGCGGGGCCTGTAGCATATGTTATAAAGGGGCCCTAAATAAAAATAAAAAATTAAACACAATTTTTTTACCTGCATAGCAAAGTAATTGTATTTTTTTATTTGCTATACAGCCAGATAATACGACAAATCGCTAACCTTAAACACCCAGTCATTCAAAAAGTTGAAGGCAGTATAGTACTATAGTATTAGAGCAAATACAGAATCACTCAACCGGAATTGATAGCTGGAAAACATTTAGCGCGGGGCACTTAAAATTGCGGGGCCCGTAGCTACTACATATGTACTACATAGTAGTAGCTACTACATATGTAGATACCTTTGCTACGAGGATAATCCGGCACTGCACATCCCACTGTGGAGCCCCAAGTGCCTTCAAACTACCCAGGAAGTATTACATCTGACACCCTCACGTCCAAGCGCGCCCCCCCCCCTCCACCCTCCAAGCGCGGGGTCCGTGCCGGTCGCGCCGTTTCGACAAATCCTGGGGACGGCTCTGGCCATCGGCGTCTGCGTGTCACTGCTGCGGTGAATTTCTGGTCGCAGCCAACGGATGGCAGCGCAACCGTGGGTTCGGTGCAAGCAGATTTGGTCCATTCGCTGAATAAGCGACGTTTCGAATATTACCCTCTTGCAGGCATGGCTTTTCTCTGTATACTCTGGCCATGTGTAGGTGGTGTCGGGCCTCACCTGGGTTTCTGACTCGCCCGTGACCTCCGTCTTGCAAGTCCAGAGTGCTCGCCATGACGGCACGGTAGCACCGCTACCCGGGGTAGAGAATGGACATATTGACAGGTTATACACTCAAATGTGCTCGCTAACAGCACTTGCCCCAGCAGTCTGTGAAAAGGCTACGCGGGGGATCTTTGTCTTTGCGGTGTGTGTGCGGCCGTGTGTATAACACGTGCGTGAAGAGCGCGTATGGTTATCAGATGTCCTTAAGGACACTACTTATACATTTAACTTCCTTGCTCTGAGAAAAAAACCCGTCTTTAATAAGGACGCACGTAACGGCGAGTCCATGTATCAATAGGATTATAGGAACACAATTTAGTCTTCTACTTGCGCAGGTAGTTCCTACTCCGAGCAGTGTGGCTCAGGAGGCAGAGCGAGCTGCTCGTGGTCGAAGGGTTGCCAGACTAGTGCTAAGATTGGGCTTTCACCCAGTCCATCGTCGCTTTGGGGAGGGGGTCAATAAAACAAGTACCACTTTGTGAGATAATCAACAGCGGTTATCTTACGTAATAAGGATGTGGGATTTCCACCACTGGTTTAGGGCTGTACACGGACAACTATTAAACTGAACGAAACTTTGTATTTTACCAGGAAAGGCCCACTGAGCTATACAGCTCTTTTTCACAAGCGACCTGGTCATAAATGATAGCTCAACAAAGTGGCTAATCACGGGGAAATGTATAGCAACCAAATACTCTAAACGTGTGTTTCTACATGTGCAGGGGAAAAAACCAGAGGATCCGGAGAAAAATCCATGCGACCACGGGGAGAGAGACAGGCAAACTCTAAGTGCATAGCAGGCGTCAGGGTCGGGATCGAACCCACGACCTCCTGTATACCAGGCGAGGTAGTTAACATCTCCTAGCCACCGACAACCTCAAGGGCTTAAGTGAGCAGCAGGGAATCCCGTCGCCTCGGGCAGCGTTCCGGAATTATATCGAGCGTGAGAAAATGCAGCCGCGCCCTGCTCCAACGCACGCACGCAAATGTCGCACCGCAGGCTTCGGGAGCTCGGCTCTGTACGGGCCCGCGGGCCTGCCCGCTCTCTGGCCCTACCTGCCCGGGGAGGCGGCGGCTCGCCTCGAGATGCACATGCTGCACCAGCTGCACAAGCGCAAGCGGAGGCACCGCACCATCTTCACGGACGAGCAGCTCGGCGCGCTGGAGGAGCTCTTCGAGCAGAACCAGTACCCCGACGTGAGCATGCGCGAGCAGCTGGCGCGCCGGGTCCACCTGCGGGAGGAGCGCGTCGAGGTGAGGGCTCCTGTCGGGGGGGGGATGGGGGGGCTGGAGGGGGATGGGGGTAAAGTGGGGGGGGCTGCCCCCCACACCACCACCACCATCGCCACAGCTGTTGAAGGCTCAGGCCACCTTCTAAATGCTTTATCGGGGCCCACACGCAGTTGTGTCGAACAAAAACAAACTCAACGCACTCGTCAAAAAAAGTGGCCTTAAACGAAATATATATCATAGGCGACGTTTCGGGCAATACCCCTTCTTCACATCACATAGTTCGCAGTTGATTAGAACGCGCGGTGGAAGGCATTGCGAACGAATGTTCGCCAATCACCGTGTTGTCAAAAGCGAAAATGGCAAATGCACGCTCTTGTTGCAAAGTTACTGCGATCGTGTTGCGAGAGGGTCAATGTGGCAGATCGCGTGCTGGCCGTGGCCGGGCACGGCCATAAGCCCGCTCGATCCTCTTCCACAGTGGCTGGCGTTGACCTCCGCTTCCAGACTGGGTTCTGAGAACACTTGCTGAGAAGCACTCGCGTGTAAGTGTGTTGTGTGTGTCTGGCGATTAAACCCGTGTCGCTTGGATAATCATAGTTCGGTGGTTATAATAATAACAACAAGTGAGTTTTATATCGCGTCTTTTCAAAACAATTCACAAAGCGCTGAACAATGACGCAGCAGTACAATGACTACACTGAGAGGCAGTCCAGGCCGTACGGATGTATATTTATTTATATGTTGAACTTCTTTCGCACCGTACGTAGCGAACCGTGTTAATCGGCGGTACGGATAGAAGAGAGGCCCGTGGGAGCAATAACAAACAATGGGTGACGAGGAGCGGGAACGGAAAGCGACTTACATACAGCATGCACACAGCTGTAACTAATATAACATACAACTCTCTCTCACACACACACGCACACGCAAATGATACGTTAAACTAATAATAAATTAACTCTGGTGGGATGTTGCGCCCGGATACAACTCATGCTGACGTTTCGGGCGATGACCCTTCGTCAGAGAATAGAGTCGTTGTACATTACAACACAATTTATATCCTCTAGAATCGAACATAGGGTAGGAACAGGGAATTGTGAATTGTGATCGTGGCTGTTTGCTAATCTGTACCTTACATGCGCGTGTGTAAAACGTCGTATCGGTAGATGCATAATACAACACGATCAAAACACAAATTAGTGGGTTGATCACGGCTGATTACATTTATATATACACACAAATATCCCCCGTATATCCTTAACAGACTGTCGGGGCAAGTGCTGTTAGCGAGCACATATAAAGGCCAGCACAGCACACGAGGGGGTGGGTGATCAATACCACGCCCAGCCGCCTTTGTCTCCCCAGTGGCGATGTTTTCACCTCTCACCGGGTATTCATTTTAGGCTGAGTCGACCTAGGGGAGGCCCAGGTACCGGTTTAGATAATTGTCACTGATGTTGGCCGTGAGCGGGAATCGAACCCGAGACGCCAGGTTCGTAGCGCAGCGCGCTAACCGCTACACTACTGCTCCCCACACATATACATATATACACACATATATACACACACACATATATACACACACATATATACACACACATATATATACACACACACATATATACACACACACATATATATACACACACACATATATACACACACATATATACACACACATACACACACACATATACACACACACATATACACACACACATATACACACACATACACACACACATATACGCACACGGTACTCATCCTTACGCCAGACTTTGGGCACCACGCACTTAGCGGTCGGTTCGTGTTAAAGAGGAGGCTGCTGTGCTTTTGTAGCACGGTTGGTTACATACGGTGCGAAAGAAGTTCAACATACGTACATGTATAACACACACACACATGTAGATGGCACGTTTGTGCGGAATGGACCGAGAGCGGCGAGATTCCTTTGAGCGACGACACGGGGACTGCTGCTGCTCACCATAATAAAGCCCCTTTTTAGGGTCAGATCACGTGAATCTAACTGTGTCGTCAACCCACCACCACTCGACACAGACATTCGCTCAGTTTGTCGCGTAAACAAAACGTGCCACTTCGTTATGAGTTCAGCAGGCCGCTGTGTTGGAGAATAAACTCACAACATTTACACTTCGAGTACTGACGTTTCGCTGGCGATAACAACCACCACCACCGCCACCATCGCCCTCATCAGGCGATTCGCCAGAATGGCTTCATGCCGCGTGTCGCGTGGACACGCGGCGCCTCCCCTCCCCCGCCCGTGTTCCCTGTCAGCTCTCCCTAATAGGTGCTCGCTAACAGCACGTGCCACCTACACTACAGGGTGTGTTGTGTGTGTGTGTGGTGTGTGTGTTGTGTGGGTGTGTGTTGTGCGTTTTGTGCGGGTGTGTGTGTTGTGTGGGTGTGTATGTGTTGTGTGGGTGTATGTTGTGTGTGTGTTATGTGGGTGTGTGTTGTGTGTGTGTTGTGTGGGTGTGTGTTGTGCGTTTTGTGCGGTTGTGTGTGTGTGAGTGTGTGTGTTGTGTGTTGTGTGGGTGTGTGTGTTGTGTGCGTGTGTTGTGTGCGTGTGTTGTGTGGGTGTGTGTGTTGTGTGAGTGTGTGTTGTGCGTTTTGTGCGGGTGTGTGTTGTGTGGGTGTTGTGTGGGTGTTGTGTGGGTGTGTGTTGTGGGTGTGTGTGTGTTGTGTGGGTGTGTGTTGTGTGGGTGTGTGTTGTGTGGGTGTTGTGTGGGTGTGTGTGTTGTGTGTGTGTTTTGTGCAGGTGTGTGTGTTGTGTGTGTGTTGTGTGGGTGTGTATGTGTTGTGTGGGTGTGTGTATGGGTGTGTGTATGTGTTGTGTGGGTGTGTGTGTGATGTGTGGGTGTGTGTGTGTTGTGTGTGTGTTGTGTGTGTGTTGTGTGGGTGTGTGTGTGTGTGTTTTGTGCAGGTGTGTGCTGCCGTATTCTCCGGATTATAGCAAAAATACAAATCTCAACGCACAGATCTATAACAAATGTGGAAATAATGATAATGCTGATTACGAGACGCATTTTTTTCATTGCATTTTAAAGCTACATTCTGTGGTGCGTCTTATAATCCGGCAGTTGTGTGTGTGGTCAGACTTGTGTACCTTTGCTGACACCGTGCACACGTTTGGAGAATGCGACGTGTGTGTGTGTACCGCGGTGATGTCGCGGCTAGCGCGCTGCACTCGGCCACCACTAGTGACGATTATCTGAACCGGTCCTGGGCCTCCCCTAGGTCGACTCAGCCTCAAATGAGTACCTGGTGCGGTGTGTAGTAAACATCGCCACTGAGGAGACAAAGGCGGCCGGGCGTGGTGCTGGCCACCCACCCCCATGCGTACCGTGCCGACCTTCATAGGTTCTGCTCGCTAACAGCACTTGCCCCAACAGTCTGTTAAGGCTACACGGGGGATCTTTGCCTTTGTACTGGTACATTATAGACTCGGGCTGTGCCGCGGTGAGAGGCGCATTGCGCTTCGGGTTTCACTTCCCGGCCACGACAGGACACGACTGGACAGGTCTGAACCTATTATAGATCGTGGACCTTCCCCTAAGTGAGCTCAGCCTGAAATTAGTCCCGTGCCGAGCTGCGTTGCGTCACCGCCTGTGCTGTGGAGACAACGCTGGACAAGGCGTTAATAGTTGCTCGCTAACAACACCTATCGCCCCGCACCTCGACATCACACTAAATACAACCACGTTCTGGCCTGTGCTAACAACCGTTTGTTTATACGATGGAGCAGTGATTCATTTATAGCTACCCCACTGCTTTATAATCGCCCTCTTACGTGAATTCTCGTGATTGAATGCTGTGAGAGCGATGGCTCCGCAAATGGCAGAGGAGAGAGTTAAATCGTTGATTCGTGCGTTGAGATTCGTGAGAGACACGGAGAGGCTTTGAAATACGGTAGTCCGTGTGATTTGTAATATCTGGAACGGATCCATAGTATATTAGCGGGGTATCTGTACATGGATCGGCCCGTAAATCTTAATACCAGGCATCACAATGATGCCGTATGTTCAGGATTTGTCCGCGGGTCTTTCTCTCTTCTGCACAACATGTGAAGTCGTTTGCCCGTGTGGACACAGAGTATCAAGCAGTCGTGTATATAACACATCAGGGCAAGTGCCCGTGTAGCCCTCAACAGACTTGTAGAGCAAGGGCTGTCGACATTCACACTCGCTAACAGCAAGGGTTGTCAGCATTCACACTCGCTAACAGCAAGGGTTGTCGACATTCACACTCGCTAACAGCAAGGACTGTCGACATTCACACTCGCTAACAGCAAGGGTTGTCAGCATTCACACTCGCTAACAGCAAGGACTGTCGGCATTCACACTCGCTAACAGCAAGGGTTGTCAGCATTCACACTCGCTAACATCAAGGGTTGTCGACATTCACACTCGCTAACAGCAAGGGCTGTCGACATTCACACTCGCTAACAGCAAGGGTTGTCAGCATTCACACTCGCTAACAGCAAGGGTTGTCGGCATTCACACTCGCTAACAGCAAGGGCTGTCGACATTCACACTCGCTAACAGCAAGGGCTGTCGACATTCACACTCGCTAACAGCAAGGGTTGTCAGCATTCACACTCGCTAACAGCAAGGGCTGTCGACATTCACACTCGCTAACAGCAAGGGTTGTCGGTATTCACACTCGCTAACAGCAAGGGCTGTCAGCATTCACACTCGCTAACAGCAAGGGTTGTCGACATCCACACTCGCTAACAGCAAGGGCTGTCAGCATTCACACTCGCTAACAGCAAGGGTTGTCGACATTCACACTCGCTAACAGCAAGGGCTGTCGACATTCACACTCGCTAACAGCAAGGGCTGTCGACATTCACACTCGCTAACAGCAAGGGCTGTTGGCATTCACACTCGCTAACAGCAAGGGTTGTCGACATTCACACTCGCTAACAGCAAGGGCTGTCGACATTCACACTCGCTAACAGCAAGGGCTGTTGGCATTCACACTCGCTAACAGCAAGGGCTGTCGACATTCACACTCGCTAACAGCAAGGGTTGTCAGCATTCACACTCGCTAGCAGCAAGGGCTGTCGACATTCACACTCGCTAACAGCAAGGGTTGTCGACATTCACACTCGCTAACAGCAAGGGTTGTCAGCATTCACACTCGCTAACAGCAAGGGTTGTCAGCATTCACACTCGCTAACAGCAAGGGTTGTCAGCATTCACACTCGCTAACAGCCGACACGGCACAGGGGGGAGTGGGGTGGCCAGCACGACACCGGTTACTCGTTTGAGGCTGAGTCGATCTAGGGGATGACCGGTTCAGATAATCGTCACTGCTGTTGGCCGTGAGTGGGAATCCAACTCGGGTAGCCGGGTTCGTAGCGCAGCGTAGCGCTAACCACTACGCTACCGCTCCCCACCCAGCAGTACACACACATATATACTGTATATATACACATATATAGTGGATGTATATATACACACACACAGTTGGCAAACTCATTTAAACTGCAATCATTTATGAACGAGTTGAGGGACATGTTATCTCTACACCAGGTTAGTTCTCCGATGTGTGTGCTGGTTGTACCGCGCACGCTGTTCGGCATTATGTCCGACGTTCCGCACCACGTGCTTGGTGGGATGGTTCACCTGGGAGTGCGATCAAGAAGGTTATTAAACATTGCCGAGCATCCGTGCACGAATTGAAATCGTTCCAGCGATCGGAATAACAGCGTGTTCCGGATTATAAGACGCACTCCACAACTGTGCCCGGTGGCACAACGTTCTAGAAACCCGGCCACACACGCACACGCGCACCTCTGAGTAGCACGGCTGGCTACGTACGGTGCGAAAGAAGTTAAACTTACAGTAACACACATACGTACCGTCTGTCGTTCGGCACCATGACCGACGTTTTACTCCACAGGCTGGAATCTCCTTCAGGAACTGAAGGAAGCTCTCGTCTTGGATACATACCACGCGGTGTCTTCTTCCCAGGCTGTCCGACACGAGCTCAAATCTTGACTAAATAGAAACCCACGTTTATAAAACGGCAACTTCATTGTAGCGACGCTGCATTAATAAGAACGCACGTGTCGATGCGTTGACGTCACTAGATAGCACCTGACTGATTTGATTATTCACGAATGAGGCTTTAATTTCGTGTCGGACGACCCGGGCAGGACAGATCTTAATCTACGAGATAAGAGTCACTGCATCTTCTCTCCTGGATTCGGTAAAGTTTAAACAACTCAACGCCTTTCGCCGTCAAAGCCAGCACTGCCGCCCGCTGTCTTTAGACGGCTGCTGTAAACCTCCTCCCAGGGTTTGGCTCACGATTCGCCATCGCTTCTCAGACATTGCGACCGCAATTTGATCATCGTCATCGCTCCAACGTTCGGCGACTCTGCTGCGTTGGCAGCGGGGCGCAAGTCACACGCCAAGGTTCTAACTAGCACCTACTGGACATCTGTGAAAAAGAGCTTTATAGCTCATCGGATTCTTCCTCTATAAATGCATGTTCTGATTATGATACGCTACCTTAAAACGAAACAAAGTATATACTTGGGTGACGTTTCGGGCAATGGCCCCTCTTCACAACATATAGGCCGGACAGCTCGAGTGGATACAAATTGGAGAGACCTCGAGAGCGGATGCGAATTTCTGTGTCCAACTCTTATCCACTCCGTGCAAGGGCTACCCAGAGCTCCCTCCCTCTGGTCGAGGCGGCTTCTGCCAGCGAAGGCGTGAGCAAGGAATTGCAGGGCGGCACCTTTATCTTGTACCCTGAATATATTTCGTGAGTAAACATCGACGACAATAAAACGTAATGAATTACAGTTTTGAGCAAAATCACATTCACGTTTAGGATAATATATATTATACCCTTTGGGTCTTTAGGTAAAGTCACGTATAGGTAAAAAATAATAAAAAATAAATTAAATAAAAAATAATCAAATCACGACGTTTCGGAAGCAACGCAAGCTTCCGTCATCAGGCGGGACAACCACAGCAAAACAGATACCGTAAACATTTGCTTCCTCGAATATATATTTATCCACATATATATATGCGAGTAAATGTTTTCTTACTGAAACATATGTACGCAAGAATATATTTATTTTATCCACTATAAAGTTGGGATTACATATACTGTAATGCTTTTATGAATGTAATTTAATGTCTAAACTAACGGCGCATACGTATACACACTTTGACAATCCGTTCTGTCTATATTGCCTTATGTAAATATATTCGAACTGAGCGTTGTTTCTGCAGACGCATCTACCTGATGTTGAACTTCTTTCGCACCGTACGTAGCCAACCGTGCTAGTGACGCGTCCGCCCTGATTGATCGGCTTCCGTGACAGCGAAACGCGAGACGGGGAGACGGCCCCGGGTGGAGACGGCGAGTGGAGCGGGCGCACTCCTCACTCCCTGCACACTCCTCACTCCCTGCACACTCCTCGCTCCCTGCACACTCCTCACTCCCTGCACACTCCTCGCTCCCTGCACACTCCTCACTCCCTGCACACTCCTCACTCCCTGCACACTCCTCACTCCCTGCACACTCCTCACTCCCTGCACACTCCTCACTCTCTGCACACCCCTCACTCCCTGCACACTCCTCACTCCCTGCACACTCCTCACTCCCTGCACACTCCTCACTCCCTGCGCGCCCTCACGGCCAGCGACGACGCAGGGCGCGATCACGGGAATGTTGATAATGGTAACAATGATATTACGTAATGTAAATCATAATTATTATTATTTGCATATATAAGCCGCTATTCATCTAGGGATCTCGTGTGCCACGTGAAGCGACTCGAGAAGTTTGTCGCTGCCGTTCATCTTTGAATGAGAGACGCGGGTTCGATCTACGGGCGCGGCACCAAAACACGGAAAAAGTGTAAGACTCTTAAAACCCGCTTCGCCGCACGCAGCAGCGATGTCCACACGGGCACTGCACGCTGAATCGACCGGCCGGCCGGCCGCGTGCGGTGGTGTAAAGTGTGGGTACTCCCACCTCTCAAAAGATGCTTGTAGAGCGTGGACGAGTAGACCAAATACCCTGTCTAGAGGGGCCCTCGTGAGCTCCCTGTAGCGGAAGCCCTTCCGCCAGCAGTGGCCTGAGTAAGAAATTGCAGGGCTGCTCCTTTACCTGTTTTTCAATCAGAATTCGCGGGGTGGGTGGCGCTTTGATTAGACTCACTGGAGGGAGGCTCTCGACTCACGAATGCTAAGTCCGTGAGACTACACAGCCCATCATTACTACGTGGGCGGGAGATGGAGGGGGGGGGATGAATCGGTATAGAATTGTGGGACGTCAATAACGGCTATAGTGCCTTAATGAACCCCACCAACTCGGGAACGCGAAAAGGAGAAACGAAGCAACTCTGTCTCACGTAGCCGCGATCAAAAGGACTGACGGTGCAGACCACCTTCCACCCCCCCCCCGGAACCTCGTGCCCTTTGCCAGGGCGTGAATCGCGGTCGAACGCCCACGCCAGACGCGTGGGGCTCCTCTGCAGGGATGGGACGGCGCGGTTCCGTCGAGAACTCGCGCATCGTGCCCTCTTTGACTATTCCAACGTAAAACAATTAAACAAGAAAGAAACAAAAGTGACGTTTATAATAATAATTGATTTTTTACCCTTTTATCTGGCAACAAAAATTACACCTTTTTTAACGAGTCATGTTTGCATTGACCACAATGCCTGCGGTCGGAATGCAAACAAAAAACATAACTCTGGTAATGTATTGGCACTGTCCTTGAAAATGATTGGTCCACACCCGAGACAGCTTTCCTTAGTGCCTAGTCTCACGTGGTGCCTAGTCTCACGTGGTGCCTAGTCTCACGTGGTGCCTAGTCTCACGTGGTGCCTAGTCTCACGTGGTGCCTAGTCTCACGTGGTGTCTAGTCTAACGTGGTGCCTAGTCTCACGTGGTGCCTAGTCTCACGTGGTACCTAGTCTCACGTGGTGTCTAGTCTCACGTGGTGCCTAGTCTCACGTGGTGTCTAGTCTCACGTGGTGCCTAGTCTCACATGGTGCCTAGTCTCACGTGGTGCCTAGTCTAACGTGGTGTCTAGTCTCACGTGGTGCCTAATCTCACGTGGTGCCTAGTCTCACGTGGTGCCTAGTCTCACGTGGTGTCTAGTCTCACGTGGTGTCTAGTCTCACGTGGTGCCTCGTCTCACGTGGTGTCTAGTCTCACATGGTGTCTAGTCTCACGTGGTGCCTAGTCTCACGTGGTGCCTAGTCTCACGTGGTGTCTAGTCTCACATGGTGTCTAGTCTCACGTGGTGTCTAGTCTCACGTGGTGTCTAGTCTCACATGGTGTCTAGTCTCACGTGGTGCCTAGTCTCACGTGGTGCCTAGTCTCACGTGGTGTCTAGTCTCACGTGGTGTCTAGTCTCACGTGGTGTCTAGTCTCACACGGTGCCTAGTCTCACGTGGTGTCTAGTCTCACGTGGTGTCTAGTCTCACGTGGTGCCTAGTCTCACGTGGTGTCTAGTCTCACGTGGTGCCTAGTCTCACATGGTGCCTAGTCTCACATGGTGCCTAGTCTCACGTGGTGCCTAGTCTCACGTGGTGCCTAGTCTCACGCGGTGCCTAGTCTCACGTGGTGTCTAGTCTCACGTGGTGTCTAGTCTCACGTGGTGCCTAGTCTCACGTGGTGTCTAGTCTCACGTGGTGTCTAGTCTCACGTGGTGCCTAGCCTCACGTGGTGCCTAGTCTCACGTGGTGCCTAGTCTCACGTGGTGCCTAGTCTCACGTGGTGTCTAGTCTCACACGGTGCCTAGTCTCACGTAGTGCCTAGTCTCACGTGGTGCCTAGTCTCACGTGGTACCTAGTCTCACGTAGTGCCTAGTCTCACGTGGTGCCTAGTCTCACACGGTGCCTAGTCTCACGTAGTGCCTAGTCTCACGTGGTGTCTAGTCTCACGTGGTGCCTAGTCTCAGGTGGTGCCTAGTCTCACGTGGTGCCTAGTCTCACGTGGTGCCTAGTCTCACGTGGTGCCTAGTCTCACGTGGTGCCTAGTCTCACGTGGTGCCTAGTCTCACGCGGTGCCTAGTCTCACGTGGTGCCTAGTCTCACGTGGTGTCTAGTCTCACGTAGTGCCTCGTCTCACGTGGTGCCTAGTCTCACGTGGTGTCTAGTCTCACGTGGTGCCTAGTCTGACGTGGTGTCTAGTCTCACGTGGTGCCTAGTCTCACGTAGTGCCTAGTCTCACGTGGTGCCTAGTCTCACGTGGTGTCTAGTCTCACGTGGTGCCTAGTCTCACACGGTGCCTAGTCTCACGTGGTGCCTAGTCTCACGTGGTGCCTAGTCTCACGTGGTGCCTAGTCTCACACGGTGCCTAGTCTCACGTAGTGCCTAGTCTCACGTGGTGCCTCGTCTCACGTGGAGCCTAGTCTCACGTGGTGTCTAGTCTCACACGGTGCCTAGTCTCACGTGGTGTCTAGTCTCACGTGGTGCCTAGTCTCACGTAGTGCCTAGTCTCACGTGGTGCCTAGTCTCACATGGTGTCTAGTCTCACATGGTGCCTAGTCTCACATGGTGTCTAGTCTCACATGGTGTCTAGTCTCACGTGGTGTCTAGTCTCACGTGGTGCCTAGTCTCACGTGGTGCCTAGTCTCACCTGGTGCCTAGTCTCACGTGGTGCCTAGTCTCACGTGGTGTCTAGTCTCACGTGGTGTCTAGTCTCACGTGGTGTCTAGTCTCACGTGGTGCCTTGTCTCACGTGGTGCCTAGTCTCACGTGGTGTCTAGTCTCACGTGGTGTCTAGTCTCACGTGGTGCCTAGTCTCACGTGGTGCCTAGGCTCACGTGGTGCCTAGTCTCAGGTGGTGCCTAGTCTCACGTGGTGTCTAGTCTCACGTGGTGTCTAGTCTCACGTGGTGTTGGACCAGATGACGCCAAAACGCTCTAAGGAAAGCGATCTCGGGTGTGGACCAAGCAATTTCAAGGACAGTGCCAATACATTTTAGAGTTACGTGTTTTTTTGTTTGCATTCCGACCGCAGGTATTGTGGTCAATGCAAACATGCCTCGTTGTAAAAAAAGGTGTCATTTTTGTTGTCAGATAAAAGGGTAAAAAACCAATGATCATATTTTGCTACTGGCAAAGGAGGTTCCAATGGTGTAAAAGTGCCGTTTGTTGCTGTCCGCTTGGCGTTTGTTGGGGGAGGTGGGGGCTGTGCTCAGGAACGTGCCGTAATTCAAATACATAGATACTGTTTATGTCCTTTGCGTGAATGACAAAAGTATGTGATCGCGCGTTTATTTCGTACATATTCACAGCCTAGACGTGTGTCGCGATGTGTCGAGATTGAGCACAAGTCTGAGATCAAGTCTAAGTATTTGTATGCACAGTATATACACCGTATGGATATAAATACCGTATAACATTAACCGGGGGTGGAGCGGTGGCGCCACGGTTAGCGCGTTGCGCTGTGTGGGCCCGACAACACCACAAGTTCGACTCTCGGCCGCGGCTGCCCATCGTGGCGAGTGACATCTGGGCCTGGTGCCCACCGCGGCCCCCAGCCGCACTGACGGTCGTGGTGAAGTATGGCTAACGACCCCCGCGACCGACATGGTGTGGGCCGGTCTTTAATTGGCAACAAGGACTCTGAATCGTTGACCAGACGTCGCGCTGAGCACGCGGCACGCAAGGCGTTCCGACTATCGACACATCCACTAAAATAGTCGACACATTATAGAGACGATACCTGGACATCTGTGAAAATTTGCTTTATAGCTCATCGGATTCCTCCAGTATAAATTAATATTATGATCCTGATCTATGTCAAATCTCCCGTTTTATGTAGGCCTTATGTAGCCTCTGCCTCCCTATCAGCGTATTTTCCTGACCCTTTGCTCCAAATTCTCGGTTCCTGTTCAATAATTTACTCTTATTTTCCATTCCGTTGCTATCGCTTTGCTCCGTACACACCACCCTGGACTCGAGCTCCCTTCCCGTGGTGGAGCCACGGGTACGGCCTCGTCAGTTTCATGAGGACGCCTCTGCCCCATGCCTCCCACGCGATGCCACTCACCAAGATGCGGGTTACTTTGCCCGAGTCGTGTTTATCGCGCCGAGCGTGATGGGATATCATTGCCATCGTTTCGGCCACATTGCGCCGTTAAGAACAATAATTATATGTTTGATAACATTGTAAATGTGCAAAAAGAGCTTTACACAACATTATACATGTTGTGGCTTTGCTCTCCAACACACCGGCGTGCTGTGTTAGTAACAAATTGGCATGTTCTGTTTACGTGACAACCCTTACTAATTGGCTGTGTCGGGTGGTGGCGGGTTTAACGACACATTTATATATTAACGCGATCTAAACCAAAAAACCTGTATTATGCATGATATTGGTCGCGTGTTAAACAATCATAATAATAATAAACAAACATACTTCGGGAATGACTTTATCCGCGGTGTTTGCTGGCCCCGCATGCAAGCGTTATGTGTCTGGGAAAACAGAGCGAGTAATGCGAGGGCTGTACGGCAGCAGTGGAGTAGGCCTGCTACAGGGAAGTGCGTCATTGTCACAACAACAACGACGACCGTGTCATGCAGCGTGTTTCTGCTCGGGAGGCTTGACAGCCCGAAGCACTCTAGCACGCGTGCTCACGCACACACGTGCTCATGCCACCGACAGCACAGCTCGAAGCGACAGCTCCTGCCTCTATAATACCCACAGCACGTTCAAAGGGGGAACGGGCACACCTGTGGCCAGTGACGGATTAAGCTCAGTGCGGGTCCTGTAGCGTTCGTTGTAAAGGGACCCTAAATAATAAATAAAAACAAATATTAAAACACAATTTTTTTACTTGCATAGTAAAGGTATTGTATTTTTTTATTTGCTATACAGCCCAGATAATACGACAAATCGCTAACCTTAAACACCCAGTCGTTCATAAAAGTTGAAGGCGGTATAGTACTATAGTAATAGAGCAAGTGCAGAATCACTGAACCGAAATTGATAGCTTGAAAGCATTTAGCGCAGGGCCCTTGAAAATGCGGGACCCGTAGCTACTACATAGTAGTAGCTAATACATATGTAGTAGTTACATATGTAGTAGCTACATCTCCATATGTAGTAGTAGTAGTAGCTACTACATAGCGACTACATATGTAGCTACTCCATATGTAGTAGTAGTAGCTACTACATAGCGACTACATATGTAGCTACTCCATATGTAGTAGTAGTAGCTACTACATGGCGACTACATATGTAGCTACTTGTGCTACGCGGAGAATCCGGCATTGGCTGTGGCTGGAGCAGCGGATGGGGAGACTTGGCGGTGCATCTCGGCGTTACTGCGTGAGGCCCACAGAGGGCGAGCGTGCTGCGTGGCTCTGGCACGGTTTCTACTCACAATTTCAAGATGAATTGCTGACCTGTGATGTTTTATATGCGGCGTGCGCGTGCACTGTCAACTCGCGGTCCTTTATTAACCCAATCGGGCGATGGTGGCTACGCACGTGGCTATAATTTAGCACTGTGGAGGCAGCGGCGAGGGTTGGTGGATGGCACACACATGTCGTGAAACTCCCGTGCTCCCTGTCCACGAGAACTGTCATTCTACTCTTGCTCGCGGCAACGCATTCAGGCGCTCGATGCCAAATGTCGAGGCGTGCGCTCTCCACGACAAGAGGGCTTCAGGATAGATTGCGAGAGAGAGAGAGGAGAATTCGTTCGTGCAATTTCCTCCTCCTCCTCGTCCGCTGAAGGAGCGCAGGCCACCGTGGGGGGTTTTACTCCACCGGTCCATAACTCGCGTCTGGCGTCTCTCCCGCGCAGGTTTGGTTCAAGAACAGGAGGGCCAAGTGGCGGCGGCAGAAGCACGCGGCCACGCCGGAGGCCAAGGCCGAGCAGTCGCGCGCCAGCGGCGGCGCTGGCGGCGGCGGCGGCGGCGTCGGCGGCGTCATCTCGCGCGACCCCGACACGGAGCTCTCTCCGCCCTGTCCAGACACGAGGACAACCGAGAGATGAAGACCCCCACCACCACCATCCGTGCACTCCTTTATCAGCACCGCCGTCGTGACACCCGTGCCATTACACAACGCCGACCGGCGTTTGTACCCGTGTCATATGATGCGTAGAGGGGCCAGCGCAGTCAGCCTCGCAATCGGTCGGAATGCCGCCTGGACAAGCCCATGCTATAGCCTACACAGACCGTTGGGACATCTGCCGTTAGCCAGACGATTAGCGCGGTTGGCTCCGTACGGTGCGAAAGAAGTTCAACATACATACGCATACATGAAGGCCGGCACGGCGCCTACGAGCGAGTGATGCGGCCAGGACTACGCCTGGCCGCCTTTGTCTCCCTCCACACCAGCGCTGATATTTACGCACCGCACCAGGTGCTCATTTGAAGTTGAGTCGCACTACGCGCACACGCACACCTCTGTTTTGTTACGTCTGGTTTTGTTTTCATCATTGCCCTGACTGTTACACACAAAGACAAAGATCCCCCGTATAGTCTTTACGGACGTTTTGGGGCAAGTGCACACACGCTCATTCACATTCGCGCATGCATCTCTCATGGACGCGCGGCGCCGCCCTGTGTGTATATACTGTAATTGTAATTTATGCTTAATTGAAAAAAAAATTCCAAACTAATAAATACTTTGTGTTGAGTACATCTGCCTGTGTCACGATGCCGTTGTATTCAAAGCCGCCCCAAATTTACCGATGCCGGTTCGTACCTCGTGGTGCCTTCGCTCAGTCAAGGTGGTATTTGATACGCACGCTCACGCGGCCCTGCGTGGTACTCGCCTCCGTTGGTGGCCAATAATTAGTCGTGGAAATTCCACATTCCTATGACGAGGAGAATAATATTTTTCAGTTTTTTTATCTCCCGAAATTGGTTGTAACTTTATCGATGCCGGTGAGATTTGCAACCCGAGTCGAAGCCTCGGGGCACGTGGCAAGGATCAACAACCCATGAGCGCATGGGTTGTTGATCTCAGCACATTCCGATCACGACACTCACAAACCCTCCAGGACGATGCAGTTGTAGAAGCCTCAGTGAAATCATCGGGAGACAGAGAAAGCGACATTTTACTTCAACGCCTCTGCACGGCTACCGTTACTCTCAGGACAACGTGCTACATCTAGTGACACTGCAAGACGTGGAGCCGTCGCTGGCACGGCATTAACAAAAACCCCGCACATTCGTCAATAGCATTGCATTAATATAAATAATAATAGACGACGTTTCGGGCAATGGCCTTGCAATAAAGGACCATTTACCAAATCCTCGCCTATTTTGAGTGTGGCTGTATATGTACGCAATATACATTCGCTCATTCCTGCTTCGCAGACCACTTAATTCGCGGTACAAACACAGAAGGTTCGAGTGGATTGTCTGGCCCATTCCTAGACTGTGACGCTACCATGTCGGCTATCTTGTACACTGTCCGGTAGCCTCTCGCCTGCGCAAGGAACGGGTATTTCCCCCTTTCAATTAAATGCATTTTGTGTGTGCCATGAATAGTATACATTTACATACACATTACATGTCTCGCCGAGTAATACTATACATTATTTAATAATTACGTTAATGACGTAAAAATGAGGAACATGCCAACATATGTGGACAGTGGAGGTGTACAGTTATGTTGGAACTCACCCGTGTCTGGAACCGAATACGTAGACACAACTTCCACAACAAACTGAGGTCCACCGTGTAGCATTAACAGACTGTTGGGGAAAGTGCTGTGAGCGAGCACCTACGAAGGCCGGCACGGCACACGAGGGGGTGGGTGGCCAGCACCACGCCCGGCCGCCTTTGTCTCCCTAGTGGCGATGTTTACACAGCGCACCAGCTACTCATTTGAGGCTGAGTCGACCTAGGGGAGGTCCAGGACCGTTTCAAACAATATTCCATGGTGGTGGTCGTGAGCGGGAATCGGTGACAATTGCTCGTTCCATCCACCCCCATCGCTTGTCGCGTTTAGTTTGTTGTCCTCCCGTACTCTTGATGAGCAAGGTTGGTTACGTACGGTGCGAAAGAAGTCCAACATACATACGATCAGCGCGGTATCAAGTATGGTACAAACAAATACAACGACGGAGGGTTTTCATTGGCGAATTTGAGAATGGCTGGAATGTTTCTATTGCTTCATTATTTATTGCTTACCCACGATGGAGACCGCGGGCGCCCTACAAAGTGGTGTTGTTTCTCTTCAACGTGACTTTACCGAAAAAACTAAGAATATGGTGACTCGTTGTCAACCAAGAAGCAGGGTCCTTTGGCTGAGTCGACCTCCGACCATGAGCCGAAGACGGAAGTCGACCAGCGGGGTCTCCTCCACGTGAGTCGACCGCGCGATGCGCAGGGCCACCACAGCCCCCCCCCCCCGAAGTAATGTCAAGCAGAGCGCACAACTCTCGGTGTTTCGGGGCTAGAGACGGACAGCTCTGGAGACAGGTGTACGTTATTTAGGCTAATTGGCCAATTTTAAAACAATGTATTACGTTTCGAAATGTATAGATTAAAGGCCGCGTAAGTCTCGAGTTAGCGGGCAACGGTTGGAATAGCGTGACTGCGATTGGTGTGTGTGTGTGGGGAGGGCATCTGTGTTGTGATTACACAGGAAGGTCGCTCCATTGACGCTGGCCCTGGATTAGAGGTATGTTTAACTCGATCGCGGGGATAATTAGACGCTTTATAAATACAACTGGGCGATGTGTGCGTAGTTCAATGACAAATATTCAATAAAAACAAATCTCTCTGGAAATGTGATTCTTGAAAGATAGTTACCTCCCGATGTACAATCGTATACCGCATACGAATTTCTCCTGATTCAGGGCCTTTGGCCTCACAAAGATACTTAGAGCACTTGGTGGGAACGGGCAATGAGCAACTCAGAAAGAAAGTCGTCTCAAACGGCACTAACCAGTTTATAAAGTGGCCTGGAGTGTCCGTTTCATGGCCACAATCGCACTCCTGTTGTTTGCCATTAACGCGTCTCTATGGGTCTCTATGTATAGCTTTGCGTCTCTATGATTGGCTAGGTACGATGCGCACGTTACTAGAAGGTCACATTTAGGTCTGGAGAGAGTTCCGCTCCGGGACAGCGCCGCGATCGCTGTCTGCAGCCTCTCGTCTCTCTGAGCTCTTTCTTGCGATGTTGGCGATTCAACCTCACCGTGCCCACCCCCTGCTCTTTACCCCGTCCACATTGGCAGTGCAGATCCTTCGTCGGCCAGGCCTCGGCCTCCATCCCTCTATCCTTGCCACGTGCCCACGCCAAACACGAGTTTGTGTTTTTACACATCTACTGCTTTACTATATTTGGCACTCCTATCGTGTGCGTTGCATCGATTGTTGTTGTAACGTTCTGAACCCTCCCCGACTGGACGTCTGTGAGAAAGCCCTTAACAGCTAATGGAATTCCTCCAGTAATAGATACATATTCTGACTCGTAACATCTCACGTCGAAATGTTGCACAGAGATAATTTAATTCACGGGCAAACAAGAAACGATGCGTATTTTAAAAAAAAACAGGGTTGTGACTCGAGATATGGCAATTTCACTTTGGAACATGTAGCCCATGGGTCGACAATGAAACTAACAAGAAGAGACATTTTTTTCTCAAATTCTGTTTAAAAAAAAGCTCTCAATATCTCAAGAGCCGCAATGCACCGTGAACACGTGACGCCCGTGAGCCTCAATGGACGACGTCACGAAGCAGCTCCTCCGAGAGCCGCAGGTTGCCGACCTCCCTGACCCAGCCTCGAGCGGAGCCAGACAAGCCCGAGGGAACACTGGGACACGACGACACGGTCAGCTGATCTTGAGTGGAACGAAGAAACAAGAATCCGCTTCTCTTTTGCTTCTGGTAACTTTCATAACCTCGACGTTTAGCACCGCTCGCAGAGGGAGAGCGAAACGCATAAAGCACCCACACACACGCACATACGCACACACACACGCACACACGCACGCACACGCACACACGCGCGGCTTAGAGGGCGCCTACAAGCGAGGGGGCGACTGTCAGGGGAAGTGAAGTGTTTATTTTTTTTGCACAATTAGGAAAAATATCATCAAGGATCATTGCGAGAGAGCCGCGTCCCACAGGGGCGAGATCTGCAAAGCTGCAGCAGCAGCAGCAACTCCCCTGCTATCTCGACGTGCTTCTGATTCCTTTGTAATGTTACAGGCAACGCGTGTGCGTTGTCTTTGTGAATGTGACATAGACAACGTGGTCCAGAGATTAGCGCGCTGGGCTATGAACCCGGTCACCCGGTCACCACCACTGACGATTATTTTAACCGGTCCCGGGCCTCCCCTAGGTCGACTCAGCCTCAGTCTTGCTGGCAAACTTCCCCCTCTTGTGCTATTAGGGCCTTATAGGTACTCGGGGGGATCTCTGTCTCCACGTGTGTGTGTGTCCTATTTACACGGCTCAAGTGATGTGTGTATGTACATCACTTGAGCCGTGTGAATAGTACAGCCAGCCCACTTTGCAAGATAAACCACACCATTACCGGCGACTTTTAAACGCGATATATTACATTGCGGTAAAATAGTTTACATTTAAACGATGCAGTTTTTATAGACTGTAATGATGTCGTCTATAGCCCCAGCAATAATTCAGACTGGCGAATAATTATCAATGACAATGGAATGTACTGAAACAAACATAATGCACATAATGAACACAACAAACACAATAAACATACAAAGCAATAAACAATCTATTAGAAGGTAAAGAGGATAAAGGTGCGGCCCTGCAATTACCTCCTCGTGCTTTTCCTTGTTCTGGGCACTGGCGAGACAAAGCCATCCAGGAAGCAGCCAACCAGTGTAATTGAAATTGCGGGCATCACCGATGCATATTCACTGGCGTGTTTCACCACCAGTGGCATGCGTGTGTCTGCGTGGTGTGTGAACATTTTACCACCTCCTGTATTGTAATAAAGCTTTCGTCTCGCTCCGTCAAGATGTTGGTCGCGTTGCTGTGGGAGTCGGCGATGTTTATGCCCCGAGCGCGCGACACTCAGAGGTCGGCAGCAGTCGTCACTTGCAGCAGCAGCAGCAGCCACATCAATTCCGGCATCCACGTGGCCTCCTGTCAGCCATGGGGTGGTGGGGGAGGCACCTGCTTGGTGCCAGGCACCACACTCTCTGGACTATGAAACGGGCTGGATAGGAAGACGCACCCACAACTGTGGGCTGGTGTTTAAGAAAGCGTGTTTTTGTGCATTGGAGAGGAAAACGACGCCGTCGTGGAGAGTGCACGGCTATCAAGGTGCCGCTTTAAACTGGGATGGCTGCTGCTGGTGGTGGTCTTGTGTCCTCTGGGTGGCACTTTACTGCCACGGATAACCGTGTTCACGATTACAAGACGTCTTCACGATGACAAGGCGTCTTCACGATGACAAGGCGTCTTCACGATGACAAGGCGTCTTACGATGACAAGACGTCTTCACGATTATAAGACGTCTTACGATTACAAGACGTCTTACGCAAGGCGACATAACCTCCGGATTCATTACAGGACACGTGCATCCCCCAGATCTTCTCGCTTTAAAATGCAGGGGCAAAGGTGGGCCCTATGATCGGGAGAATACGCAACGAGCTCCATTTCCCACTGAGGACACCGACGCGGTAATAAGAGTGGCGGCAGTGGTCTGGAGAACTCACGGCGCGGTTATAAGCCCACGGGAGATAGAAGCACGCTGCATCGTAGGACGTTGCTTGTCGAGCTATCTGACCTGTGTATAATCTACAATGACAACAAACGCGCGCACATACGGGCGTGAGTGAATGTGCGTGTGCCCAGGCACAGACGAGTAATCATGGCACAGGCAAGAGCGCATTTAGTTTTTCTTGGTGAGAGTGTAATAATCCATTGCTTGTTGAATGCATGCATTTTTAACAGTACAAAAATGGCACATTTGGAAACAAAATCTCATATGTGTGTGTGTGGCCTGTTATTAGATTTATCCTCAGACATTAACGAGGGCTGATTTCGCTACTCTGCCCTTTAATTCGTGCCTTTTTTATTTAATTACACATTTTCTTCAAAAGCTTCGACGGTAACAAGCATCCTTTATGCGGTTAATTAAACCGATGCGTCTACTTTTGAAATTTCATCTCGTGTTTACGTATACCGTGAAGTACAAAAGGCAAAAGCTATTGGCAAAAAAAGTTATTGTGAGAAGGCACCAGCGACTGGTAAAGAGCGATTACAGTATGTATTTGTGCGTAAAATAAAACGGGTGTAGGTGGAATGTAATATTTAGGCTTGCCTATGAAGTGGCGTCTATATATGTTTACACGAGCACATGGAGGCCTATAGTTGCAGATGCCACATGCAGTTTAAATGTATAAGTAACCGAAATCACTTTATTACTTTAATATGAACGGCGCATTTAATCATTAGCATTGTTTGAAGCCAGATTTTAAAAAAAGCGTTTGCCTTTTCGCCGCAATTCAAGAATACACACGGCCAATGCGTGCTGCGGATGGCATTACACACCGTGACGTGCGGCCTAACAATAATAAAACCATGAATTACTTTATAATGTAATAATCAGCCCACCCACTCTTAGCCCTTTCTTTTGAAAATGGGAGGGAGGGGGCATTAGGAATTATTCACGTGGCAGATCGAATAAGCGCATTCAAACGGTTTAATATTAATGCCCCTGCGGCGGACAAAACTGCCCTTGTGTGCCGAGGCGTGCGCCTCTGTATGGAACCCATTAAATATCGGGCAAAACAAGGGCCCCCCCCCCCGGGGACACAGGTTTGGAGCACCCCCCCCCCCTCCTCTCTCTCCCCGCAGCGAGCCGACAGAGTTCGCCGCTGCTGCTGCCGCTGCTGCTGAGCGCGGCTAATGGGATGTGTGATTGCCGCTCGTTTGTCACACGCGCTGCTGCTGTGTGCAGAGAGCAAGAGAGAGAGGGAGCCGTTGTCGCTGTTGTTGTAACTTGCTGACCCGCCCATACTGGACATTGGTGGGGGGGGGGGGGGGAAAGAGCTTCATAGATCATCGGATTAATCAAAATCACCTATTGAGACTGGTGCATGAAGAACGTTGAGCTCTGGACCTGCGCCTCTAAGATCGCGATTGAACACTGCGTCCGATTCGTGATATATGTGCGAGTAATACATTGTGTTTTATGATAAAAGTGATACCTTGAGACAGTTGCGTATCCGTACACATCGGCGATGAGTTTTGGATCAAACGTTTTCAGATGTTTCGACTGAATTTCGGATTATATTATCATAGGAGTGTTTTGGTGAATCCGGCCAGACTGGATCAGCTAATATAAACTCAGGGTCATAACTTGGACATTGTGAAAATAAAGCGTGGATAGGCGCATGCTGCGACTTACACTGTTGGACTGAGAAGAACTCACGATTCAGAGGACGCACGCAAGTCAGAGACATCATGAGACATCGACATCGCGTGGCTACAGAGGGGTGGTGACCTCTTGTCGACACTGAACCACGGAGCTCACGACAGAGGACGCCCACTGCAGAGACGCTGCGATGAGGTCAGCGTCAGTGCCGGGGGGACTGATGGATTGCTGAACCGCATGAACGGGAGAGGTGCTGACAGCTTCATCGAGCAGTGGGTAGATCATGGCTGATGATGACGATGGCCCAGGGCGACGGTAACCGGGAGTGTTGATGTTTCTCGGCTGCCATTCGGGCTGCCAAGGTAACAGGAACGCATGAATTGCCTCTGATTTGGGGCAAACGGATTTCAAAAGAAAAAAAAATCTTCAAAAGGGTTGGGGGGAGGGGAAAGAAGAATAAGAAAAAAAACACATGCATGCAATTATTAAACGAAATAACCCAAACAAAAGTGCGATACAAAACATAAATGAATATGGCAGCAGTTACGGCGTAGAGGTTAAAGCAGATAGGAATTCTTGCAATGCTGAGGTCAAGAATTCCGGATTAAACCAGCGCGTGTGACGGTTACGTGGCGTGTCAAGTTCGTTTGAGTAAATTATCATCATAATAAAAAATAATTCCACAAACAACAGAGATGCATTCACTTGTATACCGTGTGTTCTTTATTTAGCTCCTGCTATGCTGTTAGCGCCGGTGACAAATCACTCGGAATGCTGTTTATGAAGCGATATGCCAATTTTAGGCGAACGTTGCATGAAGGCGAATGGAGAAGACCCAACTTTTACGCATGACACGGATAACAACTGTGACCAATGGGCGCTGGTAACCGCCAAGCTAAATTGTTTAAATACCACCAATACAAGACGAGATGGTCAAAACGAGACGTATGCTCGTCACACCGACGCCCTCCTCATGTTGCCAGTGGGTGTGCGTGCATGGGACATCGTCCAAGCGCGTGTGTCCATGTACGTCTGCCTTGTATGTCTCTGTGGGCACATAAATGCGCTTCAGAAAGATGCGGAGCTGACTTGACTCGCACGATCCGCCTTTGTGGAGGAGGCTCGTGAAGGACGCTGCTGCTGGGCGATTGGAGGCAGTCGCCCTCCAACAACAACGGAGGGCAGAGGAGCGATGCTCACAACAACGAGCGGAGCGCTGGGCAGATAAAACACAGCGAGGTGGCATAGTGGGGAGAACAGGTAGTCATCTCAGTCAGTCAACACATAGCACCTGGGTCTGTCCCGTGATCTCCTGCCAATGAGCCTTCGAAACTTGACGTGGCCTCAACGTGCACCTAGCCTGGCACAAGCGCTGTGGTGACGTCTCTGCCACTTAGTAACGAACGCCATTTGTTTTTGTTGGTACATATGTATAAGTGCATGTCTTTATGTATGTCTGTATGTCTGTATGTATGTCTGTATATATGCACGTCTGTATGTATGTGTGTCTGTATGTGTCTGTCTGTATGTATTTCTGCATGTATGTCTGTATGTATGTCTGTATGTCTGTATGTATGTCTGTATGTATGTCTGTATGTATGTCTGTATGTATGTATGTCTGTATGTATGTCTGTCTGTATGTCTGTATGTATGTCTGTATATATGCACGTCTGTATGTATGTGTGTCTGTATGTGTCTGTCTGTATGTATTTCTGCATGTATGTCTGTATGTATGTCTGTATGTATGTCTGTATGTCTGTATGTATGTATATCTGTATGTATGTCTGTATGTATGTATGTCTGTATGTATGTGTGTATGTATGTCGGTATGTGCGTCTGTATGTATGTCTGTATGTATGTCTGTATGTATGTCTGTATGTATGTCTGTCTGTATGTCTGCATGTCTGTATGTCTGTATGTCTATATGTATGTCTGTATGTATGTCTGTCTGTATGTCTGTATGTATGTATGTCTGTATGTATGTCTGTCTGTATGTGTATACGAACTGGGGGAGCTGAGTTCGATTCCCACTTGCGGCCGACACCAGTGACAATTATCTGGGACTCCCCTAGGTCGACTCAGCTTCAAATAAGTACCTGGTGCGGTGTATAAAAAACATCGCCACTGGAGAGACAAAGGCGGTCGGGCGTGTTGCTGGCCACCCACCCCCTTGTGTGCCGTGCCGGCCTTCATAGGTACTACTCGCTAACAGCACTTGTCCCAACATTCTGTTAAGGCCATACGGGGGAACTTTGTCTTTGCACATGTGTATACGTCTGTGTGCCAGTACAAAACATGTGAATACCCCCAAACTAGGCTGCTATCCTTGAACACTCCAGCAGAGGGAATGCAATTACATCACTCCGTTCGCGTGTTCTTATTAACTCTGTAACACGCTTCTTTAACTTCCGAACCAGCGCTAAAGGCACAGTACATGTTTTATTCACCAGGTAAGGCCAACTGAGCTCTATAGTTGTTTCAGAAGCGCCCTGGCCGCAAATGATAGCTCAACGAAGTGGCTTATCAAGTGGGAATTTATAGCAGCAAACGCACGTTGATTCTAAATGTGGAGGTAAACCCCAGAGAACCTTGGGGAGGCCCAGGACGGGTTTCGAATAATCGCCAGTGGCGAGCACCCCTACCCGTCGACTCATCCGCCTACCATTAACAGAAGCAGCAGGTGTCTTTTGTCTTGTTCGCCGCATTCTTCTGATGCAAGTTTATTTTACACCACCACCACCTGCATTCTTCGGAGGTCTCCTGTCATGGTCTGGCCGCCGCCGTACAACTCGTAGCGCGCTCAGACACAATGCCTGTACGTAGCGAGGGGATTCTGGCTGTGAAGTACAAATGTCTCCAAAGCGGTACCAAAATTGGAACGGAGTGATTTCTGTGAGCTGGCGAGCGTGACATTCAAAGCAGCTGCGCTACTTGCAACACAATGACGTGGAAACAATAATGGTCGAGGAATGTAAATGTTGTACAAATCATCGGGCATGTACTGTGATTGCAAACATAATTTCGCTGACGTTTGTGGATCGAAATGAGTTGAATATTTAGCAGGCAGATAACCGAACTACGGTATTGCTGGAAACCCAACACATTTGTCAACACAATTACTGGGGCACTGTGGTGGCTAGGAGACGTTAACTACCTCGCCTGGTATAGAGGAGGCTCTGGGTTCGATCCCGACCCTGACGCCTGCTGCTGTGTATTTGGAGTTTGCGTGTCTCTCTCATCATCATCACGGTGGCTAGGAGATGTTAACTACCTCGCCTAGTATAGAGGAGGCTCTGGGTTCGATCCCGACCCTGACGCCTGCTGCTGTGTATTTGGAGTTTGCGTGTCTCTCTCATCATCATCACGGTGGCTAGGAGATGTTAACTACCTCGCCTAGTATAGAGGAGGCTCTGGGTTCGATCCCGACCCTGACGCCTGCTGCTGTGTATTTGGACTTTGCGTCTCTTTCTCTCCCCGTTGTCGCGTGGATTTTTCTCCGGGTTCTCAAGTTTTTCCCTCCATATTTAGAATCAACATTACGCGTTAAGAGAATCTGCCTGGTACACATTGCCACGTGTTAAGTCACAAAGTTGAACTATCATTTGTTGCCAAGTCCCTTCTAAAAAAAGAGCTATATAGCTCAGTGGGCTTTACCTGCTAGAATAAAAAAATAAAATAGTTTAAACCCTCCAAGCCTCAGTCCTCCCAGCGGTACAGATGGGCACAACCGCAGTTAGTCGATGGGCAAGTGGCTTGTGTGGTGGGGTAAAGTGTGAGTACTCCCACCTCTTCTAAGACACCCGAACAGCGAGGGAGAACGTCCAATAACCGCTGCGGTTGCTGTGTATCGGCGGTGACTTTGTGTGATATTGTGCGAAGGGGGTACTGCAGCCGTCTTTGCAAGAAAAAAATGTGAATCCATTGTTACGGGTACTGCACTAACCTTGGAATGGTTGGGTCAATGAGGATTTAAGTACGGCCCAGTATCACTCCATCAGCGCCAAGGCGCAGTGTTCATTTTTTCATCAGTAGAGGGAGCTGTTTGAACATTACATGAGCGCCTGCTGGTCTCCGATTCTGCTGTGCATTGCGCTTGTGACGCGCAAACTCGCGCTGTTGCAGAGGCTGCTGCAGACTGCAGAGTGAGCGAGCGGTTGGGTGGCAGGGTGCTCCAGCGCTCTGTGACTGACAAGTCGCGAGGGTGACGGCTGGGTGGCAGGGTGCTCCAGCGCTCTGTGACTGACAAGTCGCGAGGGTCACGGTTGAGTGGGAGGGTGCTCCAGCGCTCTGTGACTGACACGTCGCGAGGGTCACGGTTGGGTGCTCCAGCGCTCTGTGACTGACAAGTCGCGAGGGTGACGGCTGGGTGGCAGGGTGCTCCAGCGCTCTGTGACTGACACGTCGCGAGGGTCACGGCGGCCACAGGAGGTGTAGTGTTCCCGTCACGAGGAGCTGCACGGGATTAAGATGTTTCGAACGGCGGGCAGCGGTGATCAGAGCAAGGGCGACAGCCGCTATTACGCAAGGGAGACTCAGAAGGCAGTTAGCACCTTGGATGGGACACGTTCATCAATCGTTCCATGTAAGGTGGTTGTTTACCGGAGTCGTTTTTTGACTCTTGACTTAAAGCTTTCGTGATCGCAGGAATTCATATTGTTGGTTCTTTCGGTAAAGTCACGTAGATAGGTTGAACGAAAATAACAAAAAGCTACAACACAAGCGATCGTCATCCGGAGGAAAGCTGCTGAATGCAGACTGTTTCATCGGGTGTAGTCCTAGGGTCATCGACGAAGTGGGCGGGGCTAGTGATGTCAATGTGAGAGATTGGCATGTTCACGTGAGATTAGCGTGTTCATGGGGAATCGCAGAGCCATCGCGACGCAGAGATCGGCGTCCGTAGGTGGCCACGTTGGCGCGAGAAATGCAACCTGCTGATGTGAAATCGGAGAGCCGAAGCCACGGGGAATTTTTTTTTTACACCGGAAGGTGGCAGGAACGGAACATCACAGCTAGTTATGACTTAAACTGGCTGATAACGTCCTTCCAAATGATTGCTTAGTCTGTACCCATCTTCTCGGTTTAAATTGTGTCCGTGTCTATATATATGGATGGCTTCATTAATTAATCTTTGTTGATAGCCAGTGGGGTTGCAAAGTGCCTTCGTCTTAGAGAAATCAATTTCGTGTGAGCCCACCGCATTAAAACAATGATCAGCCACGGCCGAGGTATTAGTCCTACCGTGTTTCAGATCTGCCGTATGTTCACGAACACGGTCCGAGACATGTCGCTTAGTTTCCCCAATGTAACTACTTCCGCAGACACAGCTTAGTTTGTAGACGCCGGGGTATTGCATGTCAGGGATCACATCCTTCACAGATGGGATCAGATCACAAATTTTATGTACTGTGGTAAATCGAACCTGGATCTTGTGTTTGTTCATGATTTTGGAAATATTTTTGGTGACCCCTGCTATGTATGGAAACGTGATGGTTTTGATTGGGTCCTCAGATGGTCTCTAGTGAAATGTCCTTAATTAAGACTACACAATCCGTAAAGCTATCACCCCAACCGTTGGGAAAGAACCATCTACTGTAGATTGACAAACTCTTATGTAATAAACCAATAAATAAATAATGATATAAATATTTACCGTGTACGTAATGACCACAACAACAACAACAATGTATTTCTGTGCTCATACCACCGGTGGTATGAGCGTTGAGTGACAGGAGGCACGTGCGAGCTACATCCCCCGAGCAAGCATCATCTCGGCGCGCTGCCATGCTGCAGGCAAAAATAACCCCCCAATAACAAACACACACAATAGCGTAAACAAAAACAATTTCTGTCTCACGTGAGACGATAGAGGATAGACGTTGCTGCCACCACATGCATTGCAGAGAGAAGCAGACTGTAAAGCCACGTGATCACACTGAGAAATGCATGCGTCTTAAATCTGCCGATGGGACTAAGGCTGACGTCGTATTCACGAGTGGAGACAGAGAGCAGGGATTCTGGCTGTATTTGTTTCACCCATAATGCTCCACGGAAACGCATGGGTGAGTTTGTGTTGTGCTAACACAATAGCGTTTAAGTTTCGATTTAAAGCTTTCGTGACTGCAAGGATTCATCTTCTTGGTTCTTTCGGTAAAGTCACGTAGAATGAGAATAAAACAATAAAACAAAATAAGACAATAGAATTCTCACGACGTTTCGGCCACAACACAAGTGGCCTTCTTCAGGTGAAGGAACAGAACAGTCGGGACGACTTTGTTGTGGCCGAAACGTCGTGAGAATTTTATTGTCTTATTTTGTTTTATTGTTTTATTCTCATTCTACGTGACTTTACCGAAATAACCAAGAAGACAACAGCGTTTGTTTAACAGCCCTGACTCTGCTGATGAGACCCAAGAAAGTCGACGCCGGTCCAGAGTTTGATTGCTTAAACAGATGCTGCTGGATGATGTTGGTCTGCAAAGCCAAAAGGCTGAGTGACTGAAACACATGTTCATTCATACGTGGAGACAGAGACGGAAGTTGCGCTGATATTTGTTTGACATTAGTCATGCAACGATGCATTGTCTCGTCAATTGAAACTTCTCATCCATCTCAATGCAGGCAGCACCCTGCTGCAAACAGAGATTCCTGGGCCTCTGTGGGTCTTCCCCGGGTAAATCATTGCAGTTGCAGGTGTTGCGTGAAGCACCATGCATCGTTACTCCTCGATGTGCACTTCTTGGAACCGTCGTCACGCACAGTGATAAGTGACGGCCCTTTGTAGCAGCACTGCATTTGCCTGCTCACATGTCCCACGAGAGATTTACTGACGCAGGAAGCGTGAGCTCTCGCGGTGCACGCGAGGCATGGCAATAGGGTTCGGGTTTGGGTTGTACGCACGACGTTATCCACCTTGGTGATCTCGTCAAGGGGCAATGCCATCACGCAAATTCCGGTCATCCTCGCAGGGGCTCTGGCTGGGTCATCGGACAAACACGGTGGCCGCATCGCGCGCTTTCAGATGCGCTTCTGCGGCCGTCTGGAATGCTCTTCCTTCCGATATTAGGAAACCAGTGGAAATATGCACTGTTATATCATCATCTTTAGAACAGCTGTTTGTGTTTAGTTTCTGGCCCTTCCTCTAGCACCTACGATAGGTACGGTCGGCTACGTACGGTGTCAAAGAAGACGAATGTTGTCGATATCACCACCAACTATATCGTATATATGTCCCAATTACAGGCAAAGCTCGCCTATGCGAGGAGTTGATTGTTTAGTGAGTAGGGGCTGGGTACACAACGATGCGGGGTAAGCCCAGGGATGATGGAACACTGCGTGCTGAGGTTCGGCCTGGACAATCCCCGTTTCAGAAGGACTGTGCCCCGGTGTGCTGAAGCATTGGGATTGTGTCTCGGTTGAAAATTTTTAGTCCTCATCTTTACATATTTCTTTACATGGAATGTAATTGACCTATGGCATTGTAAAATATAAAATCACATGATTAGGGATTTTTTTAAACAGCTTATACGTGGACGTCTGGAAAGCGTGGAAGAGTAGGCCAAATACCCTCGAGAGGGGCTCTCTCTAGGCCCTTCCACCAGCAGTCGCGTGAGTAAGCAATTTCAGAAAGGCACCTTTATATTGTGAGTGCACCAAAAATTACATGAACAGAACATTGGGCAAGGACAGCTCAAGGGCACACAAAGAATCGATGAAAAACATCGGGTATGGAGAGCAAGCAGCTGGAACGCCATGGACATACGAAGCTCGTGTCGAGTGGACGCAGCGCCCCACCACCAGCGTGCACATTTGAAGCGTGCATTGCACGCTCCAAATGCCGACACGACGCAACCGTGTGTCAGTGCGCGTGCGCTTCACGCAACCGACGGCTTGCACGGGCTGGGGAGAGCGAACATGTGTTCTTCAGCTCAACGCATCGCACATCACGCGGCGTTACTCGAGTCCTCGTCGAGACACGTGTGAAGGACGCCGTCCCGCTGCAGTGACTGCCACATGGGAGATCGCGTTGGACGGAAGCTTCAGCGGAGATAGAACGTCGCACACAGACACCGACGCTTTTGACCAAAATCACTCGCAATGCGCCCGATCCCGCCAGAGCTCGCAAGTTCAGCTGGTATTGAGTCTGGATGGTGCTCGGATGGGCAATCATCACGCAGAAAAAAAACATGTTTAGTAGGCGCTGTGGGCAGTAGGGGGGCAGCGGAGCAGCAAAAGCCATTGTTCTATACGTCATCCACCTCCAGCGAACCGCATTGACCAGCGTGGTGACGTATGGTCAAATAATCCCAATGGCCTGCACGGTATGGGCAGGCCCTCATCCAGCAGTGTATTAATAAGCGGGGCTGTATGTGTACAGATGCAGTGCGAGAATGTTCCTTTTATTCATTTGTTGTTGAAATGTTGCTGGACAATGTTTTGTCGAGTCAGCAAATAAACTTTCACCCACAAGCACATTCCGCAGGGACGTCTGCGAACGTCTATCAACATTCCAGGAAAAAAGCTTATCTTGTATGGCCCGCACCTCCGATTCGCACGTTTGGCTACGTACGCTGCGAAAGAAAGTCATCATACTATGCACACATACACTCTCCGCTGTGGACAGGGAGTAACACGAATACCCACTGGTACATATTTGCAACAACAAAAAAACCAACGTGGAATGACCAGGAAAAAATCAACACAACAGCAGCAGCAAGTTGCATTTGTGACAGCAGCAGTACCAGCCTCGCGTTGACGTCCACGTATCCCTGTCACGTGGGCCAAGAGCTCCACGCTGAAGCGGCGAAGCGCACCTAGCGAAGCGCACCTGGTCACCTGGCCATGGGCCACGGCACGCGGGGGGCCTTCTCCATTTTTAAAACACAAAGAAGAGAGAAACACGTGACGCAACATTGCCTCGGTGCTCGTAAAACAATCAACACATAATGAACAATACATAATGAACACTACATAATGAACAATACATAATGCACAATATATAATGAATAATACATAATGAACAACACATAATGAACAATACATAATGAACAATGCATAATGAACAATACAAAATGAACAATACATATTGAACCATGCATAATGAACGCATAGTACTCGCTATGACGCTAGGAGTCAAAACGTGGACATTAGCGGAAAAAAAACCCATCGAAATTGTGCAAAGAATGGGAAAGTGTCCAGAGACGCATATAGAGACCGAAAGAGGAACACGTGGATTAGAGGGAATGGACACCTTAGAGACGCAATTTTGACATTCATCCAGCAGTGGACAGAGCACGATGAATATGAAAAAGGCAATGACAAATGCTGTGTGCTGGAGCTACATCGAGAAGATAAACAAATGGATCGGGCAGCAAACACGAATCAGTGACGATGTGTTGGGCTTCATCCAGCAGCGGAGAGCTCATGGCTGATGATGTTGAGCTTGCTCGTGTGCGAGAGTCCACAGACACCTGCCCGGAGGAGGGTGGCGGGGCGATCCCACTCAGTCTCTGTGCAGGATATTTTTATTTACGTGAGAAAATGAAACTGACACCTCACCCGTCCACGAATTGCACGAGATGCCTCGGTGTCGCCGTGAACCCGGGAACCACGTGCCCCAAATGCGTGAGTGGTCTGTGTGAGTCTCTCACTCTCTGTGCACGCTCAATGCGTGAGTGGTCTGTGTGAGTCTCTCACTCTCTGTGTACGTTCAATGCGTGAGTGGTCTGTGTGAGTCTCTTACTCACTGTGCACGCTCAATGCGTGAGTGGTCTGTGTGTGTCTCTCACTCACTGTGCACGCTCAATGCGTGAGTGGTCTGTGTGTGTGTCTATCACTCTCTGTGCACGTTCAATGCGTGAGTGGTCTGTGTGAGTCCCTTACTCTCTGTGCACGCTCAATGCGTGAGTGGTCTGTGTGAGTCTTTCACTCTCTGTGCACGTTCAATGCGTGAGTGGTCTGTGTGTGTCTCTCACTCACTGTGCACGCTCAATGCGTGAGTGGTCTGTGTGTGTCTCTCACTCTCTGTGCACGTTCAATGGGTGAGTGGTCTGTGTGTGTCTCTCACTCCCTGTGCACGTTCAATGCGTGAGTGGTCTGTGTGAGTTTCTCACTCACTGTGCACGCTCAATGCGTGAGTGGTCTGTGTGAGTCTCTCACTCTCTGTGCACGTTCAATGGGTGAGTGGTCTGTGTGTGTCTCTCACTCCCTGTGCACGTTCAATGCGTGAGTGGTCTGTGTGAGTTTCTCACTCACTGTGCACGCTCAATGCGTGAGTGGTCTGTGTGAGTCTCTCACTCCCTGTGCACGTTCAATGCGTGAGTGGTCTGTGTGAGTCTCTCACTCCCTGTGCACGTTCAATGCGTGAGTGGTCTGTGTGAGTCTCTCACTCCCTGTGCACGTTCAATGCGTGAGTGGTCTGTGTGAGTCTCTCACTCCCTGTGCACGTTCAATGCGTGAGTGGTCTGTGTGAACCTCTCACTCCCTGTGCACGTTCAATGCGTGAGTGGTCTGTGTGTGTCTCTCACTCTCTGTGCACGTTCAATGCGTGAGTGGTCTGTGTGAGTCTCTCACTCACTGTGCACGCTCAATGCGTGAGTGGTCTGTGTGAGTCTCTCACTCACTGTGCACGCTCAATGCGTGAGTGGTCTGTGTGAGTCTCTCACTCTCAATTTTAGAAAGCTATGCACATTTCTGTTGTGCTCGAACCGAACTTGTCCCTGTGTCGAGGTCGAGCAATTGCCTGCACATGATTTATGGTTCAAATCTATTCACTCGTTTAATTTTTTTGTTATTAAAAAAATAACTATCCGTACGTATTGTTGATAAACCTGCAGCTGTTTTATAACGGCAGCACGCCCAGCGGGACGCGGTGACGAGGGGCGATAAGTATGACGTCATAATCATAGCAATGTGACGACGACGATGACGACTGTGACGTCTTCAATGCCATTGCATCATGTGACTGAACCACGTTTTGAGCCTCGCGTGTTGAAATGCATAGTTGACTGATGATAATTGCATGCGTTTGTTTTTATTTGATGAATAAATTAATTGAAGAAGTAACCAAAAGCCTAAGTTAATCATTTAAATAGTTAATAGTTTAAAATCTAACCCAAAGTAACAAATAATAAAAAATATAATATATCCACCAGTTTTAAACTGCATAGAATACTGAGGCCATTTCGGCATTCGAACGCTGACAATGATGACTGCATTGCAGGCTTTGATTTACGAGCGCTCTTTTTTACGTGGCTGAGTGACATCTTTACACGGCGTGTACACATGCCGGCGTCATTCTCTATCAAAGCAGTAACGGAACGCAGGCCCGGCTCAGACATTATTATTATCCACTGGTGTTTGCCGTGGGATTGAAAACAGCTCGCCAGGAGCATTGCGCGGTGTCACTGACTACTGCGCCACCACTCCACCCCACAGGGTGGAATTTGTGAATTCACGAGTAACCATCCGATGCTGTACAGCTACGTACAGTGCGAAAGAAGTTCAACGTACACACACACACCGTCCTCGCTGAAACCATCACGTTCACTGCACAGCTTAGGAGGCCATCAAAGTCTCAGCAGTGTTGGTTAATTGACCTTAAAGTAAGTAGATCGCACACATTCGGAGCCGTGCCTAAGGTACGGCGAATCGGGACGACTGCCCCGAGCCCCGCCTTTTGGGGGGCCCCACGTTTCGACTTCACGGCGTCAAATGTCATACCGCCGGTTTAGTTTGAAGGCGTCGGGGGGCCCACACTGTGGGATTTTTCCTTGCACACATCTTTCGGTATTTATGTTGGAATTGGTGTACTTCATAGGTTACATCTAACGTGTTAATGACGTTTACAATCAAGCTTAAGGGATCGCTCGGATTCCCGCGTCCACAGGGCGGTGCGCGAACCACTGCCCCACCGCTCCTCCACTCCCGCCCCCTCCCTGGTTTCTAAGACTTACAAACAACACTAAACGGTGATTGTTACTGTGATTGTTACTGTGTGCCTGTGATTGTTACTGTGATTGTTACGGTGATTGTTACTGTGATTGTTACTGAGTGTTACTGTGTTTGTTACTGTGATTGTTACTGTGATTGTTACTGTGATTGTTACTGAGTGTTACTGTGATTGTTACTGTGATTGTTACTGTGATTGTTACTGTGTTACTGTGATTGTTAATGTGTTACTGTGATTGTTACTGTGATTGTTACTGATTGTTACTGTGATTGTTACTGTGATTGTTACGGTGATTGTTACTGTGTTACTGTGATTGTTACTGTGATTGCTGCTGTGTTACTGTGATTATTACTGTGATTGTTACTGTGTTACTGTGATTGTTACTGTGTTACTGTGATTGTTACTGTGTTACTGTGATTGTTACTGTGTTACTGTGAGTGTTACTGTGTCACTGTGATTGTTACTGTGATTGTTACTGTGATTGTTACTGTGTTACTGTGAGTGTTACTGTGAGTGTTACTGTGTTACTGTGATTGTTACTGTGATTGTTACTGTGAGTGTTACTGTGTTACTGTGAGTGTTACTGTGATTGTTACTGTGATTGTTACTGTGAGTGTTACTGTGTTACTGTGATTGTTACTGTGATTGTTACTGTGAGTGTTACTGTGAGTGTTACTGTGAGTGTTACTGTGTTACTGTGATTGTTACTGTGATTGTTACTGTGAGTGTTACTGTGTTACTGTGATTGTTACTGTGAGTGTTACGGTGATTGTTACTGTGTTACTGTGATTGTTACTGTGTTACTGCGAGTGTTACTATGATTGTTACTGTGGTACTGTGAGTGTTACTGTGTTACTGTGAATGTTACTGTGATTGTTACTGTGATTGTTACTGTGTTACTGTGAGTGTTACTGTGAATGTTACTGTGTTACTGTGATTGTTACTGTGTTACTGTGAGTGTTACTGTGAGTGTTACTGTGTTACTGTGATTGTTACTGTGATTGTTACTGTGATTGTTACTGTGAGTGTTACTGTGTTACTGTGAGTGTTACTGTGAGTGTTACGGTGATTGTTACTGTGTTACTGTGATTGTTACTGTGTTACTGTGAGTGTTACTGTGATTGTTACTGTGTTACTGTGAGTGTTACTGTGTTACTGTGATTGTTACTGTGATTGTTACTGTGATTGTTGCTGTGTTACTGTGAGTGTTACTGTGTTACTGTGATTGTTACTGTGTTACTGTGAGTGTTACTGTGAGTGTTACTGTGTTACTGTGATTGTTACTGTGCTACTGTGAGTGTTACTGTGAGTGTTACTGTGATTGTTACTGTGTTACTGTGATTGTTACTGTGCTACTGTGAGTGTTACTGTGAGTGTTACTGTGAGTGTTACTGTGATTGTTACTGTGTTACTGTGAGTGTTACTGTGAGTGTTACTGTGTTACTGTGATTGTTACTGTGTTACTGTGAGTGTTACTGTGTTACTGTGAGTGTTACTGTGTTACTGTGATTGTTACTGTGATTGTTACTGTGATTGTTACTGTGTTACTGTGAGTGTTACTGTGAGTGTTACTGTGTTACTGTGATTGTTACTGTGTTATTGTGAGTGTTACTGTGATTGTTACTGTGTTACTGTGAGTGTTACTGTGGTACTGTGATTGTTACTGTGATTGTTACTGTGATTGTTACTGTGTTACTGTGAGTGTTACTGTGAGTGTTACTGTGTTACTGTGATTGTTACTGTGTTACTGTGAGTGTTACTGTGATTGTTACTGTGTTACTGTGAGTGTTACTGTGATTGTTACTGTGTTACTGTGAGTGTTACTGTGATTGTTACTGTGTTACTGTGAGTGTTACTGTGTTACTGTGAGTGTTACTGTGATTGTTACTGTGATTGTTACTGTGTTACTGAGAGTGTTACTGTGAGTGTTACTGTGAGTGTTACTGTGAGTGTTACTATGTTACTGTGAGTGTTACTGTGAGTGTTACTGTGTTACTGTGATTGTTACTGTGTTACTGTGAGTGTTACTGTGATTGTTACTGTGTTACTGTGAGTGTTACTGTGATTGTTACTGTGTTACTGTGAGTGTTACTGTGATTGTTACTGTGTTACTGTGAGTGTTACTGTGTTACTGTGAGTGTTACTGTGATTGTTACTGTGATTGTTACTGTGTTACTGAGAGTGTTACTGTGAGTGTTACTGTGAGTGTTACTGTGAGTGTTACTATGTTACTGTGTTACTGTGATTGTTACTGTGTTACTGTGAGTGTTACTGTGATTGTTACTGTGCTACTGTGAGTGTTACTGTGATTGTTACTGTGTTACTGTGAGTGTTACTGTGTTACTGTGAGTGTTACTGCGATTGTTACTGTGTTACTGTGAGTGTTACTGTGTTACTGTGATTGTTACTGTGAGTGTTACTGTGAGTGTTACTGTGAGTGTTACTGTGATTGTTACTGTGTCACTGTGAGTGTTACTGTGATTGTTACTGTGTTGCTGTGATTGTTACTGTGTTACTGTGAGTGTTACTGTGAGTGTTACTGTGTTACTGTGCAGCCACACTTAGACGTGGAGACCATTTCATTGATGTGGATAAATTATACGGAGACTTTCCGATAGAGCATTAATCCACGCAACAAAGTGTGTCTCATGCTCAAAGTTATGTCGGGCAAGTGTTTATATCTAATATTAGCTACTGGGTTTAATTGTAACACACACCAAACCGCTTCACGAATGCGGCCAATGACTTCACAGATTTAATTCCGGCCACGTAACCGAGCTGTCTGACCTTCCATTATTATCGGATTCCTCCCTCGGGGACAATGATCCCCAACGTTCCGTTTGCAGACGTTATCCCGATCGTCCGCACGCACCTATGGCATGAATCTCTGTTTTCCCTGCGGTGTGTTCTAATATGGAATGGAAATGTGCCTTAGGAGTGGTGGCTTGTAAATCGTTCTGGCAACGAGCGTCGGTCACGTCCGAGCTCCGAGTTGTCTCCACCGAGAACCTGGGTTCATCTCGGGGCAAACCCGCCCCTGGTTAAACTGCGTGCTGTATCGTGTTGTCATGTCCTGCATGTGCATACACAACTCCTGCAACTTCGTGAAGTTCTGACCGTTTACAGGTCAGAAATATTGATCACACTCACAGAAATCGTCTGTGTGTATCTCTCATTGTCAGAGTGTTACGCACGGGAAAGAACGCCAAGTGCTTGTGCAGTCCAGTTTACACCAATTATTTTACATAATGCACTTTTTTTTCTGCGACCTCGTATTGTAATAGCGTAGTGCCATTGAAGTGAAACGTCGTCAAACAATGTGCATGACGCGTGCACGCCGGACGCTGCAGTCGACACGTCAGCACACATCATCACACCGAGCCGTGCAACGGAGAGAGCCGATGGCTGTAAGCAAGCTAAGCAAAGCGCGAGATCGACCGAAGGTGAGAGCCGAGCGCCAGAGAGACATCGGTCATTTACAAGGAACCTGCTCGCGATAGGCAGAGATGCACAACTTTGGCCATATTCTTGGTTCTTTCGGTAAAAGTCACGTAGAAGGGAAACAATAAAATCATAATAAAAAATATTGTTTCCCTTCTGTGTGACTTTACCGAAAGAACCAATAAATTTGAATACCTGCAGTCACGAAAGCTTCAGATCAAAATTTAACTTTGGCCATGTTACTGGCCGTCACAATTCTTCGTTGTATTAGCTACATGTGATTTCAAGCGTTGGGATTTCAGCTCTGTCTATCAGAATTTAATTTACGTCAAAAAATTGGCTTCATGAAAGCCTGGTAGAAATTACTGGGTGGCTCTAGGATTTTAAACCGCTTAGCTCTTGAAAACTGTCTCAGTGGGGAATATATTGTCCAAAAAGATAACCTGGTAAGTAAATCTTTGTACAGTGTACAATAAAGACATCAGGAATAAGTGATAATACGTGATATCTTAATATATTTTAACAACATAACTTAGCAATGTAATATCCGATTTAGCCAGCTCAACTGGTAAGAGATAAAGGCGCACCCCTGCAATAACTGGCACAAGCAGAAGAGCCCCCTGCACTAGAAGGAGCTCGAGACAGCATCTCTGTAGGGTATTTGATGTCCTCGTCCGCGTTGGTCAAACGTCTTGTAAAATGGCACGTAGTGAACAATGCACATTCAGACTTGCTTTAATGTGTGTCTAAATAACAACACTAATAATGTCACTCTTTGCAGAACCAGCCGTTATTGCTGACATTGTGTGAGCAGCATACAACGTGCAGGGCCCCAAACACATGGGGTTCATCCCATCAGCGCAGTGAGCGATTGGCGGTTCTGTGGAAAGTGTCTGAGCTCAGTGTGAGTTCAGAGTGAGCTCACTCTGAGCTCAGTGTGAGTTCAGAGTGAGTTCAGTGTGAGCTCACTCTGAACTCACACTGAGCTCAGTGTGAGCTCAGTGTGAGCTCATTGTGAGCTCAGTGTGAGTTCAGTGTGAACACAGAGTGAGCTCACACTGAGCTCAGTGTGAACACAGAGTGAGTTCAGTGTGAGCTCAGTGTGAGCTCAGTGTGAGCTCAGTGTGAACACAGAGTGAGCTCACACTGAGCTCAGTGTGAACACAGTGAGCTCAGTGTGAGTTCAGTGTGAGCTGAAAAGGAGCTTTATAGCTCATCGAATTTATAGCTCATCGAATATTGTTTCAGAGTGCTTGCCTAAATTTAAATATAGTGATGAAATTAAACTTAATATCGTACCTTTTACGGGCACAAAAATACTGAACTTGAGTGAACCAGGGTGCCCAAGGAATAGCTGCTGCCTGCAGTACTAAACGTTGAGCATTTTCGTTAAAACTAGGACAGCAGAACTCATCTCATAGACTACGTGGATTGTGATTGTACGAGGAGCGAGTGTAAAGTATGTTGCCTGACATAAGTTCAGTGGTACAACAAATGGTGAATGTGTAGGTAAAAGTAGTTTTGTTCTAAGCGTTTACCATCTTCATTGGAATATATCAACCGACGTTTAGTTTTTGTTTAGAGGCGTCTGAAATCAGCATAGACAAAAAAATAAGAAACTCTACTGAGTTCGTGAACTATCTCAAAAAGAACGCGATTCCACAAAAAACGCAACACTCACTCATAAGAATCTGCCCTTACAACCACGTCCCATCGTTTTGAAATCGGCGCGCAAAGTTTGAACGCAGATGAGAGTTTAACGAACATGATGATGGAGGGGTCTTGGGTTTCCTTCCAACTTTCTCAAGACTTTGTCCATCAAATTAAAACCGATTGGGAGACGCGTCTGCAAATCCAGCCCCATCAATCTCTTAGCAACTCATCTGTCAGCGGTGACCAGACCCACCCCTCCCTCCCTCGTGTTTATCGGAGCGGCTCGGAGCGCCGCGACCTGGCACAGTGCCACGGCGCTGCCTCGCGGGCACCCGGCCCGTCGCCCGTCTGGCCACGACGTCCCCGTTGCCCACTCACCTCGCAAGCGACGCCGCCGGTGTGTGGCGACGCGCGCCAGCGACGTCGCAAAGCAGCCGCGGCTCTCTCCTCCTCAAACCCAGCAGGGGGTCGGCAACCTGCGGTGCGGCTTTTGAAATCCGACACGAAAAATAATGAAAAATAATGAAAAATAATGGTTCTTCTTGTTATTTTGGTTACCCGCCCCTGACCATGGGAGTCCAGTTCACCATGGGAGTCCAGTTTACCATGGGAGTTCAGTTTACCATGGGAGTCCAGTTCACCATGGGAGTCAAGTTCACCATGGGAGTCCAGTTCACCATGGAAATCTTGTTCACCATGGGAGTCCAGTTCACCATGGGGGTCCAGTTCACCATGGAAGTCCAGTTTACCATAGGAGTTCAGTTTACCATGAGAGTCCAGTTTACCATGGGAGTCCAGTTCACCATGGAAGTCCAGTTTACCATGAGAGTCCAGTTCACCATGGAAGTCCAGTTTACCATGGGAGTCCAGTTTACCATGGGAGTCCAGTTCACCATGGAAGTCCAGTTTACCATGGGAGTCCAGTTCACCATGAAAGTCCAGTTTACCATGGGAGTCCAGTTCACCATGGAAGTCCAGTTTACCATGGAAGTCCAGTTTACCATGAGATTCCAGTTCACCATGGGAGTCCAGTTTACCATGGGAGTCCAGTTCACCATGGAAGTCCAGTTTACCATGGGAGTCCAGTTCACCATGAAAGTCCAGTTTACCATGGGAGTCCAGTTCACCATGGAAGTCCAGTTTACCATGGGAGTTCAGTTCACCATGGTAGTCCAGTTCACCATGGGAGTCCAGTTTACTATGGGAGTCCAGTTTACCATGGGAGTCCAGTTCACCATGGAAGTCCAGTTTACCATGGAAGTCCAGTTTACCATGAGATTCCAGTTCACCATCGGAGTTCAGTTTACCATGGGAGTCCAGTTCACCATGGGAGTCCAGTTTACTATGGGAGTCCAGTTTACCATGGGAGTCCAGTTCACCATGGAAGTCCAGTTTACCATGGAAGTCCAGTTTACCATGAGATTCCAGTTCACCATGGAAGTCCAGTTTACCATGGGAGTCCAGTTTACCATGGGAGTTCAGTTCACCATGGGAGTCCAGTTCACCATGGGAGTCCAGTTTACTATGGGAGTCCAGTTTACCATGGGAGTCCAGTTCACCATGGAAGTCCAGTTTACCATGGAAGTCCAGTTTACCATGAGATTCCAGTTCACCATGGAAGTCCAGTTTACCATGGGAGTCCAGTTCACCATGAAAGTCCAGTTTACCATGGGAGTCCAGTTCACCATGGAAGTCCAGTTTACCATGGAAGTCCAGTTTACCATGAGATTCCAGTTCACCATGGGAGTCCAGTTTACCATGGGAGTCCAGTTCACCATGGAAGTCCAGTTTACCATGGGAGTCCAGTTCACCATGAAAGTCCAGTTTACCATGGGAGTCCAGTTCACCATGGAAGTCCAGTTTACCATGGGAGTTCAGTTCACCATGGTAGTCCAGTTCACCATGGGAGTCCAGTTTACTATGGGAGTCCAGTTTACCATGGGAGTCCAGTTCACCATGGAAGTCCAGTTTACCATGGAAGTCCAGTTTACCATGAGATTCCAGTTCACCATCGGAGTTCAGTTTACCATGGGAGTCCAGTTCACCATGGGAGTCCAGTTTACTATGGGAGTCCAGTTTACCATGGGAGTCCAGTTCACCATGGAAGTCCAGTTTACCATGGAAGTCCAGTTTACCATGAGATTCCAGTTCACCATGGAAGTCCAGTTTACCATGGGAGTCCAGTTTACCATGGGAGTTCAGTTCACCATGGGAGTCCAGTTCACCATGGGAGTCCAGTTTACTATGGGAGTCCAGTTTACCATGGGAGTCCAGTTCACCATGGAAGTCCAGTTTACCATGGAAGTCCAGTTTACCATGAGATTCCAGTTCACCATGGAAGTCCAGTTTACCATGGGAGTCCAGTTCAGCATGGGAGTCCAGTTTACTATGGGAGTCCAGTTTACCATGGGAGTCCAGTTCACCATGGAAGTCCAGT
This sequence comes from Petromyzon marinus, assembly GCF_048934315.1. Classification (NCBI taxonomy): domain Eukaryota; kingdom Metazoa; phylum Chordata; class Hyperoartia; order Petromyzontiformes; family Petromyzontidae; genus Petromyzon; species Petromyzon marinus. The sequence continues at coordinate 14,987,857 of NC_133697.1, read as the reverse complement.
TTACCATGGAAGTCCAATTTACCATGAGATTCCAGTTTACCATGGGAGTCCAGTTTACCATGGGAGTCCAGTTCACCATGGAAGTCCAGTTTACCATGGGAGTCCAGTTCACCATGAAAGTCCAGTTTACCATGGGAGTCCAGTTCACCATGGAAGTCCAGTTTACCATGGGAGTTCAGTTCACCATGGTAGTCCAGTTCACGATGGGAGTCCAGTTTACTATGGGAGTCCAGTTTACCATGGGAGTCCAGTTCACCATGGAAGTCCAGTTTACCATGGAAGTCCAGTTTACCATGAGATTCCAGTTCACCATGGAAGTCCAGTTTACCATGGGAGTCCAGTTCACCATGGGAGTCCAGTTCACCATGAAAATCCAGTTTACCATGGGAGTTCAGTTCACCATGGGAGTTCAGTTTACCATGGGAGTCCAGTTCACCATGGGAGTTCAGTTTACCATGGGAGTCCAGTTCACCATGGGAGTCCAGTTCACCATGGAAGTCCAGGTTACCATGGGAGTTCGGTTTACCATGGGAGTCCAGTTCACCATAGGAGTCCAGTTTACCATGGAAGTCCAGTTTACCATGAGATTCCAGTTTACCATGGGAGTTCAGTTTACCATGAGAGTCCAGTTCACCATGGAAGTCCAGTTTACCATGGGAGTCCAGTTCACCATGGGAGTCCAGTTTACTATGGGAGTCCAGTTTACCATGGGAGTCCAGTTCACCATGGAAGTCCAGTTTACCATGGAAGTCCAGTTCACCATGGGAGTCCAGTTCACCATGGGAGTCAAGTTCACCATGAAAGTCCAGTTTACCATGGGAGTTCAGTTCACCATGGGAGTCCAGTTCACCATGGGAGTTCAGTTTACCATGGGAGTCCAGTTCACCATGGGAGTCCAGTTCACCATGGAAGTCCAGGTTACCATGGGAGTTTGGTTTACCATGGGAGTCCAGTTCACCATGGGAGTCAAGTTCACCATGAAAGTCCAGTTTACCATGGGAGTTCAGTTCACCATGGGAGTCCAGTTCACCATGGGAGTTCAGTTTACCATGGGAGTTCAGTTCACCATGGGAGTCCAGTTCACCATGGAAGTCCAGGTTACCATGGGAGTTTGGTTTACCATGGGAGTCCAGTTCACCATAGGAGTCCTGTTTACCATGGGAGTCTAGTTCACCATGGAAGTCCAGTTTACCATGGGAGTTCAGTTTACCATGAGAGTCCAGTTCACCATGGAAATCCTGTTCACCATGGGAGTCCAGTTCACCATGGGAGTCCAGTTTACCATGAGATTCCAGTTCACCATGGGAGTCCAGTTTACCATGGGAGTCCAGTTCACCATGGAAGTCCAGTTTACCATGGGAGTCCAGTTCACCATGAAAGTCCAGTTCACCATGGAAATCCTGTTCAGCATGGGAGTCCAGTTTACCATTGGTGCCCAGTTCACCATGGGAGTCCAGTTCACCATGGGAGTTCAGTTCACCATGGGAGTCCAGTTTACCATGGGAGTCCAGTTCACCATGGGAGTCCAGTTCACCATGGGAGTCCAGTTCACCATGGGTGTCCAGTTCACCACGGAAGTCCAGTTCACCATGGAATTCCAGTTCACCATGGAATTCCAGTTTTCCATGGGAGTCCAGTTCACATGGGAGTCCAGTTCACCATGGAAGTCCAGTTTACCATGGGAGTCCAGTTCACCATCGATGTCCAGTTCACCATGGGAGTCCAGTTCACCATTGAAATCCAGTTCACCATGGGAGGCCAGTTTACCATGGGAGTCCAGTTCACCATGGAATTCCAGTTCACCATGGAATTCCAGTTAACCATGGGAGTCCAGTTCACCATGGGAGTCCAGTTCACTATGGAATTCTAGTTTACCATGGGAGTCCAGTTCACCATGGAAGTCCAGTTCACCATGGGAGTCCAGTTCACCATGGAATTCCAGTTTACCATGGGAGTCCAGTTTACCATGGGAGTCCAGTTCACCATGGGAGTCCAGTTCACCATGGAATTCCAGTTTATCATGGGAGTCCAGTTTACCATGAGAGTCCAGTTCACTATTGGTGTCCAGTTTACCATAAGAGTCCAGTTCACCATGGGAGTCAAGTTCACCATGGGAGTCCAGTTTACCATGGGAGTCCAGTTTACCATGGGAGTACAGTTCACTATTGGTGTCCAGTTCACCATGGGAGTCAAGTTCAGTTTACCATGGGAGTCCAGTTTACCATGGGAGTCCAGTTTACCATGGGAGTCAAGTTCACCATGGGAGTCCAGTTCACCATGGGAGTCAAGTTTACCATGGGAGTCCAGTTTACCATGGGAGTCCAGTTCACCATGGGAGTCCAGTTCACCATGAAAATCCAGTTCACCATGGGAGTCCGCATGCGGCTCTTTAACGACTGTTTCGTGGCGTCACTTATTAAGACCGTGACGTCACTTATTAAGACCGTGACGTCACTTATTAAGACCCCCCCCCCGTCTCGTATTCACGTTGCATTGTGTAATTAAATGGCTCTTCCTGTTGTTGTGTTTGCCGACCCCCGTGCTGAACCGATGCACAACTTAGACCGTCCCACAGTGCAGGCAGGCGGCGCATTCACCACGAGGCTCCTCCCGAAGCCATCCGCCGGCTCACTCTCCAACCTGCGCATGAACGTGCACGCGTTGTCGATTAACCCCCCCACCTCACCCCCCATACGCCAGAGGCACAGCAACGCGTCCGTGATGTTCCCATTGCTCCGTGCAAGACGCGGACTCTCTCAGAAGAACCAATCGAGCCTCGTCGAAGAGAGTCGCCTCCTCTCGAGCGTCATATTTGCATTCGTTTTTGTTTTCTTACCAGGCAAGGGCCCGCTGAGCTACGTGGCTCCTTACTCTTTGGTTCTATTCGGTAAAGTCACAAATGGCAGCTCGCCGAAGCGGCTTATCGCGTGGAAATGTACAGCCGCCAAAGACTCTAAACGCGTGCCGTTGGTCCCACATGTGGAGTGAGAGCACAGAGGAACCCGGATAAAATTCCACGCGACTACGGGGAGAGAGACACGCGAACTCTAAATATACAGCAGCGGCAGCAGCAGGCCTCAGGGTCGAACCCACGACCTCCTGCATACCAGGCGAGGTAGTTAACATCTCCTAGCCACCGCGAGCTGTCCGCCGCGCATGACCGCAGGCATCTCCAGGAAATGAATTCAGTAATTTCGTCGCCTGTTCACACCCACGTATTACATTATTACTTACACACTCTATATATAAAGACCATATAATACCACTTTATATATTACCAGATGAAACTGCTGACGATGCCCACAGCGGTGCGAGAGAAATAAATACCCAATATGAAGCCCGACCAAGGAACACCCGCGCTGGGATTACAAGTTTCTGCGAAAGCGGTCACGTTCAAGAGCGTCCCGTAGCAATTCACGAACGCCATCAATGCCCACAGCAACAGCAGCGCGCTCCCGTGTCGACGGGAGGGTTTAAAGGGCCGCGCAGCTTCTTTCAACCCCCTCTGTCTGCGAGCGCGGATCGATAGAAATCTCCGCTCACGCGCGCGGAGCTGACGCGCGCTGTCACGGGTCCCCTGGCTACTGGGCGAGGCAGAGGCCTCGACGCGCGACTCTTCGTGTCGGGATGCCGTGGAGGAGATTTGGGGGGTCCGGGGGGGGGGGTAGACGAGAACACCCGAGCCGGGGCCGGGGTGCGAGAGAGCGACCCTCGCCGCTGCTCGTCGGCAGAACGCCGGCGAGCACGCCAGGGGCGGTGAGGTCGGCACAGGTGGCAGTGTCGCCGGCCCCCTGTTCGCGCCGCTGTTTCGCTTTCTTGGCGGCGGAGTTTGTTGCGCTCGCGGTCGCCGCAGCTCAGCTGTCGACGTCCAGCTCTCAGCTGCTCGATCGTGTGCGGCTGATTCGATGCCGTTGCGATGCCATGAACGTGGTGCCGGCGGGCACGGGGTCATGGGGCCCCAGAGTTCTGGGTTTCTGGGGTCCCAGAGTCCCTGGGTCCTGGGCAGTGGGGGGGGGGGGGGGGGGGGGGGTCAGGGGCAAACCCCACACCGTGGGCGCCCAGACACTTTTAAACCAAACTGGGACGGTCCCCCCCCTAAAGCGCGTGGCCCGGGGCAGTCGCCCCCCCCCCGAGTCAACGTACCCTAAGGGGCTGAGGTGCCAGGGTCCAGGGTGGGAGTGCCCACACTTGACCCCACGACACGCGACCCGGCGTGTCCACGGCGCACACTGCCGGTTGGACAGCGGTGGAGGAGAAATAAGAAACCTGCTGGGCGACCTCTGGGGCTGTAAGTCGATCCTGCTGACCATCGCACCGCGGCAGCGTCCCTAGACGTAGCAACATCTAAATCCGCCCGACTCCCGTCAGAGTGTAAACAAGCCGCATGTGCTTATGCAAGAGCGATCAGCTGTTGTTTCTTAAGCCCGCTTCATCAGCTTACTTCATTGTCGGGTCTTCTCGCCTATGTTTACTCTTCAATGGAGGAATTTTGGAATATTCTTAATCACTCTCCATCAAAATACTGTCATTTCCCGTAATATAAATCAACAGGGTGAACGTTGAACTAAGTTTGAATTCGCATTTGCCACACTAAACACCCGAGTTGTAAACTTTCTATGTTATCCTCTGGGCATGTAAACCCGAATGAAGACCTGACTATATTTTGTTATTCTCACATGAAACTGGGATGTGCAGCTACAGTGTTCCTGGAAAGCTGCATCAACTTACTTTGCAATGTCAGGTTGGATTCGTTTCTAGGAAATGTCTTTCGAGTAACATTGCTCGTACCGGTTGGGATGCTGACCACGTGCGCCCGTCAGCACACGTGGCTTGCAACCCCAGAAGTCGACGATTCAGCCTCCCGCCGCCGCAGTAGAAACACCGGGGGAAAGCTCCTTTAAATCCGCCCTCACCTCAATCCACCGTGCGGTAGGAGTGGGTCTGTGGTGGGGTAAAGTGTGGGTGTCACCACCTCTTTCGAGACGTCTAAGCGGCGTGGAAGAGTAGGCCAAAATTATCTCAAGCCGAGGCCATTTCGCACAGCAATGACGTGAGCAAGCGATTGCACAGACGGCACGATCACGTGACTATACCAGACAGGCCGGAGTCAAACATGTCTCACTGTCTCACTGGCAACATCTCTTTCTGTCTCACTGGAAACATGTCTCACTGTCTCTCTCTATCACTGTCTCACTGGAAACATGTCTCACTGTCTCACGTCTCACTCTCTCACTGTCTCACTGGAAACATGTCTCACTGGAAAGTGACATTTTCTCCCCAACTGTTTGTATGGCACCAACGCGCTGCCTCCCTCACACCGCCTCTCACACCGCCCCTCACACCGCCTCCTCACACCGCCACTGGCATCGTGCCTCACAGGCAGTCGGCGTGAACTGCTGATGGGTTGGCGTAACTATCGTGAGAAGGGCTGGCTGGCTTCTTCCCACAAGGGCCAGCCTCTGTGTGTGTGAGCCTCGTGCAGCTGCGTGACATTGCATTGTTTTAATCTCTGAGGAGGCAAAGCGATCTGATGAGTAGGTGCATTTCTTCCAACGCGAACGCAAAGGCTTCTTCATCGTCCCGAACTATTTCCTCATCAGAGATTTCACAATCCACGTGCTCCAAGACAAAATGGCTGCGTGGGCGGCAGGGTTGCTGGGGTTGCCACTGATAAATGGATTCGCGGATCAGCGATGAATCTCGCCGCGTGTGGAAAACGTTGCTCTGATCCACAACGTGTCAGATGCAATGCCGCTTGATGAAGGGATTATCACGGACTCCTATCCATGGGAAAATTATATATAATAACAAGAGGAAAGTCTTGCTGTCCAGCCACAGTAGTACTCCTCTTGTTAGGAGTACTCCTAGTAGTACTAGTATTACTACTAGACTTACTAGTAGTACTACTAGTATTAGTACTAGTCCTACTAGTATTAGTACTACTTGTAAGTAGTAGTACTAATAATAGTAGCAGTAGTAGTGGTAAGTAGTACTCGTAGTACGTAGCACTCTGAATAGTAGTACTAGTAGTACTATCAGTACTAGTAGTAAGTAGTACGAACAGTAGTACTCCTAGTAGTAGTATCAGTAAGTAGTACTAGTTAGTACCCCTAGCATCTGCCAACGATTGTTGTTCTCAGCCTAAGTTGATCCGCATGTAGTGTGTTGTACGGAGGCACACACTGAGTTGGAGGCAACACGTCTATGTATGAACTCCCCAACAGGGTAACACACTAACTCGTCCACTGCTTCTACTGCGAGGTGTAGCTGCACGGTTAACTACGTGAGCAGCGGATTAACTACACGAACGGGTCAGTCAGCCTGCGCGTTGCCTGACCCCCGATGCCGAGCCAAGACTGAAGACTCGAAGACGACGAGACGAGACGCAAGGCCCAGGATTGAGTCCACAGGCGAGCCCCGATCGCTGTCAGGGATTCATCTTTAACCCCCCCCCCCCCCGAGCGCGGCCTCGCTCCGCCCTCGGCCACGCCCCCCTCTCGATCCTGCCAGAAGCTCTTGGCTCCCCGTCACGTGTCCCTCGAGCCCCCTGTGGCCCGCTTGCATGTCAATCTGTGTTCTGGTGGCCCAGAGGACTCCCGACATGCGCCTCCACTCCTACGACGAGTAGCTAGCGCCAAGCGCCATAGTGACATCCATAACGTCACGACGCACGGAAGCTCATTGTCTGCAGGTCTATTCGGTCACTGCATCGCGCGCTTTCGGATGCGCTTCTGCGGCCGTCTGGAACGCTCTTCCTTCCGATATTAGGAAGCCACTGGAGCTATGGACTTTTACATCACCGTCTAGATTGAGAAACTAATTTCCTTGAAACTGTTTTTTGTGTTTAGTTTGTTGTCATACCTCCCCCCCCCCCGCACATCCGATTAGCGCGGTTGGCTACATACGGTGCGAAAGAAGATGATCATACACCCATGCATACATACGTATTACATGCGTGTTTCCGTGGGCAAGAGGCGTTAGCTGGAAGTGATCATGGATGGCAAATCCATCGTGACGTGAGTGCGAAAGCAACGACAAGGACATCACTTACGGCGTCGTCAATGTCGTCAATGTCGTCACAGTACCAGCGCAAGACCATTTGGATCCATATATCAGTAGAGCACAACAGCGCGCCAAGACGCTGGACGGCACAGGGCGTCAGGCGCAGCGTTGGGTTCCGCAAGCGTCGACGCCTTCATCGAGGGTCTCACAGCTCCGCTGATGCCACCAAGCGCCGCCCCCTGCACTTGAGTTGCCCCCCGTCCTGCGGCAATGCGCCGAGCTCGCCGTGCGAGGGTCTCCACGCGAACAGCGCAAGCAGATTCTCACCTGTCGCCAACCTTAGGGGACATCCACTGAGCACGTGCGCATGGAGGGGGGGGGGGGGGGGTGAACCCTAATGCGTACGCGTGCGTATGGGGGGGTCTACTCACAATGTGCGCTTAGGGAAGGGGGGGGGGGTGAAGCCTCGATAATAATTTGTCTACATTGGCCTTCAAATGAGTTAGATAGTCCGGCGGCGGACTATCTGTTTGCTTAAACACGTTAATAGTATTATTAATCCTTGATCGTTTCTGCGTGGATTACATATCGGCCGTTCTATAGGATTCGGGGCGGGGGGGGGGGGGGGTGCGTCAGGCGTACGTACGCTGGTGGTGGGGGGGGGGGGTAAAAAGTCCGCGTGCGTACAGGGAGGGGGGGGGGAGGGGTCAAGTTTTGACAGATTTTTGCGTACCTACTCAATGGATGGCTCCTAAACGGAATGGGAATCGGCAGCACAAACAGTTTTGGGTGGCGGCTCTTCACGCGTGTTTCTTTTCATCGCACGACCTTTGCGGGAACGGGATGTGCTGGCGGTCCGGGAATGGTCACTTTGCATTCCGGGATCAGCAGCTCGGCTCAGATCCCCGTTACGGCGTTGCAGGAGCCACGAGGCCGCTGTGGGTGCGGGGCTCTCCGCGTTCAGCCCACACCTCCCCGTCCACTCCACCACCTCCCACGACGGGCATCCTTTCAGACAACGCTGCACGAGTTTGGGCAGAGGGTGCCAAGGATAGGCGAGGGAGGGCTCCCTCTCCACCCTCTCTCACTACTCAATTACCTCCACCCTCTCACCACTCAAACACACCACCCACCCTCTCGTACTCCCTCTCACCACCCGCTCTGCCACTCGCTCCACTCACTCACGCGCCCACAAAATCTCTCACTCTCTCGACTCACCACTCACGCACACCGTCTCACCACTCACCCTCTCGTACTCCCTCTCACCACCCGCTCTGCCACTCTCTCCAATCACTCACGCGCCCACAATTCTCTCACTCTCTCCTCTCACCACTCACGCGCCCTCACCACTCATTCGTGCTCGCTGAACACTCGCCCTCCCCACTAATGCACTCCTCACCACTCACACTCACCTTTCCCTACTCGCTCGCGGCCTCTCCCCGTACAATTGCCGCTACTTTAACTGACCTCTCACCAGGAAACACGACAGCTGCTATGGACATGAGCGCGTTCCTTCCATTACCATCACCGTTATCATCACCATCATCGTCTTTCGATTTAAAGCTTTCGTGACTGCAAGGATTCATCTTCTTTGGTTCTTTCGGTAAAGTCACGTAGAATGAGAATAAAATAATAAATTGAAACGTCGTGAGAATATTATTGTGTTATTTTATTTTATCAATTTATTATTTTATTCTCATTCTGCGTGACTTTACCGAAAGAACCAAAGAAGATCATCGTCTTTATCCACTTATCCGTGGGAAATTGCGGACAATAGGATGAATGGAATGGCTGTCAGAAACCACGTGTGCATGACCTCTCTTAAACGGGAAAACAAAACCGGATGATCGGGTCACTTTGACGCCAACAGTGTACACTTCTACGTGATCCCTAACGAACGTCTGCACCAATCGGCAGAACCGATCCGCGGATGGTGCTATGGTTTTTCGCCGATCGATTCGGGGCCTCGGACAATAAATAAGCCTCATGATGAATATATTGATTTGAAGCTGTCGTGACTGCAGGAATCCGTACTCTTTGGTTCTTTCGGTAAAGTCGCCACGTAGGTATAAATAAAATAAAATGAATCACGACGTTTCGAACGCAACACAAGCGCCCGTTTTCAGGTGAAAATCTCGACAGCTGGGTGTTTGCTGCGGGCAGCACGACATCTGGTTCCTTTCACGAACAGAGATTCCAGTCATTAGTGCGCGTTCTAAAAATAAGGTTTACAAAGTTGTATTTACTCGACAGCGGTGCGTGTTACTTTGTCTAGAGCTATACAAATGTAAGGCAATAAATAAAATAGCCTCTCTCTATGCTTACTCATTAAATCTTATGTTTGGCAAAAAAGAAAATACAGAACTATGTACATGCCATCGCATTGTATTGGCTACAGCGTTGAAATACCTGTGTGTATACCAGTATGCCAACGTCTTCAATGGTGCTGCTGGTTGCTGGCCGCTTGGCGTTGTGGGCCCTGTTGCCTTGAGCAGCATTATGACTGCACCATGAACCCGCTGACAGAGAGTGCCATCTTGCTAGCACAGCATTCACAAACAGAGATTCCACACAATGCCCTCCACCACCACACGCACCGCCGCTGCCGTAGGAATGCGTTTTTTGACCCGCAAGATCCGCGCTGGCTCCTGGAATATCTCCCTTCTCACATCGGCCAACTTGGCAGACCACGGACACCCAGAGAGTGTCAGCGCTGCAGCTTAGCCGTGCGAGGGCAGTGTCGTTTGATATCGGTGAATCAATGGGCAGCGAGTTCCCGGGGCAACAGCTCGCACCCACCACACATACACACTCACGCACCACGTGCCACATCGCCTATAAATAAGAAACCCATACATGTTGAAATGACGGTAAACACTAGCCCAATATAAATAAGGCGCTGGGAATGCCTCATTAGCGCTCTGTGAGCTGTAAGGGCTTGAGCGGGACCGCGGTGCGTTGCCAAATCGCACTACAGCAGCAGACAGCAGGCGCTGCCATCATACAGGTACATCTGGGGCATTGCACTGTGGACACACACGCTCATCGTGTTGCCTACAAGGCAGATTGTATTTGTTTTGTTTGTGTGTTAATTAAGCGCGTGCGTGAGACTATATTGTTTAAGTGTTACCTAGCAACATTGAAAATGCAGGTGATGATGATGATGTGTGTGTGTGTGCTGAGCGTGGTCCAGGCCGTTTGAGAAGGTAAGGGTGACGCAAATATAAAGTGTCACTCACAGAGATGTGCTTCTGATGGTTTTAATCAATCTTCGTGAATTTTTGGTTTTTAAATATTCTCACGTAAAACAAACAAAAATTATTCAGCCCCTCGGGAGACGTGTGATGGTTTAAAATCGCAGCCTCCGCGTTCGTGTTAGAACGCAGAACGCGGCTTGAGACGCGGCAATTCAGGAAGCCCCTTGCCGCATACCAGGCAGCTTACAGGGCTTGCGTGCCACGATACATTCTCCGACGCTGCATCTCACTGGCAATCGAAGTTTCATTTCTTTCGAACCGCTTTTTTGTGTGTCGACTGTGACGACCGAACGATTTTATTTTAAATTTTGATTTAAAGCTTTCGTGAATGCAGGGATTCATATTCTTGGTTCTTTCGGTAAAGTCACGTAGAAGAATATGATTTTATTTTACGTTACCAGGTAAGGCCCCCCCCCCTCCCCCCAGTACGTAGCCAACCACAGAGAAGCCGGATGACTGTGGCGCGCGCACGCACACACACACACGCACACACACACGCACGCACACACACACACGCACACACACACATGTGCGTGTGTGCGTGCATGTGGTTAGCGCCCCGCTGCGCTACGAACCTGGTGACCCCAGTTCGATTCCCGTTCACGGTCAACACCGGTGACGATTATCTGAACCGGTCCTGGGCCTCTCCTAGGTCGACTCAGCCTCAAATGAGTACCCGGTGCGATGTGTAAACAGCGCCACTAGGGAGACAAAGGCGGCCGGGCGTGGTGTTGGCCACCCACCCCCTCGTGTGCCGTGCCGGCCTTTATAGGTGCTCGCTAACAGCACTTGCCCCTACAGTTTGTTAAGGCTACACGGGGGATCTTTGTCTTTGGTGTAAGTGCAATGAGTGAATGCTGTACATTTGATGATGCATTTTAATGCCAAATTGAAGCCAGGGGTTGTTGTTCCTTGATTCCGTGCTTTGGAGCAGATAACGGGATGGATGTGCTGCCCACACTTCTCTTGCCGCTGCTTTTGGCCACACTAATAGGATCCATCAATTTGCTGAATCAATCTCCTTATCCGTTTCAGTGGGGATAATACTGCATCCAGTCAGAATTGACGCGCAGATAATACGAGATCATGCAAATCGAGCAAGGGTTGCAGATGTTGTAATATGAATCGTGCGTAACAGAGCTGTGGGTAAGAGGCGTTCCAGAGTTTCATATTATAAAAATAAGTTTTGCTGGCTGGAGGCCATGCGCCGTCCAGCGCGCACAGGGGAGGGGGCGGGCGGTGTGAGGTGGGGGGGGGCACAGAGGAGAAGTGGGTGGGGGTGGGGGGGGTGCGTGGGGGGCTGTGGGGAGGAGTGTGGTGGGGGGGAGCGGTAGCGTGGCTGTCAGAGCGCCGCGCTACGGACCCGGCGACCCCAGTTCGATTCCCGCTCATGGCCAACACCAGTGATGACTATCTGAATCGGTCCTGGGTCTCCCCTCGGTCGACTCATCCTCAAATCAATACACGGTGCGGTGTGTAGTAAACATCGCCACTGGGGAGACAAAGGCGGCCGGGCGTGGTGCGGGCGACCCACCCCCTCGTGTGCCGTGCCGGCCTTCATAGGTGCTCGCTAACAGCACTTGCCCCAACAGTCGGTTAAGGCTATACGGGGGATCTTTGTCTTTGTGGGTCACGCGCCACGAAATTGGGGCGTCGAGGGATGGGGACGCTGGGCTGGGCTCGCTGGGCGGACGGCCGGACCGGTGACCTCCGAAGGACGTGGCAGCTGTGAGCGCCGAGCTAAATAACCATCTCGATCTCTCCCAGGTGAATGTGCGTTCAAGCGGAGACTATGGGTTCGGGCCGGTTCAGTGTTAACGGCGAAGGTGTGCGGACCTGCAATTGCTCACTGAGGCCATTGCTGGCAGAAGCATCTCCACCAGAGTGAGCTCGAGAGCGCTCCTCTGCGCAAGACCCCGTCTGCTCTTGCACGCCGACCAGATGCGTGGCGAGATGTGGAAGTAACCCACATTTTAGCCCACCACACGAAAACTTCCGATCGACTGTGAGTCGAACAAAGGCGGAGGGGATTTAAGAACGCTGCCCCATTGTTTCAACTGCCGGGCGATTGACCTGTGGATTGCAAGTCCAGGGTGCGGACTATTTTACACCAATGTTACAGCATCGCTGATTGAATTAAAAGTACCTTATAGCACTGTTCAGCAAAGGGTTAGCTAAATGCACGGCTGCATGGACATCACGCGCACCATCAAAGACAATTAGAATATCGCCAGGGGCCACTTTTAAGCACGTTATTGTTCCATGAAACTAAAGTCGTCCTCTTTGCGAGCGTGTGAATCGCTCTGGAAAAAATCCAATCCCTGCGGCAATGGAATCTCCAGCTTGGCAAGGCAGACACACATTGCTGCCTCCGTCGTAAAGGAAAATGCAACCGGAAAGCAATCGGGTGGTGCTATTTCATTTCTAACACAATACCAAACAGTTGGACCCTACTCTGGAAATAGGACTCGCATGCCCCGCATGGATGGTTTAATTTAGCAGTAAATATTTGCTTGACCCAAGCCCTATAGAGCAGCATAGCATTTGGTGAGAGCAATGAAATCGGAGACCTCTGTCCACCGTCCCCCTGTATGTACAGCGAGGGAAAAAAATATTTGATCCCCTGCTGATTTTGTACGTTTGCCCACTGACAAAGAAATGATCAGTCTATAATGTTAATGGTAGGTTTATTTGAACAGTGAGAGACAGAATTACAACAAAAAATACGGAAAAACACGTCAAAAATGTAAAAAGTTGATTGGCATTTTAATGAGGGAAATAAGTATTTGACCCCTTTGCAAAACATGACTTAGTACTTGGTGGCAAAACCCTTGCTGCCAATCACAGGGGTCAGACGTTTCATGTAGTTGGCCACCAGGTTTGCACACATCTCAGGAGGGATTTTGTCCCACTCCTCTTTTCAGATCTTCTCCAAGTCATTAAGGTTTCGAGGCTGAAGTTTGGCAACTCGAACCTTCAGCTCCCTCCACAGATTTTCTATGGGATTAAGGTCTGGAGACTGACTAGGCCACTCCAGAACCTTAATGTGCTTCTTCTTGAGCCACTGCTTTGTTACCTTGGCCGTGTGTTTTGAGTCATTGTCATGCTGGAATACCCATCCACGACCCATATTCAATGCCCTGGCTGAGGGAAGGAGGTTCTCACCCAAGATTTGACGGTACATGGCCCCGTCCATTTGATGCGGAGAAGTTGTGATGTCCCCTTAGCAGAAAAACACCCCCAAAGCATAATGTTTCCACCTCCATGTTTGACGGTGGAGATGGTGTTCTTGGGGTCATAGGCAGCATTCCTCCTCCTCCAAACACGGCGAGTTGAGTTGATGCCAAAGAGCTCCATTTTGGTCTCATCTGACCACAACACTTTCACTCAGTTGTCCTCTGAATCATTCAGATGTTCATTGGCAAACTTCAGACGGGCATGTATGTGCTTTCTTGAGCAGGGGGACCTTGCGGGCGCTGCAGGATTGCAGTCCTTCACGGCGTAGTGTGTTACCAATTGTTTTCTTGGTGACTATGGTCCCAGCTGCCTTGAGATCATTGACAAGATCCTCCCGTGTAGTTCTGGGCTGATGCCTCACCGTTCTCATGATCATTGCAACTCCACGAGGTGAGATCTTGCATGGAGCCCCAGGCCGAGGGAGATTGACAGTTCTTTTGTGTTTCTTCCACCACACCATGACAACACACCATGACAGCACACCATGACAACACACCATGACGACACACCATGACAACACACCATGACAACACACCATGACAACACACCATGACAACACACCATGACAGCACACCATGACAGCACACCATGACAACACACCATGACAACACACCATGACAACACACCATGACAACACACCATGACAACACACCATGACAGCACACCATGACAGCACACCATGACAACACACCATGACAACACACCATGACAACACACCATGACAGCACACCATGACAGCACACCATGACAACACACCATGACAACACACCATGACAACACACCATGACAACACACCATGACGACACACCATGACTCACTATGACGACACACCATGACAACACACCATGACTCACTATGACACACCATGACTCTAAGCCACCTGAAATCACGGGAAAACTTCCTCGCCGCAAACGGAACCGCTTTAGAAAGTCACCGACGTCCAAACGACCACAAATGTGTCGAACACCGCTCGGCAAACTAGACACCGACGTCAAGATGCTCATCACCGAACGCCGCCCCGCTAGCACGGATACCCTTTGATTGGTGACGTGGCCCACGCACGTGACCTCCCAGTGACCTCCGGAAATCGATTGAAAGACACAAATGAGAAAGGTTAGATCGCGTAAGTATAAATGTGTCGATAAACCCGCCAACAGCAGGTTTGTCGCGTAACCAGAACATGCCGATTCGTTACTAGTACATCACACCGGTGGGTTGGAGAGAAAATCTACAACATTTACAATCTGGGTACGACGTTTCGCCAGTAATTACAACGAGCTTCATCAGCCAGATTTCCAAATCCACAACATTTACAATCTGAGTACTTACTGGCGAAACGTGGTATTCATATTGTAAATGTTGTGGATTTGCTCTCCAACACACCGGTGTGCTGTACTAGTGTAGTGGCATAAAATGAGTCACTGGAGAGCGGAGCGCTGGGGACTGGCAGAACGGGATGATGGGGAGCAGCTCGCTGTAACCAGTGGGACACGTGGCCGAGGCCCGGAGCCTTCTGGGGGATCAAGAAGGGTGCGTGGCCGAGGGCGGAGCCTGGCCACGCCAGGGTCTTCGCCTCTTCGAGCTGTGGGTCTGGCAGCATGTTGGCTGTCCGGGCCCGATGTGTAGTTATCCCCTATGGCTGTGAAGGCCGGAATAAATGAGAGAAGGTGCCTCCTACTAGTGTCGCTGAATTAGTACACTGCACTAGTATAGAATTGGCATGTTCTGTTTACGTGACAAACCTTACTAATTGGCTGGGTCGGGTGGTAGCAGGGTTTCACGACATTAATATTTACGCGATCTAACCCCAAAAAAACGATATTATGGATGATATTGATCGCGAAGGCCTACGTGTTACACTGAAATTAGAAAGATTTAACTTCTACTCATGCATGTTTTTTCTCGCCCCCACAGCCCCTTGTCAGTCTACTGAGGGCGGAAGGCCTGGCCACACCGTGTCGGCTGTGGGAGTCGATTGTCCAAATGTCCCCACGCGTTGGTGAATTGGCTGGGTGGGACCGGTTTAGAAATCACTCGCCACCGCTCTGGTCATCTTCGCAGCAGCAGCAGTAACGCCTTTTGGGCTCACCATCCATCACCGCATCGCGCGCTTTCAGATGCGCTTCTGCGGCCGTCTGAAACGCTCTTCCTTCCGATATTATAGAAAGCCACTGGAGCTATGCACTTTTAAATTTGCATTGAAAATTAATTTCTTTCGAACTGCTTTTTGTGTTTAGTTTGTTGTCTTTCCCCCGCACCTCCGATTAGCACGGTTAGCTACGTACGGTGCGAACGAAGTTCAACAACATGCCCCGAGTGTTCTCTGTAGCTAGGAATCGAACTCGGGTAGCCTGGTTCACATCGCTGGGCGCTAACCACTGCGCCACCCATCCACCCCTTTATTAATACGAAGGGTTAAGGTGCAGCCCTGCAACGACGTTGCTCATGTCACTGCAAGCAGAGAAGCCTCCACTATGGGGAGCTATAGAGAGCCGCTTAGAGGGTGTCCGGCCGACTCGTCTACGCTGTCCAGACTTCTCGTGCCACGTAGGAGTACCCAGACCACACCGCACCACACCACATCGCACCACACCACACCGCACCGCACCACACCCCACCACACCGCACCGCACCACACCACACCGCACCACACCCCACCACACCACACCGCACCGCACCACACCGCACCACACCACACCCCACCACACCGCACTGCACCACACCCCACCACACTGCACCACACCACACCGCACCACACCACACCGGACCACACCACACCGCACCACACCACACCCCACCACACCGCACTGCACCACACCACACCGCACCACACCACACCGGACCACACCACACCGCACCACACCACACCGCACCACACCACACCACACCGCACCACACCGCACCACACCACACCACACCGGACCGGACCTGCTGACAAGTCAAACTGGCTCACTCGTAGATGCACTGCTGCGTGGACAGAGGGCCTCGATTTAAGAAACCCGCCTTTTGTGCCCAGTGCCGGACCTGGAGGTCTAATCAAACCGGCGACCTCTATATGCTAACCATTACACAATAGCAGGGTGCTTTATTAATGTACCACCCTTAAAAAGAAACCTCTCCAACGAACATGATCACTCTCAACCCTGGCACTCCTTGGCAGTGACCACAGCACCTAGACGACGCGTCCTGACGAACTCTCCGCACTGCGTGTGGCATGGAACTCGATTCGAAGCTTTCGTGACTGCAGGAATTACTCCTTGGTTCTTTCGGTAAAGTCACGTAGAAAATAAAATAAGAATAGAATACGACGTTTCGGTTGCAACAAGCAACCATTATCGGGTAAGAATGAATGATAAAACACAGACACGGGAACAGCATAGGCAGACACACATGCAGAGAGAGGCACACACAAAGACACACCGAGCGAGACACACACCAATACAAACAGCGTATGGCATGGTGATGAACGTCAGGAACCTGTTATTGCATAACTCTGCGCGAGTGAAGACCAATAACAGCATCCTGGACACTTTCGTCTCTGCTCAAGGAACATGCAGAGCTTGCATCTTTCTCGAGAGTGTGGAGCACAGGTCAGGGTATTCTGATCCCGCCACGCTCTCCAGCACGTGTCCACGTCTCACTAAAAATAATCTGCTTCACCCCTACACCTGCACCAGATTGTGGTGACTGTCAGACACCCTGGCAACAGATTTGTTCCAAATGTCTAAGTCAGCTGGTATTCCGGGACATGCAAAGCTAGCAGGTCATTACTTTTGCAGTCGGTGATGGCTGTAAGCTCCATGTTGTCTGGTGGGAATGATGCCAAAAAGAGATTCAATTTGCATCTAGATTTCAAACAGGGCACTACAGTACTTCGCCCGGTGCTTGTGAGCCGAGTGCCTTCTATTTAAAAAATAAACTTCTACATCTACTACGCAAGTAATCCGAGAGGCAATCATGGTGTGAGTTGTGATTATGGGGGCTCGTGTCAGCAGGGTTTATTGTGTTCTAAGACAAAAGTGTGGGTGGTGGAGGAGCAGTGATCGTACTGCAACTACGAAGCCAGCCAACCCCAGTTCGATCTCGGCCACGGTTAACATCAAAAGTGGCGAGTGGTATCTGGACCCGCTCTGGTGCCCCGATTCACCAAGCCACACTGACCGGCTGGGTGAAGTATGGCCACACAACCCTCACGGCCGGCATTCCATGGGGAGGCCTATTTCCGGTCGTGGATTCCTTTGGGCAACGATTTAATTATTATTTTCGTAATGTTATTATGAAATATATTAATATGTACGTGACATGGGGTCTCAGCAGGATGATGATGATGATGAACAAACGTAATGAAACAAAAACTGCAACAAAAAATGACATAATTCAAACTGTCAACAAAAGTGGGTTTCGCATGGGATTCCGTCGTCGCGAGAATCCCGTTCAAGGTTCCGCCTCGAACTCAAACAAAAGCGACGCTCCGTGGCTTAGCGTCGACATTCCGTGCCCCCCCCCGCCCCGGCGACAGGAACACCCCGAGCGGGAGCACCATGGCGGGCACGCGCTCCGAGGGCCGCCGGCGGCGCGCTGCCGACCCCGCGAGCTCCTCCGCCTCCTGCGGGCTCAGCGCGGACCCCGCCCTGCGCAACGCCAACCGCGCGACCCGTGGCCCCTTCGTGTGGCAGAGGGCGCGCGACCCCGCCCCGCGCGACCCCGCCCCGCGCGACCCCGCCCCGCGCGCGCCCTCCTCACGCGCGCACAGAGACGCGACGGAGGCACCGACGCCTCTGCGGGGCAGGTGGGGATCCTGTCGCGACCGGCTGTTCCTGTCGCGACCGGCTGTTCCTGTCGCGACCGGCTGTTCCTGTCGCGACCGGCTGTTCCTGTCGCGACCGGCTGTTCCTGTCGCGACCGGCTGTTCCTGTCGCGACCGGCTGTTCCTGTCGCGACCGGCTGTTCCTGTCGCGACCGGCTGTTCCTGTCGCGACCGGCTGTTTCTGTCGCGACCGGCTGTTCCTGTCGCGACCGGCTGTTCCTGTCGCGACCGGCTGTTCCTGTCGCGACCGGCTGTTCCTGTCGCGACCGGCGGTTCCTGTCGCGACCGGCTGTTCCTGTCGCGACCGGCTGTTCCTGTCGCGACCGGCGGTATTTTTGTTCTTCGCGCAGCCTGCGTCGTCGTTCAGATGCCGGCGGTGCATTTACAGACACCCGACTCAACAAACAAAAAAGAGAACGGATGAATGGGAGAGGTAACGACTTAGCCTGCCATGGTGGCACGGAGGGCAATGTGGTACGAGGAGGTGGTTGTAACACTCGGGCAGCGGTGACTCCAGTCGCATGCCAACATTTACAATTGTAAACGTTGTGGCTTGGCTCTCCAACACACCGGTTAGTGCTGTACTAGTGACGAATTGGCCACGTTCTGTTTACGTGACAACCCTTACTAGTTGGCTGTGTCGGGTGGTGGCGGGCTTTAACGACACATTTATATTTACGCGATCTAACCCAAATAAACTCTATTATGGATGATATTGGTCGCGAAAGCCTCCTACCACGTGTCAAACTGAGAGGCGTTCAGCTGAAACCGGGGGTGGGCAAACCAAAAGAACAAGATGAGCCACTCTTATTTTCAAATTCTGAACAAACAACTCAAGATTTCGGGAACCACAAAAGCAACGTGAATAATGTCACGAAGCAGCGCTGAAAGAGCCGCAGGTTGCCGACCCCCTGCCTTGAACGTGGAGCGTCTCGAGATCGTGTTTGCATGTCTGTCGCGCGCGCACAACCATTGCAAAGTTGTACGGGAAATGAATCGTTACTCTCAGCTTCGATCAAAAGGACGTCGGTTCTCCGTGAACTCCCGACTTGTGCTCCACAGCGCCGCGGTGGAGAGAACTGTGAGCAGGCGTCCGGAGGCGCTGCTGCTCCGCAATGATGAGAACAGAAGCCACCGCGCCATCCCGCGAGAGGTCGCGACCCCGCGCCAAACGAACCACGCGTGCGTGCCAACAAACCACGCGTGCGTGCCACACGGAGTTCTACCGCCCCCTGGTGGCCACGGCGAAGCAGTGCAGGCAACCGCGCCTCCTCGGACGAGGTATTTGGCTCTATCACTCGTATTGTATTGTTATTCATCACGCGCGTGCTTTCTTTAATAGAATGTTTCCTCAAAGCGCTTTCTGTGGCCATGAAGCCAAGGCCGAGTGGTAAACTTGACGCAGGCAGGATTAGTTGTGGGTAACGTTACACATTTCTGGGAGGCTCAACTGGGACACTTGCTGAGTCGGCCTCTTGTGAAGTTTTAATGGTGCCCAGGAATCTGCGTTCTCAAATCTAACCATGCATCGCTCCACGCCCATCTGTGCACTATTCCGTTTCAGTTTATTTGTTTTTTTTTTGCGTCTCCGTCACAATGTGGTTTGCTGTTCTCTGCTGCGGTGGGGGGGGGGGGGTCTCTTTGTCCCGAACGTGGTTTCAGTTCCAAGGCGATTCAAGGATGCTCGCACAAGCCTCCCCCAGAAGACTCCCGCGAAGACGCCTCACTCGGCTTCTCCCTGCACAAGCAAGTGAAGCTTCAGCAGGAGTGAGTTGTATAGCTCGCCGTGGGACTCCGTTTGGACAACTTATGCGTCTACGACGGAGATACATTTTTGAATGTCATATTCTCAGAGATCGGAGATTTTTTTGGCCCAAATGGGATTGTATTTCTAAGCTCCATATTTTTGGATTTTAACGTATTGAATGTTCGTAACATTCATTGTTTATGCACCGCATTTAATGCGTTGTCATATTAATAATGGAATTGCACATTTTTACGAAATGTTCCATCGGTAATTTGTTTGAACGTAAACGGTTTCTAATGTTCACGTCGCTCAAAGTGACGGCCAAGCACGGCCAGAACTGCGTCACGCGACGGAAATTTTTTGGCCAGAAATGCACGGCAGTGATGTGACGTCACGTCCAATGGTCACGTCCTGTGATGTCACATTTCGGATGAATCCGATTTCCCAAAATGACATCCAAAAATGTCATATCGAGGTCCGAATCTTGGATTTTTTTTGTTCAGATTAATCCGAAAATGTGGAACACGTGGCCTCGTTTTATTCACCCCTCCTCGCGACGCGCGTTAAATCAACGTAGCCATCGCCGTGTCCTGGATTTCCCTCGCTAGCTACACATTCGAACTCGCTACACATTCGAGCTCAAGCACCAGAGGCAACTTACATTCGTAGCTCGCCACGGAACGGTGCGTGGAGAACAACGCAACGCATCGCAGAGCTGGGAACGGCAAAATAACTGTCTGGACCAGGCATCAGCAGCCTGCAGCTCAGGAGTGGCGCGCGGCTCTGCAAGGAGCTGCTCCGTGGCGTTGTCCGTTCGGGGCCGCCACCGTTTCGTGTTCACCGCCACAGTGCATTGTGGGCTCTTGAAATGTTGAGTCTCTTGTTATTTTCGTTGCCGCTCCCCGCTGGTCTGGGACTCTGTGCGAGGCATCACCTCCTGCGCTGCGTGTGCCATGTGACCACCAGGTGGAGCCCCGTGTCCATGGCCATCAAGGATGACAATGCGCTCGAGCTGACGCTCTTGAGGGAGGCTGGGGTGAACCTGCTTCGCGTTCCCGGACAGACTCTGCCGCCCATTCACGAGGCAGCTATGCTGGGCAAGACTCGCTGCCTGCGAATGCTTACTCAAGGTCCGCACAGGGCACACGCAAAAAATGCCCAATTACGCTCTTTCGTCTTTCCCCAATTTGACATTTCTGTTTTGGTTAACGACACTTCGACTCGTTAATGATCGCATTAGATGTTTGCGCCATTCTCACAGCAAGGGGGGCCGTCATGAACGAAAGTGTTGTGTTTCACACACGCGCGCCGTCTGGCAGCTTGGGGGTAATGTCGCAATTCATGACGAATCCGTGACCCGCGGGACGAACCAGCACGGGCGCTCGACTCGAACCACGAACGTCTCTCTGCAGCAGCAGCAGGCGGCACACATGCTGCCAACGAGTGCCCCGATGGTGGGGAGTTGCTGACTCAAAATTAAAAGAATGGTTTTCTCTGTGACCTAAATGAGGGTGGTTCATTGGGTAAAGAGACTTCGTAATAATTTTGTGATCAATGTTAAAAATGTAATCGTGAAAGACAAGTAGCCCTGGTACTCGCATGCATGTTTTTTTCTTCCAGATCGTGGACTAGATTGCAAACATAGTGCGCTCTGTCAGATATGGCAGTGCCCTGGCACAACTGCACATTACAAGTGCAGCGAGCTGTTATGAATATTTGTGCAGCAGTATCGCATTATAGTATGGTCATCATCAAAAGCAGAATCACAATAATAATCATAACAGCAGCAAAATGTCATTTAGGCTACCCATTATGCCACATCACACATTGCGTGCCAATGAGAAGGGTGCGTATTGAATTGACGTGAAACGACGTGGCATGTCCGCCAACACTTGTGCGTGTTGACATTTAAACTGGAAGAGAAAATATCTCTACAATGGGACAACCAGCAAGTGGGGCAAGAAAACTTACACCGCATGCTGTTAAGTCTTTCGGCTGAAAGCTTTAAATCGGAAGTTAGCAATAGCTGGCGGATGAAACTGTGCTTACACGTCCGTTCGATCTGCTCGCGATTTCCATTGTCGCCGCTCGCTCAGCTTTCCCAAAGGCCCTCGATGAGAGAACGAAGACCAACGACACCCCCCTGCACCTGGCCACCTGCCAGGGCAAGACGGAGTGCGTGGACATCCTGCTGCAGGCCGGAGCCAACCCCAATGTCCACAAGACCTGGATGGAAACGCCTCTCTACAAGGGTGAGGCCTGTGTTCCCGCGTGCCTTCATGCGACCTCACTCAGGAGACTGTAATCACGCAAAGGGAAGAAGCAGCATCAGATCGAATGAGAAGTGTCGTTGAGTATGAGGGACCAAGGAGTGGGGCGCCACAGTGGCTATGAGATGTTGTCATCATAATCATTGTCATCATCATCATCATTGTCATCATCATCATCATTGTCATCATCATCATTGTCATCATCATCATTGTCGTCGTCATCGTCGTCGTCGTCATCATCGTCGTCATCATCATTGTCATCATCATCATTGTCGATTTAAAGCTTTCGTGACGGCAATGATTCATCTTCTTTGGTTCTTTCGGTAAAGTCACGTAGAATGAGAATAAAATAATAAATTGATAAAATAAAATAACACAATAATATTCTCACGACGTTTCGGCCACAACACAAGCGGCCTTCATCAGGTGAAGGGACGAGACTGTCTGGTAGGACAGCGCTGTCCTCCAGACAGTCTCGTCCCTTCACCTGATGAAGGCCGCTTGTGTTGTGGCCGAAACGTCGTGAGAATATTATTGTGTTATTTTATTTTATCAATGTATTATTTTATTCTCATTCTACGTGACTTTACCGAAAGAACCAAAGAAGATCATCATTATCGTCATCATCATCGTCGTCATCATCGTCGTCATCATCATCATCATCATCGTCGTCATCATCATCATCGTCGTCGTCATCATCATCGTTGCCATCATCATCATCGTTGTCATCATCGTTGCCATCATCAGCGTTGTCATCATCATCATCGTTGCTACCATCATCATCATCGTTGTCATCATCATCATCATCGTTGTCATCATCATCATTGTCATCATCATCATCGTTGTCATCATCATCATCATCGTTGTCATCATCATCATCGCTGCTATCATCATCTTCATCGTCGTCGTCATCATCATCATCGTCGTCACCCCCACTGCTGTCGCTGCTGCTGCATATTCACAGCAGCAGCAGCAGCGTTCACTTTGCACCTAAACTCAAAGGCACTTTAAAGGCCCCACCTCGTTCGCCGCCCTTTCGAGTGACGCTGAGTTTGGTTCCACACCTCAGAGTCACGGCCGTTTATGCCCCTGAAATATTGCATGCGTTCTACATCGCATTGCGATTGTTACTGTTAAACATGATAATGTTGGCACTGAAAAGAGGCCTTGGGAGCTGCGTACTTGAATCCACACTGACCTACAGAAAGAGGAACGCACGGATGGGAGAAGGCACGCAGGTTAGGGACATCATTCCGACTGCGATTGAGCGGAAGGTTGCTGAGGCAGGACACGTCGCTGGATAGGGGTGATGGCGGTGGACAAGGCTCATAACGGAGTGGTGGCCCAAGGAGCGAACACGCCCCAGAGGATGTTTAATGTGGGGACCCCGCACCTCCGATGAGCGCGGTTGGCTACGTACGGTGCGAAAGAAGTTCAACATACATGCATACACCGCAGCTATCGTGTGTGGAAGAACGGTTTCTCTACCCCCCCCCCCCACCGTCGCTGGCGGGCAGCGTGCGAGTACAAGCTGCTGGAGGTGGCCGAGCTGCTGGTGCGACACGGCGCCAACGTGAACACGCGCGACCTGCACAGCCACACGCCCATCTACGAGGCCATCACCCGCCACAGCCTGCCCATCGTGCAGCTGCTGGTGACGGCGGGCGCCCGCGTGGACGTCCGCGACAAGTACGGCGCCACGCCGCTCTTCGTGGCCGCCCAGTGCGGCGTGCTGAGCGTCGTCGTCTACCTCGTCAGGATGGGTCAGTGCTCTTCCGAGCGGCTCGGCGCGGCCTTCGCCTTATCCGCACGTGCACGTTACTGCCGCACGTCCGTGAAGAAAAGAGCGCCGCAGCTCGTCGGATTCCTCCAGCGGTCTGAATAAGCATCGCGACTTGCGATTCGCAGGCGCCGACGTGGAGACGGCCACGCAGGACGGGAGCACCCCGCTCTTCGAGGCGTGCAGGAACGGCCACGAGGAGGTGGCCGCCTTCCTCGTGGCGGCCGGGGCCGACGTGAACCGGCCCAACGACGGCGAACTGCTGCCCCTGCACGCGGCCGCCCAGCAGGGCAGCCTGCGGTGAGCGCCGCCCTCCGCGTTGGCACCGCTGCTGCTGCTCCTGCTGCTCCTCTTGCTGCTACTGCTGCTCCTGTTGCTGCTACTGCTGCTCCTGTTGCTGCTGCTGCTGCTGCTCCTGTTGCTGCTGCTCCTGTTGCTCCTGCTGCTGTTGCTACTGCTGCTCCTGTTGCTGCTGCTGCTGTTGCTGCTCCTGCTGCTGCTGCTCCTGTTGCTGCTGCTCCTGTTGCTCCTGCTGTTGTTGCTACTGCTCCTCCTGTTGCTGCTGCTGCTGCTCCTGTTGCTGCTACTGCTGCTCCTGTTGCTCCTGTTGCTATTGCTGCTGCTCCTGTTGCTGCTGCTGCTCCTGTTGCTGCTGCTGCTCCTGCTGCTACTGCTACTGCTCCTGCTGCTACTGCTATTGCTGCTGCTGCTCCTGTTGCTCCTGCTACTGCTGCTGCTCCTGTTGCTGCTGCTGCTCTTGTTGCTGCTGCTTCTGTTGCTACTGCTGTTCCTGTTGCTACTGCTACTGCTGCTGCTCCTGTTGCTCCTGCTACTGCTCCTGTTGCTACTGCTGCTCCTGTTGCTCCTGCTGCTGCTCCTGTTGCTGCTGCTCCTGCTGCTACTGCTGCTGTTGCTGCTGCTCCTGCTACTGCTGCTGCTACTGCTGCTCCTGTTGCTCCTGCTACTGCTGCTGCTCCTGTTGCTGCTGCTCCTGCTGCTACTGCTGCTCCTGTTGCTCCTGCTGCTCCTGTTGCTGCTCCTGCTGCTGATAGTCACGTGCGGTCAGGGGAGGCAGGGGTGGCAGAGCCTCACCTGTCATACTTCGATGAAAATAGCTGTTACGAAAAGTAAAAGATAATATATTAAGATTTTTCCACTGGTCTGTGTTATTAATTTAATTTCTGTATGATTCCAAACATTTTTATAGTTAACATCGACAAACTTGCTGAGCTCCGCTGCAAATGCAGGGAGAGACGAGAGGTGAGGCAGCGACGAGCTCAGCCTCCCCTGTGATTGCGCAACCCCTCAGACAATGGATGGAGCGCGGGCAATAAGCGCGTGCCTGTTACTATCTCTCTGAGTACGTCACCAATGTAATGTTTGTAGACCTCTTCATTTCATGTCCTCGCCTTCCATACTCCAAGTAACTTATTTCACGTATGTGTTTAAATATATTTAGGCTCGCTGGTCTCGTCATAAAACTGCAATGAAAAAGCACTAGGGGAGGCAGCTATCATATCTGCCTCACTGAGGGGGGCGTGTCTGACACGCCCCCCTCAGTGAGGACACGCCCCCCTCCGTCTGTAATGATACTAGCCAGTGCCTCCCCAGCCATTGACCTCACCGCACGTCACTGGCTGCTGATGCTCCTGCTGTTCCTGCTACTGCTGCTCCTGCTGCTGCTGTTCGTGCTCCTGCTGCTGCTGTTGCTGCTCCTGCTGCTGATGTTCCTGTTGTTGCTGCTCCAGGCCACTCTTGCAAATGGGACTCATCCTTGTCTCTCTATTTCTCATCCGGTTAAACAAAATCCACTTGAAACCACCAACGACACTACCACCAACATTCGACTTTCGCAATTAAACCATCCACCATAAACCGTCCTATCTTACAACCACCAACAACCCCATCAACTTTCACCACTGCCACCACCATTAACCCCAGCACTCCTTAATTGTCCTTACACAATTACTTCCACCACTGCAACGGCCGCCACCAACTGCGGTCCATGCTCTCTCCCGTGCAGGCTAACGTCGCTGCTGGTCGAGTCGACGAGCCGGATCGCCGTGGCTCGGAGTGGCATTAGCCCACTTCACCTGGCCGCCAAACACAACCACGACGAAGTCTTGGGCACGCTGCTCGACCTCGGGTTTGACCCCAATGCACTCCTGTCTCACAGTCGCTCCAAATACTTCGAAGACCACCGCACCACGGCCCTCTTCTTCGCCGTTTCCAATGACAATCTGAACGCCGCTCACCGCCTGCTGCGAGCCGGCGCCGACCCGAACCTTGACGTTCTCCAGCCGTTGCTGGTGGCCGTGCGGATGAATTCCCTGCCCCTCGTGGAGGCCCTCCTGGAGCACGGCGCCGACACGGAGAGGCCCGTCGTGACGGTCGGCCGGCCCACCGCGTTCCCGTCGGTGCTCGTGTATTGCGCCAGCGACGTGCGGATGCTCGGCTTGCTCCTGCGCGAGGGGTGCGACGCGCGCTCATGTTTCGATTGTGCCTTTGGCGTGGAGTCGCACCACGTCCAGGTAAAGGCTCGGGAGCCGGCCGAAGAGGAGGGGCTCTGGGAAACACACGAGCATACGATAACCCCGCTGCCCAATAGAACCATGCAGGTACGGATGTGCAATCAGTCCAGTTTATTTCATTTAGAGGTCGCAATGAACTGTTTCCAAATGCACTACCGAAAAATAATAATGATTAATCATCGGATACCAATAGGTAAAAGTAATATCAGTGAAATAGCATTACCATCGTACTGGGAAACTGATATCGGGATGATCAAAAGCTGCTGGGTTCTAATTTTATGTTCTGTGAACATTGCAGTTCTGTGAGCTGTTGACGAGCAAAGCGATGAGGCCACACTGCGAGTCCATTGTGTGCATGCTGCTGGAGCACGTGGCCAATGTGCACCTCTGCTCCTGCATCCTCCAGCTGCTCTGGGAGAACTGCGAGGATGTGGTGACGATCCAGCGGCTGGCAGGTACCATCCCCCGCGACGCCATCGGTCTCTCACTCTAACAACTACTACTGCAACAGTAAACAAGACGACGATTGGTCGGTTTATTCATTCTGTTGTTGTGCCAGGTGCTGAAAGCGTTTGACGACTTAAGTAAAAAAAAACATTTAAGTAAAAATATACAAATATCGTATGGAAGAACTCCATAATACAGTCTTTTTGGGTTAGATCATGTAAATTATATAAATGTGTCATTAAAACCCACCACCACCTGACACAGCCAACTAGTAAGGGTTGTCACGTAAACAGAACGTGCCAATTCGTCACTAGTACAGCACACCGGTGTGTTGGAGAGCCAAGCCACAACATTTATAATCTGAGTACTGCCAGTAATTACAACTAGCTTCATCAGGCGACAGCCAGATTTGGTAAAGAAGTCTCACTGTTTCGTTCCTTATGTAGAGGCGTAGATGTGGTGACCACCCTTCTGCACTCTTGTGCCACGTGGGGGGGGGGGGGGGGGGGGCGAATTACTGAGGCAACGTACATTATGCATTATGCGAGCCCTTTGAACTTGTCCTTCCTGTCTATTGTGTATTAAAATAGCCGTACCAACAGTAATCCCTATTGAAGTAAGCTGCTCTTTGTAGGCATGCATTTAAATAATGTTTTTTTTAATTATTCGCTTCCACGCAGCACTAAGGCAGTAGCTATCCAAACGGTTATTTTTACTTCTTTCAATTTCAATAAATAATCTAATTAGTCTTGGCCAGTAGTAGCTAGTTTTGCACAGAATTTCAACATCAAAATCAATTGAGTGTCCTAGTTGGCACACGTGTTCTGCTACTGCTGACAGTTGTATTTGGGAGAATTTAATATTTCTCTGATGGCCTTTAAGTCTCGTGCTGATCATTCGTTCGGTTTGCCCAACGTAACATTTACAACACGTGCAGTTAATCCTGTACACAACTTCTGTTGATAGCTTCGGTAATACATCTTTTGTACCAGATATTAATTTTTGTATTTTATGTACAGTAAACAAGACTCCACTTATCCGTGGCGACGTTGGGGACTGATATATCAGCGACCCGATTATCCGCAGCGCTATTTGTGAATTTACCTCACTCATTCACAGGGAAGAAATCGTGCATAGCCCGCGGGAAAATTATAATAATATTTCGTGCGACTCCTCTTAACCACAAATAAAGTGCACATAACGAGAAGCTGTTCCGTGATAAACGATGGGATGAGCTGCGGATAATTAGAAATATATGGCCGCTGATAATATGTTGTCACAGACCCAATGGCTCCCGTGGCTAATGGGAGTCATGGGTAATAGGGTAGAGAGGAGTTTTCCCATATTATGCTGTCTAGGTCAGCGGTTCTCAAGCCTGTAGTCCGCGGATGCCTGGTGGCCCACAAAATGTTTGGATGTTGAAAAGGGGTCGAAAATGTTGTGAGCCGCTGGTGTAGGCAGCGGTGTCGAAGAGGGGCGTACAGAATGATGCTCGAGGCAAGTCTTGTAACAAGCTGGCACTCGATGTTTTTTCGTGTAATCCGACCCCACTGATGATGAAAGTTGCCGTTGCCAAGCCAAATCTAATGGCCTGAAGCACATTATTCAAGATGGCGGCCAAGATGGTCACCACATAAATAAACGGATTGCTTTTGGTTACCAGATGAGCCAGACCAACCATTTCAAAACTTTTTGTGCAGGGTCATTGATGTCAAAACAGCGAATGATACCTTTGTCAACCCCTTTCCCTTCTACTTGTCTTACTCAGAGACCCCCCGTTCACTGATACACCTGTGCCGTCTGAAAATCCGCTCTACCCTCGGTCGGAAGCGTCTGCGCTTCATTCAGTGCCTCCCGCTGCCCCCTCTGCTGAAGAATTACCTTGGCCACGTCGAGGACAGCAGAGCCTGATCCAAAGGCATTCTCATCAGCGCATCCGACATAATATATGGCGATCATATGACTGCGAATGTCGTGCGCATGTTTGTGTTGTGAGCAACATCCTTTTAAAATCAGTATGCTGTCGACAGAGCTTTAATATGGATTATTTTACGAATAAAATTCACGTTTTCAGCATTGATGACTTCCAAACCCTAGAGCAGAGAGGGTCAATGACCTCCCTAAACTTGGAGCTGTCACTGGAGTTGCCACCTTTTCCAATAAGGCAAGGGCTGTCTCAGTAAGCCTCGGTCGTCAGTGTGCGGTAAATTATAATAAAGTGAAACACAACGAAACCAGACCTCGGTACAAATCAATTCCTGCTACGTGAATACAGGTGCCAATTCCCCACACTGTCTTGGTCAAACTCTGGTCAAACTCTGACCAAGTGGCAACCATAATTATGAGCTCCGTACAAGTATCTTGTAATCGGCCGGCGGTAATATTTACAGAGATAAACTTGGTTTGAGGGCCGCTGGATTATCTAAACTTAGAAACAAAAATTAGTTTGTCCAGGCTCGGTTTACCGTGAGGAAGGTACAGTGCGTAGGAAAAAAAACATCTATGAACAATGAAAACTCGTCTCGAGTAATTCCCCACTCCCTCCTCCTCACCCCACAAACCCCACACTCCACAATACGCTGGTGCTTGAGTCGCTGCTAAGGAATGATAGTTGATAGACTGCGACAAAGTGCAACCTCTCAGATAGGCAGGCAGGTGGAGCTGGGTGCCATTCTATCGGTGCTCATTGGTTCTCTCTGTACAGCGATATGTGTAAGATTGCTGATGCAATAATGTAGGCTCACATTTTATATGTGAATGGAATGCACGATATGTGTAATGTGTGTTATTTATACATTGTTATATTTGTAGGAACATGGGTCTGTAAATGCATCATGTTGATATTATGTACTCTATATGATGTAGTTTATGCCGAGCTGTGTGAATAAAGTGCATTGCGTATGAATATGGACATATATATGTGTTTGGATGTCGTCTTGGGAGTGCTTTAGTACTCCTTATCGTCTGGACGAAAGTTAATAATCAGAATTGTACTTCTGTAAGCATTTGGCCACGGCTGTATAGGTTTGAAGGCGGATACTGCCACTTCCCCCACCCAAGAAAAAAAAAAATGTCAAAAAGGAGCGATTGTCAAGATGAGAACGGCATCCTCTGTGTCCGCGTATTTTAATGTTGTTACAAGGGTAAGAATGATCGGGGCGACATACTTTACTGTGAAAAGACGTCAGGGTCCATTCTGCCGTGTGGAGATGCTCGCGTGATTTATTCCTTGCTTTATCGACATCTGGATTCAGTCAGATTCTGGATTTAGATAAATATATTTTTTTACATCAGGTTAAGATGTGGACGGTAGCATTAATGTATTCATCCCAGCCACACAGTAGCTCATTTGTAAAAAGATGGTAATGTGCAGCCCTGCAGTGGCTTGAGCCCACCACTGCCCCGCAGAAGGTCGTTGTCGAGAAACAACTCTTGGAGAGGCAGCCGTTCTCGAGGGTGTTTGGCCTCCTGTATGACGCTGGCCAGACTTCTTGCAATTGCTGGGAGCCACTCACACACACTCACTACCACAGCACGCGATGTGCCGATTGACGACCTCCGGACTAATCGTCCATACTGCTGGGTGGGCACATGAGGAGCTGGAGTCGTGGGTTTGGGGGGGGGGGGTGAGGATGGATTTAAGAAACTCGCTCCGTTGCTTCGACTGCCGCGGTGGGAGAGTGAATTGGACGCGGAGAGGTCTGTGGGACCGCACGGAGAGGTCTGGCCGTGTCAACCTCGACAGGGGCCTTCCATTCCTCACGCACACCGCGTATACACACCGCCTATATACACCATGCATATGCGGTGTACATGCACGACACGAAGCGCCTTGTAACAGTGCTGTTATGCAAGCTCGTTGCGTGGTTTGCCTGCAGCGTTCTGTTTGTGGTTGACACACAAAACAAAGAGAAAGTGAGGAGTCTGTAGGGGAAGTGTCGACAGGAGCACGTGCGTGCCCCGTGCAGCTGCTGCAGCTGCTGCTGCTGCTAAGTGCACGAATGGCCCTGAGATACGCCGCTTGCTGGGTGGTGGTGGTGGTGGGGGGGTGGTGGCGGGTGGTGGTGGGGGGGTGGTGGTGGGGATGGTGGTGAGGTGGGGTGGTGGTGGGGGGTAGTGGGGGGGTGGTGGGGCGGTGGTGGTGGTGGGGGTGGTGGTGGGGGGGTGGTTGAGGGGGTTGGTGGGGGGGTGGTGTTGGTGGTGGGGGGGGGTGTTGGTGGGGGTCTTGGTCGGTTTTGGATGAATTCGACCGGCGTCGTTTGGGACCAGATCTACATCAAAATAAAGAGACTTGGCACAACAAGAGACTTAAGCACCACTGCTTTATTTTTAGCTGATCCTCAGCTTTTTCAGTAAAGCTTTTTCCGTATTTTAAAGTGGTAGTCTGAGAATTGTACTGTGGGACATAAGCGCGTGTTGTAGCCCTCGGGGAATGTGGAGTTGCAACCGGATTCTCAAAACAATTAAAGCGATCTTACCTGGAGCTCGTGGTAAAATGAGGATGCATAATGGGAAAAGGGGGAATTGAATTTGCATGCAGAAACGAATAAACAGCAGGCGGGATATTATACCGTTCTGCGGTATATCGTTGCTGCAAGTATTTGGCCCGGAGCAGTTGGGAATCCAGGCGGATTCTCTCCCTGCAACATTCAACTTGTGTCTGCCACTCTCCGCGTCTCCTCTGCTGGCTGTCTGCCTGCCTGGCTGCCTGTCTGTCTCACCGTGTCTCAGTCGCTCGCCTCGGCGTCTGTGCATTTGTCCGCGTGGCTCTCGTGGCGGACAATGAAAGACCACAGCGCCACGAAGCGCGCCACTTCGGACCGCGCCAGATGTAAACGCGACGGCAAGCGTGGCTGCACTTCGCCAACTCGCACACACAGTTCGCTACGTCTCGCATTGTTAGCTCGTTACCACAGGTTATTAGCCCATATCGATTACACGTTTTTAGTCGCCTGCATGGCGTTTTATGCCTTTGGGCCCTGTGGCCCAGCAAACAACGGCTTGAAAGAAACAATTTCAGAATAAATCGGCTGATTGCATTAAACACCTGAAGTGAAGTTGGTCCATTAACTGACAGTTGGTATTTAGACAGGAAACTCGGGGAAGCGTTCGCTCGAAGTTACCTTAGGCAACCTGGCCCAGGACTCCAACTCGCCACCCTCCCTGCTCCCACACGAGCGCGCATCACCCCTCGCGCACACGAGGCCACGAATTACCCACAGCCATGAACCACCCCGGACCCGATTCGAGCCTCCTCACCGGCGCTACAACTCGCGCCCAGGGCTCGCCAGGTGGGTGGGCAGCGTCACGCGGCGACTCGCCCGCCACTCCACGGCATCACGGCAGCGGCATCCATTCGCGCACCATCTCCTGGGCATGGCAGGTCGGGCCTTGGTGATCCACCGCCAGCCCACTTGGCCGAGCTGCGTAGCCCCTTTTCAGAAGCGGCCTGGGTCACAGATGGTAGCTCAACGACGTGACTTTAACACGTGGACATGTATAGCGGACAGATACTGCAAACGCGTGTTTGTAAATGTGGAGGGGTAAAAAAACGGAGGACCCGGAGAAAAATCCACGCGACCACAGGGAGAGAGAGAGAGATGACAACTCCAAATATACAGCAGGCTTCAGGGTCGGACTCGAACCCACGACCTCTTGTATACCAGGCGAAGGAGGTAACATCTCCTAGCCACCGCGGTGTGCAAGGCGATGCTCATGCCGCCTGCTCCACCCTTCAAGTCCAGCGGCGGCATTCAGCATCAGCAAACTGGGCAAAAGTTTAAGGCGTCCAAGACACGTCAAAGGACCCTGGATTCGTGAACAAAAGTAGGGCAGCTTCAACTCGGACCCTTAGGCAGTGTCACTGCCCTGTTCGATGCCGTGACCTCTTGCGCTTCTGTGATGTAACAATACACCCAGCGCCTCTAGACGAGCTGACCTCATCGCTGCATCTACCCTGGCGGACTTCGCTGTCGGATGTGTCCGTCCAATTGTCTACCGCGCTGTCACGACGCTTGGCCATCCCTCATCCATTCTAGTGACGTGTCCACATTGGATTCAAGAAATCGATTTGTGAAATCGAATGTGCACACGTATGCAGCACCTTTCCGTACACTGGTCACCAATGTCGTGTTCCATTCAAAAGCATTGCTTTAAACGAAACAGTGTATGTATCCAATCAGCACTTATCAATCGCATTTTGTACATATACAAAACAATCATTTTGAACCTGGTCCTCTCAAACGTGTTTCTATGGCAGGCTTATATTGTACTGTACACGTATGCGCCACGTCTTTAGTAACACTTCGTTGGCAGTGGTGTACAGGCACGGTGAACGGACACGCAACGCATCCGCCAGTCATCTGTGCGTTTGGTCGAGACGCCATCGTCTGCTCCGCTGCCCGTATCTGGACTCGGGGTTCACGTTTTCGTTGTTGTGTGGCGCCTTTACGCAATTAAGCCCCTGTGACCAATTCGTTTTAGTTTCAGCGGCTTGAATTTCGATTTTTAAAATCACTCAATCTTCGTTATGCTACGTTGAGTCATCGGGGACCATTATCCGGACTTTGTAAGATGGATGTTGATATTTTTCAATGTCCGATTAGGTTCTGATTATTCCCACTGGCTCTCGTAATTGGCGGATATTATCGAGGCTCTGCTGAAACTACACCGCATATGTGCGATACCCAAAGATGTATGTGCGTGCGAGATGACCGTCAATGTTTAAAATATCTAAAAATAAGTACTGAATAATTACTCTTTTTATATTAATTTCTATCATTAAATATACGGTGGAGTGGTGGCATAATGGTTAGCGCACTGTGTTATGTACCCGGCGACTGGATATTAATTCCCGGTTACGGCTAACATCAGTGGCAAGTGGTGATATCTGAACCATTCCTGTCCCTTCCCTCCATTCATCAACTCGCACTAACCAGAAGTATGGTGACCCCTCCCCCCCTTGACAGACATTGCGTGAGGAGGCATTCATCTAATGGTAGATAGAGGATGACTGGAACTCAAACATAGTTAAATATATGTTTAATTAATTAACCGTTTTTTAAAACCATTTCGTGCACAATTTTACGGCTGAATGCATCATAAAGTACATCGGCTGTATTGTTTTTGTTTTTGCAGACTGTGGAATCGCTTAAAAGTACGTACTGGTGGTCTGCGTGAGTTCACACACAAACGCCACTGTTGAGGAACACATCACAATCTGCCGTCTGAGAACATCCACGCGTCTCTTTATGTTTGCATATCGTCGTGAAAATTGACTGCAAGTGTCTCCACTAGAGGGGTACCCTCTCTCGCTCGCTCGCTCGCTCTCTGTTCTGGCTATGAATGATGTAAAGAAAAGAGAGACTTGACGCGCATTGTTGTGGCGTCGTGACTATCAGAGTGTTTGATTGCCAGCAGGGCATGTGTGGTGACGTCGTGACTGTCGGAGTGTTTGACTGTCAGCAGGGCATGTGTGGTGACGTCGTGACTATCAGAGTGTTTGATTGTCAGCAGGACATGCGTGGTGACGTGACTATCAGAGTGTTTGATTGTCAGCAGGACATGTGTGGTGACGTGACTATCAGAGTGTTTGATTGTCAGCAGGGCATGTGTGGTGACGTCGTGACTCTCAGAGTGTTTGATTGTCAGCAGGGCATGCGTGGTGACGACGTGACTATCAGAGTGTTTGATTGCCAGCAGGGCATGTGTGGTGACGTCGTGACTGTCAGAGTGTTTGATTGTCAGCAGGACATGCGTGGTGACGTCGTGACTGTCAGAGTGTTTGATTGCCAGCAGGGCATGCGTGGTGACGTGACTATCAGAGTGTTTGACTGTCAGGAGGGCATGCGTGGTGACGTGACTGTCAAAGTGTTTGACTGTCAGCAGGACATGCGTGGTGACGCCGTGACTGTCAGAGTGTTTGACTGTCAGCAGGACATGCGTGGTGACGTCGTGACTGTCAGAGTGTTTGACTGTCAGCAGGGCATGCGTAGTGACGTGACTGTCAGAGTGTTTGACTGTCAGCAGGGCATGCGTGGTGACGTCGTGACTATCAGAGTGTTTGATTGTCAGCAGGGCATGCGTAGTGACGTGACTGTCAGAGTGTTTGACTGTCAGCAGGGCATGCGTAGTGACGTGACTGTCAGAGTGTTTGATTGTCAGCAGGGCATGTGTGGTGACGCCGTAACTGTCAGAGTGTTTGACTGTCAGCAGGGCATGCGTGGTGACGTGACTGTCAGAGTGTTTGACTGTCAGCAGGACATGCGTGGTGACGTCGTGACTATCAGAGTGTTTGACTGTCAGCAGGGCATGCGTGGTGACGTGACTATCAGAGTGTTTGATTGTCAGCAGGACATGTGTGGTGACGTGACTGTCAGAGTGTTTGATTGTCAGCAGGGCATGCGTGTTGACGTAACTGTCAGAGTGTTTGATTGTCAGCAGGGCATGTGTGGTGACGTGACTGTCAGAGTGTTTGATTGTCAGCAGGGGATGTGTGGTGACGTGACTGTCAGAGTGTTTGATTGTCAGCAGGGCATGTGTGGTGATGTGACTGTCAGAGTGTTTGATTGTCAGCAGGGGATGTGTGGTGACGTCGTGACTATCAGAGTGTTTGATTGTCAGCAGGGCATGCGTGGTGACGTGACTATCAGAGTGTTTGATTGTCAGCAGGACATGCGTGGTGACGTCGTGACTGTCAGAGTGTTTGATTGTCAGCAGGGCATGCGTGGTGACGTCGTGACTGTCAGAGTGTTTGATTGTCAGCAGGGCATGCGTGGTGACGTGACTGTCAGAGTGTTTGATTGTCAGCAGGGCATGCGTGGTGACGTCGTGACTGTCAGAGTGTTTGATTGTCAGCAGGGCATGCGTGTTGACGTAACTGTCAGAGTGTTTGATTGTCAGCAGGGCATGTGTGGTGACGTGACTGTCAGAGTGTTTGACTGTCAGCAGGGCATGCGTGCAAGCTCTGCTCATTTGGCTGCACACACAAACACGGTCACCGCATCGCGCGCTTTCAGATGCGCTTCTTCGGCCGTCTGGAACGCTCTTCCTTCTGATATTATAGAAAGCCACTGGAGCTATGCACTTTTAAATAATATGGATTGAAAACTAAATTTCTTTAGAACTGCTTTGTTGTGTTGAGTTTGTTGTCCTTCCCTCCGCACCTCCGATTAGCACGGTTAGCTACGTACGGTGCGAACGACGTTCAACACACACACACATGCCAGCGAGTCTTCGCTGGAGCATCTCTGGAGGCAAACAGAAACTTGTGGATCTATGTCATTTCATGCCTCTAGACTTCACTTATAATCGAAGGGTGTTATACGGCCCACATTTTAAAACAAAATAAGAGGAGGAGGACCGCCACAGCGATGTAACGGTGAGCTGCGCACTTCGATTTTGCAACGCAGAGGTCTCCCAGGCGCGGCCGTTGAAACAATGCAGCAATGTTTCTTGACTCCTCTTGTGGATAAATGTGCGGAAACTTCGGTGGCTCGGAAAGAGGAGACGTGTTTACCCCGTCCCGCGCCTCCCATTAGCGCGGTTGGCTTACGTACGGTGGGTGGTACTGCGAAATAAGTTCAACAAATAGATATATACATATATATACATACAACATGTACACACAGCATGTCAGGAAGCGGGGTTGTTATTGTTCCTCTATTACCGTACTCCGAGGCTGGAGGGGATTCCTCCCCGGGGCACCACGGGGCCGTTCCGGCGAGAGGCAGCTATGATGAACGACTCGTGACGGGAGGAGGCGTGCACCCAGACGCCGCTGTGACTGCTGCCGCTGCAGCCTCCCTGCACCTGGGCCTCTATCCTCAACCAGCAGGCAGCCTCACCATCACTCCAGTTCCCCATCATTCCACCAGCAAGCCGCCTGTCGTTGTTATCGCGTGCTGTACGTGCATTCGTCTTTACAGCGGGCTCATATTTGCGCCACGCAGAGGGTTACATTTTCATTTCGTTATGAAGACATTTAAACAGTCGCTTTAAATTATGTCAATTATACTCACTTGATCTTTTGCTAGGGTGCTATTTATTTCTCATTCCACTTGCCGATATGGTTGATGGAGCTGATGACCAACATTCTTGAAAACAATGTCATCATCACATGGGTGATGATGCGGCAGGGAACGCCTCGTTGACCCGAGGCGCTGTCCTGGGTAGGGGCACCCTTAGCCCTCACCGTCCGGTACCGAGCGAGATGAAACGACCACCACCTCATCACCCCCAACACCATCATCACCTCATTACCAACACCATAATAGCCTTCTCATCGCCAACACCATCACCGCCTCATCACCCCCAACACCATCATCACCTTATTACCAACACCATCACCACTTCCTCATCACCAACACCATCACCACCTCATCACCAACACCACCTCATCACCAACACCATCACCACCACCTCATCACCAACACCACTACTTCATCGTCTATGCGTGGCTGCTCAGCTCTGCTCGATCTCACAGCTGCTGCTCAATCGACACGCCACGACGCCCCCACCCCCTCCCCAGGCCTCCCACCGCCTGGTCTCAGACCTCCAACCTCGCCTGGTCCCAGACCTCCAATCTCACCTGGTCTTAGACCTCCAATCTCGCCTGGTCTTAGACCTCTAACCTCGTCTGGTCTTAGACCTCCAACCTCGCCTGGTCTCAGACCTCCAACCTCGCCTGGTCTTAGACCTTCAACCTCGCCTGGTCTTAGACCTTCAACCTCGCCTGGTCTTAGACCTCCAATCTCGCCTGGTCTTAGAACTCCAACCTCGCCTGGTCTCAGATCTCCAACCTCGCCTGGTCTCAGACCTCCAACTTCGCCTGGTCTTAGACCTCCAACCTCGCCTGGTCTCAGACCTCCAACCTCGCCTCGTCTTAGACCTGTAACCTGGCCTGGTCTTAGACCTTCATCCTCGCCTGGTCTTAGACCTCCAATCTCACCTGGTCTCAGATCTCCAACCTCGCCTGGTCTTAGACCTCCAACCTCGCCTGGTCTTAGACCTCCAACCTCACCTGGTCTCAGACCTCCAACCTCGCCTGGTCTTAGACCTCCAACCTCGCCTGGTCTTAGACCTCCAACCTCGCCTGGTCTCAGACCTCCAACCTCGCCTGGTCTTAGACCTCCAACCTCGCCTGGTCTCAGACCTCCAACCTCGGCCACCGGACTTGCCCAAGAGCCACTGTACCGTTTTAAAATATTCCTCATACCATATTTT
Organism: Petromyzon marinus; assembly: GCF_048934315.1. Lineage (NCBI taxonomy): Eukaryota > Metazoa > Chordata > Hyperoartia > Petromyzontiformes > Petromyzontidae > Petromyzon > Petromyzon marinus. The sequence continues at coordinate 14,949,556 of NC_133697.1, read as the reverse complement.
AAATCTCTATTCAGCTTGCAAGAATATCGATCAATACAAATTTGCTAAGGTAATGTAAGTAATTGCGCTTATGTGAACGAATTATTGCTTTACAACATTGGTGCATGTTACTTAAATCTGTATTGCAACCGTCATTCCAAAACAAACATCTGCATAATTACGTCCGCGCGTCCTGGAAGTCTTATTTATTTTACGCGACATTCCTTGGTAATAAGTGTGATTTCATATTTTTTCGCTGTATTTTTTTCTTCAAATGTCATTCTCAAATGTTCTGCCGTGACCTGTTGATGCAACCATTACACGAAGGACCCTGGCCAATGTAGACTCTGCTTACGAGTAATCACAACACACGCATGCAGCCAAGCGGGCGTGGGGAATGATGCCCGTTTTAGAAATAAGTACAAAGTTGTGGGTTTCCTTTAGGTCAGCAATGCCATTCAGTGGAGCTGCCGCAACACTCTCGTCGCGTATAAATTTCCGTTCATGAATACCGTAACAAAAGTAATGTTTCAGTTTTAACACGCAGTCGGCTTTCGCGACCAATATTTTCCATAATAGAGGAAACCCACGACTCTATTTACAATTGTAAAAGTTGTGGTTTTGTGAATGTTGTGAGTTTACTCTCCAACACGCCGGTGTGCTGAACTAGTAACGAATTGACATGTTTTGTTTACGTGACAAACCTTACTAATTGGCTGTGTCGGGTGGTGGCGGATTTAACGACACATTTACATTTACGCGATCTAACCGCCCACCCCCCCCCCCCCCCCAAAAAAAAAAAACTTAATCACCAACGAATGTTTTCCATACGGTTCACATTGTATTCACACAATGTAACATTTTAATAATCACCCTTGGCATCATCAACATTATTATTATGACGTGGTTCTTGTTGCGGTGCCTTTCTTTGTTGCCTCTGTGCACGTGTCGACGCGCGATGTGTGGCGTAGTGTCATGGTGGGATTACACGTGTCATTCTCGTGACTGGGGCCAGGCGAATTTCATTTGCGCACGGTTAGTTTCGGGGTCATGCCCGCAGCTTCATGCTAATCCCTAACGCTGCTCGCTGCGGAGTCGTGTGCAGGTGGAACAACACGACGGGAGCACGCGAGTCGCATCCTGAACCAGGGAAATTCCGTGCGGCACGCGGTGTTGTTCAACACCGCACTCACGGTTTCTACTCTGGGGCGATAACGCGTGCAGCTGAGTTAATTGATCATTGGAACACAAAGGCATCGTGTGGTGACGTCACCGATGGTGTAGAGAGAGGGTAGGTGACCTAATCGATCATTGGAACACAAAGGTATCGTGTGGTGGTGGTGATGATGATGCAAAATGAACAATGCTGGGGGGGGGGTGGCTTCACCCGTCAGACCAGTTCAGCGGAGCGCGATTCGGAACCTGCGGCGCGATAAACCGTCGACTCCGTGAGCTTTGGAGTCGTTGTGGCAGCGCAAGGCCCCCCCCCCCCTGCTCCACAGGCGACTGGGGTGACCGCGACGGGCCCCAGAGCCGAGTTTAGACGTCCAACGCGTGCGTTGACATTGGTGGGAGGGAGACAGTACAAGGTAGTCCAGATGTCGTATGACCCTCAATTAATTGACCCCAAACATGTGTTCCTTTTGCACATTCATTTATGTTTTAAATAAACCTTACTTGAAACAACTTACTAAGTTTTATAGATTTCGATTTCAAGCTTTCGTGACTGCAGGGATTCATCTTCTTGGTTCTTTCGGTAAAGTCACGTAGAAGGTAAATAAAAAAAAATAACCAATAATAAATATTTCTTTTATTATGTTTTAGTTTTATTATTTCCCTTCTACGTGACTTTACCGAAAGAACCAAGAAGAAGTTTTATAGAGTTAAATGGGGGTCACGAGACCTCTGGACCACCCTGTAAAATGATATTGCTGCAGTATGTCTCCCAAATGATTTCAGTGGCGGATCTCGGAGTGGATCACCAACCCTGTATTTAACAAAACGCAGCCGCGTCAACTCCACACGTGCACGGCGATAGACAACAACCAGGTGACATTTTGGGCAATGGCCTTGCTGCAAAGGGCGAAAAGCACTTCCTCCCGCCGCAGCAGGCGCCTTGTTAGACTCCTGCATGCAAGCCTGCGCTGCGACACTGTTCATGGGACAGTCAATGAATGCATCTCAAGTTTTCTCTGCATCCCCGTCGATTATGTTTAATTGAGTTGTCCCGCTCGTTCGAAATTATCTCAACTATAAACTCAGCTTTTTATTTTATGTTACCGGGCAAGGCCCGTTTGAGCTATATAGCTCCCATTCAGAAGCGACGTGGCTATCGCAAATGATAGATCGACGAAGTGGCTTTACACGTGCAAATGTAGAGCAGCCAAATACTCTAAACGCGTAGATATATCGATTCTAAATGTGGAGGGAAAAATCGGACCCAGAGAAAAATCCACACGACCACGGGGAGAGAGAGACACCGAAAACTCCAGATATACAGGCGTCAGGGTCGGAATCGAACCCACGACCTGAAGTCCGACGTTTCGCACCACGTGCTGGAAGAAGCTCCCAGCACGTGGAGCAATGCGTCCATCGCACCGTGGCGAACGGCACGCGGCGGTCGGAGCCGAACCTCGTGGGGGGGGGGGGGGGGTCTGAGAGCCGCACAGCTCAGCGGCAGAGACCCTGCAGTAAGTTGGTTCAATCTCTCCGTCTCGTCCGTCGCCACGCGCCTCGACTGCAGTCCCCGTGGAGATCTGCAGGGGCCGGTAGGCCACGCGTTTTGCCGGGACCCGCAATGCGCGCGCAGAGCGACCGTGTTGCGCTGGGAAGGCTTCGCGCGTTCGCAGCTCGCCGCTCATCGACGGACATCGGCGCGCGCGCGCACGCCGGGGTGGTGTTGATGGTGGTGGTGACCGCACGGCGCTGGGATTGAGAACAGCTCGTGCGCATCTTTTCAAGGGGTTGACTTCGGGGTTTGCAAGAACGCGATGACCGTCTTCTCGTGGTAACTCCCACCCCGACTAAACCCGCACACTTTTCTCCGAAATTAGTTTTGGGGGTGGTGGTGGGGAGGAGGCACGCGGAGGAGCGGCTGTGCTGCTGCTGTGGACAGCACCCATCTCATGCAGGTGCCGGTCATTTTGCTGCACCCTGCTGCTGTGCCGTCCACTCCATCATCATCATCATCATTCACTTCACGTCTCGGCTGAAGTCCTAACCGGGGCCACCGACCCGATATTCCGCTGCGGTGAACTACCACGTGTCCAGATATGTGCGCAGGACATCCCGGGCAGAGCGTGAACCTTCTGGAAGCTAACGGCGACTGGGATAAATAAATAACTTTGAACGCGAAGAGAGCACTCAATGGATATACCGTAGGTGGTGGTGGTGGTGTTGTGGTCGTGTTGGTAACCGAAAAGAGAACCGGTGGCACGGGTTGGTCACGGTTAAATCCAGCGCAGGTGAGCGTGCGTGTGTGTACTGGGTGGGGTAGGTATTGGAGAGTGCGCTGGGTGGTGTGGCCAGAGGAAGGTTGAGCTGGGTGGTGTGGCTGGGGGTGGGGTGCGCTGGGTGGTGTGGCTGGGGTAGGGTGCAGCTGGGTGGTGTGGCTGGGTGCGCTGGGTGGTGTGGCTGAGGGTGGGGTGCAGCTGGGTGGTGTGGCTAAGGGTGGGGTGCGCTGGGTGGTGTGGCTGGGGGTGGGGTGGGGTGCGCTGGGTGGTGTGGCTGGGAATGGGGTGCAGCTGGGTGGTGTGGCTGGGGGTGGGGTGAGCTGGGTGGTGTGGCTGTGGGTGGGGTGCGCTGGGTGGTGTGGCTGGGGGTGGGGTGCAGCTGGGTGGTGTGGCTGGGGGTGGGGTGCGCTGGGTGGTGTGGCTGGGGGTGGGGTGCCCTGGGTGGTGTGGCTGGGGGAGGGGTGCCCTGGGTGGTGTGGCTGGGGGAGGGGGTGCCCTGGGTGGTGTGGCTGGGGGAGGGGTGCCCTGGGTGTAGGGGCGTGGACCGTCGTACCAGCCGGAGGCGCCCCGTGCACGGGACTCAATGTTCAGCATAGGGCGGCTGCTGTCCCGCCACGGGGCCGACCCGGGAGCGGCATCATGACGCTCGGCCAGCGCGTGCGCCAGCAGCAGCAGCAGCGGCGGCAGCTCCAGCTGGGAGTCCACCGCCTTCTGCTGTGCTGCGTCTCGTCCTGCATCATCATCGTCACCGTCGCGCAGGTGGAGTTTGTCCGTGCTCATGCGGCACGTTGTGTGTGTGTCTGCGCGGAGTGCTCGCTAACATCGTTTGCCCCAACAGACGTGTTCAGGCTATGCGGGGGGGGAGGGGGGTGTCTCCGTCTCCGTCTCCGCCTCCGTCTCCGCGCTTGTACGCACGTGTGTGATGTGCAGCGCAGATATCCTACTAAAGCGCTTCGCGGAGTTCGTCGTTGACAATTCGAGCGAATGTTTGCGTGGTGGCTTCAAGCTCGTGATGTGAGCGCTCGCGAGAGAGGCGATGGGGGGTGAGCGGGTCGCGTGGGTTCCCGAGATCTCCCAAACCTCCAGGGGAGTGGCAGGGCTGTTGGTGGGTTCCAGAATCTGCTTGTGAAGGCGTCTAGAACGGAGCGTTCTCTGGTTAAACAACCACATTGCTATTTCGACTTGGTTCTGCCCTGGTTCCACTCGGTATAAACCACTGTCACGTCGGCACTCGGGAACGCGGTACCCAACGTCGCTCCCGGCTCGGTGGCCACCCATTCCTATCGGGATGAACGGTTCTCGAACTGAGTCCATTGACTAACACTTATGTTGATGAAATTATTTTTCACTTGATTAAGTTAAACATTTAAATGACCAGATTTTCACATCTTGCCCTGTTATTGGTGATGGAGACACCGATTCGTATTTGCCAAATATATATCAGACGAAAAGGAATCTTTATTAAGTTGGCAATCTGGCCCTGTATCATTTATGTGCTGTTTAAACAGTTAAACTACGTTAAATGTTATTGCCAATAAAGGAGCGATGCCTGTTCGTCCCTTGATGCCACGCGACCATTCACAAAGGAGCCGAGATGGACTCCGGCCACACCAGACTACTCCACCATCACCATCTTCCTGTAGTAGCCTCACTATGGTAGTGGTTGGGGCGAGACCGGGTGGTGGGCCTGGTCTACAAAAAGAAGGTAACTTTTTATTTTCTTTGCGAGTGCCCACGTATATGAACCACACGTTATAAGTGGCAAAACAATTGAGAACCACTTATATTCAAGGCAGAATGTCCACGCTGCTTTTCGTGATCAAATTCTGTTTTGCAAAACCAGTCAACGTTGCTGTTTGCTGGGTTTCTTCGTTTCCATCCGAATCAGCCTCCGATAACTGCCCTCGGTACACGGTCTACTGCTGTTCAGTTGCGTCCCTCCAAACATTGTCTTGTTTGGCAGGTTTGTTGTGCTTGCCTTTCGCTTTGCTCGTATTTATCTCAAGTTAGACATTGTAACGTTATGAAATCATCGTATTTTTTCTTTGGTTGTCACAAAAAATGTATCGGTAACAAGTCGGAGAGAATATTATTGTCATTGATGCTGAAAAATGTATTTCTTGAATATATTTTTTCCGAAAATATATTCGAATGCTGCTTTGAATAATCTTGGTGAGAATGCCTCCTTGCCCGACTTCTGATTTGTAATATTCTGCTTTTCATGCAATCTCAACTTAGCAATTGCATCTTTACAAATGGTTGTTGCATTTCGGATATCTATGTATTTATTTGTTCGGGCCTTGGTTTGTAAGAGCTTTGACCTTGGTGATATGAGCATCGAATACCACTATAACCGGCCATCATTGATTAAGAACACGCGTTTCATTAAGTGAAAACTACACCAATTTATCCAAGCTTTTACGAACTAATGAGAAAGTGAGTAGGCGTTCTTAATCCAGCCAAATTGATTAATGCGAGTGCTAAGAGAATCGTATTCACTTGTGTCCACTTGCCCTACTATGAGCAATCCCAGAGGCACTTTTAAGTTTGGTTAAAGCCATAACGATACATTCAAGCTGAAGCAAAGTTGACATTTCCTGGTGCCGGCATTTGTATTGAATATCAACCTTGGAGCCAGTGGTATAATCTTGATCACATTCCTCATAATTATTATTTCTAATGAGCTCTAAACCAAAGAGTCTGACAAGCAGAACACGTGGCAGGTTTTTTTTTTCTCCCAGCCTATATTACGATTTATAATTGATTTCTGGGTTAGGCCACGTAATTAATCCGACCAGATTTTTGCCATTAACAACACTCACCATCTACCACCGTCCGAGAGATTCAATTGTCCCGCGTACCAAGCGTTTAACGTGCCAGTTATTATTGTATCAGCTCGCTCACTGGAAAGTTGACGAACAATTTTCACAACTATATTTTGCATTGAGATAACGAAAATATGTTGGAAATTACATGAAGCGCTCTCAGTATTCCTGGATTTTATACCAAATTTTTGGCTTTTCTTCCTGGCTAGGGGGCCTTAATCTGCAAGAGGCTAGATCATGGCTGATGATTATTTGAGTAAAGGTTCAGCCCTGCAATTGCTTGCTGACACCATTGTTAGCGGAAGGGATCTCTACCAGAAGAATCTCTAAACACTCCATCTTGAGGATCTATTGGCCAACTCACGCTGGCAAGGCGTCTTGCAAGAGTTGGTATTACCCACACTTTGCCCCACCACGCGCGACCTGTCGACTGACTGTGCCGCACACATTTAGACTGCCGGGTGGATAGAGATGCGGTGGAGGAAAGGTGAGAAACTGATGATAGATGCGATGACGATTCATATGACGATTATGGAGAACGATACGATGGTGATGATTTAGATTAGTGGTTCTCAACTGGGGACACGCGGACACCTGGTTGTAAGTGGCAATGTCCCAGGGGCTACGTGAGGTCATTTATGCAGGTGTGAAATTACATAATACATGAGTCATTGGTGAATAATCACGTATGAATCTGCCAATATAGGATAACTACGATAAAAATGTTATCCATATGGTAACCGAGGACGATTGAAATTACTTTTCAAAACTCATTGATGGTAAGCAATGCTGGTTTTCAAGAGTCACCAGCGAGCGAGAACAAATTGCGTCACGCAACGCAGAGCGTCCGAATTTTGTTTTTATATCAGCTGCTGGCAGCTGGTCAGGATACCTCACAAAACGGACAAATTGGTGCACAAATTGATGTTCATAATTCATTAAAAAAAACTATTCTCATAACCATGTTGGGCCAGGCAAAAGGGGTGGTGGGGGGGGGGGTAACTCGGTTGAAAATGTTTTAACAACAGGAGGGTTGGGGGGGAGAGTAGCGAAAACAAGAAGGGTTGAGAACCACCGATGTCGATGATGATGGGTGACCACCACGGTGCCGGCTTGAGACGAATCGGCGCTGTCCGACGGCAAGACGACACGCGAGCTCGCCGTGACCGCGCCGTGACCGCGCCGCCGCCTCCCGTGCGCGCGACAGGCGGCGCGCACGGGAGGAGGAGGAGACAGCAGCGATGGTGGTGGTGGTGGTGGCAGCGGTGGTGGTGGTGGCAGCGGTGGCGGCGCGTGCCCCGCGCGCACCCCGGACACGGCCACGGGGCAGAGCTGCGAGAGGCGGTGGCGCTGGGCGTGCGTGCTTCCCCCTCCACCACCGCCGCACCCTCCACCCCCGCCGCCTCGGTTTGGAAAACCACCGAAAGTCGATCCCGGTGAGGAATAACGAAAAAAAAAACGTTGTTTATTGTTGTGATTTTGTTTACACGGGGATTCCTTTTTATTATTATTATTATTCTCATCACCATTGGGGGGTGGGATGGAGGCTGCCACCAGCAGTGGACGACGGTCATCGTGATGAACTTGCAGTTAAGTCCGCAGGTGGCAGCAGGTTCCACCTCCCGCCGCGCCAGTTTGAAACAACGGAGCAAGTTTATTAAAAATGTGAATCCCTGCACACCGCCTCTGGCCCACCCAGCCGCAGTGTAAATTGGTAGACCGTCGTCAATCCGCAGGTTTTGTTTGGGAGGGTAAAATGCGGCTACTGCCGCCTCGTCCAAGATGCCTGCCCAGCGTGGAAGAGTAGGCCAAATACACTCTCTGGAGCGGCTCTCGAGAACTCCCTGCACATGAAGCCTTTCCACTAGCAGTGGCGTGGGCAAACAATTCCAGGGCTGCACGGTTCACCTTTAAAATATACGGCTACTGATACTGGACAATATTTGGGTGTTTCAGCAATTCTCTATCCGTGCTCTCTAGGTGCGTGGGTGCTCGGTGGATCGTTATGACATTGCGAGATCGTGAGGCAGCGGTGGCTTGGGGAGGGATAGGCCTTCATTCATCCAGCCGTGGCTTTACCGTGGCTGATGGTGATGAATGTCAACGATAAAATGTAAATACAATTTGGGCGCTCAATTTAGAGCGGTCGTAAACAAATAAGCCCGATGTTTACTGTCGTTTGGAGCAGCCAACATTTTCAGACACGGCTGTTGAAGTGCATGCTTGCCATAGATTTACACAACGCACATATAGCGACTCCCATGCTGGCTTAGCAAGCTTTAGTGTACCAGAGATAAAGCCTCCCCATCTCTAGATTTGTGTGTTGTTGCCTCTGTTCTATCGATGATGGAGTCACTGTCGTGTAAATGCTGAACTGGCAGTCGAGGACGAACAGGGTTCACTGCCTGGTCAAGGTGACAGACACCTCTTGGGCTGAAAATAAGAATAATCGCTGTGGAGGTGTGGCACAGCGGTTAGCGCACTGGACTGTGAAGTCGGCGAGTTGTTAGATTCTCGGCCTTTGCTGCAACACAAGTGGCGAAAGCAGTCTCATCACCCCCCCCCCACCCCTTTCACCAATCCGCATTGACCAGCCTGGTGAAGTATGGTCAAACAATCCTCACGACCGACGCAAGGTGCGGAGAACTTCATTCAGCAGTGCACTGAACATGTTTGTTATTAATTATTTGCACGAGTCCCAATTAAAGTATTCATTTGGGTAATCGTACCGATTTCTAAACAAATATTTTCATTGTCACCGTTTATTCAGACCCTTCGGAAAGTGTTGTTGTGTTTATTGCATGGGGAAAAGAAAATCAATATTTGTCATAATTTCCATCAATTATCTCTTGCTTTAGTTCTCTAATTGGCGTCTATACTTGTTGTATGTGTCCTCCGCACGGTCGACAGATGATTTATTTAGTGGCGTACAGTGCCGTGAGTATCTTGTAAAAGGGTGCTTTATAAATGTAATTCATAGTCATTAGTCGCGAATAAAACGATTTTCTAGGAATGCAATCACACTGCGCTGGAATCTAAATTGCGTAACGTCGAGGGCTGTTAAGAAAGAAGCCCACCACCACCAAGTATTAGGAAGTTGCAATGGACAACAATTGGGTATCTTCTCACATACAGCGGATTTGCCTGAAACTATTCGGATATTAAGAACATGTTGTCCAAGAGTTTGTGGTGTCAATCTCGAACAACCGAGTGAGTTGTGTCCCCCTTGTGGCTTCAACTGCTGAGGTGCCGCGGTGGCGAGATGCCGACTGCCTCGCTTGGAATGACTGACGCCTGTTGTACAATTTCAGTTTGCTGCGTGGATTGTCTCCGATTTTCCCTCCGAATTTTGTGGCCAGGTCACATCTGAAAAGAGTTAATAGCTCCCTGGGATTCACCTGGTAACAAAACGTTAGTTGTTAGTTGTAGTTAGTTGTTAGTTAGTAGTTAGTTAGTTTTAGTTAGCGTTAGTTGTAGTTAGTAAGTTAGTGTTAGTTAGTTGTAGTTAGTTGTAGTTAGTTAGTTGTAGTTAGTAGTTAGTTACTTGTAGTTAGTTGGTTGTTAGTTGGTAGTTAGTTGTTAGTTAGTTGTTAGTTAGTTGTAGTTAGTTGGTAGTTAGTTGTAGTCATTTAGTAGTTAGTTGTAGTTAGTTAGTAGTTAGTTGTAGTTAGTTGTTAGTTATATTCTTGGTTATTTCGGTAAAGTCACGTAGAAGGGAAACAATAAAATAATACAAATATAAAACAATACAATTCTCACGACGTTTCGACTGCAGCACAAGCAATCATCATCAAGTGTGAAAACCACAGCAAGAAAATTTTCTTGCAGCCCTCCCCATTACGCATTCTTGTTGTGGTTTTCACACCTGATGATGATTGCTTGTGTTGCAGTCGAAACGTCGTGAGAATTTTATTGTTTTATATTTTTTATTATTTTATTGTTTCCCTTCTACGTGACTTTACCGAAAGAACCAAGAATATGAATCCCTGCAGTCACGAAAGCTTTAAATAAAAACAATAGTTGGTTAGTTGTAGTTGGTTAGTTGTAGTTGGTTAGTTGGAGTTGGTTAGTTGGAGTTGGTTAGTTGTTGTTGGTTAGTTGTTGTTGGTTAGTTGTTGTTGGTTAGTTGTTGTTGGTTAGTTGTTGTTGGTTAGTTGTAGTTGGTTAGTTGTAGTTGGTTAGTTGTAGTTAAACGCCTCCCCCGGTCTCTTCCGTCCCTTCCTCTCTTGTCCCTGTCCACTGCAGTCTCCAAACTCTTTGATTTCATCTCTCCATGTGTTTCGTTTATATATTTATTTTTGTTCACCTGGGTAACGTTGGGGGGGGGGGCAGAACGGTGGGGTAAAGGGACGATAAAATGAAACATTTAAAACGTAGAGGATGATGAGAGTGAATAATGAGAAGGGAATAATCGCAGCAGCAGCTGCATCTCAACTCCCAGCAGTAGCAGCCACTCAGACAGAGCCTTGGGCAGTCAATGAGATGAAATCATCTTGTACGCTCTTGAAAAGTGAGACATTTAATCATCTTCTATACTCTTGAAGGGTGAGAGATTACATAATCTTCTACGCTCTTGAAGGGTGAGAGATTACATAATCTTCTACGCTCTAACGCCGCTCCTTTGGCCTTCGTTTTTATCCCGGCTGTCTAAGCAACTGTTGCTCGCTTCTTCACCGTCGAACTCACAACTTGGTGACCGTTGTTTAGTTATAAGAAATGGTTTACTGGTCCCATAAAATGTTGCAAATCGAAAGCCAGGATTAAATACCATCACACGATCTGGCACAGTGTTTTAATAGCCCTAATAAGGGTTACTTGGCTCGCTGTTATTACGAGGGTATTACGCGTTTGAAACGTATTGCACTGCAAATGGTAAAATTGCAAAGGTGCCACCCTGCAGTTGCTCGCTGGCGTCACTGGTAGCGGAAGGGTCTCCACTAGAGGGAGCTCCTAGAGACCCCTCTAGAGAGGGCATTTGACCTACTCTTCCCTGCTGGCTAGACATGCTTTAAGAGGTGGGATTACCCACACTTTTTCCCACCGCACGCAGCAAGCTGATTGACTGATGTATCCAAGTGTACTACAAGTTAGACAGAGGGGCTAATTGGTGGGCAGCAGAGGGCAATGCACAATAACAACGCCGTTCATCACACAAAGACATTTGTTATAGTCGTGCGAGCACAGCGTATCCTGCTGGTGCAAGTTGGAGACTGAACCCCGTTGGCCTCAGCTGCTCGATCAATTAGCACGGTTGGCTACATACGGTGCGAAAGAAGTTCAACATACAATTACATCGGCAGGGATGGAGATTGGAAAGCAGAATTCCTGTCTTATTTCCAGGCTCTCGGTGATTGCTCCAGTGGCCGTACCACGCAGAATTAGGCTGATTCTATTGAAGTTAAATACGTTGGCAATTATTTGAGTGAAATGGTTAGATCAGAGGTAATCTGTTGATAGAGGTCGAATGTTTACTCAGAACACAATTATAGAGACATTAAAACCTTACTTTGGCTAAGAGTTTGTTAGACTACTGTGTGGTGTTATCCATACAGGATGGCATTAATCTAATATCATGCACAGCACCAATGAAAACAACATTCTATTGTCGTAACAATTAAGCCATGGAAAATCATACATTTCCCAAAAAAACAAGATTATTTAATCTCTATATTACGTCACAAACACAATTCCTTGCCAATCATCGGCGCACCGAGTTCATTGCGTTGCAAAGCGTAAACACATGCACTGGCTAAAAAAACAGACGTGGCGTGCAAACAACAACAACAATCCACTGCAGGGAAGAGGGCGGTGGCTTTGTGACGGAGGTTATGAACAACAGGCGCTTGAGAGTAGCACTGCTTATAAGAAGAGCACATTCTACGCCGACGTCATGATGGCATCCGTTCGCGTGCGCAGACTCTGATAAAAAAATGTCGACAGGTTATGCAATGTACCGCTCAAGACACTCGCAGTTTACAAAGTGTGACCTGATCTGAGGGTGGAGGGGGGGGTAATGTGAGCTTCATTTTCCTCGCTGAACTTCTTTCGCACAGTACGTAGCCAACCGTGCTACTGGTAGGTGCAACAATAGTGCTCTGAACATAACCACAGGAAGCGCCCTGCAAACACGGAATGTCCCCAAGTTGAGACGCGCAATATTTCACACTTGTGAATAAATACAAAAAAAATACATTAACCTGACCCCAAGCCCGATTTAAGATGTTTTTGAGAGGCCAACGTAGCCGTGGGCTGACTCTGGCTCGGCAATGAGCCGCTGAACAACCACGCGTGCCACGCCGGGGCCCCTTGGTGATGTGCCAGTGGGAAAGTGAGGTATTAGTGATCAGCTCAGGACCTGGAAAATAAGCTTGTGGGAAAGCAGGCATCGCAAGCTGACGCAAGTTAATATGGATTGGTGTGATTTAATTTTATAATTGAGGTTATGGCACTAATTGGGGGTGTGGAAATATGGGTTTAATTATAAACGCACGTGGACTTGTATCGACGTGTTTGAGCCCAGAACATCCGCTGTATAAGAAGCCGAATGAATGAACGTTCGATGATTATTTTGTGTACAGTATTAATATTGCATTCACACTGCTGGATCAAAGTGTGCGAGACAGCTGAGAGAATTTTATTATTTTACCATTCCACACGTAATTTTGGAACTGCTGTAGCGTGTTTAATGCAAGAGCCCGTTGATTGCACGGTCCTTAATTAGGGAAATAATAGCACACAGACCGACAAACGACCCATAGTATTTATGGCATAATATATGCTTGCAAACAATTGCAATTTACCTTTTATATTGTATATGCTTTAACTTTCCTCTCTTTGAAAAGAGTACACATTTTTAATTCACTTGTTTTGTTAGCTCTGTTAACCCACGACTGGATGAATGCTTTCCCATATTGTGGCAGTCCTGTGGGTTGTTTGACCATACTCCACCACGCTGCTCAGTGCAGGTCGGTGATGTGGGATGGGGTGGGCGCAAGGGGCATTGGAAGATGTTTCCCCTGAAAGTTATTGGAGAAAAAAATGCATAAATATTAACGGTGGAAACATGAACCCTCTGAGATGTGCTGATGACACCGTTATTGAATAACGTCCAATTGGAATGAGTTGCAGGGGAAATGTTATACAGTAAGAACTTAAGAAAGGGGCTGCAAAGTTGGGGTCAGTATGAGCCAAACTAAAGGTCGGTACGTAAAAGTTAACTCAACAATTGGTGATATTTGTGGAGGGAACACAACTGGGAAACACAGCAAAAATACATAGATACCTAGGACATTTATTGAACGTTTAGTTGAATTAAAATAGTCTTAATATGATTCATGAAATAATTATATTTATAGTATATTCAATGTGAATCATTTTCAACGATATGATCTCCAGCCCCCACCATACGATCCCAATGTATAGCAATTGTGAGTGCGGTTTATCTGATGGAAATGTAGATTTAAAAACAAATAATTGGCTCATTGAGTTATTAACACCAGAGTGGTTTAGACAATGACACAAACGTAGCTATCCAAAAACATACGTATAGTACATTTGTCTTGTAATCGTAATAATAACAATGACAATTACTGAAATGTTAATCAGTAAAATAAATGAAGGTGGTGATACCAGCAATCCCCAGATGGAAGGAAACGTGCCAGTCGGCTTAGTGTCACCACGTGGGTTCACAACTCGAATTCGCTCGATTGTTTTGGCCAAGGAGGCGGATCTATCCGATGATCAGATGGCCATAAACAGCACGGAGTTCGAGAGCAATTAAGATCAGATCACATGATAATTTATCCGGTTATGTCTGAACTAATATTGAATAATTCATCTAAATAAACAGGCAATCGCTGAACTAACATCGGGTGCTCTTGACATTAAGTGCATGACGTTAAAGTTAAACATAAATGTGTAACGACATAAATCACTTGATAAACACTGGAGGAAATTTTCTGAATAACTAAACGGTGAAAACTGTAGTTCACCAGCTTGAAAACGAAAGTTGTTTAGTTGTCTGCAGCAGCTGGGTGTTATTGCTCCGTGCACTTTGATTATGTGCCTCTTCTCACCACTTCCGTCTCCCTCGCCTGGTATACAGGAGGTCGTGGGATTGATCCCGAGACTCGCGCCTCCTGGATATTTGGAGTTTGCATGTTATCCGTCTCCCAGTGCTCACGTGGATTATTTTCTGGGTCCTCTGATTTTTTTTTCCCCTCCACATTTTCGAATCAAGCTGCGTTTAGAGTCTTTATTTGGCTGCTATCAATTTCCACATGGTAAGACCACTTCGTTGAGATACCATTTGTGGCCAGGTCGCTTCTGAGAAAGAGCTATGGAGCTCAGAGTGGGTCTTACCTGGTAAAATAAAACTAGTTAAAAAATAAAAGTCCTGGTATCTGCTTCCACCGTCTCTCCTCTCTCACTCTACCCGCTGTCTCCCGCTCCTCCTGTACTGGGACGTCCCTCGCCCTTCTAATTGTACCTGGCACCTGCTGATATACAACACGTTTAGCGAGAGAGACACCTGATTACAACTGGCCGTATTCCATAAACGTTGTTGATGAAAACATTGAAGCACTTTTCCAGCTGTAGAAGATTTGTGCTGATACAATTTTTATTTTATCTTGTATTTGGGACGTGTTTGCCATCGTATGAGATCTGTGTGGCTGGGTGATGCTATGGTTCCGAGTGCACATGCCTCGCATTCAGAAAGTAGTGGAGTTTAAAACGAGTCCCACATTGTGGGAAATCGAGATTGATCGTCTTGTACAAGATCTGCCCCCCCTCCCCCAGCCCACCAAAGGCAAATCGAGTTTACACAAACGTCTTGGGAGATGAGTGCTACTCATTTTCTTTTGAAAGTGGAAACCTAAAAAAAAGGAAACTCCATGCATCTGGAATTAATCAAGTGGTCATCGTGTTCCCACAATCTACAATTCTGAACGGCTCTGAGTGTAGAATGGAGTAAAGTATCGATGGGTAGGAAACGTAGTGGACTGGAACCCCAACCGGGATTAATTCACAGGAGGCAGGATTAATTGTGTATGTCTGTGGATGTCTGTCCACGTGTATCCGGACATTCGGATATAAAAAATGGGAGGGGTTGGGCTAAGTGGAGAGGGGAGGGTGGGGAGGGGCTGGGTGTGGATGGGAGGGTGGGGCGGGGTGGGTGGGGTGGGGCTGGGTGGGGAGGGTGGGGCTGGGTGGGGAGGGGCTGGTCACCCCGTGGTGCCCTTATAAAACTCAACGTTTAACCTACTCACGCCGGCTTGTGCCCGCCCTCACAGTCGGGCATATTTGCGGAATACACCACGTGGTGCCGCCGTTGACCCTGGCCACTGACCGAGCCACCAACGTTCCTACCAGCCCCCTCCGCAGGAATGTGTTATAGCCCGTTGTCTGCTATGATGATGTCCAGAGTTTTGTTGCGCGTGCTGAGAAGGAGAGATCTGTCTCGATCTCTCGGTTTGCGGAGCGAAACGTCTGACATCGTTGCCGAACAGCGCGCGGTGGCGCAACTCCTGAAACGCGCCCTGGAGACCCCGCACAAAAGCGCGGCCTGTGCAGGAGAGCGGTGCGTCGATGACCCTTGTTCATCCACAGAGCCTAAGCCAACAGAGCTGCCAAAGCTGTGGTGGCACGGCCTGGGCATCGTACTGGTGGCGAGCGGCGTCTTCCTGGGCCTCGCGTGCGGGCTGCTGGCCTGCCGACGACTCTGCTGGAGGTAAAAAGAGCCGACGATTTAATTGTTAAACGTTGCTTTTTTGAGCGGCACGCTCGCGCACGAGCCGCGCGTGCACAACCACCGAGAGCCGTGCATCTCAAACAGATGTCCAGCCCCACAAGATGGGAATTATTTTCATATTCTTGTAAGCCACGTGCAAAACTTCGGCCAAGCCCCTGTTGCATGGCTTTTGGAAACAATTATGAGGCCTCTTGTGGATAAAAACTGAGGTGTATTTTTTTTGTTGGGCACTGGAAAGTGATTAATGGTGTAATGTGAAATTAAAAGTATTGGTGTTTGTTGCTAATGAAAAACAGGAGAGGGGAGGAGGGTTTTGAGTCACTTATGAGAAGGAACATATGAATGAATTAATTTAAGTTGTTTTATGTAACCACGTTGATGGCACGTAGAGATGTTTTGCCTCTGCGAGGAAAGTTTGAAAAAGGCCACGTGGATTCTCGCTCGAATAGGCGGCAGTACTCCTTGCCTGCTTCGAGCACATCCCGAAACGAGCGGCGGAAATTCCACATTCCCATTGCAGAGAGCAGTCCTAATCAGTAACCACCGTAGACTTTCCACAGTTGTGCCCAAATCTATTGATCCCAGGGAAAATTAAATGCTGAGTTAAAGCAGAAATGGCAACAAATGTGAAAACCCAGTTGAGGAATGTTTCGATGAAGAATCAAATGCCCTGGTAACAAAACTTTATTTGCTCAGCCATTGAAGTTCCAGGAACTATACACAATCCAGTAATTCAAGTTGGCAGGAGGGGTATATTATGAATGTATAATCAGGCCCGAATCCAACATAAATTGTCCCTTGGACAAACAAGGCTTTTGGCACCCGATGTTTTGTCATTTTATATTGCCATATGTATTTCCTATGCAGGATTCACGATGCGTTTGTAAAAAAAAGAATTGGGCAAAAACTTTAAAGATCTCTAAACTTGTACGATGTTGGTGGCCTTTGCAGCTTGCGGCCTTGGGTGGTCACTGCCTGCCCAGGTCTAAAGCCAGGCTGTTGACTAATACTTTACTTGTTTTACCTTGAAAGTAAGCAAAGCCGTGCCAATCGAACACATTTTGGCAAAACACCTATTCGTCTGATCTACTGCTGCACTTGCCTCGTTCTGGTTCAACTTGGAAGCATAAACTTGCACAGCGATGAGTTGGTGATGGGCTGGAATGGTGCGCACCGCCAATGTGTGGAAAGCATGAACTCGGAACGACGTCTTAATTCACAACATTTAGCGCTGGGTTTTTATTTTCTGCAGTCAGTGTTGGCATACTGATGGAGATTTGTTTTTCAAAGTTCTAATAACATTTCCATAGCGTCACTGCTCTCGACTCACACAGCCACACAGCATGACTGTTTAGAAAGGGGGCTATACAACAATAACAATAACTCAGGGGCATGCAATGATTCACTCATCACTACCACCACCACCACCACCAGGGTGAGTGACACTCGTGTCCCACCGCAAAGACGGGCCTGGGTTCGATTCCCGACTCGGTCACATGCCTGTGGGATTTGTATGTTCTCCCTACTGTCTGCATGGGTTTCCTCTGGGTTCCCAGTTTTCCTCCCAGAGCTAAACAAAAATATACCCAGCATCTGGTATTGGCCAACCATCCCAATGCTGAAATATTACCTGGGAATCACACAATTTGGATTGCACACTGCAACATCTCTCCCTACTGCAAACCACTTGGCAGGACCCTCCTCGAAAGAGTCTGAAGACCGAGTGAGACTCTCCAGGGTAAACAAATGTGTAGTAATGACAATGATAATAAGACAGACTATGATCTTCATTTGTCTACGGTGCACTCCGCTCGATCTCCCACTCCCTGCGTGTGTGTGGGGAAAGGACACGACTCCCATCGATTAACTCGAAATTATGCTTCTACCGACATTTCCATACCGTCAGTTTAACACAATATCATCCATAATACAGGTGTTTTTGGGTTAGAAGGCGTAAAGATATAAATGTCGTTAAACCTGCCACCACCCGACAGCTGATTAGTGAGGTTTGTCACGTAAACAGGGCATGGCAATTCGTAACTAGTACAGCACACCGGTGTGTTGGAGAGCCAAGCCACAACATTGACCGAGTACGACGTTTCGCCAGTAATTACAACTACCTTCATTTCCATACCGTGTGAACCCATACAGTTCACTCCGTATTCTGGTACAGGGAAATTTAGTTTTCAGGTCCATACGGCGTACAACCGTTTCTATACGGGCAAACATGTTTGTCTATTTGTGTGTGTTTCTCCCTTGTGGTGGGGCTTTGTAGAATGGACGTTGAGATTTCTAAGGGCACAGGGTGACCAATGAGGTCTGAATTTGTCTGGAATAAGGGTAGGCACTTATAAAGGGGTTGACCGATTTGCATTTTAGACTTGGTGTAAATTTAGTAGGGGGGGGTCATCCCTCTCCAGGCCCCCACCCCCAGTGGGGGTTTGGTCTCGCGTCGTTCCAGTGCCCCCAGAGACTCGCATTTCGCTTCATTCGAGTGTGAAAACGTTGCATTCCCTTTGCAGTGGCAGAGCTGCAGGATAAACAACTGCACGTGTTCATAAAAAAACTATCTTCGATTAATTCACTTGAAGTACAGCGAATCGCTTTCACATAACCGTGCATTATAACCGCCGCAAAGTTACGGTTTAAAAATATAGAGCCATACAAATAACACATTTGAACAGTTTAGTTTAATTATCGAAGGCCATGGTTAATTATTCACAATTGATTTTTGGGTTAATTATGCCGCAGTTAAAACCCAAGCGATGGGTAAGTGTAAACGCATGTTGCTGTACACCGCAAATATGCATTTTTGAACATAATGGCTGATGGTTAATTAATCGGTTCGCTGGTCATCAATTGATTCACTTGTACAATGCATGTAAAACACTAGAATGCAATAAAATTGCACATTAACGGGTATACAATGCAGTCGTTTTCTTGCCGTTAGCACATTCATAGGTGTGGCGTGGTGGTGGGGGAGTTGAGTGTGGAGATGCTGGCATGAGGCCCATGCAAACCAAGCCGAGCTTTGGTGCCCAAGCAGCTCAGGGGGCCCCAGATTAAAGAGAAAAAAAGTACAGTAAAACCTTGGATTACGAGCATAATTTGTTCCGCAAACGTGTTTGTAATCCAAAGCACTCGTATATCAGTTGTGATCACGTGATGCTCGGCAGACAAAGCGTATACGTACTACTCGTATTGCAAGACCTCGCTCGTTTATCAAATTAATATTTATTTTAAAAATGTGCTCGTCTTGCAAAACACTCACAGACCAAGTTACTCGCAATGCAAGGTTTTACTGTACTTTAAATACGAGCTAAAATTCAAATCGTAAAAATCATAAGTAGGATTAACAGAAAACAATTAATCTCTCTCATCTCTATTTTGGCTGCGTCTATCAGCTCTCATTGCACTATATCTCTTTTTGTCAACACCTCTGTTCTCACCACCTATTTATCGTGTCTATATCGCTCCTCATCTCACGAGGATGCTATGAATTGAAATGTTGGGGGACCCTAAAGTTAATTCTACTTGGGGGGACCCCCCCTTGAATGTGACGGCACCCCACCATGGTACACGGCTGAGAGGAAGGAAGGGCCTCCTGCGCCAGGGCCTGTGGCCAACCGAGGCCTGGGATGGCCATCAAGGCCATAGGAAACCAGCATGAACAACGGCTGGCTCGGGAAATGGGACGATGATGAGCAACAAGAAGGGGGTACAGTCTAGAAAAGGCCAAGAGACTAATCGTAATAATAACGATCCATGCAAAAGGTGAAATATGGGTGGTGAAAGGTACGACAGGACCATTGGCAGTACAGTGTCTGCACACACGAGTTCAAGCCTTTTGCAGTCCACACCCAATGAGGGAATCCCTGTGTGGCAGAAAAAGGAACTGACATCACTCGTTGTATTTCTCTATCACAAGAGCTCGCTTATTCGGCTCCATCATTGCTCTTGTGTCTCCACAAAGTGCAAGGCCGAGCAGTGGAATTGTTAAATCGCCGTAGTGCGACGTCAGCAGCACTTCTCTGCAGTCTCGTAGGCACAATTTTTTTTTTATCACGCGCAGTCACCCGCTGAATTATTGAAAGGAGGGAGGCTCCTCCTCTCCCTGGGCAAAGTTCCCTAAGCATGGGGGACTCCCTCTGTTTAATCCTGCCACAGAAATTATTTGCAGGGATGATAAGTGAACAATCTATTTTCAAGCTGGAATTTTGCACGGGCAATAATTAAACATCTCCCGTAAATAATTTTCAGTCGCAGTTATGACTACAATATGAAATAAATTCCAGCCAATCTCAATCGACAAATGAAAGGAGGCATCTCTTCACCAAAACATTCGCAGGCATTTATTTTAAAATGTATTACTCTATTTCACCACACTGGTCAGTGTGAGTTGATAAAGGGAGTGGGGGGGGGGAGGTCAGGACTCACAATTAATGTTAGTCTTGGCTGGGGGTTGAACTTAGTCGGAATAGCTTTGGAGCGTAGTGCGTACACTGCAGCGTTGCAGCTCCACCCCCATCATCTCAATGTCATATGCGCATCTGAAACGGCAAAAACTTTAGTTACTTTTGTTCGTGCCTTTAATTCTCTAATCTAAATTCTGAATAATAAGTATCTGCTGTTGTGAGTGATCTTGGAAGCGTGTCTCCTTGTCTGGGTTCACTGTGAATTGTATTTTATTGCTCTCATCGCACCGCCTTGGTGTAGCGGTCGTAATTATAGACTGCCCTTAAATAATTTCTGTAATCGAATGAAGACGGCACTAAATGACTGCCATCCCTTTAAACTGACCCAAATGGATTTTGTAATAAATCCTCTTCATACTTTAATGTGGCACTCGTTAGCCTTTAGCCCTTTTCTAGGATTTGGTTCACAGCAGTGTTTTGGTCAGTGGTTAAAATAGAATAAAAACCCTAGCAACTTGTATCCATCCTGCTCATGTGGTCCATTGGTTTTTCTTTTGAAAAACTTCGATAATTCAGTTTCCCAGTCAATGTCAATGCTGACTGGTGACGCCCCGAGATGGTGAAGACTGAGACGATGACGAGGATGACGAAGAACGACGAGAAGGATGGCGAAGAACGACGAGAAGGATGGTGAAGGATGGTGAAGAACGACGAGAAGGTGAAGAACGACGAGAAGGTGAAGAACGACGAGAAGGATGGTGAAGAACGACGAGAAGGATGGTGAAGAACGACGAGAAGGATGGTGAAGAACGACGAGGTGAAGAACGACGAGAAGGTGAAGAACGACGAGAAGGTGAAGAACGACGAGAAGGTGAAGAACGACGAGAAGGATAGTGAAGAACGACGAGAAGGATGGTGAAGAACGACGAGAAGGTGAAGAACGACGAGAAGATGAAGAATGACGAGAAGGATGGCGAAGAACGACGATAAGGATGGTGAAGAATGACGAGAAAGATGGTGAAGAATGACGAAGGATGGTGAGTGACGAGAAGGTGAAGAACGACGAGAAGGTGAATAACGACGAGAAGGATGGTGAAGAACGACGAGAAGGATGGTGAAGAATGACGAGAAGGTGAAGAACGACGAGAAGGTGAAGAACGACGAGAAGGATGGTGAAGGATGGTGAAGAATGACGAAGGATGGTGAAGGATGGTGAAGAATGACGAGAAGGATGGTGAGTGACGAGAAGGTGAAGAACGATGAGAAGGTGAATAACGACGAGAAGGATGGTGAAGAATGACGAGAAGGTGAAGAACGACGAGAAGGATGGTGAAGAATGACGAGAAGGTGAAGAACGACGAGAAGGTGAAGAACGACGAGAAGGATGGTGAATAACGACGAGAAGGATGGTGAAGAATGACGAGAAGGTGAATAACGACGAGAAGGATGGCGAAGAACGACGAGAAGGATGGTGAAGAACGACGAGAAGGTGAAGAATGACGAGAAGGATGGTGAAGAACGATGAGAAGGATGGTGAAGAATGACGAGAAGGATGGTGAAGGATGGTGAAGAATGACGAGAAGGTGAAGAATGACGAGTAGGATGGCGAAGAACGACGAGAAGGATGGTGAAGAACGATGAGAAGGATGGCGAAGAACGACGAGAAGGATGGTGAAGAATGACGAGAAGGATGGTGAAGGATGGTGAAGGATGGTGAAGAATGACGAGAAGGATGGTGAAGACTTGAGCAGCACGACGGGGATCCCACTCCATACAACAGCCCCGAGGTCCCCTGCAGGGGCCCCTCATTTATACTGTTAGCGTGGCCTGGCCACGCCCCCTTTCTAGAACCTACCAGCGGGTTCCTGGTGTGCTCCTGTGACCTTTCCCCGACTAGACCCCCCTCTGGAGTATCACGTGGCCTGCTGACGTCAGGGCTGCTGTAAGCCGCAGATCCCCTTCCCCACCAGCAGCCAGCGCTATGCTGCTACATAACTCTTCTATGCCACTACACATGTACTGTATGTATATATGCCAACATCAGTGGCGATAGTCCAACCAGTGCTGCCCCTCCCCACCCCTTCACCAGACCGACTGACCAGCATGGTTAAGTATGGTCAAAACATGTGAATTTCTGACATGGCGTGGGAGTGGCTTTCATCATGCAGTGGATGGACAAAGAGCCGTAACATTAATCATTTTCATATTCTGTTTTGTCAAGTTAAAGCCCTGTACCAATTAATTTTGATTGCCAAACCTATTTGTAGACGCAGGTTTGTTGTCATAGTGGGGATGTCGATTTGGCCTCGCGCCTCGGAGCTGAATCCTCGCACCACGCAGAGCCCAGTTTCCCCCCCCCCCTGCCTCGGGATGGTTTAAAAAAAAGAGGTTCCACCGGCGGTTTAGAGCCCTGTTTGAGATTGGTGCAAACGCCACTGCCTGATTGGGCAGAGTGAGGAGACGCCCCCCTCCCCTCCTCCCGCACCCTCTGTGATGGTCAAATGACGGTGAGCGAGACTCTCTGTATTGATGCCATTACACGGGAGAGTAATTAAAGAAGAATGTGGGCGGTCTTTGTGGACTTTTTTTTGTTATTGTTATTTTTTTAGAGATGTAGTATTGCCGGGAGCTTGAGAATGCTCCTTGGCAGGGCCCCCCCCCCACCCCGATGGTTTATTTTAAATTGTCCTTCCAGACTTTTTTTGAATAAAAAAATAATAATTTACTGGAGCAAAGTTAATTTGTGAAATATGGCAGTCTTTTGTGCAAATACTTTTTTTCTGGCTGGCTTTTTTTCTGTGTTCGGATGAAGGGTAACCCAGTCCATATGTATTTTGTGTGCATATTGTTAACCCATGTAAAATGAAAGCAACATGCTGAGCAAAGTTTCACACATGTTTGAGTCAGGCTTATTTTCTGGCCTTCGGTTGCTTGAAAATCCTGACATTCCTAGCGATTTGTTTTTTTATTAAGTAACAGTTGAATGTATGATTTTAAAGTCACGGCTATTTGAGTGACAATTTCGAATGCTTTCAGCAAAATAATAAAAAAAAACTGATCGGCTTTGGTGGGTTGTTTTTACAACATAACACTACTTATAATAAACACCATTCTTTATAGCGCAGTGGCTATCAGGAAGGAGCTGTGTTTAACAGACGAGTATAGTTCGCCAGTCGGGGGCGATGCCGCTGTGGTGGCTTTACCCAACTAAGTCATTTGCGAGGTGGTTTGATACAATTTGTACCGTGACGCTGACACGTGACCTACACTCGTTGGAATAACGCAACGGGATCTTTGATATCCAGTGGGAAGCAGACGGTGCGTCTACCTAACCTTTAATAATGACGCCGCTGTTTCGGGCAGGGCGGCCGGTGAGGGTGTGACGTCTCTAGGGGGCATGTCACACCAGGCGTGGATTGGGATGACCAACAAGACGTGCACTGCTGTTTGTCTCTTACTCTTTGGTTTTATTCGGTAAAGTCACGTAGGTAAACAAACACAAGGTCCAGGTCCGGTTCAATACAGTACACAAAATTCGTGATCTGATCTCAACCGTGAAGGACGTCATTCCTGACTTACAATACCCCGGGATTTACAAATTGAGTTGTACCTGCGGTGATTGCTATATCGGGGAGACGAAGCGACATGTCTCTGACCGAATTCGCGAGCACAAATCAGATTTGAAACACGGCAGAACGAATTCTTCTGACGTAGCTGATCACTGCTACAACGCTGTGGGTGATCACGATATAATTTTCTCTGATACCAAGGTTCTTTGCAAACCCACGGGTTTGTATCAGAGATTTGTTCACGAGGCAATTCAGATTTACAAACACAGACACAATTTCAACCGAGAAGATGGATTCAAATTAAACAACCATTGGAAAGATGTTCTAAATCGAACCAAACATTAAACTAATTTTCAATGGTACAGTATATTTTTTCAAGTAGTGGTACCCCAAACTTTCGCAGCTTCTTAAAATTCCCTTTTCACACCATCAATAGGTAAACTCCCCCACCCCCCCTCGCCGGCCTGCACATGTTCACCTCCTCTACACCGTTCACCATGCTAAGTCCGCCAATCAAATGCTAATTTTTTATGCTAATTCCTTTGTCAAGGCACCTTAATTCCTCTCACACAGCTTACAGGTCGCGGTCTGAGCTTGGCTGTGTTCACTCCAGCGCTGTCCTCGAGACAGTCTGGTCCCTTCACCTGATGAAGGCCGCTTGTGTTGTGGCCGAAACGTCGTGATTTTTGTTTTATTTTTTACCTACGTCACTTTACCGAATAGAACCATAGAGTATGGATCCGTGCAGTCACGAAAGCTTCAAATCTAGAATTGTTTGTCTCTTGTTCGTTGGTGTGCGGCTCTGCTGGTGATTTCTCTTTACGTTTACAAACGCGCACACAAAAAAAAACCACCTCGACAGCCACTCGAAAACGTCTCCTGCCACCCAGGGAACCAGGGCCCCCTTCCCCCGCTCTGCTTCATCGTATTGATAGCGGCTCCTCCATCTCACCTGGGCCAGCGAGGCCCGAGCGTGAGTGCGAGGCTGAGCCAGAGGCGAGCACGCCACTCGGGATCTGACAGCAGGTGAACCGTCCGGCGTGTGGCGTGCAGGAAGCTGCGCGTGACCGAAGAGAACGGGGGGCTCAGGAGGTCGGAGTACGCGCTCACCCCGCAGCACGACGGCTTGCCGGACACCCTCGCCACCTGAACTTGAGGCCGCCCGACTGCCCGTGCCCGCACGTGAGCGGCGGCCGCGGCGTGCCACCCGGCGAATCGAGACGGATGCCCACCCGCCAGGTTCAACGCACCTGTGGGCATGGCTTGAGAGGTGGTGGATGGGGGCATTGTCAAGGAACTGACCTTTGAAGAAGAGTTGCGTTTTCTCTTTGTTATTTTTTTTTTTGCCCAGTTGTGAATGAAGTTCGGATGTAGACAATGAAGCAAAGTGAGGCCTAAGTGAGCATTGTCCTTTTGCCAACTGGGTACTGATTTAGTTCTGAAGTGTAACCAAGGGTGACTTTGATTGCAACTCCAAAAAACATATTTATAAATGTGTGTACAAATGTAAATCTTGAGACCAACTGGCTAGCAGGTTGTCCTGAGCATACCGACCAATCTAAATCGTTGCCATAGCTGCACTATTGATGTAGAATTGTAGCTCTAGGTGAAGAGTAAAAAAAGTCCGTTTAAAAATGTACTTATCTAATTAATATTTTGAAATCTTATTAGTCTACTTGGTCTTTATATGGAATTGGCATTCTAGCAATTATGCATACAGGGGCATGGATTAGTGCCAAAGTAAAGCATGCTGACAAAACCACAAACTAAATTCTACAAGTTTAAATATAAGGGATAAGTTAACAGCTGCCAGGATATGGAAAATAAGTTATGTTTATTTTGTGTACCTATTGCTAAATGTGTAACATTGTTTTGGTTTCACGTTGACTTATGCTGCACTGTTTTGAGATTGAGCAACACCACAAAGAGAAGGGGAATTAACGAGTAGAGAAATTTAAGTGGATCGCCCACTGGGTCTCCGCAAAGAATGGGATCTATCTTCAAATGTGTCAAGGGTTTTATATTTGTCACATACAGATGCCCTTGTAGATTTATATCTACATATATGTTGGGGGGAACTCGCTGTAATGGATATAATTCATACAATTTCTTGTAAACCCTTGACAACATGTGAAACAAATGCTGATTAGAGTTGATATTTGGAGGGAGGGAAGACGGGCCAATGGATAAGATGCCTGGATGAAAGATCTGAAACACGCCGATTGAGACTGAATGAAGCGGGTCCCCTCTGGTCTCCAGATGAATTCCACAACCACCGTCCGCTCGAATGTCTACAACTTGACAAGGCGGTGCACCGTGTCCTGCATTGGCGGGGGAGGTTGTAGTTTCTGGAAGAAAACAAACATTTTTCACAATGACCCCAAAGTTTTGGGATGTATCCTTAGTTTTCCAGAGTGTGTTACAATCCATAAAATATGGTGATACTGGCTAAGGAAAGAAGCCAGAGCAGAAATTAGTTTGGTCCCGTCGTAGCCATGGAGTTGACAGAAAAGACATGATGATGATGAGCAAGCGTTACAATGAAGATTATTTTTCAGTGCAGAATGCTGTCGGGTGCAAATAAGGTTGGGTCGCGGTTTCCAAGCTGTTCCTCAGCCTGGCAGGGATTTGTTGTTGTGCTGTAATAAAATCGTCTGGATTCACTCGGCAGCATTCATTTGTCAGAACACACCCTACGGGAATATGATCCTCTATGAGTGTTTAAGCCGTCCAGAGTTCGACTTGTGTGTGAATGAATGTTATAGAGATTAATTGATCGAGAAGGCTCGTTGATAGATGGATAAAATTCATTTCCATTTTATGATGAAACGAACCCCATCATTTCCTGCTTTGTGTTTGTCAATCCAATTAGGCAGCAAAGTCCAGGCTTTAATTGCTGGAGGCTACCAGTGTCATAATTGGTTAATAATGCTCATAGGGTTTGATTTTATTCGTTATAGCTTTGAGTCATATTTACCCCGGTTTATTCTGATTGTGCTATGGGTGTCATGTGATGAGATGAAGTAGCCAATTAGATCTCTGGCAGGGCAGTACAACTCTTCTTGGAAGCGGATATCACAGAGCTGCAGATTACATTACGTTCAGGAAACTCTGTTATACACACTCGAGGGAGCACTTTCACATCCGCTCTGCATATCAGATAAATGTTAGTCGCTCGACAATCCAACTTGTCTTTAATTCGCACAGCTTGATATCGAAACTAAGTGCAGAACCACATTAATATAACGGGTGTGGTAATGGGTGACTATGTTGAGACTACCAATTGTCTACAATTAAGATCCTGGTTTCATCACAAGTTCAGCACTCTGACCACCTCAGCCACCCAGACACCTCTGGTCTGATTTTATTTTAATCTAATAGCAGAAAGTATATATTTTTAAACATGGTCAGTTTTTTTTCTGTTGGAATTTCAATAAACTGGCTACAATTTAACACGTAGGCTTTCGCGACCAAAATCATCCATAATACGGGTTTTTTTTGGTTAGATGACGTAAAAATAGCGTATTTACGTGATCTAACCCAAAAAAATAACCCAAGAAACCCTGTCATAAACTGGTTACACGTGTAGCCATGAGCTCTGCACCTTGCCACCAACGCTGTTCTGCCGTGCGATACTAAAGCATCTTTCAAACAAGAATAATGTCTGCACATGTTCCGAAGCCTTAAACAAGAGCAGGTGGAACCTTGGAATGTACCAAATACTGCACCCAGCTACGCTGGATTCGTGCTGCATTTGTCCGTGCCATTTATAAAGCTTGCCATATTGCCGTCACGTGGCCAACGAAGTTGTTTCAGTGGGAGATGGAGCCATACATTTGGTTCTGGGAAAGAAACTTTGTGCGGCGTACGTGCGCACACGTGTTTCGAGAGGAGGCAATGGCAAGCCAGATTAACCAATATGACAAATACCTTGTGCCATAGATCCTAACTCTACGGAGGTTTCTCCGACAGACCCCCTCTTCCTGCCGTTCATCACAGTCAGCCCGGGGACACTCCCAAGACCCAATCAAGCGCCGTGTACCAGGGTCTCGCTTAGTGAGCATCCACAGAGCACGCGGCTGTACACAGCCCCGACGGGAGTCTGAACAGGAAGTGGGCCCGGGCAGCAGTTTTGTTTTTGTCCTTGTTAATTCGTCTGCTATGCCCTCAATGCTGTCTAGAAACACGTCGCATTGCTGCCTGGAAACGCATCCTGCGGGGGAGTTTTGCTCCACATTTTAAAAGTAGCTCTGTGTATATTCCAAAACCAAGGGGATGTCGACTTAATAATGGTGCAATAGGCCGGTGCAGCAGAGTCGGCAAATATCTCCTCAAGTAGCCCTCCCTCCAAGCGGATGCCCTTTTGCCAGCAGTTGTGTGAGCAAGCGTTTGTAGGACTACACATTTACCTAACTTCTGAAATAACTAAAAAAATATATGTACAGTAAAAACAAAGGTGGCCACTTACGTCTTCCAGTCCCAATGTTTCCTCGGAAGCCTTTTGGAGGGTTGTGTGCGATGCGACTCCAAGTTGATGGCAATTTCGCCAAAGTCGCTCACAATGTCTACTCACAACGAGCCGTGCCTTCTCCCTGTAGTGTAGAATATGTCCTTGGGTTGGCATCCACGTTGGATCTCGGCACAAGCCCAGCTTGTAATCCGCACGGCACTCAATTTCACCTCCATGCTGCAACTGGGCCCGTCAGTGGAGCTGAACCCATCTTCCGTCTTGAACTTGTCATCGGAAACCAAAAGCACAAGAGAATAAATAAAAAATCGAATCCGGCGAATTTTGCCGATCCCTGGTTTTGAGGCTCTCTCACACTCTAGTGGGCATCTCCTGGCGCGGGCAAACATATTGTGGATTTTACTGCAGTCCTTGAGCCGAACTCGTCTGTTCAGCTCTCTGGGTGCGAGTCTCACGTGTCTGTGACGACTTGTCCAAACACCCTTTGACTAGCAAGCGGGTCGACAGCGTAACTCGCCTGCATGCAATGCCAGTTCTCGAGCAGTGGAGAGAGGCCGCGGCTTGGTGTCTCCAGCAGTGGATGGAGCAAAAGTGGCCATCGGTGTGGTTGTACCTCGTTCTACAAATACGAATGTGACGACCTGCTCCTCTTCAGTGTTCTGTCTTTGATACCATCCTCATCTATCCCGCCCAGTGAGGCCAGGATTATTGCAGATGAGACCACCACGGACGTTGTGTCTGAGGGCTTCACCCGTGCCACTTCTAAAATCCTTGGCACAGACTGCTGTGCAATTTCAACTCTCGCAACACGGCAAACAACAACATAAAAACTTGCCCGGTAGGCTCGGCGAGGGAATTCTCTTTCCCAGACTCGCGGAAGTCTCGTCTCGTGTCACGTTTGGTCGTTTTTGGTTCGGATTTGCTGACATTGCTGTGCATCTCGTTTGCGTTGTTGTTTCTTTCGCTCAACCCCCGTTTCGTTGTTCCCCAGTCCTTACCCTTTTCCTCACCCCAGTGTGTTTTTTTTATGAATGGTGAAGTTAAACGGTAAAAATTTTTTTATACAAGGGCAGCTTCTTTATTGTGTGTAGATGTTCTCCACACGGCGAGTTCCTTCGCCTGAGTGGCTGCGAGTTCCGTGTCCTCGGGGCCCCGTGTCTCTCGACACCGGGCCCTCTGGGTTCATCCATTGCCGCAGTCTGCCGCAGTGGCAGCAAGGCGATGCTCCTGAAGCCATTGAGGTCCTCGCGAGGATATTTAAAACGCGCTGGGGTTTCAGCTGAAGATTGTGACAGCGACATGCTGAAAGGGATGGGGGGGGTGTATACGTGAGCAGGGAACGCACACAAATCGGAGACGTGACTCCCACAGTTCAGAGTAAATGTGCTTAGGCAGGTTCCCTCCCTAGGAGGCGAGAGAGCCAGCGGGTCGAGATTGAGTGACAGCCAGAGGGGACCCCTCCAAAGGATGACCACCGAGGAGATGGAGCGAGAGGGGTTGTTGCATCATGAGGTGGCATCAGTTTGGGGGGGGGGGGGTGGTGGGTGGAGGGAAGGCCTTCATTCAGCGGTGGATTGATCATGGCTGATGATGATAATCCCGTCCTTCCCGTGTGTTTGTGTGCCTTTGTTGCTGAAAATGCCGATAGTTTCACTTTGCCTTTCAAGACAACTTCGTACACGTACAGTTGTCAGTCAAATTGTTGGGTGTTACAGACTCACAGTCATTACCGGGTTCAGGAAATATTAAATAAACAGGATATGTTGTTCTCTTGAGGCATTTCGGTCCATTAATCAAGTGGAAGCCTGTTGAGGTAACATTTCATTTTCTTGTTATGCACCACTACTACTGCTTCAGTAGCTCACACATTAAAATATTGACGAATGAACCCGGCCTTTTGGCTAATCCCCGCACGTATCCGTTAACAACAACAACAACCACCACCACGAGTGTCGAGCAGCTGCGGGCTTTGCGTGTGAACGGCGGGGGTCTGAGGCCTCCCCAATGCAGCGCCCCGTCACGGTGACACGTGGGGTCGTGGCGTCGCGGGGTCATGGGGTCATGGGGTCGCGGGGTTGTGGAGCCGTGAGCAAGTTCGCGACCCTCCCAACCCCACTGACCTGACTTTGATTCCCTACTCACTGTCAACATCAATGGCGCACTACTGAACTGGGCACCCCGCCACTCTCCCCTCCCCCCTTAGGTCAGTTCAGCCTTAAATGAGTGCCTGGTGCAATGTGAAAACTTCAGCGCCGTGGGGACAAAGGCGGCCAGGCGTAGTTTCTGGCCACACCGCCCTTGCATCGGTGCTCGCCAACCACCTATGTAGACGAATGTGAGTGGCTGCCTTTGATTCGTGAACGTCAGCAACGGGGAGGTACAAAGGTGGCAGGGTACGACCGGGGTCACGCCACCCGTATCTACCGCTGGGTGAGCAGAGGGGGCAGGATGCAAGCCGCCTGCACCGTCGGTTTCACTGCCGCAACGGGAGATCATACCGGCGACCTCTGAGCAGCAAGTCGACTTTTGCTGACCGCTACACAACGGCGCTACTGGATGAATTATATTCATGGCCCATTCAAAACGCCCCCAATGATTTCCAGTAGCTGGAGGGGAAATTGCCCAGGCTGCCGTTAAGACGTTGGGGGGGAGGGGAGGGGAAGTGTTTTCGTTTCTGCCGTCAAAATGAAGCCGCAGAAAATAAATGATTATAATGTAATTATGTCGAACACATTTTATCCATGGCTTTTCAACTACCGGTAAATTACAAATGTTGCTGTAATTTAGTGTGTCTGTAACAGCAACCATCCTCTTAATGACTCCCTCGTACGATAACTCTTGTAATCTATCAATCATGAGAGCATTAATCCACGCTTAATTGAAGATTCCTGCAACTAGGCCATGTCTCGGTGTGCTAGCTTGCGCGTTTGTGAGAGGACGCGCGAGAGTACGCGTGAGTACGCACGCGCGTGTGTATGAGCGAACACGCGTGTGTGTGTGTGAGCGTACACGCGTGCGTGTGTGTGTGAGCGTACACGCGTGCGTGTGTGTGAGCGTACACGCGCGCGTGTGTGAGCGTACACGCGCGCGTGTGTGAGCGTACACGCGTGTGTGTGTCAGCGTACACGCGTGTGTGTGTCAGCGTACACGCGTGTGTGTGTGTGAGCGAACACGCGTGTGTGAGCGAACACGCGTGTGTGTGAGCGTACACGCGTGTGTGTGTGAGCGTACACGCGTGTGTGTGTGAGCGAACACGCGTGTGTGTGAGCGTACACGCGTGTGTGCGAGCGTACACGCGTGTGTGCGAGCGTACACGCGTGTGTGCGAGCGTACACGCGTGTGTGTGTGCGTGTGTGAGCGTACACGCGTGTGTGTGTGTGTGTGAGCGTACACGCGTGTGTGTGTGTGTGTGAACGTACACGCGTGTGTGTGTGTGTGAGCGAACACGCGTGTGTGTGTGTGTGTGTGAGCGTACACGCGTGTGTGTGTGTGTGTGAGCGTACACGCGCGTGTGTGTGTGAGCGTACACGCGCGTGTGTGTGTGAGCGTACACGCGCGTGTGTGTGTGTGAGCGTACACGCGCGTGTGTGTGTGTGAGCGTACACGCGTGTGTGTGGGGGGTTGTTTTTGTCCAAGCAATGCGTGTCACATGCACATGCCGTTGGACACCGACGCGCGCGCGATTTCCCGGCGCGGCAGTGTAAACAGAGGTGCACATTTCTCAAGCCGCACCCCTGCAACCCCACCGCCTCCTTCCCGCCCAGCAGTAGACACACGGCGTGCGTCACAGTAGGCCGAGAGGCAGGTTACGCCTGGCGGGGGTGGATGGCGGGGGGGTTAATCCCGTCTCTTCCAGTGCTCCATCGAGTGGAGAGACCCCTTTTGCCAGCAGTGACCCGAGAAAGAAACTGCAGGGCTGTACCTTTACCCTGTGACTCAATGTTGTAGCTGCTTGGCTATTAATTTCAGACAATAATTTTGAAGCCTGCCCTTACACACTTAATGCAGTCATTGTTCACAAGTCTTGAGGATGATGAAACCAGATATATGCCTTCACACGATATGACCGTCAGGGGTATTTGTATACATTTGCTTATGTTCCTGTTTTCTCCTTCCTGTCAAAATGTACACAATTATCACCGTAAGAGTTAACGCGAAGTGAGTTTAAACGAGGAGGAAAATTCGAACATATACGCATGGATTCTTTATCACTGTCCAACGTACGCTCGTCCTCGAGGGTATTGCGGCTAGGCGTGGTGGTGTGCATCCGTAGCTCGCGGTGAGATCGCGGCTCTACCGGGGCAGCGCGTGGGGCGCCTTGGCCATCGGAGATGGTTTGGTGATGGGAGGGCAGAGGTGGCAATGGTTCGTTGTTGACCTGGTTGTAGGAGCACACGATGGAGTGCGGCATCGCACGACTGTGATGGACGTGGACAGCGTGCAGTGGGTAGATCATGGCTGGTAATTATGATGTTATAAAGGCAGTATGAAGGACAAGACGGTGAACTTTTGTTTGGGGATGATAGCTTTGTTACATTTGGATCATCTGTAAAATCATTACCGTGATCCCTCTGATTTAGACGCACTGACAGAGCGAATAAGACATTCCACATTCGTCTGAAACCATCAAAATATTTTGCCAATAAATATCCAAGTTAAAAAAAAACCATTCACCATCAGGACTCATCAATGATTGGTTGATTCTGCATTCACCAGAACCACTCACGTTGATGGAGAATGCTTGTTTGCTGGTAGTATCCGTATGGTCATATATTCAGGTGGACCACGTTGAGGCCCATCACCCACACTAAAAAGAGTAAATACCATACGGTGCACACAATATACAGAGGCAATTGTGGCCTTGGCGCAGAAGACACAAGATATGGGTTTTTAGTAGCGGAGTAAAAATGCATCCGAGACGATGTGAGTGGGTGGTTAAGTAGTTTAATTCCACAATTGCCAGCCAGCAGCACTGAGGTCATGGGTTTAAATCTCAAGCTGCCACGCGAGATAAAGCCAGATTTTAGAGAGCGGTGAATGTGTCTATAACTACACCAATTAGAGTGCATGAAAGAACAAAATAAAAAAATACAAGCTACACTTTTTGTAAAGACCTCCTCTGAGAATCCGTCGAGCAGATAGTGCAGAGAAAATAACTCGATTGTCACGCACGACGAAAAATCGCAGCTTAATTTCTCATGGCATATTTTCTTGGTGTGCCCAGAAATTACAAGCAAATATTTTCATGATGTCAGCTCTGGACCGCTCCTGCAGAAATTGATCCCTGATTGTAGTGCGGTAT
The DNA here is from genome assembly GCF_048934315.1 of Petromyzon marinus. NCBI lineage: Eukaryota > Metazoa > Chordata > Hyperoartia > Petromyzontiformes > Petromyzontidae > Petromyzon > Petromyzon marinus. Next base: position 14,915,795 of record NC_133697.1, on the reverse strand, counting down.
ATTATGGGAAAAAATACTTTAAAGATGCTGAATAACTGTGGACCACTGCCCTATGTTGTACATGTTTTGGTTACAAATTTGTAGACTCGTTATCTACATTCCATTCGCATCATTGGGATATAATTGATCAAATTAAGCATTTTTTTCACCGTGGTGTAAATATATACATTGTGCTGTTGATTGGTGCGATGTGTCCGATTCGAACATAGAACCTGTTAATATCAGATTTAATCAGAGCGAACTTCTGTTTAATCCAGTTCCCAATCCTGACTCGCATGGTCACAATACATTCTCCGTCGTGACCTGTTTTGCAATTCTGTAAGAGTTAAAAACAAAAGGCTCACAACGCACGTGATGGATGTGTTTGTGCTTATTGAAGCCGTACACCTCATGTTAATGATAAACAAATACTGTCGTGTATTTTTCAATGCATTTAATCCAGAAAAAAATATATTACGGATTAGAGAACAGACAAGTGAGAAAGATAACTCAAGTGTGTTTTAAAGAAAACTAATTGGGCTTAGGCACGACATGTTTCTCGATGATGGCCAATTGCAACGAATAATGGCGGTGGTCGCCATGGAATGGACCTAAGGGTGGGGGGACCACCAAAGAGATGGAGCGATGAAATCGGCTCAGGGTGTACATGGAGCTGGGTGGATTATTCCTTCACATGGATCACGAGGAATAGTGGCAGTTGGAGGAGGCCTTCATCCAGCAATGGATTGAAGATGGCTGATGATGATACTGATGTTGGAAAGAAGAGCGGTTGGTGGAAGCAACTGCAATAGTGGGTCAAATGCCCCTGTTGAGATATAAAGGTTTCATGTTTAAATCCTCACTGTTCCAATGAGTTTCAATGTAGTGCTTTTATTTTTGTTGCATTGAAACCATCAATTCGTATTTAACACACTACCGTCACGTATTACGTATATATCACGCATGTCTGCGCTCGTACATATGAATATCATAATGCTTCAGCTGAGAATCAACCCCTTGACCGTTGTCTCTATAGGGGGTGTCGAACCCATTCCACGACAGTGGGACCCAGATTGCTGTTATTTTTACATTCGACAATCCACAGGGGCACTATTTTTAGCACAGTGTTCTATTTTAGTGCACTCTGGATTTAGTTTTAACAGTTAAAACATTTATACCATTAAAAATGCATGCACTAAGACCCAAGAGGATGGCGGTAAAGAACATTTTTTTTTAGGAGAGAATGCAGGGGCTATCTTTATTGTTTTTTCTTATATATACCGAATTGTGATGTTCTGCTCTTGACAAGACAGCGCGCGAAAGCGGGCACAAGGTGTGATGAGACGGGACGTGTACGAGGCCAGCATGGGATGGGACAAGAGGTTGAGAATGGGACTCGACTTGTTGAGTCTTGGAGTGACGACAGGTTATTTATGAGCTCCATCAGAACAAAAAAAACAACCCAATTACACACATCACCAGACGCGTATAACTGGAGAACGGCACTGGTCACCTCTCAAAGCAGTGTCTCGACAGGGCTTAGATGGCAACCTAGTTGTTGCGAAAGGAAGAGTGAAAGTGAGAGGGAATTGAGTGAGAGCGGTCGTTTGACACGCAACTGTTTGCAGATTCTCAAAGAGCAGCAATGTCAGCTAAGCATTGACAGAAGGGTTGGAGCCTTTGCACGAAAAATGTAATCAATCTCAAAGTATCTAAAAATTAATCCATTTATCCGCTATTATCCAGGCTTCACTGCTCCAATGAAAGGATGAACACAGACTATAGTAAGAGGTAGCCCTAGCTGCGTGAATCTTGATCTGCGGGCACGGAGAACCGAGCCACGGTGAGCCGTTATTGACGAGCCTGGCACGGTTCAGGTTTCATTGCTAGTGGCCGTGAAAACATAGCAATTGCTCTGGATTTGACCAAAGTTCAGTACGTCAGCCCAGAATGCATTGTCTTTTGGTGTATTGATGTGTATGGGTGTGGCCACGGTATATATGTGTGCGCGCATGCAAGTTTCCATTCTATTATGCGAGCGAGTAGACCGTGATAAAATATAATACGCACGTGCAAAGTTGTACTTAATTTTTTACGGTACTTCCAGGGGAAAAAAAAATATTGTGACATGTATGTACTATGTTGAACTTCTTTCGCACCGTAAGTTGCCCACCGTGCTAATCAGGGGTACGGGGTGAGGACAACAAACTCAACACAAAAAGCAGTTATCACAAAATGAGTTTTCAATCTTGATGATTTAAAAGAGCCTTCCAGACGGACGCAGAAGCGCATCTGAAAGCGCGTAACACGGTGACTGTCTTTGTTCGATGGTTCGCCAAACGCCACTGCTGCGAGGAGGACCGGAGGATGCGTGATGGTTTATGCTCCCGTGTAGATAATTGTAAAAAAAAAGAGTACAACACGATACTCAGCCGATCAGCAGGCCTCGTGCGGCGCGTGGCTCGCGCGGAAGAGTAGGCCAAACACCCTCCAAACGGGCTCGCTAGAGCTACCTCCCCTGCCAGCGCACTCAAAGCACTGCCTGTGTCACTCCCTTGTGACACCCGCAAATCTTGGGTGTCTGTCCAAGAGGGTGGTGTTATTACGGTGCAGCTAAATGTAAAGGGGCTCATGCCTCTGAAGGGTCTCCACTCGAGGGGGCTGTCTGGAGGGAGCCTTTCTGCCAGCAGCAGCACGAGCAGGCAATTGCAGGGCTGCTCCTCTACCTTCACCTACACCATAACAACAGAAGCCTCTTAGACACCAAAGATTTGCTGGTGTCACAAGGGAGCAATACAGGGGGGCAGTGTGCGGTGAAGTGCTCTGGCAAGAGTTCCATCATTTTGAGACAAACCCCGTCCCCTCATACACCCCCCCAGACCAAAATAGATCAACAAGCATCTGCCTGCACGCTGGACATTTTGCGATGCTGCTGATGCGAGAGTGGCTCTGGAGAGCAGCCCTAGCCATGGTAGTGTGCGAGCCTCACTTCGTCACCCATGGTGTACTACGCAATTGCAGTTCACGGAATGTGGCCCAGAATGCAACCTCCACGCTTTGGCAGGGTGCGGTGTAAATATGCCTCCCTGCACCACGACCCCTTTCGCCCAAGGACACATGCTGTCCCACATCAAAACCACTCGCCTCTTTTGTACATTATTAAAGCCAAAGGAACAGGAAACTGGGCAAACCTATGCAGTGAGCATGCCTGCGTTGAAACGCTGAAATGTGAAAATGCATGAAGGCTTAAATTAAGTGATGGCTAATTTTGTTTGTATTTGTACTCCGACCAGGTGTTACATAAGCTTGGGTTAGGTCATACTGTTGTATGCCATTGTCTATTTTTTGTTGTTGCTTTTGTTTGGGTCAACTTCGCGGTGACCGAAGTTGGCCCACGTGAGCGGTGACCATGCGGCAGTCATCGCTCTTGGCACCGCCGCCAACAGCACCGGAGCTCCTTCCGCAAGACGCACCACGATGCCACCGTACAGGCAGAGCTGCCTTGACCCACAAAGGCTGTCATGTTATCTTTATTACAAAGCCCACTTACCCAGTTGGCAAACGCGGAGTGGCCCCATTTCAGTGGTCATGGTAAAGACAGCGATACAAACCCGAGCATTAGACCGCCTATGCCAGGATAGCAACCACGACACCCCCCCCCCCCCCCCCATGTCAACGGAAAGTTATTGTGAGTAAAATCTTGTTTCCTCGCCTTGATTTCTATTTCATCAATAAAGTTGGACGTAATTTAAAAACAAATCTTGACGATTATGAAAGAAAAATTCTGAAAACGTACGTAAAGTTATTGAAAATATAGAATCTACTGGTGTCTTTTATTTACAGATATTTTAAAAGTCACGCGAAAATATAGGGTAAAACCATTTTTTTCAGTGTAAATACAATGTTACTCCTAAAAATATCTATTTAACATGAAAATATCGAGATCGCCATTGCGAATTACCTTACAAGTATGAGTATCCACATGCCATTAACGTAAATGTAATAGTATTATAAAATCAGTCCGAGTTACACAATTATTTCAATATAATTAACTGAAAAAGCATGACGTGGGCAGAGCGAAGGGAAGTTGAACAGTGATCGGCAGGAATCTGTACAGCCTGGAAACGCCTGAAGCGGCGAGAGCTATAAACATGGACATTGCGTGTCCTGGTCATTTCGTCCATTAAGAAGCAGCAGAACGGGAGATTAAAGGTGACTGTGGTGACTTGGGCAGTCATCACCAGCCATGGTGAATCCACTGCTGGATGAAGGCCTCCCCATGCCATTACCCAGGGCCGTTCAGAGGGGCTGCAGGGCCCGAGGCAAATCCCACCGTGTGGGACCGCCGGCGCCTTCAAACTAAATCGGAAGTATTCCATCTGACACCGTGACGTCGAATCGCGCCCCCCGCCCCCCCCCCCCCAAAGTGCGGGGTCCAGGGCGGTCGTCCCGATTCGCCGTGTACCCACGGCACGGCTCTGACATCACCATCTCTCGCAGTCACGCAATGCGACGAGCCGCCCAGCCACCTGCACACCAGCTCATTCCGCTGTTCCATCTCCTCGGGCCGGTTTCTCGTTCCCGCGAGCGTTGGTCAAAATATTTCCACCGCCCCCTCGCTCCGCGCCGAATGGGTCGTATGCGAACGCATGATTCCGTCAACGGTAACCGTTGCTCTGTTCATAAGCAACGTTATTAACTGCATTGGCAAGGCATGGTTTTTGGCGAGTGAAATGAGACGTAACAAGCAATCCTCAGCTCCCAACTGGCCCCGCTGGAAAGCCGAGCCATGCATATATCAATCATGAATGGGTCCGCATCTCCACGTGTGCAGGGAACGTGTACAGTGCTGCGCATATTGCGGTGCCACTTAGCGCGAATGCGTGCGGCTTTGTGACGGTCCCGAAGGGGTTGGGCAGGTTGGTGCGAGCAATAATTCCGGGGCCATTTCGCTTCTCGCCGAGGTGAGTTGGCACACGGTGACCTCCACCGCGCCGCTCTACGCCCACGCCTCAATAAGTGTCTCCCACCACCGAAGAGGCGAAGGCTTGAACGGTTAACCCTGACCCCCTAACTGCAGGTGTTAAACTGTGGCGGGATGAACACTATGATGAACACTATTTTTAGATGCCTCTGTCTTCGTGGATTTGCTCAATCGAAATGCGATGCACTTGCCCTGTACAGTGCTTTTTTTTTCTTTCTGGTGCAGCATGGCTTGTATTTTTAATATCGGACATGCATTGTGGTATTTCCTATGCAAATGAGATGTTTATAATTTTGTATATGCTGTGTTTGATATGTATATTATGTAGATTCTAACAGCTGTTGAAATTCCACTGTGGAGATACAACATAGGGTGGTGTTACTGCCCTGTAACTTGACACAAGGTAACGTTGCAGTTGTTGGTGACACAATAAAGAGTGATGTTGTATTCAGTCGTTTCAGGGTGACGGCGGCCATGTCAGGATACAGACCCAGTGCTGTTGAGATTCTGGGTACCGGTCCTGTGTACATATCCAAGGTCCCTGTGTGTAGCTCACTTGATTAGACCCAATTATCAATTCGTACACTGCTTAAAACATGACTTCAGTGTAAGGTAAATGTGATATTGTCAGTCATTTGGCCAAAACTTGCTCGAGTACTCTTTGGTTCTATTCGGTAAAGTCACGTAGGTAAAAAATTAAACAACAAAAATCACGACGTTTCGGCCACAACACAAGCGGTCTTCATCAGGTGAAGGGATCAGGCTGTCTCGAGGACAGCGCTGGAGTGAAACACAGCCACGTTCAGACCGCGACCTTTAAGCTGTGTGCGAGAAAACAACGTGCCTTGACAAAGGAATTAGCATAAAAATTAGCATTTGATTGGCCGACTTAGCATGATGAACGGTGTAGAGGTGGTGTACATGCGGGTGAACATGCCGGTTGGCGCGGGGGAGAGGGGGAGTTTACCTATTGATGGTGTGAAGAGGGGATTTTTAAGAGCTGCGAAAGTTTGGGGTACCACTACTTGAAAAATATACCGTACCATTGAAAATTAGTTTAATGTTTGGTTCGATTTAGAACATCTTTCCAATGGTTGCTTAATTTGAAACCATCTTCTCGGTTGAAATTGTGTCTGTGTATGTAGATCTGAATTGCCTCGTGAACAAATCTCTAATAAAAACCCGTGGGTTTGCAAATAACCTTGTACACCACCTCTACACCGTTCATCATGCTAAGTCGGCCAATCAAATGCTATTTTTTATGCTAATTCCTTTGTCAAGGCACCTTGTTTCCTCGCACACAGCTTAAAGGTCGCGGTCTGAGCGTGGCTGTGTTTCACTCCAGCGCTGTCCTCGAGACAGCCTGGTCCCTTCACCTGATGAAGGCCGCTTGTGTTGTGGCCGAAACGTCGTGATTTTTGTTGTTTAATTTTTTACCTACGTGACTTTACCGAATAGAACCAAAGAGTATGGATCCTTGCAGTCACGAAAGCTTTAAATCTAGAACTTGCTCGAGTAGTTATGTCGAGATATCTGTTTCCAGAATGTCACGGGAAAAAAGTGTCACGTGCCGTGGTGCAAACCTAAACACAATTTTCTGTGGAGCAGAAGGGCCCCATCTAGTGGGTACTGGTAAAACTAAGCCGTTTGAATAGTTAACTTATATCGGCCAAACCATTTAAAGATGCCCCACTACAATACTCTGGAGAAATTATAGATAAATTAATAATTAATTTTTCAAAGCCTCTACAGTCTACATGTTTCCCACAAATCTCAATACTACATTGACTGTTTAAGACTCCTGCTTTGATACAGAACTATTGCATTTGTCATTCTCAATCACCCGTTGAGAATGAAGTTATCGGGTCATGATACATCAGTGGGGTCTCTATGAATTGATCACAATCTAGTCAACACATGAAAATCGATTTATTATATATTTATTTACGTACTGAGTCTCAAGACGTCTTTAGTAGGGCCCTGCGATGTTTTGCAGTAGGGGTCGACGTTGCTACGTGTTTTCACAAGTGAAGTAGTGTGCTGTAATTTGTGGTGAATTTTTCAAATTTGTCAACATTTTGGACAAACAGCACTTGGACGTAGATACCAGCTAGCGTACAAGACGGTCCTACAGCACATCTCAGCACACACAGAGTCTCGGACGTCGATACCAGCTGGCATACAAGACGGTCCTACAGCACATCTCAGCACACACAGAGTCTCGGACGTAGATACCAGCTGGCATACAAGACGGTCCTACTGCACATCTCAGCACACACAGAGTCTCGGACGTAGATACCAGCTGGCATACAAGACGGTCCTACAGCACATCTCAGCACACACAGAGTCTCGGACGTAGATACCAGCTGGCGTACAAGACGGTCCTACAGCACATCTCAGCACACACAGAGTTTCAGACGTAGATACCAGCTGGCGTACAAGACGGTCCTACAGCACATCTCAGCACACACAGAGTCTCGGACGTAGATACCAGCTGGCGTACAAGACGGTCCTACAGCACATCTCAGCACACACAGAGTTTCAGACGTAGATACCAGCTGGCGTACAAGACGGTCCTACAGCACATCTCAGCACACACAGAGTCTCGGACGTAGATACCAGCTGGCGTACAAGACGGTCCTACAGCACATCTCAGCACACACAGAGTCTCGGACGTAGATACCAGCTGGCGTACAAGACGGTCCTGCAGCACATCTCAGCACACACAGAGTCTCGGACACACTTTTGGTTGCCTTCAGAGGCGGCTCGAAAAACTTTACACGGGGGGGTGGCCGCCCGGATACGTAGAGATTTTTAATAGGGTCCTCCTACATAAATAGTTTTTTTAATAAACGCATTTTATACTCTTTGGTTCTTCGGTAAAGTCACGTAGGTAGAAATACAATAAATGACGATTCGATCGCAACACAAGCGACCGTCATCAGGCGGAACCGATACAGCAGGACAACTGCTCCTAAATCATCAGAAACGTCGTGATTTATTTTATTTTATGTCTACCTACGTGACTTTACCGAAGAACCAAAGAGTATGGATTCCTGCAGTCACGAAAGCTTCAAAGCAAGATTAAAAGGATTTTATTTGGTAAATATTAATAAGATACTAAGATGTGTGGGTCTGAAGGGTTGGGGTGGGGCCTGGTTAAATCCCTTGGAAGCACCTCTGGTGCAGTGCAGACATTATTTATACTGGTAGGAACGAAGTTGTAAACTGAGTGTACCAGCCTGCAATAGATTAATGTGTCCGTCCGTCCGTCCCCTTTCAATACTTTAACGAAGTGAAATCTCGTGCTGTTGGGTGTAAAATCAGCAATAGACAGCGCAGAGACTTGATATGTCTTATTGCACCCAACATTTGGAAGTCACATTATCTCATTTGCGAACTTCGCTTTTGGGGATGTTTTGCACAATTTTACGTAATAACAATGTCATAAAATTGCGCAAAATTCCAATGTTCCTACCAGCCCACCCTGCAGGGACCTGTTTTATTTACTCTTCCCTCCCCAAATATCCCAAGCAACGTCCAGCACGGACTGCTCCCGTTGCTGCCTGCGACAACTTTTGAAAGGCCAAAGTTGTTGGCTCTGCCGCCGGCGGCTTTAATCTCACGCTTGCCGGCTTCGGGGTCGAGCCGGATTTGTTGACAGCGGCAGCAGCGGCAGCGGCGGCGGCGGCAGCTGCATCCCGTGATGGTTCCACGTGCCGAGTAAGACGCAACGTTGTTATTATGTCCGTCACCAGATTAACTTGGCAATGGGGGTTATTTTTTTTTAAATGCCGTGTATGTAAGCACACATAACTCACACGCCTAGCACAGACAGGCACACAAAGACCACCACATTCGTTACGGCTATATTCTAAATTATTATATTCTGTAATGTAATTGAGCGCGATCTATTTGTATACCCGCACCAAACAAAAGGAGACGCATTTGTATGATTATAGGTTATATTCAAAACGGTTATTCTGCAATATATTACTGTACACGGCGATCCATTTATAGATACCCTGCTAAGCGAACAAATCAAACCTAAAGAAAACTCAATTCTAGATTTTAAGCTTTCGTGACTACAAGGATCCATACTCTTTGGTTCAATTCGGTAAAGTCACGTAGGTAAAAATAAAATAACAAAAAAATCACGACGTTTCGGCCACAACACAAGTGGCCTTCATCAGGTGAAGGGACCGGACTGTCCAGAGGACAGCGTTGGAGTGAAGACAGCTAAGACAGCCAAGCCCAGGTCGTGTCCTTAAAGGACGTGACCTGGGCTTGGCTCCAACGCTGTCCTCTGGACAGTCCGGTCCCTTCACCTGATGAAGGCCACTTGTGTTGTGGCCGAAACGTGAATTTTTTTGTTATTTTATTTTTACCTACGTGACTTTACCGAATAGAACCAAAGACTAAAGAAAACTACAATTTATTTCCAAGTCTCTATACGAATGCACTTATGAAAAACGTCAGCAATCTCCTGCATACGATACAGAGCCATCACTTTCACAGTCATCTGTTGAGAAGTCAGTTGGGTATTTCTAAATGGATCGCCCTGTACTTTGAAATACCACGTGTACATGTAGTGAGCATTGCGCGGAATTGGCACAGTAATAATGTAAATGCTGTAAAGGTATCGGAGTATTACACCTGTGTTAATAAATACTTTATTTCACTTTTCTCAAACGCCTGTGAGGGGATTTGTGTACGTCTACAAATTTTTGTTTAATCCACAGCTGGATGAATTCTCCCCCCCCCCCCCCCCATACCGTGCAGGTCTTTGGGGAGTTTTTTTAAGTACTTTACCACGTTGGCCAGTGGGATCCATAATAGAGGCTTTGGGTTAGATCGCGTAAATATAACTGTGTCGTTAAACCCGCGACCGCCCGACAGCCAATTAGTAAGGTTTTTCACGTAAACAAAACATGCCAATTCATTACGAGTGTTGTGTCAATGGGGCGAGAGACAGCATTCTTAAGGAGGCACCTTCTTTACTTAAAGCTTTCGTGACTGCAGGAATTCATATTAATTGGGTCTTTCGGTAAAGTCACGAAGATAGGTTCAAAGAAAATAACCAAAAACTACGACGTTTCGATTGAAACACAAGCGGCGTAGCCCAAATGTCAGCAGCATGGGCGGGGCAGCGAATGTTAACGTGAGTGGTGGGCGGCGACCGCGACGGTGGTGGCTTTTCCACCAATTAAAGGGCTCCCAGGTAAAAATTAGCATGTTAATGTGAGAGATTAGCATGTTAATGTGAGATTGGTGAGCGGCCTCCACGGCGAGCGCGCTGAGGTGGCTATGTTAATGAGAGAGATTTGCATGTTAATGTGAGATATTAGCATGTTAATATGAGAGATTAGCATGTTAATGGCAGATCGCAGAGCCGCAACCTCTAGGTCGGCACGTGAAGGTGGCTGTGTAAGTGAGAGAAATTTAACCTGTTAATGTAAAATTGAAGAGCAGAAAATAACAACTAACATTAGTGATAGGATGGACACATCACAGCCAGTTATGACTTGAACTTGTTAATAACGTCCTTCCAATGATTGTTCAGTTTGTACCCATCTTCTCGGTTGAAATTGTGTCTGTGTCTGTAAAAATGGATGGCTTCATGAACGAATATTTGTTGATAGCCAGTGGGTTTGCAAAGTACCTTCGTCTTAGAGAAATCAATTTCGTGTGAGCCCACCGCATTAAAACAATGATCAGCCACAGCCGAGGTATTGGTCCTACTGTGTTTCAGATCTGCTGAATGTTCACGAACACGGTCTGAGACATGTCGCTTTTGTTATTTTCTTTGAACCTATCTACGTGACTTTACCGAAAGACCCAAAGAATAGGCACCTTCTTTATTCAACACCTTCAGGTTCACAGGTTCGTCCTCGCTTCTCCCAAGTCATATAGCCTAGCCTAGACACAACCCTGACCGTGTTACACTGACGGCGTCGACCGAGCGCCACGCAATGATTTAGTGAAGATGGCAGCGACGAAGGTGGCGAAGATGATGACGACAGTGACGATGAGACGAGTCCACTTCCCAGAACCGGCAGCCTGGAGCTCCCGCTCACAGCTCATTTTATGCTACCCGGCGCGGCCTCGCTCCACCCTGGCCACGCCTCCATTCTCGAACCCACTAGCGGGTTCCAGGGGCTTCCCGATGAGGTCTTCCTTGACCCTTGACACAGTCGTGTATATGCTCGATGGCGTGTGCACGAACTGTCCACCGCAGTTGCCACTGTCAGACAGCCGTAGGCGCTATGTCACTACACTCGTTTCGCACATCGGTGTGTTGGAGAGTAAACCCGCAACATTTACAATTTGAGTACTCGAGTGCTCGCAACACTTTTTGTGGGTTTACAAACACCTGTTGTGGATAATATTTGTCGCGAAAGCCTACGTGTTAAACTGGTGAGTTGGTAATACGGGGGGGGGGGGGGCATAGCCGTGGTAACACAGAAGTACAGTTGGTGTAAAATGTCATGCTGTCTGCCGGAGGTTTGGTCTGAGTAATTCAGTGTAACTAAAAAAAATGACGAAGCCATCGAAATTCTGTCACTAAACAAAAATCATACTTCAAATTTGTATTTAAAAAAATCATGATTTACAGGGCAGCATGGTGACAATATGAACTCTGTAATATTTCACGTAACACCTCTTATTGTTTGTGTAAGATTCATCATTTTGAAAAGTGTAAAGTTGCCGTTTTCATGAACTTTCAAAGTAAGATTAAATAACAACAGCAATACTAGGTTTTTTTTTACCATCACCGAGAGGAAGGAGCGATCCTGCTATTCTGCTGAAACATCGCCATCTTTATTTGCACTCGGTGATAGAAATACCGCCCCCCCCACCTCATTGTTAAAACAAAAATTCCTTACATTCTGTTACTTAGAAGTTATCGATATTAATTGTTGAGTTAGCTTTTGGTCGCATCGTAGCCTTCATGTGCGCTCACTCGTCAGTGCTAAACATCTGCCAATCTTCTCACGCAAACTCACGTTCCGTAGTTGATAATGTGCCCGTGATGATTAACAGTCGACTGAAGGCAGGTAATTCACAGGCATTTTGGATGTGTGCAATTTGCAAATCATCAGGTGTCCTTCCCATAAAAAAACAACAATTCAATGTTTACCAAATGAGATGTGCTTTATTCCAGCCATTGGCAACTGTGCTGCAGCCATCACAACTCACCACACATGAGCATCCAGCTAAATGCCTCACTGTGCATCGAGGCCTAAAGAAAATGGATAAAGTGCCTAAAAATCACAAAAGCAAACGGTGCTTCATCCCCTTTATTGAATAAAACTACAGTCTGCTGGCCACTTTTAAAGTTTGGATGCTGAGTTGAGAGGCACCATGACCCTGTGGATACAGTTGAGGCCTCAAAAATGAGTTTCATCTGTGTTATTCTTGCTCCCGGGAACTAAAGTTAGCGACGTAAACATTCCAGCATTATCAGATTTTTCGAGAAATTGGTGGGGTTTCTTGAGGGGCGAATACACATGTTGTGGTACTTAGGCGGAACCGCATGACATGCCGAGTTCAGGTTACAGGGCACCCTCGGAGGAAAGTGTTTTCATGTCGAATTCGTGACGATGAGGGGTGCGTTGGATACACCGGATCTCTCTCTTCCCATCCAGCCCATTTGCAGAGACCTTTGGGCCCACGAACTTCTGTGGTTGACCAAACGTCACCACGCTGGTCAGTGCGGGTTTCGTGAATGAGACCTGTTCAGTTATCACTCACCACTCGCGTCAACCACGGCCGGGAATTGAACCGAGGTCGCCGTGTCCATAGCGCGGTGTGGCAACAGCCGTGCACGACTCCACCGCCCCCAAAATGGTTGAATCGTAAACCAGGAATTCCGTCGAATTCGTTTCGCAGTGGCTATGAGATGCAGTTCACAAACAACGGCCGAAGCTCGTCTGACCTTCCAGCGTGACAATGCACCCAAGCCAGATGCCGTGCCTAGGGTACAAGGCGAATCGGTGCGACTGCCCCAGGCCCCGCGCTTTGGGGGGGGGGGGGGCTGCTCTTCAACGTCACTGTGTCAGATGTACCGGCCCCGGTTTAGTTTGAAGGCTTCGAGGGACCCACGCGGTGTGAGTTGCCCCTCACCCCTCACCCCACCTACGGAGGGCGCTGCAGCAGGCACACATTTCCCTGTCGGTGTCACGAGGCGTTGGCCGAGCAGGGCCACCCCTTGACCTTCGCCACCCACCCCTTGACCTTCGCCACCCACCTCTTTTCCCCACCCTCTCCTGATCAGACGCCGCGTGACCTTTTCCTGTTCCGAAAGCTAAAAAACGGCTCTGAAAGGAAAACGGTTTGATGATATATCGACAATTATTTCAAGCAAGAAAAGCAACATTAAACAGAAGGTTGAAAGAGGACTGCCAGTTGTGCTTGCAGGCGTTCCTGGAGCAAGTGTTTGCCGTTTAGAAGGAGAGAAGGATGAATGCGAGAGAGCGCAGTCAGTGATTGGAAAGCGTTGAGGACATCCAATAACATTACACCGAAAAGCTCCAATCGAAACACCTCGTGTGATAATTAAGCTGCGCATAGTAGGAGCCAGGGTGCCTATGTGCACTGGCATTTCTGAAACTACGAACGACTTATCTGTTGTGTGGAATTCGGTGAACACGTGAACTTGGGATGATCGAGCCCTGTTTCTCTCTAAATCATGTTTTACTCTTCAAGCACCACGAGATTCAGACTCGTTATTTCATTTCCACCTTCAACTGTTTGTGTGTGTTCTGAATGGTGACGACGGTGACTCGGATTAATCGTCGCTGTCCTCTCGCACCTCCGATGAGCACGGTTGGCTACGTACGGTGGGAAAGAAGTTCAACGTACACACTTACATACAAACTGTACAGTGTTGAGTTTTTCTTTTAATCGAAGCGTTATTAATTTGAAAATATTTCACGTACTGTGCTTATCATTAAATGTTCACCAAATTCGTAGGGTATTATGCGCTAATGTAAATAAGCTTGAGTAATTATGATATAATTAATTATTGGCTGTATGCCGTACATGGCCCGTAAATCAGAAAGGCTGTCCCACAAGTTCGTCCGGCTTCTGGAGGCTTTAGTCGAAGACCAGGCTGCCACCTTTTCCCACTGCTGATCGAGCCCAGACGGCGGATTTCTCGTTCATCCGGAGTCTCTCAAAATCAGGCAGTAAACGTGATAGAGTTCACCACAATACTGGTGGGACCAGATCTCGCTTTAAATCAAAGATTGCCGAGCGAGTGGCGAGAACCTTTCTTCGTGTTGCACCTGCCATCAGAGCGGCTCGTTGTGAGCGTGCTGTGGTGGCACGGCGCGCGTGCACGGCGCGCGTGCACGGAGAGCGTGCACGCGCGTTGTGCACGGAGAGCGTGCACGGGCGTTGTGCACGAACCGCTCGCGTGCACGCTCGCGAGCGGTTCGTGCACAACAACAGCGTCACTGCAGCTGACTCACTCGCCCCGAACCGTGTGAACTCAGCACATCGCCGGGCTCAAGGAGCCACATCCCGATCGCCGCGACTGCAGACTCAGCATCATAACCGTGTGAAAACCTCACATTGTAGCCCAACATTTATTCGTCATTTAAGCATAACTGGCCACTCCACTGTGGGTTCTGCTAGAATGACCACAACTCTAGGAGAGGGGGGTTACGTTGTGTATGTATATACACAGCTACCACTGTCGCAGAGGAAAAAAATGACAAATTAAAGTAATTGTGTAATTAGCGTGCACTCAGGCATTTGCACAAATTACTCACATTTTCTCTCAGCAGTGAGTTTACAAAGTGTGTCCGGAAGTGTAGTATGATTGCGCCTGGAAGCATACGAGTGGGTCCGAGTTGATTCCCAGAGAAATTGATTTTTTTTTCATCAACAGTGCCGGTTTTTTTTTCTTCAAAAGGACAGTGCAGCGGTACATCAATCAGCGTCCCTCACCCTCCCTCCGTCATTGACGGGTGGCGCGCGGTGGGGTAAAGTGTGGGAACTCCCACCGCTTCCAAGACGCGCAAACAAGCGTGGGAGAAAGAGGTCGGCCAAAATGCCCTCTCGAAGGGAGGCGCTCTCGGGCGTCATCAAGTGCAAGCGCTTCCACCGGCAGCGAGATGAGCGAGCGTTTACAGGGCTGCCCCTTTATCTCGACACAAACCCCCCCCCCCCCCCCCAAACTATTTCAATTGTACATAGCGTTGAAATGTATCGTTGCAATGGACTGGCCTTTCAGCTCGTCTTGATATCCGTAGGATTCTTGGGGTTTTCTTTTTTTGATACACGAGCGGGTCGTCGTGTTGAGTGGCATCCGTTTTGTGTACAGATTCTAAAAAAACGCTCCGTGGCTGGTGGCAATCACGCCGTGGGTGACGCCAACGTCCTGATGAAAGGAGTCGCTGCCGCTCACCCAGGAGGGGTTTGAGATTTTTTTTTTTCACTGCGCGGAACGCGGAGCGAGGGGGTTTGGGAGCAACTTTGCACGGCAATCAGCAAAGTGCTGCTCAGGGTCAGTGGGCAGGATAAGCTGGAATTACGACATGCGGTGCAGGGGAATTCATTTATTAATCTTTTAACATCAATACTGTGATGCTTCAACTCGAACCTTCGTGACCTCCACGTCCCCTTCCTAGCCTGTCCTCTATAGCTGTACTTCTGCACATCTGCCAATGCACATACAGTACGTGTGCTATTTACTTAATGTGGCTTACAGATTGAATTAGATACTTGCTTTTTTGCATGTTCTTTTCAGCTTATGAACAACTTAATTCAAGTGAGGGAAAATGTGGAGTATTTTAAAGCACAGTTTATCTCTGAAATGCAGTCAATTCTTGTTTGTTGCGTGTATTGTATTGCCTCTGCTGCATGGTATTTGTGCGTTGTGTTTCGTCTGACATTGACTTCCTTCCTGAGCAATTGACTCAACTCCTCACCCGCGTTTGGTCAGGCGCCTCAAGATGCACTGCATTCGAGTCGCGGTGTCAAGGGTGCAGGCTGATGGAGACGATGCCAACATTTGAAGCAGATGAACGTGGTTACAAGTGAGAACGGATGATGATTGTAAGTTGGGTGCTTGGCTGAAGATGTATAGCACCGAAAGCTTTTAAGGGACCACTGAAAATGGATTATAAATGAAAATTAGACCGGGCAATACACACTCAACCCTCGGCGTGATTTGTATGCTTCGTTGGCGTTAAGTGCGATGGCTGCACATGTGCATGCACGCTGTGTAATTATATTAACAATGTGGTCATGTTAGTAGGTAAACAAGTTGGAATATATATTCTTGGTTCTTTCGGTAAAGTCACGTTGAAGGGAAACAATAAAATAATAATATATATATAAAACAACAAAATTCTCACGACGTTTCGACTGTAACACAAACAGTCATCATCAGGTGTGAAAACCAACGGCAAGAAAATGCCGTTGGTTTGTTTCTTGCCGTTGGTTTTCACACCTGATGATGACTGTTTGTGCTACAGTCGAAACGTCGTGAGAATTTCATTGTTTTATATATATTGTATTATTTTATTGTTTCCCTTCAACGTGACTTTACCGAAAGAACCAAGAATATGAATTACTGCAGTCACGAAAGCTTTAAATCAAAAGTTGGAATATCTTCAATTTGCGGTTATGCTGACGAAGTTGTAGACCTTAAATTTATTTTGCCTACATTCTGAATTTGCAACGCGTTGCCAATTCCACCGCTGGACGATCGGTCCTCCCCCACGCCGTGCCAGTCACGGGGTTGCTTGACCATACTTCACCACGCCGATGAGTGCGGGCCGAAAAAGTAACACACACAACACCTACAGCAGTGTGTGCATGGGTGCTGTTACTTTATTGAGCAGTGAAGTGAAAACTGATCGTACTTTTTCGACTCTTTTAAAAAAATTGTTCAGCTTTTGATTTAAAAACAAAAAACTGTGTGCTTTTAATTTAAACTACGGTATATTGTACTACGTGGGAGTCCTATCCTGTTGCACCCTTCACGCAGACTTGCATCGTCAAGTTGTAAATGTTGTAATGGATCTGCTCTCCAACACACCGGTGTGCTGTACTAGTAACGAATTGGCATGTTCTGTTCACGTGATAAACATTGCTTATTGACTGGGTCGGGTGGTGGCGGGTTTTAACGACACTTTTATATATTTACGCGATATTACCACAAAAAAACCCTCTATTATGGATGATATTGGTCGTGAAAGCCTACGACGTGTTAAATCGTCTGCGCCGTGCCCTTCCTGCCCACATTCAAACCAGGCCACGGCAACCGGGGCAGACATTGCAGATTCTTGATGAGCCACGTTATCCCGCGACCACGAGTGAGAGAGAGCACGCACTCTGCTCATTCCCCCTTGGGATTGCCGGACGGCTGAGTTCAAGCGTTGGGACACTCCGCGTCAAGGGGGAATGCTCCAAGTGCCGAATCGCGCGTCCCGCCTGCGACATCTGCCGTTAGAGCACGCGAGCTGCGTATTAACTCGAATGCCAAATAATGGATAATAATATAATCAGAATATGCATTTCTTTACTGGAGGAATCCGATGAGCTATAAAGCTCTTTTTCACAGATATCAAGACGTTACAACAAACAATACACAAACACGATAGGAGTGAAAAGTCTAGGAAAGGTAAAAAAAAATGACATAATTTCCGAATTCAACTAAACCATTTTTATTATCTTACCAGGTAAAGGCAATTGAGCTATTAGCTTGTTTTTCAGAAGCGCCCTGGTCACAAATGAAAGCTCAACGAAGTTGCTTATCACGTGGACATGTATAGCGGTAAAATAAATGAACCCACTTCATATATCCTTGAAACGTGCTTCTAGGAATCTCAGATACTGGGGGTCAGCCAAGGCGAGGGCGCGTGAGGAAAACACGTGTACACCATCGATTCGTTTGAGAACATGAGCTTTGTGTAATGTTACACAAAGCGTAGGTGGAGCAATAGTGCACTGCGTTACGAACCCGGCTCCTGGTATGTGATCCGTCCACCTGGGTTCGATACTCAGCCACGGCTGGCGTCACTGGCGAGCGATGTCTGTGGTGCCAGTGGTGCACCGCTCACCAATCATCAACCCACATTGACCTCCGTGGTGAAGTATGGCCATGCAACCGCCATATCCAGCAGTGGATGACAACGAGTGTTATGTTTTATGTGAATGCAATTTGAACTTTCCACACACATCGTATTAAATGTGCAGCAATATATACACACATACACAAAAGTCAAACACATTTTTGTATCACGTGATAATTACATTATGGGTCTCATTCAAATAAATGGGAAATGGGTGAAGATGCAGCTCTGCAATTCCCTGTTAATTTAAAGAAAGTTCGTCTAAGTTTGGAAATGGCTGCCAAACACATTAAATTAGGCACGTTGTTTAATTTCTTTGGAAAATGTAATTCGTCTGGGTGAGGGATCGCTCCAAGTAATTGTGTGATCTTTCGATGAATTATCGTTATTTCCCCACGCCGTTGCCCACGAACTTAAAAAGAAAATTATAACCTTGCTAAAATGATTGACGTATCAGTAATGTCTGTTTCTATTTTCCTGAAATCGCTCGACCCACTATCTTGTTGCTATAATACATTCAAATGTCCCTGCACACGGCATGCGACCCGATATAAATCTAAACATATATGTAACGCGTCTTTGTTCACTAGAAATTCGATCGCATCTTTTTGTTTGGATGACACATCCACTTCAGCCGTCGCTGACTGCCGTAGCACATCTGGTGTCGCCCTGTGGTGTGGTGATACGCTAACTCGTTGAGTAATGTGCTGCACAACGGTAGTTGTACCCCAACACGTGCGTGTGCTGGCGAAATTATTTTCAGAATTAAGAATGATTGGTAATGAGTCACGACACGTTCATCTGCTGCTCAAACCATCAACACTTCCCTGCTCCTCCAGCAGCACCTGCGGTCTTAAAAGAGCCATCAATAGTCACGACGCGATTGCCGGGGTGATCATTCATCCCGACAAGGCCCCCGAGATTGTCGGGTCGCGCTCTAAGGACTCCGAGGTCAAGGCTCTTGGTTTTCTGGGGTGGTCAGGCTTTGAGCGGTGCAGCTCCCGGTATCTGGAAAAAGCTTTTCCTTTACTAATACGGTAACACAGATATATTTGAGTCCGTCTTGAAAACTCGCCTCTTTAATCTGAACTTCACCCTGCAGGTTCTATTTATGTCCTGGTTTCCATACACGGGGCGCATTGGGATCTATGGATGAAATGCGCCTTACAAATGTCAATTATTATTATCATTACCCCGCCTAACATCAGGAGACCGATGTAAGTTAAGCAGGTTCACTGGCCATCTTCAAAGTGCAGTTTGTTGAATAGGAATGTACAAATTTGTCCAATGTTTGGGGAAATAAGGTGAAGAGCCGTATTCCCGTCTTCCCTTGCCCGATTAATCTCGTTCGTTATCTCGTCATGGCGAGCTGTTAACTCTCTCGCCTGGTACACAGGAGGTCGTAGGTTCGATCCCGACTCTGACGCCTGCTGTATATTTGGAGTTGTCATGTTCTACCCGTGGTCGCGTGGATTTTTTTTCCAGGTCCCCCGGTTTTTCCTTCCACATTTATAAACATGCCTTTTGAGTATTTGGCTTCTATAAATTTCCACACGATCAGCCACTTCATTGGCCTATCATTCGTGGCCATTTGGCTTCTGAAAAAAAAGAGTTATTTAGCTCAGTAGGACTTACCTGGTAAAATACAATAAAAAAGTGTTTAAATCATAGTAAATGTCTATCACGAAAGAAGCACAACAAACGAGACGCTTGGAAGCTGCAGTAAAAGCGCCGCTTAACAAACCGTGGTGAATCCTAATGCACAAACCGTGCCCTTATGGAAATTATATTTAAAATTAATTAACTAGGAGCTTGCATAACAGATCAGAGTGGGAGTGAGGAGTTTTTTTTTTGTGCTGGCTTTGAATGTTCGGTATAATTATGAAGCGTACATGATTATACTGGAATTACTGTACAGGATTATGATTTGCTAAACCTCATGTTCTGGCGCAGCCTCAAGATCCACCACTGTCTGTCGTGGATGTCTGGGCTCTTCTCGGTATTTTCACACGTAAAAAGTGCTTCATTGCAGTAACAATCCAGCAAATTGCACTTAGCACGTAGTTTTCTACGTGAATTGTATTCCCCCCTCCCCAAAACAACATTCAACCAAATACAAGAGCGTCGTGCACTGTATTCGCACAATAAAAAAAAACACTGAACAGGACACGAAGCAAGCAAGCAAGGAATAATGCCGAGAGGCCGATGTAGGAACACAAATAAGCCGAGGATATGTGCAGATGAGAGGCAATAGAAAACATTCAAACACGTGAAGAGCAAAGTGGTCGGCTTGGGGAGGAGACGGCGTGGTCAGAAGCGATGACGGCCAATTGTCAAAAATAACGACGGCGTGAAATGCGCTCGCGTTCAAGTGCTGCACCGCAGAATCGTGACAGATGGCAGTGGCTTGCGAAGGCCTTCATCTAGCAGCGGTATGAACGTGGCTGATGATGATTTTGATGGTATTTGCACAATGCAAGCACTTGCAATAAGTATTCTTGAGATACGCTCTTAAAAGCTGCTCTCTCGGGAGAGCCTTTCTCGCTCGTATCTCCAGGCAGTGTGGATGCAGCCGACGTTGATTCGTAATTTCCTCTTGTGTTGTTGATGTGCATTGTATGTTTCACCGCATTGAAACGAGATTAGTTGCAAAACTGGTTTCCTGATTCGTAATCTTCAAATGCGTTGATGTGTATTGTTTGTTCATAATCTCCACCGACAAGTAATTATTATTTCGAAATCTAACAGTATTTTCAAATAGGTTTAAAAAAGAAAATAACTCAACCCGGATTACTGCAACGCATTTTTCATTCCAACACGACACACATCAGTAATGAAATATGAATACGATTTTGCGTTGACGTCAGCTGGTGACGGTGACTTTGTTGTGATGTGTTGTGACATCAGTTGGCCACTAAGGGGCGGAATTGACTACACAACGCTTGCTCTCGGCAGTGAATACTGCTTTCGAAAACAACTTATGCTCAAGTAACTTATGTCACAAATATTAATACATCTGTGCGCTAATACTGTAATAATAGCTGTATTTAAAAATTTGAATCGGTAAAAAATGTATACATTTTACATTTGGCAAACATGCGAATACACTATTTTAAACGATACAATTAGTGTGATAAAAAAAATACTTTCCAAATAATCTGTTCGCATCAGCTCAGAAAAGTTGAGTCCGGATAGTGGGTGGATGGGCGGCCACGATGCGTAACAAGCGTTATAAGCGGCTGTGGGGCAGCGGAGAGCAAGCAATGCAGCAAGATCCATTGTTGTACTGCCACTGTACGTGCATGCTCATACACGTATATACTCCCCACATTCACCAATCCGCACTGACCGTGGTGGTGCAGTATGGTCAAAATAACCCCGACGACTATCACAGGGTGGGGAGGCCTCCATTCAACAGTGGATGGACAGAGGGCTGTAAATTCTGGAGTAAATTACTCCCATATGGAGAATATGCTACAGATTATAAATAATAAAGGGTTTACAACTAAGCCATGTGGCACAGAATGTAATTGATTAATTTAACCAAAAATGACATTTTCAACAGAGACTCTGTAAGGCTTACAGGCAAGGCACGATGGTGGTATTCATTAGATGACATGCCAGACACTCGTGGTCAACGGCGTCAAAGACTGTGGGGAAATAATAAAGAAAGCATGATGCCAGGACATGAATTATGGTCTTTAAAGACCAGGATGTTCATGCTTCCTCTATTTTTATCTTTATATAATGAACGGAAAGGGCTGTTAACGGAGATATTTGAGCTATGTTTAACAATTGGTAGACACGGACGTTTTTGTTGATGTAACATGAAATCATTGATTCGTGTTTACTTCGTAATTTTTTGTTAAACCGGCGAATGAGTTTTTCATAAGGGAGCTTTGCAGCCTACATTAAGCCACCCGAGTTAACTTCCTGACTTGAGGATTGACATCAGAGGCAGTATTGAGTCCCCTGTTCCCAGTCCACACGAACAGGAGTGGTAGAGTATGGTGAACAAATAAAACTTCCCCATGACCAACACGGGGAGGGGGGGGGGCATGAGGATCCAGGCCTTTGTACAGCAGTGGGGTGCCCAGTGGGGTGCCACCGTGGCGAGATGTTAACTACCTCGCCTGGTTTACAGGAGGTCGTGGGATAGATTCCGACCCTGACGCCTGCTGCTGTATATTTGGAGTTTGCGTGTCTCTTTCTCTCTCTCCCCCGTGGTCACGTGGATGTTTCTTCGGGTCCTCCGGTTTTTCCCTCAATTAGAATCAACGTCACGCGTTTAGAGCATGTGGCTGCGATAAATGTCCACGTGATAAGCCACTTTATTGGGCTTGCATTTGTGATGGCCAGGTCGCTTCTGGAAAATAGCAATACAGCTCATTGTGCCTTACCTGGTTAAATATTTAAAAAAATAGATTAGCAAAGGGCAACAAATTACATGTGTATTTAGTTTTAATGAGCATCTGTATGTTTTAAACAGAGGCTATATTTACAAACAAGCCCACGAAAGTTTGTGAAACGTGCCATATTTAACGCAAGCACGTTTCTCGCAAAATGTGATGTTTCAGTTATCACGAATCGAACATTATTTTCTGGTGTTATGTCGACAAATTTATTTGCAGTATTCCTTGCATTTATGTTTGAATTAGAGTCCAGTACCGTGTTATGCTTCGCGATACAGTTCAGTTCAGTTCCATTTATTTGGTATAGCCCTGTGAGCCATTCGGCTCTTAAATCGGGTGCAACCACAACAAAAAACAAAAACATGAACAAGAAAACATCTTAAAGTGACTATGTGACTGTGCAAACAGAAAATCCAGGAAAAAAACATCAAAATATTCCCTGATGTCCTCTTCTCCCCACCCTGTGTGCAGATACTACACACACAGGGTGAATAGTAGACACTACTGACTCTATTGTATGTAGTGTGTGTAGTAGACACTACTGACTATTGTATGTTGTGTGTGTAGTAGACACTACTGACTCTATTGTATATAGGGTGTGTAGTAGACACTACTGACTATTGTATGTAGGGTGTGTAGTAGATACTACTGACTATTGTATGTAGGGTGTGTAGTAGACACTACTGACTATTGTATGTAGGGTGTGTAGTAGACACTACTGACTCTATTGTATGTTGTGTGTATAGTAGACACTACTGACTATTGTATGTAGGATGTGTAGGAGATACTACTGACTATTGTATGTAGGGTGTGTAGTAGATACTACTGACTATTGTATGTAGGGTGTGTTGTAGACACTACTGACTCTATTGTATGTAGGGTGTGTAGTAGACACTACTGACTATTGTATGTAGGATGTGTAGTAGACACTACTGACTATTGTATGTAGGGTGTGTAGGAGATAGTAGTGACTATTGTATGTAGGCTGTGTAGTAGACACTACTGACTATTGTATGTAGGGTGTGTAGTAGATACTACTGACTCTATTGTATGTAGGGTGTGTAGGAGATACTACTGACTCTATTGTATGTAGGGTGTGTAGTAGATACTACTGACTATTGTATGTAGGGTGTGTAGTAGATACTACTGACTATTGTATGTAGGATGTGTAGTAGATACTACTGACTATTGTATGTAGGGTGTGTAGTAGATACTACTGACTATTGTATGTAGGGTGTGTAGTAGATACTACTGACTATTGTATGTAGGGTGTGTAGTAGATACTACTGACTATTGTATGTAGGGTGTGTAGTAGATACTACTGACTATTGTATGTAGGGTGTGTAGTAGACACTACTGACTCTATTTTGTGTAGGGTGTGTAGTAGATACTACTGACTATTTTATGTAGGGTGTGTAGTAGACACTACTGACTAGTGTATGTAGGGTGTGTAGTAGATACTACTGACTATTGTATGTAGGGTGTGTAGTAGACACTACTGACTCTATTGTATGTAGGGTGTGTAGTAGATACTACTGACTATTGTATGTAGGGTGTGTAGTAGACACTACTCACTATTGTATGTAGGGTGTGTAGTAGATACTACTGACTCTATTGTATGTAGAGTGTGTAGTAGACACTACTGACTATTGTATGTAGAGTGTGTAGTAGACACTACTGACTATTGTATGTAGGGTGTGTAGTAGATACTACTGACTCTATTGTATGTAGGGTGTGTAGGAGATACTACTGACTCTATTGTATGTAGGGTGTGTAGGAGATACTAGTGACTATTGTATGTAGGGTGTGTAGTAGACACTACTGACTATTGTATGTAGGGTGTGTAGTAGACACTACTGACTATTGTATGTAGAGTGTGTAGTAGACACTACTGACTATTGTATGTAGGGTGTGTAGTAGATACTACTGACTCTATTGTATGTAGGGTGTGTAGGAGATACTACTGACTCTATTGTATGTAGGGTGTGTAGGAGATACTAGTGACTATTGTATGTAGGGTGTGTAGTAGACACTACTGACTATTGTATGTAGGGTGTGTAGTAGATGCTACTGACTATTGTATGTTGTCTGTGTAGTAGACACTACTGACTATTGTATGTAGGGTGTGTAGTAGACACTACTGGCTCTATTGTATGTAGGGTGTGTAGTAGATACTACTGACTATTGTATGTGTAGGGGTGCTATGGGGAATAAACACATGGCACGGGAAGGTGTGGTTCACCCACACCTTGGTGGCTACAACAACGTCCGCTAAGGCTCCAGTGGGTATAAAGTGCGGGGAGCCAGGGAGCTCGGGGCAGAGTGTGGGGCCCGAGGCTGAAGCAACCAGTGAAGAAAGAAGGCCAGCTAGGTGAGACCCTGGAACTCCTGTGTCCGCTGCCCTTTTCAGGGCCGGCACAGCAAGCCAGTGGTGCGGCCCCAGAGCCCCAGAGTCAGAGTCCTTCTAAGGGCCGGTCTGGTCGGCGGGGTGCCGAGATCTGTGCCTAACCAGGGCCGGATCTGATAGCCTCCCTTAGAGCCCTACCAGGAGGAACTGGGAGCCTAGAGCTTAGGCTAGAGAGCCTGGGGTGTGTTCCTGAGTTATACGGGTGGAGGGGCCGCTACCCCTTCTAGTGTAACCCTTGTTAAGGTTTAAATAAATAGTGCTGCTTCTATTCTGCCGTCTCCGTGTCCTGGACCCCACTACATATGTAGAGTGTGTAGTAGATACTACTGACTATTGTATGTAGGGTGTGTAGTAGACACTACTGGCTCTATTGTATGTAGGGTGTGTAGTAGACACTACTGACTATTGTATGTAGAGTGTGTAGTAGATACTACTGACTATTGTATGTTGGGTGTGTAGTAGACACTACTGACTATTGTATGTAGGGTGTGTAGTAGACACTACTGACTATTGTATGTAGGGTGTGTAGTAGACACTACTGACTATTGTATGTTAGGTGTGTAGTAGACACTACTGACTATTGTATGTAGGGTGTGTAGTAGATACTACTGACTATTGTGTGTAGGGTGTGTAGTAGACACTACTGACTATTGTATGTAGGGTGTGTAGTAGATACTACTGACTCTATTGTGTGTAGGGTGTGTAGTAGACACTACTGACTATTGTATGTAGGGTGTGTAGTAGACACTACTGACTATTGTATGTAGGCTGCGTAGTAGACACTACTGACTATTGTATGTAGAGTGTGTAGTAGACACTACTGACTCTATTGTATGTAGAGTGTGTAGTAGATACTACTGACTATTGTATGTAGGGTGTGTAGTAGACACTACTGACTATTGTATGTAGGATGTGTAGTATATACTCTTGACTCTATTTTATGTAGGATGTGTAGTAGATACTACTGACTCTATTGTGTGTAGGGTGTGTAGAAGACACTACTGACTCTATTGTATGTTGTGTGTGTAGTAGACACTATTGACTATTGTATGTAGGGTGTGTAGGAGATACTAGTGACTATTGTATGTACGCTGTGTAGTAGACACTACTGACTCTATTGTATGTAGGGTGTGTAGTAGACACTACTGACTATTGTATGTAGAGTGTGTAGTAGATACTACTGACTCTATTGTATGTAGGATGTGTAGTAGACACTACTGACTATTGTATGTAGGGTGTGTAGTAGACACTACTGACTATTGTATGTAGGGTGTGTAGTAGACACTACTGACTATTGTATGTAGAGTGTGTAGTAGACACTACTGACTCTATTGTATGTAGGGTGTGTAGTAGATACTACTGACTCTATTGTATGCAGGGTGTGTAGTAGATACTACTGACTCTATTGTGTGTAGGATGTGTAGTAGATACTACTGACTATTGTATGTAGGGTGTGTAGTTGATACTACTGACTCTATTGTATGTAGGGTGTGTAGTAGACACTACTGACTCTATTGTATGTAGGGTGTGTAGTTGATACTACTGACTCTATTGTATGTAGGGTGTGTAGTAGATACTACTGACTCTATTGTGTGTAGGATGTGTAGTAGACACTACTGACTATTGTATGTAGGGTGTGTAGTAGACACTACTGACTCTATTGTATGTAGGGTGTGTAGTAGACACTACTGGCTCTATTGTATGTAGGGTGTGTAGTAGACACTACTGACTATTGTATGTAGGCTGCTTAGTAGACACTACTGACTATTGTATGTAGGATGTGTAGCAGATACTACTGACTGTATTGTATGTAGGGTGTGTAGTAGATACTACTGACTATTGTATGTAGGGTGTGTAGTAGATACTACTGAATAATGTATGTAGGATGTGTAGTAGATACTACTGACTCTATTGTATGTAGGGTGTGTAGTTGATACTACTGACTCTATTGTATGTAGGGTGTGTAGTAGATTCTACTGACTATTGTATGTAGGGTGTGTAGTTGACACTACTGACTCTATTGTATGTAGGGTGTGTAGTAGACACTACTGACTATTGTATGTAGGCTGCGTAGTAGACACTACTGACTATTGTATGTAGGATGTGTAGCAGATACTACTGACTATTGTATGTAGGGTGTGTAGTAGACACTACTGACTCTATTGTATGTAGGGTGTGTAGTAGACACTACTGACTATTGTATGTAGGGTGTGTAGTAGACACTACTGACTATTGTATGTAGGATGTGTAGCAGATACTACTGACTCTATTGTATGTAGGGTGTGTAGTAGATACTACTGACTCTATTGTATGTAGGGTGTGTAGTAGACACTACTGACTCTATTGTATGTAGGGTGTGTAGTAGACACTACTGACTATTGTATGTAGGCTGCGTAGTAGACACTACTGACTATTGTATGTAGGATGTGTAGCAGATACTACTGACTATTGTATGTAGGGTGTGTAGTAGACACTACTGACTCTATTGTATGTAGGGTGTGTAGTAGACACTACTGACTATTGTATGTAGGGTGTGTAGTAGACACTACTGACTATTGTATGTAGGATGTGTAGCAGATACTACTCACTGTACTGTATGTAGGGTGTGTAGTAGATACTACTGAATAATGTATGTAGGATGTGTAGTAGATACTACTGACTCTATTGTATGTAGGGTGTGTAGTTGATACTACTGACTCTATTGTATGTAGGGTGTGTAGTAGATTCTACTGACTATTGTATGTAGGGTGTGTAGTTGACACTACTGACTCTATTGTATGTAGGGTGTGTAGTTGACACTACTGACTCTATTGTATGTAGGGTGTGTAGTAGATACTCCTGACGCTATTGCATGTAGGGTGTGTAGTAGATCCTACTGACTCTAATCCATGTAGGGTGTGTAGTAGACATTGACTATTGTGTGTGTAGTAGACACTACTGACTATTGTATGTAGGGTGTGTAGTAGACACCACTGACTCTATTGTATGTAGAGTGTGTAGGAGATACTACACATATATGCCTTTTTTTGGAGTGAGTCGACAATTGTTGTAAACTTGTTGGATCAATGTTCTTGGGTCTTTCGGTAAAGTCACGTAGATAGGTTCAAAGAAAATAACAAAAATAACAAAAATAACAAAAAAACTACGACGTTTCGATCGCAACACAAGCAATCGTCATCAGGAGAAAAAAGAGTGGGAAAGCTGCTGAGGCAGGCTGTTTTAAAGGTTTGAAATGGGTGTAGCCCAAGGGTCATAAACGAAGTGGGCGTGGCTAGTGATGTTAAAGTGAGAATTTACATGACAATGTAAGGTCGGAGAGCTACCTCCACGACAATGAAGGCGGCCATTGTATAGTGAGAGATTAGCATGTCAATGTATGATCGCAGAGCCACCGCCACATCGAGGACACGAGCGACGGTGGCTGTGTTAGTGTGAGACATTTAACCTGTTAATGTAAAATCAGAGATTAGCATGTCAATGTAAGATCTCAGAGCCACCGCCACATCGAGGACACGAGCGACGGTGGCTGTGTTAGTGTGAGACATTTTATCTGTTAATGTAAAACCAGAGAGTCGAAAATAACTACTAACATTTGGAAGGTAGGATGGAAACATCACAGCCAGTTATGACTTAAACTGGTTGATAACGTCCTTCCAATGAATGCTCAGTTTGTTCCCATCTTCTCAGTTCAAATTGTGTCTGTGTCTATATATATGGATGGCTTCATGAACGAATCTTTGTTGAGAGCCAGTGGGCTTGCAAAGTACCTTCGTCTTAGAGAAATAAATTTCGTGTGAGCCCACATCATTAAAACAATGATCAGCCATGGCCAAGGTATTGGTTTCAGATCTGCCTTATGTTCACGAACACGGTCCGAGACATGTCGCATATTTTCTCCAATGTAACTACTGCCGCAGACACAGCTTAGTTTGTAGACGCTGGGGTATTGCATGTCAGGGATCACATCCTTCACAGATGGGATCAGATCACGAATTTTATGTACTGTGTTAAATCCAACCTGGATCTTGTGTTTGCTCATGATTTTGGAAATATATTTAGTGACCCCTGCTATGTATGGCAAGGTGATGGTTTTGATTGGGTCCTCAGATGGTTCTTTCCCAACAGTTGGGGTGATAGCTTTATGGATTGTGTGGTCTGAATATCCATTGATCTTGAGAGCTTGGTGTACATGTTTTAGTTCACTGGCTAGGTGATGATGGTCGGAAATGCATTGAGCTCTATGGAGTAGAGTTTTGATGAGGGAATTCTTCTGGGATGGATGGTGTTGGGAGTCAGGTTTTAGGTAGGCATACTTATGGGTGGCTTTTCTGTAGACAGTGCCCCATTGAGCCATCTGGTCTCTTTTCAATTAAAATATCCAAGAATGGTGACTTGCCATCCTTTTCCACCTCCATGGTGAATTTGATGGCTGGATGTATGGAATTAATGTGATTGAGGAATTGGTTCAGAGCTGGTCGGCCATGTGGCCAGATGACGAACGTGTCATCTACGTACCTCTTCCACAAGGACGGACGTAGGGTGGATGCTTGGATGGCATCTGTCGCTTAATTTTCCATGAAAACATTGGCTACAACTGGAGATAAGGGAGAACCCATTGGGGTACCTTCAACTTGTTTGTAGGGGTGGGGTCCACTTTCTATTACTTTTATTCAGTCCGCCTTGCGAAAGGCTCTCAGTCACAGGGGGCGTGGTCTGCTCGACTTAGGGGGCGTGTATCCCCGACGATGGCCGGGGCGGGGCCTGCTCGGAAAGGGCGTGGCCCACAGGCGGAGGGGGGCGTGGCGTCTCCCGGAAGTCCGCGGCGACGTCACGCGGATCGGAAGTGGCTGTGTCGTCGCGCGTCATGTCGGAGCGAGTGGCGAGCGTTCGGCGGCGCTGAGGCGTCTGGCGAACAATAACAACGGCGGTCGTCTCGCACAACTACCGCTAGCTACGGCGACGACGCCGGTGGCCGCGGCGGCGGCAGTACCAATCGCAGCCGGCAACAACGACGACCACGTAAGTACAGTGCCTCGCAGCTGTGTGTGTGGAGTGGCCGCGGAGATACCCCCCCCACCCACGTAGGTCCGCGCGCTCCATCGCTCCGCGACGTGTTATCGCCAGAATTCTCTATTTTTTTTTGTTTTCAAAAATTACAGTGATTGTTAAAGCACGGTTACTATCGTTGCTCGAGGTAAACGCTCCCGTAATGACGCGATTACACGAGGCTCTGCTTCGCAGGCGAAGCTTTTGGTTTCAAAAATAACATTGAGCTTCGCATCAGAGGCTATGTTGGGCCCTCCCGGCTCACTGCGTTTCGGTAGCGAACACCGTGGCAGTTTGGGTTTTGACTTCCCTGAGGCTCATCAGCAGCAGCAGGCAGTGGTCAGCCCGTGGGCTTCATCACCGGTCGTGTGGGCCGATGAGTCCCTCTTTTTGAAGTCGGAAATTCCTCGTCAGTTTGCTCACGTAATGAAATGATGTTGGAAAACATTGTGAAGGCTCGTCGGCTATTGGGCCCGAATTGTTTTTGTTTGATATTTGTTGGTGAAACTCGTTCGAGTGTGGGTGTCAACCGAGGAGGAGATGGAGCCGTGAAATCAGGTGGTGCGCGGATGCTAGGTGGATTATTACCATCGCAGCATCATTATAGGTGGCGGCGACTTGAATGCGGCTATCATCCAGCAGTGGAGTGAACAAAGCTGCCGATGATGATGAAATCACAGACGTGTGTATTTTATTTTGTTGGTTTAAACAAAAAAATACGGTGCGTGGAGGATTGTGTGTGGGTTCACCTGCGTGAGCTGACCTTGGGTGGGGAAGCGGCTCTGGTCCCCAAATGGGGCCCGCGGCTCGAGTTTGGGCGATTCGGCCGCTTGCCAAGCACGCCGCGACGTATCGATTAAAACAGATTGTGAACGTTACATTGCGTCGAATCGTGTCGTTTAGATTCGTGAGATTGACAGTGCTGGGCAGACAACAAACAGTACAAAGGATACGGTGCAAACGCATTTCGAACCCAGGTATCCCTTGAATAAGATAGTCGTGGTCTAAATGAGCTTGTAACCTGGTTATTAGTACCGAGGTAAACGGTGGTTAGAGTGGTTAGCGTAAAGCGGTATGAGCTAGGCGGCCAGAGTTCGAATCTTTTTATACTGGAGGAATCCGATGAGCTATAAAGCTCTTTTTTCACAGATGTCCAGTAGGGGCGGTTCAGAAAGTTACGATGCCCGGACACGGCTAATAACAACAATCAGTGGTGGGCACACACCCCAGTGAGAAAGTGCGGTAAAAACAAAAAACCCGCGGCCAACATGCCCTGGGAAGGCCTTCGTCCAGCAGTGGATTGGCAAAGGTTTGTAACGTTCCGTTGTAATTATAGTGACGATAAACGAGACCGTGCAACCAAAACAGTAAACTCATGGATTCATTGAACGTGTTTTCCGAATCGTGCCAATGGAATCTCGAAGGGCGTTCGTTAATCATTGCGTTACAACCTCGGAGCGATCCTTCTTATTTAATATCTTGTGTGCATATTTGTCGGAATGCAAGCCCATTACCATTTTACAGACGGGTGGCCCCGTCGCAAACGAGAGCGAAGCGGCAAATCAATGGGAGTAATGTCGGTGGAATCTGAGTCAGCGTTTCCCGGCCTGTGGCATCATTGCTCCGGTACTTGTCAGGCACTCGGCGGTCAGGTCATTGAAGCTTGTGACGGCGGTGATCGCTGCACTTTATGTGAATAATCTCGAGTGAACTACGGCAACCTTTTCATCATTATTACTACGTGTTGGATGTCAAGTTAATGAACCCACGAGGTGTGTATTGCAGCTGAGAGCCCTTGTCTGAAAGGAGTGTTGTTTGGTACCACCGACCCCTTAAGCGGAGGCAGGTGTGTTATTGTGCAAGTCGTAGTTTCACTCTGTTGACTTATGCGCGCTGTGTCGTTGATGTCTTTGCTTCAGTGTGTTCTTTGGTAAAAAATAATACTTACCTATAACTTTACCTTACGTCTTGTTATAAAAGTTCACCGTATTTATTAATGTTGTGTGCGACATTTGAGTTGACTTTCTCTCCTGCATCACCTCCGATTAGCATGGTTGGTACGTACGGTGCAAAATAAGTTCAACATCCAGTACATACATCACCTATCACCGCTTTATCATCAATCATTACTATCAATGCCATATATCCATAACACGACCATCAGTCTTATTGTAACAGTTCACCATATTGGTGTTGTCCTTGATACCGAATTCCCTTTCCGTAGTTCAGTGTTACAATGTACTTTCACCCATCACTGAAAACACAGCATCGCTTCCCCTGCTGACACCATCGCTTACACCTCGTAAACCTACCATGTCTACCTAAATCTCTTATCTTCAAGCTTTGGGGGATGTTGGATACTGCTGCTATATCCTAGAGTTTAACATTACACCTGGCATGCACCTGTGCATCAACACTTCTGTTGCTTGGGCATTTGTGGTTTATAACTAGCGTACTGTATATACTTAAACTGGTGTAAGTTTCATCAACCCTATCACTCTTAATATCTGCCTTCTCTCATCGGTATTTGCTCAGTGGAAGTAATTTTGTTCATTCCATGCCTCCCACTTGACTAATTACAATACTGTGCATTTCCGATAGATGTTTTGTTTATTATTGTTGACCCTGAAGTTGTTTATTTTTAAACCACCATTGATAGTGTGTACTTTTTTACGTAATCTATATGCAATTTTATTTCCTGTATACACAACATCCTAACGGTTACATTTTGATGTTATGTTTTGACTGCATTGTCTTATAAGCAACTCTTATGTCTTGTATTAAACGAGTGCATGTTATCTTCTTTGGTTCTTTCGGTAAAGTCACGTAGAATGAGAATAAAATAATAAATTGATAAAATAAAATAACACAATATTCTCACGACGTTTCGGCCACAACACAAGCGGACTTCATCAGGTGAAGGGACGAGACTGTCTGGAGGACACAGCTTAAAGGTCACGATCTGAGCGTGGCTTTTTCACTCCAGCGCTGTCCTCCAGACAGTCTCGTCCCTTCACCTGATGAAGGCCGCTTGTGTTGTGGCCGAAACTTCGTGAGAATATTATTGTGTTATTTTATTTTATCAATTTATTATTTATTCTCATTCTACGTGACTTTACCGAAAGAACCAAAGAAGATGAATCCTTGCAGTCACGAAAGCTTTAAATTGAAGAGTGCATGTTATACTGTTACCTTAATGTTGCTTGTGAAGTTATTTACGATACATCAACCTGCATTATAAATAATGAAGTTGTCACGATAAAATAGCATTACAAATACAGCATTCAATCACTATTCAAACAGGACATTGTAATTCATTCCTGTCCATGCATTGCAATGCCAATGATTCATACATATTTACACATACAATTTAGAGCAAGGTCATTGAAATATTAGTGTAACTGTCGAAACACTTATTTACCAGCAAAACACTTTTCAATTTAGACTTCGCAAAAAAACATTTGGTCAGCTGGTCTGAGTGCATGAGACATGATATTTCACGAACAAACTAAGCAAATCTGATTTAAGCGGTCCACCTTCATAGCGTAAAGCATTTTTTATCCTCTAAGCAGTGAAGTCGAATACTGACATTAATCTTCATTTTACATATGAATTTGTACATGCCTTCCAACGATGCTAGACTATCCTGTCATGCACATAACCAATAAGTGCATGAAGAAATTCAATGTGTACGATCAATTGAAACTTTTGTGCATATGTTTCTATTTAATAGTGTAATAATAAAATCAGACTGCCAATTCAGTGAATCATATGTAAGCATCTTGTAAGACATTCTACTGAATTATGTGGATTGCATCTAATATATAGGTAAGTTGATGGAATAAGTGACTGATGTAGTTCCGGGATGTTCTAGAAAGGTCCATCTATTTAGTGTCATCCTCATAACTGGGGGTTGATGCCCATGACAGATGCTTACCAGCTGGCATGAACTTCAGCATTTCTCATGGAGTCGATCCATCTTCTCACATTGTCCTAACAGGTGATCGATTTTATTCCTCATCCTCTATTCATTTCCATTTTACCATTCAGAAACTATGAAGGTTTAAAAATACAATTTGACCAAAAAGATCAGTGCATCTATGCTCATAGCTATAAAAATTATGAAAAATTTTCATTTTTTACCGGAGCCTCAAATTACAGGGAGGTGGTTAATGGTTTTTATTGGGGGTTGGTTATCCTAATGTCTCGTGCTAATTTTCCTCCATTGGATGTAGATGCTAATTCTGATAGGGAGTGAGCAAAACCTGCTACTAATTTAATCAAATGATGGATATTGGTTTTGTAAATTAAAGAAGGAAAGTGTTACATATTATGTCTGACACCCACCTCTTTCAATCACAGGTATGTTATAGAATAATCTAATTAATTTTACAGATTATCATGCCAATTTAAAATGACAGTAATTGGTCATTTTAATCTTGTTCCCAAAAACAATGCAACGAACCCACTATTGACCTCTTACAGGAGTAAGTGTTCAAGGAGATTGAGCTCGTGATAGCACAAATGTCTACCTCCTCAACAGTTCAACCCTTCTCTAAGCCCACTGTCTCATATGGCAGGCCTCCTGAGTCAAGGCCAGCAAGAGGACGTAATGAAGGAAGAGTGCGTGAAAAGGTATAACGTTTGAGTCTTTCAAAGAACTAGAAGTGCAACATATAAGGGAGGAGGACCATGATATATAAAAAATTCAACTCGGTACAAAAAGTTAGCCCAGTAAAGCTGATGAGTGTCTCCCTAACCACCCAAGCATAGTTGATTAGTTTATCTGATCCATCTCTCTCTGACCAAATTAGACAAGGCCATCTTGAAAGAATCCAAGAAGTCGCATATGGTTACCGCCACTGGAGTATGCTATTTTCACTCAGTCTGAGAGAACCATATTTGTTATTGGAGGGTAGGCAGTCAAAATGTACATAATTAATATTACTCTGAACACTAATTTAAGAAATGCTCTCGAAGGCAGAAAATATATTTACATTTTCCATTTTTACATGGATGAATGTTGTAGCTGCCAAACTGTGTCATAAGTAACAATTAACGTGACCAGGAATGTGCATTTAATTTTTCTGAATGAGGTTTTTTTTAGAAAACAGGGCTCGTTCAGCATGATTGTTTTGTTCATTTTGCATTATCCCTTTTTTCAGTGTACCGTGAATATGAAATCCATAACAGTGCGTCTTGTCAAGTTAAAGCGTCCCCTGCTCAAGTGAGCAGGCCACGATCATTTTCTAAGCAGTTTCACCATCATGGCCTTATCATTCACTCGTCCTTAATCTGTTTTCTGCTTCAAGGAGTTTATATTTATACACATAAAAATGTGACTATGAAGTAAAAAGCACAAATGGTCACAAATGCTCTGATACTCTTCCCCTAAATTTTAAAAGTGTGAGGATCTCATGCTAGCGGAAATATATTTTGGGTATATATTACAAAAGTAAAAGTCATGTATTGTTCAATATATGTTTCGTCTCCTCACTGCTGAGAGTTGAATTTGTATTCGAGTGGAATGTGAATATGATGATTATTTTCCCAAAACGTAAGAAATGCCTTTCTTGGGTAGGCAACAAATCTTGTTACAGGACACATAAATTATAAGCCATTATCATCATGGCCCAATCGCGTGTAGTCACTCAAAAGTTGTTTTGTTGGCATCTATGGAAAACGTTTTGAAAATACTAAATGTTTCTTAAGACATTGCAGTGCTCAAGGGGTCCCTCCCCCCCACAGTGCTATAAGGAATTTCACGTGGGCTTCGACATTGTATTGTTGTTTGTAATACGTAAAACATTTAATGAATGTGAGTTAATAAATGAGAAACCCAAAAGAGGAACATGGAATCGAGAACATTGGTAGATTAATGACATCATTCAGAATGAGTAATGACAGAGTTGCAGCCAAAGAATGGATCTCGTCTGAGTGGATGTGGACCAAGATGAGCCGATGAAATCAGTTCTTGTACAGGCGCCCGGTTGATTGTTACATCTCAGGCTTGCGGGCGACATGGCAGCTTGGGGAGATCTTCATACAGCAGTAGTTTGACCATCGTATGAAGGCTGATGATGATAGGACATATCACGGTATAGGAACAAGTGAATGTTTATGTAGTTGACAAAAATATATGATGGATGGACAAACGGACATGCAAAGAGCGAGACCAATAAGTGAGATACGTTTTGTTGTCTCGGGGAAATGTTGACTGGGCTAACTCTACAGCACGCCCGTTCCCTTGGCCTCCTGCCCTCACCAAGCAAAAAAACATGTACTGAGTGAGCACACTGTACTAAAGAGTTTGCAGACAGTGTGCAAATTGTACTAGACTTCTGCCTTTTATTTGCTTTGTATTTTCCGGCCTGACCAAACAAGTGCACAGTGTGCTCGGGCAAAAGATCCTCCTTTAATTTGTTTTATTGTACTTAAATCAACAGCAACAGGTTTCCAAACAAAACTTTTGCTTGGAATTAAATATCACTGCAAACTAGCACAATAACAATTATATTTTGGTTTTCAATTCCAGCCCCAAAAAACCCCCAACGTGGCTTGCACGTCTTAATGTTATTCTGACTGCAGCGTCTGCTTAAAAATAATAGGAAGCACAGATTGGTGCAATAATAAGGGTATGGAGCATTATTGCATTTGCCTTAGTATAGCATACCGTTTAGATTTAAATTTTTTTTTTAAATAAAAGGAATTAAATTATATGCTTAGGATGCCTTACAGTTCCCAAGACAAAGTGTTGGACATTAATGGGTGGCAAATGACAATTGAAAACAGTTTTCTGGGCAATGGACTGGCTTAACAGCTTGGTTTTATTTTATCTGCTGACCAAATCCACTTCGGCTTTGGACTTATATTGTTATGAACATGATCGCAAACCGTTTGGTATGACATTCTTTTTCAGAAAAAAATATTTGTTGATGTATATTGCCCTTTAGGGGTGTTACTATACAGGTGACGTGACTTTACAGAAAGAACCAAGAATATAGGTATTCACTCCTTTCACAATTCAGTGAATTGGTGCAATTCAGGGTTGCAATTCAACTGATGACTAGATTATTTTTTCAATATTGTCGTGAATTTAGTGGCCTTGTGTCGTTGGATGGGTCGCATGACCCCATTACGAACAACACATCCTCAACCACTGTCCACTGCTGGATGGAGCCCTCCCCAAGCTGTTGCCTTTCCTTACAGTCCTGCGATGCCACAGTCTATGATGCCGGTCCTGTGCGTGCCCCGGCCTACTTGCTCGATCTGTGCTGTGGTGCTCCTCTTGGGGGCATTCTCCCCAATGGGGTCATGGTGACCATTGTGTCAACAGTCTCATCCATAGGCCGTCCTTCTTTGTTGGCGTGTCCTGACCAAGCCCACCTTTATACATTTTCAACTGGCTGTTTGATCCATCTGTTTCTCTTTCTGTCTGTTAATTTAATATCCGTATTTCTTGGTACACCTTTCAGCTTTTGTTTCATTTTCTTTGTCAGTGTTCTTGTTTCCAGGTCATGCATCTTCGCAGGTAATATGCACAAAGTCAAAACATTTGCCTTAATGTACAATGGTTGCTCCTTTTCATCATGAAATAAACATTTCATAGTACTAAATCCTGCTCTTGTTTGCCTCTATCATGATTTTAATCTTTTCCACCTTCATTAATTGCCATATGTATATATAGGTGTGTTTTCCAGTTGTCCCTCCAACAATTGTTTTATTTTTACATGCATCCTTGTACACAATTTCCATTTTTCCCATTTTTCCCATTTTTCCCATATCTATCTTGAGTCCAAAGTCACGGGCACTTTAAAAGCATTAAGCATGAGATTATGAATCGGAGAACACTAGGCAAAGTTTATGAAGTTCTAAAGAAAGGGAGCCTGAAAACATTGGAAGGATTTTGTTAATTGGTAAATCACAAATGGTGGCCCTTAGCAAGATGGAACAATAACAAATTATATCATAAAGCGAGTGAAATAATCGTACGCAGATGTCTTACAAGTGTTTTTATGCCACAAGAGAAAAGTGTATAATCAGATGAAGATATTCCAGATGTCCCACCTGACAAAGTAACCACTGTGCTTCACAGTGCACTTAAAGGGAAATCCTTCTTACCAGATGGAATATTTGTGAGCTTCATCAACTGTTGACAATTAAAGTACGTATTTACTAAATGTTTGCACAGAAATCCTCCAATTAGAGATGATCATGATTCAAAAAGTTATATTGTACGGAATTGAAGCATTACAGGCTCATTAGCCCACCACAAGGATATACGTTATTCATGAAGATCACAGTGAACTGAATAATGCAAAATGTTGAGGCCCACCCAATGGCTTGGGCAAGCTGGATTAATGAAAGGGTTTTCTACCATCGACCACACATAGTATCAACCAGATTTGAAAATAGACAAATGAGGATAAAACAATACTTTGCCTGTTTTTCTAGATAATGAATAGGCATTTTATTCCATGGAAATTAAGCAGTTCTCGTAAGCTACTCATGATAAATACGAATTAAAGTTGAGTCTAACGACTGGCAAAGCGAACCGCTATATTTAAATAGCGTGAAGAGTAGCAAAATACGATTCAGAAGAGTCGCGCAACGAGATATTCCATCAAAGGCAATCCATAGCAATATTACATTCCTGGAAAATTGGATTGGAGAAATAAAGGCATAACAAACAGTATTGCCCATCTCATAAGACACCAGAAGCAGACCTCATCACTTACTGTGGTTCATTCAAACAGACAATCTGGGCTGGACTTTTATTTTAATTATTAGCCTTTTCGATACGTGGCAAACTGACAATCGATTTTAAATTTTTCTTTGTATGTGTTATGGATCACACTAAAAACTGAACCCAGCGTTTAGGTTGTTGCTCGTAAAATTTAAGCCTTGTAGGTTCTGATGAATAGACTCTGTTTTGTGAAAGCTTTTTTTCATGCATTTTTTTAAATTCATAATATCATTACTATTATTGTAATTTACAAAATGCAATAGCACAATCATATTTTCAGAGCAATACACTCCATAATTGCGACTGCCATGGGAATGTGGAAATGTCTGCACAGGCTTGAGGCTGCCAATGTAAAGAAGTTACCATTCAATGGCTCGTTTGAGTGAGAAGGCACTGGATATTTTGTGTTCAACAAAAGCCTTGGTGCCACCGCAGCAGACGTTCATGTTGAAACCATTTGAAATGTGATGCCCCAGAAAAGGGCAGAGGCATGATTCACCGCGCTCACTGGCTCGCTGCTCGTTGCCATTTACGCACCAGAAGGTCCATCATAGCCCACGTCTCATCGGCCGCAGTTGTGTCATACCCATTACGACGGTGAGACACGCCGCTTCCTTCATGCTGTAGGAGATGTGGCGCCTGCTTTCACTGGCCGTTACGTAACGGTCAGCCCTTGGTATAAGTGGAGATATGGCCGCGAACAGTAAAATGTTTCATGGATTGAGCATACTGTAAAGCATTGTCACATTTTAACTCCTATTTATTCGAAGACAGAGGACGATACTTTAAAACCATACGGTGACAGTTTTATTGTTTGATGGTCTGGTGGATAAGTAAAGTTGAGAATACAAATTTTCTTCAAAACATTAATCGTTGTGGATAATCATGACCATCAGCCTATACACTGCTGTTTAAAGGCCTCCCCATGCCATTGCCATTCCTCGCATTTTTGCGAATCCACAATCCATCACACTTCTGCACATAAACCGGATAATAATTTGATCATTAATGTTTTTGCCATATTTTCTGCAGTCCAATTTTTGGAAACGATCTTGGTATGTTGCTGTGAATAGCCTTGATCTGAGAGTATTTTCTCTCTGGACTTCATATTTATCTTTTGTCTGTCTATGCAATCTCAGTGCAGCAGCTGTGTCTTTGTAAATGTTTTTGTAATATCTTTAGATACATTTATTTGTTTTTATTAAGGCCATGGTTTTTCAAAGCTCGGATGACTGCATTGGTTTCTACTGAATCGGATGCCTCTTTTATAGTTTACAAAAGCGAGGCATAATGGTGTATGAAATTCATTTCTAGTGGAATGATGACTCAATTCAGCTTCTTTTCAGAAGGGAAAAAAGAGTATTTTTCTTTCATGCTTTATTAAACCACAGAGATATATTATTATGTTTTTCCCAGGAAAGCCTTTCAGAGTCTCAAGACTTTTTCAGGAGGATCCTGCCAAGTTTTCACAGTTGGGGGCGATGTTGCTCTCTGCAATTCCCATTGAGTAATTTGCAGGTAGTTTTTCAATTCCAGTTTTATTGTGGATTATCTTTTAGCGATGGGAGGAAACTGTAGAATCCGGAGGAAACCAATGTAGAATAATGCGATAATTATGAACTCCGCACAGAAAGGGGCCCCAGTCAGGAATCAATCCCAGGTGATTATTTTCGAGACACACAAGCATTATCACTGTGCCACACATACTGCATCTACTCCCACATGGTAGTTGAGACGTTAGAGTGCAGCTTCAACACTCATTTCCATTGAGCTGCTTTGGTGGCAGTGACTGGCAATGCCCATGGCAGCCATCAACACTACCATTATTATCTTCATCAGTCAGTAATGGCAGTGATGGTGGCAGTAACTACAGTAGTAACTTTGTCTATCATCGTCATTCTAGTCATAATAGTTTCTTATCTGTTAAAGATTGCGCAAGATTGAATGACTTTCGCACCAAACTGTTCGCAGACTTTATATTTTCGACTAATATCATGGCTAATAGGATTATTTTATTTCGATTTAAAGCTTTCGTGACAGCAAGGATTAATCTTCTTTGGTTCTTTCGGTAAAGTCGGGACGACAGAGCTTCAATTGAAGCTCTGTCGTCCCGACAGTTCTGTTCTTTCACCTGAAGAAGGCTACTTGTAGGAATAGGTTTTACCCTTTTAACTGGCACAAAAACTGACACCTTTATTCAAGGCATCATGTTTGCAATAACCACAACACAAGCAGTCAAAATGTTATTGCAAACATGATGCCTTGAATAAAGGTGTCAGTTTTTGTACCAGTTAAAAGGGTAAAACCTATTCCTATATCTTGTTTCTGGCAAAGGAGGTCTCATAATGTAAAGGCTACTTGTGTTGTGGCCAAAACGTCGTGAGAATTTTATTGTCTTATTTTATTTTATTATTTTATTCTCATTCTACGTGACTTTACCGAAAGAACCAAAGAAGAGGATTATTTTAGCGTCCATTCTGTGACTCACAGCGTCTATTAAATAACAGATAATAGAAGTGCAGTTCTACAGATAACACAATGTAACACAATTTTTGTTCCTGGGGAGTAAGTGTTATTTTGTAATTGCTTATGGCTAAAAAGTATAGAAAATGGCTATTATTCCCCACAAACTTTGCTTTTGTGACCAGGACAGTTATATTTTGAAATTTACCATTTTCATTGAAAAAAACAGGCGAATTTGTCTTTTTGTTCACATAGTTAGAAAACAACAACATATGAATCAAAATTAACATGAATTTATACTAAAGTAATCCAAAAATTACTTGAAAAGATTTAGAAGTGAGTAGTTTTTCGTAATTTACGATTCTACTGTAAATCACTTTCACGAATCAGCCCCCAAATGTAGTCTTCCATCATGTTCTTGTTATACTGTCCTTGGTAGCGGCGTTCAAAGTCCAGTATATCCTGGTGGAAGCGCTCGCCTTGCTCCTCCGAGTGCTCCCATGTTCTCCTTGCATTTATCAAGATGAGCATCAAGGATATGGACTTTGAGGGACATCCTACAGCCCATTGTGCCGTAGTTCTTCACCAGTCTCAACCAGCTCCACATAAATTTTGATTTAAAGCTTTCGTGACTGCAGTAATTCATATTCTTAGTTTTTTCGGTAAAGTCACGTTGAAGAGAAACAACAAAATAACAAAATATATATAAAACAATAAAAAATTCTCACGACGTTTCGACCATAACTCAAACGGTCATCATCAGGTGTGTCGGTTTGCATAAATTTATTTTGAAAACGGCATGTTTATTTATTTATATATATAAAAATAACGTTTGCGTCACGCGCAACGATGGCTGTTTGCCAGGACTAGTCCATCTATTTTTTTAGATGGACAAGCACGTACACCAAGCTCTTAGGGCTAATGGTTACTCCGACTATACAATCCGCAAAGCTATCACTCAAACCATGAAGAAGAACCCTCTTGAGGAGCCTTTCAAAACCATCACTTTACCCTACATTGCTGGGATCACAAAAAAGATCTCCAAAATCTTGAATAAACACAAGATCCAGGTCCGTTTCAACACATTACATAAAATCCGTGATCTGGTTCCGTCTGTAAAAGATGTGATTCCGGACATACAATACCCTGGTGTCTACAAACTAAGTTGCCTCTGTGGTAGTAGTTACATTGGAGAAACCAAACGCCATATCTCGGACCGCATTCGTGAACATAAAGCAGACCTTAAACACGGTAGGACCAACACCTCGGCCGTAGCAGATCATTGTTCTAATTCAGTAGGCTCACATGCCATTGACTTTTCCAAGACGGAGGTTCTTTGTAAGCCATCTGGCTTCCATGAGAGATTCGTTCATGAGGCTATCC
This sequence comes from Petromyzon marinus, assembly GCF_048934315.1. NCBI lineage: Eukaryota > Metazoa > Chordata > Hyperoartia > Petromyzontiformes > Petromyzontidae > Petromyzon > Petromyzon marinus. Next base: position 14,873,284 of record NC_133697.1, on the reverse strand, counting down.
ACATATACAAACACAGAGACAATTTCAACCGAGAAGATGGATTCTATCTTAGCAATCATTGGAAAGATTTGATAAATCATTTCAGTTCTTGATTGATTGTTCACGCTTACAGTGCCTTTCAGACAGCATACATAAAAACAAATTTCGTCTCCCCCCTCCTCTTTTCAAAAAATAGATGGACTAGTCCTGGCAAACAGCCATCGTTGCGCGTGACGCAAACGTTATTTTTATATATATATAAATAAATAAACATGCCGTTTTCAAAATAAATTTATGCAAACCGACACACCTGATGATGACCGTTTGAGTTATGGTCGAAACGTCGTGAGAATTTTTTATTGTTTTATATATATTTTGTTATTTTGTTGTTTCTCTTCAACGTGACTTTACCGAAAAAACTAAGAATATGAATTACTGCAGTCACGAAAGCTTTAAATCAAAATTTAATCGCCTCTACGGGGAGGGTTTTCACATAACTTTAAGATCCTTCAACAAACTCCGGGATAAGAAAGCTCAGCTGATCGAGTCTCTCACCTTCCTGAAGAGATGCCGCGACTCTGGGGTAATACCAATCGCATTTACACTCACCTCTGCTACTGTAACTTCTTCTAATGCGAAACGAATTCTTTTCAAAACTAGCTTAGCTCTTATCTCAGAAAAAATCAGACTTATACGCACAGAACTAGATCAGTTAGACAAGACACTCTACAAATCACACTTATCATTGACGGCAATAATGTCCACATCGGATTGGGAACATGTAGACAATATGACTTCCTCTTCAGCTGCTACTATGTCGACCAAATGTAAGGAAAACCTGATTTCCAAATTTAACCTCCTTTTCAACAAAAGACCGGACCCACACACCAAAAAGTTAGACGTTAATAAAGTCGTAATTAATCGCAGTAACAGTTCTATTTCCGATGGTCTGAAATCCGTTTTAGCTAAAGGTCTAAACTTTGCAGTCACACCTAAACACATACCAGTTAATGATATAATTGCCCAAGTAGACGTTGCTCTCAGGGGCCTGGGTCACATCGCTGCAGACGTAGCAAGATCTGAAATCGCTGCAACCCTCAAAAACGCTAAGATGCCAGCTAGCAACCTCAGCAAAGATGAGCGTTTTGAATTATATAAATTAAAAAAGAGGAATGATATTGTAGTTCTCTCAGCTGACAAAGGCAATGCTACTGTTATCATGGATAAAATAGAATACAACAACAAAATTAAAGAATTACTCGACGATGGTAGTTATACAAAAATAAAAAGAGATCCCACCAACAGCCTCGTCACACAAACCAACAAAATAATTTCTGATTCAACCGCATTAATTGATCAATCTAAACAGTTTTCGTTGAAACCTTCTGCTGCCAGGCCACCAAGATTATACGGCTTACCAAAAATACATAAAGTTGATACACCTCTTCGTCCCATAGTCTCTACTATCAGCTCCCCCACCTACAAACTAGCTCGTTTTTTGTCTGAAATCCTGCGTCCTTTCACTGGAAAGACCACCTCTGCGGTACAAAATTCTACTCACCTGGTATCAACAATCAAGGGTATTTCCCTGTCCCCAGACGACCTGCTTGTCAGTTTTGATGTAGTTTCCTTATTCACCAAGGTTCCTGTACCTGACACCATTGCAATCATTGAAGACTTGGTTCATCAAGGACTAAACACTGAGGTACCCCCCCTGGTGAGACACTGTTTAACCAATACATACTTCACTTGGAATGGAACTTTCTACAAACAAACTGAGGGCACCCCAATGGGCTCCCCCCTTTCTCCAGTTATAGCTAACATTTTCATGGAGAAATTTGAGACTGACGCCATCCAGACTGCCACTCTGCGCCCAACCTTATGGAAGAGGTACGTGGATGACACTTTTGTCATCTGGCCACATGGCCGGCCTGCTCTAGACCAATTCTTCGACCACATCAATTCCATACACCCAGCCATCAGATTTACCATGGAAGTCGAAATAGATGGCAAGATACCTTTTTTGGATGTCCTAATTAAAAAGAGACCTGATGGTTCAATGAGCCACTCTGTCTACAGGAAAGCTACCCATACGGATGCTTATCTGAAACCGGATTCCCACCACCATCCATCACAGAAGAATTCTCTCATCAAGACTCTGTATCATAGAGCCCAATGCATATCCGACCAGGAACACATAAGCAGTGAACTCAAGCACGTACACCAAGCTCTTAGGGCTAATGGTTACTCCGACTATACAATCCGCAAAGCTATCACTCAAACCATGAAGAAGAACCCTCTTGAGGAGCCTTTCAAAACCATCACTTTACCCTACATTGCTGGGATCACAAAAAAGATCTCCAAAATCTTGAATAAACACAAGATCCAGGTCCGTTTCAACACATTACATAAAATCCGTGATCTGGTTCCGTCTGTAAAAGATGTGATTCCGGACATACAATACCCTGGTGTCTACAAACTAAGTTGCCTCTGTGGTAGTAGTTACATTGGAGAAACCAAACGCCATATCTCGGACCGCATTCGTGAACATAAAGCAGACCTTAAACACGGTAGGACCAACACCTCGGCCGTAGCAGATCATTGTTCTAATTCAGTAGGCTCACATGCCATTGACTTTTCCAAGACGGAGGTTCTTTGTAAGCCATCTGGCTTCCATGAGAGATTCGTTCATGAGGCTATCCACATATACAAACACAGAGACAATTTCAACCGAGAAGATGGATTCTATCTTAGCAATCATTGGAAAGATTTGATAAATCATTTCAGTTCTTGATTGATTGTTCACGCTTACAGTGCCTTTCAGACAGCATACATAAAAACAAATTTCGTCTCCCCCCTCCTCTTTTCAAAAAATAGATGGACTAGTCCTGGCAAACAGCCATCGTTGCGCGTGACGCAAACGTTATTTTTATATATATATAAATAAATAAACATGCCGTTTTCAAAATAAATTTATGCAAACCGACACACCTGATGATGACCGTTTGAGTTATGGTCGAAACGTCGTGAGAATTTTTTATTGTTTTATATATATTTTGTTATTTTGTTGCAGCTCCACATAGTTTTCGACCTTGCGATTGCCCAGGAAGCCACGAACCACTGCGACAAAGCTGTTCCATGCCGCTTTCTTCTTACTAGTGAGCTTCTTGGGGAATTCATTGCACTCTAGGATCTTCTTTATCTGTGGTCCGACGAAGACACCGGCTTTGACCTTTGCCTCAGACATTATGGAAGATGTCTTGAAGGTACTTGAAGGCTGCCGACTTCTTATCTGCAGCTCTGACATTGTTTAATAAGGCCCAATTTGATGGGCAGTGGTGGCATCAGCACCTTCCGGGGTTCCACCAGTGGCTCCCACTGGACATTGTTCCTCCCCACAGTGAACTCGGTCCGCTGTGGCCAGTCCCGCCTGTGGTAGTGCGCCTTGGTGTCCATGCTGTCCCAAAGGCAGAGATAGCAGGGAAACTTGGTGAAACCGCCTTGGAGACCCATCAGGAATGCCACCATTTTGAAGTCTCCGATGACCTCCCAGCCGTACTCACCATACTTCAAGGCATCCAGCAAGGTCTTGATGCTGTTGTAATCCTCTTTGAGGTGCACCGAGTGAGTCAAGGGAAGAGACGAGTACTTGTTACCATTATGGAGGAGCACGGTTTTGAGGCTCCGGGATGAGCTGTCAATGAAGAGGCGCCATTCATTCTGGTTCCAGGCGATTCTGATTGCCTCGAACAGACTGGTCACATTGTGGCAGAAGCAGAGCCCATCTTGACGGGTGAAGAAGCTGCAAAAAGGTTGGTGACGCTTCCTCTGATTTACGACTTGCACACTTTCATCCAACAAGTTCCACTGCTTGAGCCTAGACGTCAAAAGCTCGGCGTTGGACTTGGTGAGACCAGGATTTCTAATCAAGCCGTTGAGGTCTTTTTGGTTGGATTAGTATGGGTTTCTCTCCATCTCTGAAATTGTCATCTGGATCTACAACGTCTTTCTCGCTCTCTGACTTGCTGCTCTCTTCTAAAGACGGCTGCTCTCTCTCTGGAGGAGTGGGTACGGGGAGCTCATGGCAGTGTGGCACCGGGGCGATGGATGAAGGAAGGTCCAGATACGTGATAGCAGGTGCATTCTTGCCAGTCCGACGTTTGGAAGGGTCCACCATGCAGAAGTAGCAGTTGCTTGAGTGGTCAGTGGGTTTTCGCCAAATTCTTGGGATAGCGAACTTCATGGCTCTCCTTTCCCCTCTGTACCATCTTACAAAAATACATTTATTTCACCCATGACTAATGTGTAAGAGATTCTTGCAACATTTTTCATTTATATATATTTTTCAATAACATTGAAAATGGTAAAAATGTAAAATAAGAAACTTTTACAATTTAAAATTTTTGAACAAATTTCATAACATAAAATTCCGAGCAACAATTGTACATCTTGCCTTCCAGAGTGTTTTTGCATTGCTCGCAGGTGAAATGAGGTGCCTAGGGTTTGTCTTGATCCCCGACAGGCATGCCAAAATATGCCTTGTTGTAGACCTCAGACATCTTAGCAGATGCTTCCACAGAGTACTTTTTCGCTCTTGTCTTGATAAATTGGCCGCAGACAGCAAAATGCTTCTGCCGGATGCTTGCAGCCTCTTGATGCCATCTCAGAAAAATGCAGATATGTATCCACTTAGGCAGCTGGAACTCAACTGAACTGGTGGGCTTAAGGCCCCTGCATTTATAATACTATTTATAATACTGGAAAGTTATCGAATGTTCTAGAAGTTACTCCAAGTCTACTCAGCACTGAATCTATCTGGAATGTTCTGGAAAATAAATTTCAAAATATTAATGTTTGTGGGGAATAATAGACATTTTCTGTACTTTTGAGGCATAAGCAATTAGGAAATAACACTTACTACCCAGCAACAAAAAAATATATTACACAGTGTAATGGGAATATTTGAGGATTTGCCTGACTACTCGGACGTTAAAAAGACTGGATGAGAGGAGTTTCAAGCCTGTTTACATGCTCTATCATCCGCTTGTCAAAAAAAATCCTATTATTTTTGGAAATAAATGGTTCCTAGATTCTCGCTGTTATCGCAAGATCCACAACAATTGACATGAAGTGGGTAACTCATGAGAAATTGGGAGAGATGGAAGTGGCTTGGGGGGGGGAGCCTTGGTCCAGAATTGGTTGACCATGGCTGATGGTGGTAATGAATAATCATGCCATGCCGCCGCAGTGCAGCATTCTGCCTTGTCTTGAAATGTAGAATATCTGCCGTGGTATGGTACCTTGCACCACTTAGCTCACAATCAAAGGGTTGAACATTCAAATTCGTTTGAGGGCTGGCTCAGCCCTGGGACAATAAAACAAGTACCAACAATGTGGGAAGTCATGTGGGCACCCTATGGATACATTGGCCCCTAGCCATAGCAGTGTGGAATTTACATCACTGGATTACAGCTGCCAAGCTCCTCCCCAGTGTTGGAGTGAGGAGACAACGTGGTTGTAGGACTTATCCTTCAATCTTTTACGGAGTCTAAGGCCCCATGAGGGATATTCACTGTAAGCGCCCGTTAAATAATAGAACCAACAAGATTTGTCCACCAGTGGTCACATGTTCAGTTCTTGAAGCATCCAACGCTACTTATGTGCACCTGTGGTGCTCTATGTACAGCATTTAAATCCATACTCTAGACCCAATTTACAATGTGCTCATTTCGTGTTGACAGCAGGCCAAATTCAGTCCTTTTTGGCATTAAAAAAACAGAATGAGTGGGTAATAGAGGTTTGCCAAATATTGACAAAATATTTCCAACACGTGATTAGGCTCATTGTTGTAAAGGAAATGGAAATTCTCGACATATATATGTACTGCCCTTTTGTCTATCCACTGTTGCATGAACACAATTGAAAATAAGGAGAACGTTTAATACCACTCCACTAAAATTGGCCTTATTTTCTTTCTCAATACAATTATATATGAAAAAGTTAAGAAATCACTCTCCCCTGCTCAATGGAGTGGCGCTCATCTGCATGGGAATCCCGGAGCTAGTAATATAAGCTCCACTTTCCTGTGGCAGGGGCCAGTTTCCCCCCAAGAAAACCAATGGTCACTTTTCACAAACTGCTACTCATTTAATTGACTTCTGATGGATGAATAAAAAGGTTGACTGCTGGAGCTATGATAAGTGCACTGTGTTATCAACTTGACCTGCCTAGTTTGATTCCTGGTCATGGCTAACATGAGTGGTGAGTGGTATCTGAACAACTTGGTCAAGTATGGGTTAACTCTTATGACCGACAAGTGTGGGGAGGCCCTTACACATCGGTGAATTGAAAAAAAGGGCTATAAATTATAATTGCTTTGTTTTTATAAAGAGAAGGAAATTGTAGACGTCAAGGTGGGGAGGTTCTGAGTATCCATGGAGATTACATTAGAGGACAATTAAAGGAAGTAGCCAGTGTGGGTGTTTTGTTTGGGTGGTGTTTATGCTTTCATGGGTATCTTGGCCAATAAAATACCTAATGCATAACCAGCTGGAATAGAGCCATGCATTCTCATTCCTGTGCCCACACTATAGTGGGAAATTGAGTTTAAAGGGACTGTCTCCGCTGCTTTATACCGCACATAAACGTGTTCAGGGATAGATCTTGAACTGCTCATAGGCTACTTTCCTAGTTGAGATTTGTTTTCTTTGGCCACACACCAGCATTTTAAACAACAATTTCCAAGTACTATTATTTCAAATGTTAAAATAAAATATAGTGAATGCAATTCGAGTGTAGTTCAGGTCCGTTATTCATGGAAATTCGGTAGAAATGTGCAATTCCTGGCCCACCAATCTTGCTTGTCAGGCAATATGGAAAAGCCTGCATGGGCTGATAAAATATAATTGGTATAAGTGCTAAACCAAATTTTATCTGCTGGAGATTAGTTGTCAGCTTAAAAAGATCCTCTGCTCATATTAAACATTTTCATTTTTACAAAGGTATTTTTGTATCTTAAAGTAGTAAATGGTACTTGCAATAAATGTTGTTGGTACATTTACTGCGAATGGAATGTTATCTATATACACACAGTGTGGGTGAGGTTGTGGCGCACTATTTTACGGTAACACATTGCACTACAAACTTGCGCACATGATTTTGATTCCTGGTCACGGCTTACATCAGTTGAGTGATCTCTGAACTGGTCCTAGATCCCCCTGTACTCCCTTGAACCTGAACTCATGGATGTGATGACATGGTCAAAAACCCCAATGACCATCATGGCTTGAGGTGTATTGACAAAGAGCTGATGATTATTATACGTACATTTTTACATCCTTATCTATTTCCATATTTATTCACAGTACTTTATTGTAAATGTGTTTATATTATAATTGATACTGTTCAGAACACTTTGTTCAGCCAGTTTACTCAACCAGATTTCAAACTAATCTGGGATTGTTTGGTTGAGGTCATAGGATATGCAACTAAATATGACTTATTGGACGTTTGTTGTTTGTGATTTTCTGCAGGCACATCATTAAATCACAGCCGTGGTCCGATACCGTTTGCCTGCGAGCGAACGAGTGGTAGTTTGGCACCTGAATACGCGAGCATGCTTTGCTGCTGGCTCTAGCCAGCATGGGGGCCAGTCCATCCCACGTACACCACTCCTTCCCGCAGCGCGGCCGCATCAACGCTCTGCACCATCCGTCCAATGCAGGTGCCGTTGTCAGCTTGCGACAACACCGCACCCACCTGGCCGCGGTGCTGTAGCCAGCGTGTAATGTATTCACCAGGCAAATAATTGGTTCATATATTCAAATAGATTATTTCACTCACTGTGCACTTGTATGAATAATTGACTAGTTTGTGATTTATGTGTGTTATTCGCAATTTTTTTGCTGATGTTAGATTAACGTTGGGGATTGAATAAGATGGGACAAGCAGTGTAGAAGAAATAAGAATGTAACACGACATGGGAAAAAATATGTTAAAATCTATTTCAAAATTCTATCACGACCCTGAATCGTAATAAGGGAGAGACCCTTTAAACAACTTGTTGTGCAGGCCGGTTGGGTCAGGGGTCAGCACTGAACCAGGAATACTGAGATGTTGGGCTCGAACCCATGATCAAACTGGGTTCTCATGCATAGGGATTTGATCGTCACAGCCCAGTTACCAAGGATGTTTAAAAAACATAAAATTATATCTGGGTTTTCACGTCATTTGGCTACATTTATAGTCTGAGAGTTGACTATCGACGTGACTGCTTGGTAAAGAAGATGTCTCTATAGCAGGGCATATAGTAATTGCGCCCTCTAAGTTCCTTAAAGCAATCTTATAAACAAAGTTCTGTGTTCTCATTCATGGTATGTTATATCACACAGGGTGATGCACTCCCCTGTAAGAGTTTGAATTTATACTTGGTCCGTGACATGATGACATAGCACAGTTGATATGAAAGTAAAAATAAATATCCATGTGGACCTTTTTCTGTTATTCCATTGTTTCGGTTTTCCATGCATACTTGAGTTTCTTCCCACATGCAAAGTACTTAAAATGTAATGGGCCAAACTTCCTAATGCCTGACCCTCCTGAAAAAGTCTTGGTGCTCCGTAAGGTGTTTTTGGTAAAAATAATTGCTGAAATTATAGCCTTTTCACAACTTCATTTATGTGGGCAGTTAAACCATATGTTCCAACATTTGTTTATTTTGCTTCAATGTGGATTTAATTTTCATAGTTTGCATTTCATGTCCCAATTGGTAATGTTTGGCCATTGCTCTTAAGTTATGGATTAAATATTTCTTGTCCTCCCTGTTCATTGCTTATAATTAATTCTGAAAATTATAATTCATGTACCTTTAACGTAACTTTTGCTGGTGCTACTTTGTGAATATGTTGTAGCCTAGATCTATTATGCCGAAGTTACAAATCACATTCAGTGCTGCGGTATATTTGATTCTGAAGTTAAAGGCATGAAATCAAGTTTACAACGGTGTTCCTGTATTTTGTGCAGGTATTTCTGTGCTGGCACAACACCAAGGCTTCAGCCTGGACAGCAAACGTGCCGGAGTTGGGCTCGGCGGGGGGAGCAGTGGAGGCGGCGGCGGTGGAGTACCGGGAAGTGTGGGGCACGCGATGGGTGGCGGCAGCAGCGGGGGTTTCGGGGCCGCCACGTCGGCCGCGCTGTCGCGCCCAGGCTCCCACGAGCGCCAGCGCAGCGAGCGCAAGCGCAAGGCTGCGGCGCCCAGCTTGGCCACGCTGAAGCAGAAGCTGAGCCGGCGACGTCGCGCGGGGCGCTCGGCCCACCATGCCAAGCAGATGCGAGAACTGCTGTCCGGCTGGGCTCTGCCCGAGGCCAGTGTTTGTCGTCCTTTAATGTTTTTGTGCAGCTTTGACATGTTTTATAATCTGTTGAGTGGCATCGTCATTATACAGGCTTGATGTGCCCATGAGAGACGGTCTCCAGGTCTCGCGGTCTTCGTTGTCTCTCGTGAATGGTCCCATTCACCTGCTCATATTGTTGTACCAACTTATCTGTTTTCCTGCTCTTACCTTCCATTTCCCTTGATATTTACATACACACATTTTTAAGTAGTATATATATATTTTTTATATCTAGGTAATTATATTAGAAGTTGGTTGGGTTTTTCAGTCTTGTCATTTGCACCGTGACAATGTCAGGTGCCTCTTGCCATTGTCCTATAAGAAATCTGAAACGGTGGAATCATTCTGACAGTTCTGGAAAGGGCACCTTCATTTGCATAGGTCTGTGCCCAGGTAAAGGCATTAAGAGTTGATGCAAAGCCTGAAGGGCTGGCTTCAAAAAAAGCCTCTCCAGCCAAGTCCATTGTCGTCTTTTAAAGGCTTAAGGTGGCCATTATAGGAGCGTAACATTGTGCTTAAGTCACGATGAGAAGGCCAGACAACTCAAGCAGTCAAGTTCTATTACAGTTGTATCTTGCCCTCTTTGCTGCCCTTCAACATCTCCCTCAGCCATTAAACTCAGAACGTTTGGTGAAGTTTCTGAATACCAGGAGAACGTCCTGCTTGAGTATTGTGTGGGTAGATACTGTCATGAAACCTGTTTTACACTATTAATGACAACCTCCATTGGTACGTAATAAAATAATTACATTTCCACCAATAGTGAAAACGCCAATGGGTGAAGGCTTTGCCAAGCCTTGTCGGTCATTGGGGTTTTTGAACATCATTCAACACGCTGATCAGTGTGGATGATCTGGAATTGAACTCAGGTCATCAGGTTGATAGCCCAGCATGCTAATCACTATCACTGCTCCACCTGGCATGGTGAATAGGTTTTAATCCTTGTTAATCACAATGCTTCAACCTCATTGTAATAAAATTATCTCTTCATCCACTGGCAGAAACTTGGTAAAAACACCTTGCAACTGCTTATTCCGAATACACGTCGTCATTACACTCGCTTGATCCTGCCCTTTCCATTATTAATGTTATTTCGTTAGTCTCATTGTACAATACTACTGTCGCTGCTGCTGTTGATAGCGTTCTCATGCTGGCGTTGGTGTTGTGTCGCGTGGGTTCAGGTGAGTGCGTTGGTGGAGGAGTACGAAGCAGCGGCTGCACTGAAGGAGGTTGCGCAGCAGGCGAGTCTGGCACGACCCACTGCCCATGGCCTCCGTCACCACCTGTCTTGCCTCTACGAGTACAAGTACTGCACCGACATGGACCTCATCTTTCAGGTAATTCCGCAAAAGCACCCGAGACCGGTGAGGTGTCCACCTGGATTGTGGAATTCGGCTTTGGCAATGCAAGCCGATGCTTTTTTTGGGGAGGGGATCATTGGCTTAAAACCCGTTGTTGCCATTTTAAGCATTAGTACTCGTGCAGCATTCGTTTACTGTACTATCCAGAAATAACCCGCACTGATGAGCCATGGCGTGCACAGGTACTCAGACAATCGCCCCGGTTACTGTACTGCGTTGTGCGTCTGTCGTTTTGGGTAAATGGAGTATATCAGCCATTGTGTCTTATCTAAACACTGCAATGAGTTTTATAAATTAAGGGACTTGATATTTACCCATTGAGTATATGATATAATACATCCTGTCGAGATTACATTTTTAACTGCCGCTTTAAACTCTAACCTGACTACAGTTTACACACTGGTAGGTTAGCCATGATATTGTGATACTATGATATACCGTACGATATGAGATGTGATATATTTTTTTACAAAATTCAGATTATTCCCATTTTGTGAAGTTAAATGCTTTTTTGATTGACATGCAATGCACAGTCTTGGCTGGGCATATAAAATATGTTCCAACATGTGACCTTTTTTGCCAGTATCAAAGTATAAAAAAATGAGTATAGGTTTTACCTCATCTGTTCGCTTTTTGGCATTCTCTTGTGAGACTAGGCCCTAAAGAAGGCTGTCTCTGGTGTAGACCAATCAGTTTCAAAGACAATACATATATTATCGGAGCATATTTTTTATGCATGTTTACCACACGTATGTTAATGCAGACATGATTTCTTGAAAAAGATTTCTATTTGGTGTTTGAACATCTTAACACCTGTTTTATTGCCAGAAAGGGTAAAACCTATTCTTATTTTTTTCATCAAAGATGTTCCGTGAGGTGATTAAAGAGGCCAATCGAAGGAACTGGAACATTCTGCGATGTCATAATTTTGCGCTTTTTGAGGAACGAAGCATCTCTAGCTCTGAGAGTTTGGAATTATTAGTTTTTTTTTTTATCATGACGTAATAACGATAGCACAATTCAAAGAAATTCCCACACCTCCGGAGCAGCCCTACAATTGCCTGCTCGTGCCACTGCTGGCAGAAAGGCTCCCTCTAGAGAGCCCCCTTGAGTGGAGACCCTTCAGCAGCATGAGCCCCTTTACATTTAGCTGCACTGTAATAACACCACCCTCTTGGACAGACACCCAAGTTTTGCGGGTGTCACAAGGGAGTGACACAGGCAGTCCTGTGAGTGCACTGGCAGGGGAGGTAGCTCTAGCGAGCCCGTTTGGAGGGTATTTGGCCTACTCTTCTGTACGAGCCACACACCACATGGGGCCTGCTGATGGACTGTGTATCGTGCTGTACTTTTCTCCAATTATCTACACTGCAGCATAAACCATCATGCGAACTACAGCCATCCTCGCGGCAGTGGCTTTTGGTGATCCATTGAAGAAACATGGTCACTGCATCACGTGCTTTAGGATGCGTTTGTCCGGCTGTCTGGAATGCTCTTCCTTCCGATATTAGGAAGACACTGGAGCTATGCACTTTTACTGGTAGGAACGAAGTTGTAAAGTGAGTGTACCAGCCTGCAATAGATTAATGTGTCCGTCCGTCCGTCCCCTTTTCAATACTTTAACGAAGTGAAATCTCGTGCTGTTGGGTGTATAATTTGTCCGAAGAACCCTAAATGATTTTGAGGGCAAAAAGGTGGGAAGACGCTCTCAATTTGCACAATTTTACGTAATAACAATGTCATAAAATTGCGCAAAATTCCAATGTTCCTACCAGCCCACCCTGCAGGGACCTGTTAAATCTAAATTGAAAACTCATTTCTTTAGAACTGCTTTTTGTGTTTGGTTTGTTGTCCTTCCCCCATATCTCTGATAAGCATTGTTGGCTACGTACGGTGCGAAAGAAGTTCAGCATACATACAATTGAGAATAAACTTGGAAACTTGGCAGATCACTGTTATAATTCAGTAGGCTCACATGACATTGACTTCTCCAAGACAGAGGTGCTTTGCAAGCCATCTGGCTACCATGAGAGATTCGTTCATGAGGCTATCCACATATACAAACAGAGACAATTTCAACCGAGAAGATGGATTCTGGTTTAGCAATCATTGGAAGGATTTGATAAACCATTTTTGGTCTGAATTGATTGTTCACGCTTACGGTGGCTTTCAGACCGCATCCATTGTTTTCGTCTCCCCCCTCCTCTTTTCCGAACATAGATGGACTCGTCCATCTGAATAACTGCCAAATCGCTCTCTGTGGTGCTAACGTTAAAAAAACCGCCACTTTTTTAAATTCTCTTGCTCTGGTTTTCACACCTGATGATGATTGCTTGTGTTGCAGTCGAAACGTCGTGATAATTTTATTGTTTTATATTTTTATTATTTTATTGTTTCCCTTCTACGTGAATTTACTGAAAGAACTAAGAATATTTGTAAAACACAGTTTTTTTCATTGCTTGCTGAAATACTGAGAGTACCCACACAATGCCCTGAAATTTTCTCCTGAAACTAAGTTTCAAGCTATAAAATGGTTTGTTTCTGTAGCTTAACTGCTTATACAGGTTATGTAGTGTGCACATGTAACACAGCAGCATATCCAGATTAGGTGACACATTAATCCAACAAAGTAGTGGTCATCAAAAGCGACAGCTTGTTGCCATATCTTTAAACCTGATATCTATAATTTGCATCGTACGTTGACGGGGGAGAAGTGATGGTTAGTGCACTGTGCTATGAACCTGATTTGTACACTGCTGTGAACTTGGTTCATACACTGTGCTGTTAACCTGGTTCGTACACTGTGCTATGAACCTGGTTCGTACACTGTGCTGTTAACCTGGTTCGTATACTGTGCTATGAACCTGATTTGTGCACTGATATGAACCTGGTTCGTCCACTATACTTAGAACCTGGCTCGTACATTGCGCCATGAACCTGGTTTGTGCATTGCGCCATGGACCTGGTTGACGAGTTCGATTCCTGGCCACATCTATCATAAGTGGTCAGCAGGCTGAAGTGTGGTCCAATGTTTCAACTTGGGGAAGCCTTCATCTGCCAGTGGATTGTCAAAGTGCTAGAAATTATAATTATTTGTAATACATTGACATTGCATCCTTATTACCATGTGTTGAATAACAATGGGCAACGGTTGGATGCGGCCTCGGGTTGGCACGAATGCGGTAGTTATGATTTGGCTTGTGTTTTGAATATGGTTCAGTCATTCATTCATGCATCTTTGTATGCATGGTGTGTCATGTTGTTACTTAAGATTTTCTTGTTGTAAAATAACTCCAACTGGCACGAACTTGGATCTCACATTTGAGATGTCCTTTGGAATCTTACTCAAGAAGGAAGGAAAATAATCATTTTTACATGCAATTATTGTCAAGTCCGTTATCTTTACTATCGTTATGTCTGTTTATAAGACCTCTCACGCTCTACTTAAGAATTCTAGTCGTGAAGTCTGCTATGAACTTCCAATTTGTTTAGGGTTCAGAACCGATATAATTACGCTTCTTTGTTTGGGTGCAGCGAATGCAGTGGATAAATGAACAATCAAGCATGCTTTATTTGTCCACTTAACAGTCTTCGTTCACATGGCAAGTTGCCGAGATAAACAACTGATTTTTGGAATGGCAGCATGTTAGAAATTGGTTTAGGTTCTATAGCAATTTAGCGGCCTCTTGTAAATTGATAAAAAATCCTTTTACGCCACTGTTTATTGATCATGATAGGCGGGCAGCAGTTGACCATATGCTCCACTGTTCCGGTTCCTCTTTGTGGTGAACAATGTAAGCCATTACGATGTGTTTTTTTGGAGAACCTTTTGTAATTAATCTAATACCCTTCTTTATCCTAGGACACCTGCTTCCCGGTGCACCGGGCCATACTGGTAGCACGCTGTCCGTACTTCCGCAATCGGTTGGCCCTGCCGGGCTCTGCGGTAGGAGGGCCGGCCGGCGCTGGCGGGGTCGGCACGCTGGGTTATGGCGCGGAACTCACGCTGACCCTGGGGGCGGCCGGCGTAGACCTGCACGCCTTCTCCGCGCTGCTGCGCTTCCTGTACACGGGCGAATTGGAGTCTGAGAGCGATGGCGGCGACCCTAATGGTGAGCGCGCGGATTGTGGGCATTTCACGCTCGAAGTAGGGGATGCTGTAATGGGTCGCAGCATAATGGAAGTCCCTCCCGCCTCTGTGCACTGGGCCGTTTTAAATAAATTAGTTTTTGTTGTCTTGCGCATTGCCTCAATACGCAAAAATAAAATAGAAAATGCTAATATAACACTTCTAACAATACAAACTTCTAAACGCTGTATAAGATGTAGTGGAAAAATATATTAATATTTTTTTGTTCACCTTTTGTAACAAACTTAAGTATTGTTAATGAATTACAGTTGCTTATTATTGTTGAAAACATGTTGCGTAACATTGATCCAATTTCTAAAGTATTACTTTTTGCTTTGGATGCAGATCTTTAAATCGCTTAAAACAAATCGGAGCTTCCTCAGTTCCCCTGATCTTCCTTCCAAAGGACTTATTATATCTTAAAGTGCTCTCATGTTAAGAAATTGTAAGTCCTATTTAGTTAAATATTTGGAGGTTTGGTTCGCTGAAGGCTCCGTTCTAAAATGTCACGATTATTGAATAAATGAACATGCAGTTATTGGTCAATGCAAAATATCAAGATCTTACAAAAACAAAACAATGCCCTTCCCCAGAAGACATTATGCCCTGCCATTTCTCAATATGTCATGAAAATAATATAACACACAATTGGAAAACGTTCACAGCAAAAGCCACCTTTTCTGGATAACATATATGCTTCAAGTCGTGTTCAGGTGCTCGGTAGAACTATATTACACAGCGATAGAACCATGAGAGGTGGCGACGGCTCTGCGTTGCCTTCATCCAGCAATGGATTTGTCACTGCTGACGATTCTTTTGCTTCGGCAGCTGGCGGCAGTGGCTACGCGGGCAAGCAGGGATTGCTGGCGCACGATGGCAGCACATTGGCCCGCCTTGGCGAGGAGTTTGGCACGCCCAACGCGCTGGCTGTCGATCTGCTGGCGCTCCTTGACAGCGGCTGCTACTACGATGCCGTGCTGTGCTTCTCGTCCGACATGGATTACACGGTAGCGCAAGCTGATTCGTTTTCATTCGCGTTGCAGGGAGTATTCCTGTGCTCTTTTTTCCCCAAGTAGTTTTTGTTTCTTATAATATTTCTGCTGGTTGCCCCAGGGTCTATAACTGGACCAGTGTACCCTCGTAACGTTATAAATAAGAGTGGGATGTCATCAAGAGGAAAACCCCCTTGGGTTGTGCGTACTCTGGTAATGAAGATAATATCTCATTGGGAAACAGGTGATGCAACTGTCTCTTTGACATTTTTCCTGTGTCCAAATTACCATGAATTTGTCTGCTCCTATTGTATCTCTAAAGCTTAGCAGGGCCTGGTTAATGTTTCGATGGGTGACTACCATAGCTCGCCAAGTATTGTAGGCATGATGCTATTGTAGGCATGATGCCACAAGGCTTCAGTGTTGGTTATCACCCCTTACTCTGTGTGGGGTTTCTGTTCCGCTTTCCTCCCACACACCAATCCCTCAACAGTTCACTAAATACAGGCCTTGAGATTTAACGATTATTTTGTGGGTAAATAACTAACATTGTTTACTACGAAAGTGCAATAACACATAGCACAGCAATTGTCTTCGTTTTTTTAGAGTAAATATATATTTCATTTGCATTGCCTTTGAATTGGTTTAAATAAATTTAAGAACACGTGATTTCTCAGAGTTGTGTAACCTTGTGGTTGTTCTGTCTGCACAATAACTCTTATCTCTCCTTTCTCGTGCACGCTCGCTCTTGCATGTATGTATGTTGAATTTCTTTCGCACTGTAGGTCGCCAACCGTGCTAATGGGAGGTGCGGGGGAAGGACAACAAACTAAACACAGGACAACAATTAATAATATTTCTAAAGCGCTTTTCTTCAAGGATCTCAAAACCAATCGTGTCCCTGCATGCACGCCACGGCCGTGTGTCTGCGCAGTACACGGAGGTGTGCGGAGGCTACACGGAGCCCATGCCCGGCGACCTGCGCTGCCACAAAGCCATTCTGTCGGCCCGCTCGCCCTTCTTCCGCCGCCTCTTCCAGCGGCGAGCGCGCTCCGGCGAGGAGCTGACAGAGCGCGCCCTGCAGGCTCCCACGCGCATCCTGCTGGACGAGGCCGTGCTGCCACGCCGCTACGGCCCCGCGGTGCTGCACTGCATGTACACCGACTGCCTGGACCTGGCGCTGGTGGCGCCGCCCTCCTCGCCTGCCTGCGGCAGCCCGGTGTCTGTCGGCGCGCTTGGCGAGTTGCACGCCTCAGCCTGCCTGCCGTCTCGCGTCGAGGAGGCCATGGAGCTGTATGGCATCGCGCTCTTCCTCGAGTTTGAGGTCATGGCTCAAGGTGAGCAGCGTACGCGCGTGTCGAGATTCATCTGCGGCGAGCATGCCCTTGTTGTGCTTTGTTCAGTTAAAATTTTCTAAACTATAAGCTACACTAAATTTTGATTTAAAGCTTTCGTGACTGCAGGGATTCATATTCTTGGTTCTTTCGGTAGTCACGTAGAAGGGAAATAATAAAAAATATAAAACAATAAAATTATCACGACGTTTCGACTGCAACACAAGCAATCATCATCAGGTGTGAAAACCACAGCAAGAAAATTTGAAAAAAGTGGCAGGTTTTTTTTACGTTAGTACCACGGAGAGCGATTTGGCAGTTATTCAGATGGACGAGTCCATCTATGTTCGGAAAAGAGGAGGGGGGAGACGAAAATAATGGATGCGGTCTGAAAGGCACCGTAAGCGTGAACAATCAATTAAGACCCGAAATGGTTTATCAAATCCTTCCAATGATTGCTAAGCCAGAATATATCTTCTCGGTTGAAATTGTCTCTGTGTTTGTATATGTGGATAGCCTCATGAACGAATCTCTCATGGTAACCAGATGGCTTGCAAAGAACCTCTGTCTTGGAGAAGTCAATGTCATGTGAGCCCACTGAATTATAACAGTGATCTGCCATGGCCGAGGTGTTGGTCCTACCGTGTTTTAGGTCTGCTTTGTGTTCACGAATGCGGTCCAAGACATGTTTTTTGGTTTCTCCAATGTAACTACTACCACAGAGGCAACTTAGTTTGTAGACACCAGGGTACTCTATGTCCGGAATCACATCTTTTACAGACAGAACCAGATCGCTGATTTTATGTAATGTGTTGAATCGGACCTGGCTCTTGTGTTTATTCAAGATTTTGGGAGATCTTTTTTGTGATCCCCGCAATGTAGGGTAAAGTGATGGTTTTGAAAGGCTCCTCAAGAGGGTCCTTCATGGTTGGAGTGATAGCTTTGCGGATTGTGTAGTCGGAGTAACCATTAGCCTTAAGAGCTTGGTGTACGTGCTTGAGTTCACTGGCTATGTGTTCCTGGTCGGATATGTATTGGGCTCTATGGTGCAGAGTCTTGATGAGGGAATTCTTCTGGGATGGATGGTGGTGGGAATCCGGTTTCAGGTAAGCATCCGTATGGGTAGCTTTCCTGTAGACAGAGTGGCTCATTGAACCATCAGGTCTCTTTTTTATTAGGACATCCAAAAAAGGTAGCTTGCCATCTTTTTCGACTTCCATGGTAAATCTGATGGCTGGGTGTATGGAATTGATGTTGTCGAGGAATTGGTCTAGAGCAGGCCGGCCATGTGGCCAGATGACAAAAGTGTCATCCACGTACCTCTTCCATAAGGTTGGGCGCAAAGTGGCAGTCTGGGTGGCGTCAGTCTCAAATTTCTCCATGAAAATGTTGGCTACAACCGGAGATAGGGGGGGGCCCATTGGGGTGCCCTCAGTTTGTTTGTAGAAAGTTCCATTCCAAGTGAAGTATGTATTGGTTAAGCAGTGTCTCACCAGGGGGGGGGGGGGGGGGTGCCTCAGTGTTTAGTCCTTGATGAACCAAGTCTTCAATAAATGTGAAGGGCTAACAGTGGTCACAATTTAATAACCCTGATACCTTTTCACAGCAAACAATTATTAAATGCAAAATGTTTTTGTTGCTGCCTATTACCAAGTAATCCAGAATGTGCCCAATCCCATGTGAGCTCGCAAGCTAAGCAGGAATGATCGTGGTGAGTGCTTGTATGGGTGACCACCGGGCACAAAAACAGGTGTAGCAGGTGCTGTGTGCAGTCGAGGGCAGTACAGAAAATGCCATTGTTCTACACACCACCCACCTCCACCGAACCGCGCTAACCAGCGTGGCGAAGTATGGTCTAATAATCCTCATGGCCTGCACGGTATGGGGAGGCCCTCATCCAACAGTTGATCGACGAATGGGCCCTACATGTTTGTGGCCCACATGTAATGTGATTATGTAATGACACAGACTCATTGATCATCCTGTGGCGTTTCCATTCTGCCAAGTCATTATGCGCTGTTAGATGGTCAACAGTTTAATGTCTCGCATGGATGAGCACTGTCAACACTCGCATTAATGGGTTGCATTCATTTTCTCCAGCTAGCCACCTTCCAAGTGCTGTCCTATGAATGGGCTCTAACATTGCTGGCTGTCACTGTAAAGCCTGCAACATCCGGGCATGTTACCCTTGTTGGCTTTTGAAAGGAGGGCTTTTAACATTGGAGAGCCTCGGTGTATAGACCAGTGGGACTTTTAGACGACTTTAAAGCAATACATCTTGCATTGTTTAGTTATAAATGTTACCTAAATATCAGGAAAATATAAATAACAACACAATAATTTTTAGCAAATTATGATGTAAACTCTTACTCGACTTACGTTGCTGAGACCTCTTTCTAAGTCGGTTTGTTCGTCTCGGAAATCAATATTTAATTGTATGTATGGTCTGTCTTAAAATGTGTTATGGTTCAACAAAAAAATCGAAGCATTATGAAGAAATATTGTACATTTGCATGTGATACTGTAGAAATACTGTATCGTTGTACACCGTACGGGATACTGACTAATTACATCTCGTAGAGGATTGCTCTGCAGAATAAAATAAAATAGTTCCGCGGTCCGGTTTGTAAGTACGACCGAAATTATCGCAAGTCGGATGGTTAAAAATAATAACATCTTATAAGTGCGGATATTTGTAATTCGGATGTTCGTATCTCGGGGACTGCCTGGACTTTTAAAAACTACGTGTAAAATCTCAAGTGGTCTGTTGGCCTGAACTTCGCTGACTTGAACGCACCTGAGTGCACACTGAAATCAGTGACAGTGACCTCCACCGAGCAGACCTTGGAATTTCTTCACTTTCTACTCAAGATAATTACAAGTTATTTGATAAAAAAATCTCAATTTAAACACATTTGCAAATGCCTGCTAATTGTATTGGTATTTATTCAAATGATCAATATTTATCACAAGCAAGAGGGCACACTCACCTAATGTCTGTCGCCATTCAAGGGATAATTGACACCGCGGTTTCCCAAAGGCCCTGTTCTCACGAGTCTTGCTTTCCCTGACTCCTTGTGCGATGCTAGCACTTTACATATTGATGTGGTGTGATGCCAGGAAGCGTGGACTTGCCATAGTGGAAAACCAAAATAGATGAGAGATTAACTCCTTTTCCAGGGTGCTATGCTCCCGGCACGGGCAAATCCTCAGTCAGCCGAGGTTGTTGGGTCAGTCGTGCTAAATGTAGCACTTAAGACTTTGCAGTGAATTGCTTGCAGAGCAGAGAAATTGCAGCTCGCTGGATAGAGATGAGCGTAGTGAGATTAAATTAAAGTAGGTGATTTTATCTGTTTTCACTTTGTTTTTACCTGGCTATTGCTCTGCTTTTAGACTCCAGGTGAAGTATGCATTGCAAGTACAGTCAGTCTTTACTCGCAGGATGAGACCAATATTGTGCAACAATTAAAACAAATAATCTCAAATGCTATCGTGGAAACGTTTTCGACATGCATTGTGTTGGCCATGGAACTGCCAAAGATGCGGTTACTTACCACGCTTGAATATATACTTGTGTTACTTGATGTGTGTTATGCTGTGCATGGGAGGTGTTTTTTTAGTATAGTAATACAGATTGCTCTTTTTGCTACAGATACATACATGTGCAATGCTCTCTAATATATTATTTCACGGAGGTTGGTGCTGCACTTGTTAAAACGAAAACACCTGCCCGAATGAAAATGCTTGATCGCTGTGGTTTTAAAGCAGAGGGAGGACTAGCGGTTGCAATATCTGCAGAGCCTGTGGTTCGTCAACAAACATTGATTGGTTTTGATACTACTTTTGTGTTCTTAGAACCATGGCTTTTTCCACTACTGGTGTGTAACAAGATCGTGGAAGGATAAGGTTGTTGTTATTTATTTTCATTCCACAGGAGTTCCCTTTACTTGCCCAACTATCCTCTGTTTTCATGACACCTTTCATGTGTGCCACACCATGGCAACGCTTAGTTCACTGCCAAGGTCCATGTGTCCCTTCGACTTTATAAGTAGTGCCTATGTCGTCATAAGCTTACTCGGGGCCTTGGCCCAGGACCAGACTTATGAAAGGGTGATAATGCCCTGGGCAACCGTGCTGACCCGAGAAACACTCCTGGTGTCATCGGGTCACTACCTCAAAGACAAGCATGAGCCATGATGCAACTGACCTCACTCAGCCACAAGGCATGCGGCGATCCCACCCCGTTCCTCTGCAGTTCACTTATTAGCCACAACTTATGGTTGCCATTCCATACGATAATATATTTTCCATGTCTCGTTTTTTTCTGTTTCGCTCGTTTTGTTCGAGCTATGTTAGACAAAATGTAACAATAGCATATAGTTGTCATACTTTGTAAACAATATATTTTTTTAAATGCATTAGTTTATGCATACATTATGGCCATAAGAATATATTTCATTTTATAAGTCTATTAATCCTCACAAGTAAATCATCACCAAAATGCAATGTAATAAGAACACATTAAAGAGTTATTCTGAAAACGGATTTTTACTCGATGGAGACAACCCTAGTATATGCTACACTGAAATGTTGTTATAATCCCAAGTTGATGATGGGTTATTGTAACCCTTTTGCCGCCGCCGCCGCTGCTAGCTCACACAGTGGATGTCCTGCCCAGGCGAGGTGTGCTCACCCGTGGTTGGTGACTGGGCTGTAAGGAGGTAGGGGCTAGAGCGAGAGAAGCAGATGGGTGGAACACGAGAGCACAAGGACCGCTCTATGTGTGGGGGACATGACTCAGTTCGGATTGGCACGGTTCGGCCACCGTTTTGGCTCAAGAGCCGCTCTGGTTTGTGCAGAGCAGGTTATGAAAACATGGGTCCCAGGGTGGTCAGGCTAGGTGGCTCGAATCAAAAGTTTTGAAAACATTCCTTATGCACATCATTGTGACCACAAGTTTTCATTGAAACACCAGCTGTTTTATGGATGCCGCCACTACAAAGGAGAGGGATCTTGCATGTTGTTGAACGAGCCTAGCGTTTCCATCTTTGTGAGGATCGTTGTTGTGGCTGCTTGTGTGAGTTATGCAAGGCTGGATTTGCTCTAATTCGTCTCCATGCTTGATGTTTTAACATTTCTTTCTGGTTTTGTGTGCCCCTATCAATTTATCTCTCTGTTTTGTGCATATAAAGTATTAGTGTGATCGTTTCTGAACATGGTTTTTTGCCTACGTAATTTATTGTGTGTGTATTGCATTGTGTTTAAAAGTGGAGACAATTGAACTTGGAATCTTTTTTTACATATCTTTGTGCGCTATCTACACTTGAGATGACATTGTGAATGTTGTGAAAACATGTTTATGGTAACGTTTGTAGACCACTTTTTAAATGCCTTGTTAGTAGTCATTGGAAATTATTTACTTAAATGGTTCTTCCATATTTTGCTGGTAAAATTTTAAATTGTTAAATATGAACGTTAAGTGAAAGCTTTGTCTTTTGCAATGTGACTTGTATATATAGCCAATGTACGTTTTTATCTATATATATAAAAGGGAAATTTGTGAATATGTGTGTCTGTTCGAAATGTTTAGCATACTTCCCAACATGCAACAAACTTGAAATTTGGCATGTGGGTAGCTTCCAGACTGTACACAATGCAAAAAGAATAAAAATAGACTTGATTTTTTGGGAGGGGTGGGCGCAGTAATGGATATATTTTGCACAGCAAGTGAGCGGTGACGTCACATCTGTGTTGTCACTCGCATGCGGCAGCGTCACGCAGTGTGCCTGCTGACGTCACCTCCCAACCCTCCGCGTAGGCCGTGTATCCCGCACAAATGCGCTGTCTCGATTTTGTAAGTCAACGCGACTATTTTCGGCTCGCTCTTAAATATAAAGCAGAAAATTCATCTGTGTGTGAAGCAGCAAAAGCTCTCGAACGCTGAGCTCTGACGTCATGAAATTTTCGCAGCTTATGCTGTCTGGAATGTCTAAGGGAACGTGACTATTTTCAGCTCGCCATGTCATTCCCTTCCCGAGTTGCCTGGTTAAGGTTCAATTTCCTTGAGTGAAAAACATCCGATTTAGTTAAATTGATTTGTTTCGGATTTTTTTCTTTCTTGCAAGCATCAATTTTTTTAAAAGGGTTTCCCACTGAAATATAAGGGAATATTAAATTAATCCAAGACAAGAATGCAAGTCCCGGGTCGAAGCCGGGTAGTAAAGCTAGTTTATTTATATTATGTAGTTCCTCAAGCAGGGTAATTCCACATGCAGTAAACTAAGAACAAAAAGGAACGTGTGGTTCAAGAAAATATCCAGAGATTTCTTGCAACATTAACGTGCAGGTACAAACCTTAGGGTTTCGTGCAGAGGGCGCTGGCTATGGGTGGGGGAAACATTTTAAACTTTCTCGAGCTCACATGTATTTCCTGATTATTTGCACAGTATATAAAGAATGATCACTGTTTGTGCTCACGTGTAACCTTAGAGTGTTATCTCATATTACGACCAGACTAGGTGTGAACTGTGACAATGCAACCGACGGCAGCTTTTTTTCAGCTTTTTTTAATCGTGCGAAATGCTCACTATCAAGGCTAGTTCGTGTGGGAATGTGCGTGATACCCATACATTCACCGTTGACTTGGGCAGTGAACATGTGCCATGCTCTTTTGAAATGCTTGTATTTATAGGAATTCCATTTATATTACTCAGGAAATCTTCCCTATGATTTCAAGCCCCTTGTTCAGGGTGTGCCTGCAGTGTGATGTTTGGCCCATTCCCTAAATGAGTGTTTCCCATCTAAGAGAAGAAAATCCACAATACTGCAGCAGTCTTAGGCTCCGCACAGATACATTCAGGAATCCATCCATCTACTGCTATCTTTTGATCACCGGCTTTACCCATACAGTGGCCGTCAACACGTTTGTCAATTCACGCACGCGTGTTTGGCCCTGCCTAAACCAGAAATCTATAAAACATACCCCACCGACTGTTCTGTGGGGCCATGGTACACTTGGACAACAGCACCCTCACGTCACTTCTGCCAGCACTGACATCAGTTTGTTAATTTCTGATATTGACTTGATGATAGCAGATAAACCCCATATTCTCAGACACGTCTCTTTCCTCAACAAATATTACACCGGAAGCAATCACAAATTGGTGGTGCAAGTTACTCCTCCGCAAAGCCTAAGGCAGTGTAAAGCTAATTATATCCAAAAACAAGATCATTTTCATAAAATATCTAGGTCAGGATGTAGCAGATTTTAGACTGCAACAGATAACTATGCCTAGAGGAGCAAAGCGATGAAATGAATGTCACCACGTTAAATAATGCAATAATAATGGATAGTGCATTGAAAATGGGGGGAAAAGGTTTAAAACGCAAACTGCTTTACTGATACTGCAGAAGGCATGTTGAGGAGTGGTGTAAACTCCAGAAGAGAGATGGTAAACAAGTATTAAAGTATTTTTTTATCTTACCAGGTTATGCCCACTGAGCTATATACAGTAACTCTTTTTCAGAAGCGACCTGGCAACAAATGATAGCTCAACGAAGTGGCTTATCATGTGGAAATGTATAGCGGCCATGCACTCTAAACGCTTGTTGATTCTAAATGTAGAGGGAACAACCAGAGGAGAAAAATCCACACGACCACAGGGAGAACATGCAAACTCCCAACAGACAGGCGTCAGGGTCGGGATTGATCCCACAACCTTGTGCATCCTAGGCGATGGAGTTAACATCTCGCCACCACTGTCCCTCTCTAATCCTCTTGAGAAACGAGTGCTCGTACGAGTCTCACGTCAGCGACGGGTCGACCGTTTCATAACACAGTACCAGCGGCACAGAAAGCACGATTGCCAGACTTGGTATTTGGGGAACGTTTCGTCCCGGTCATTTTCCCGACTGCCTCTGACGATGCTGATTGCAAGGGAATACCTCCACGAGCAGTGTATTTAACAACAATGGGTTGCTGCAAGTGGCCCGTACAATTGTAGGTTATGTTTAGAATTTGTTAAAGATTCGTGGTAAACGCCAAAGGCTTTCAACAGACAAACTAAATCAACGTGTTAAAGACGCTACACGTTGTGGGAAACACGTCCCCAGCTTCTCTGCGTAGCTGCCTTTGTTATATGTGTGTGGTCGTAAGGATCGAAATTTGGATGCAATATTTTAGTTTCAAGGCAAATCTGGTTTTATGTATATCACCGGAGTCAAGTGAAATATTCTCGCTGCTCAATTGAGCAATGAAGCAGCACTCGTCTATGTTGAGGGCACTGAGCTATTGGTAAATTTACAACCAATTTTTGCTTCGCATAAAGTGATACATTGCCCTGCAGGGATTATAGGTTGAGTCTACACCTGATTGTGAGTTATGTGCACTGTTCACAGTAGTACCAAGCGTGATGTATTGTGGCTACCGGTCATATTTCGTTCATGAATTTGAGCATTTTTTAGCTATGACACTTGGGACACAATGACACAGTGACGTAAATGGTGCCAGATGCTCTTTAATGTGTACAGTAGATGGGATGGCTCGATAGTATTCAGCTCCATTATGTTTAGGGGCTGCAAAATTTTACTTTGAAACTCTGTTATCTGCGTCACTGGCAAAGACTGCAGCTTTGGTGCCAGCCTCTTAGAGAATCGCCAGGTTATTATATTTGTATTGGTAATCCTGCGAAAAGGACATGTATGGCGTGTGCACGAGGCTGAATGTGACCGTAAATGCACGAAGGTAGCGAGTGTAATTATGACATGTGCGTCACGGGTTAATTTAAACACGCCATGATCTTTGTCTAGCGCAAGCCATCTGCAGGCAGGTTTACAAACAGATATTTGGCTGCTTTGTGCTGCTGTTTCACTGTGAGAACCGTGCACTTGAATGACGTGTAAAAATAGACTCAAGATAGCTGCAAGCCATGGTTAGAAGAATTTTATTAAATACAGTTGTAAAAGTCATCTCCATAATTCAATTTGATAACCACTGTGTGTGTGTGTCAACAGCGAGGCCTCGTCTGCCGTGTACAGTTGTGAAGTGTGGCCTTATTTTATGCTGTATCTTATCCGAAATGCAAACATGTCTGGATGCTGACAAGGATCTCTCCTGACATTTCAAGTTTTTCAAGTTTCAAGTTTCATTTATTAGGTATTGCCCTGTGAACCATGCGGCTCATAAGTCGGGTGCAACCGCAACAAACAAAATTTGAACACACAACATCCCAAAGCGACGACGCGCAACAGAAACATCCTGGAATAAACCAGCAAATGTTCCACACAGAAAAAAACTTATTAAGACGCTGTGCAAAAATCACAATGTTTGCCTGTTTCTGCCTTTGTCAGCATATTATTTGTGCACTTTGTTTTATTTTGCCATGAAACATATTTTGATGACAGCTGGAGACGATGTGCTTTAATTAAAAGTAAACCCAATTTACTAATATTCCCCAGTGGCTTAAATGTAAACTTGTAGTTGTCATAGTTATTGCAGAAATTGTTTTGTGATTTTGTCTATTACATTTTATAACGCGCTAAATGTGTGAGCTGCAATGGTGCAATGGGCCCCAATATCCTGGTGTACATACTGGCGTTCATAAAAACCTATTGAAACATATCCAAGCATTGCCATTGAATGTTCATTTCAAGGTGGATGGTTTATTAAATTATAACAGCACTCTTAAATGCGATTTCCATGGCATACTATATTGATAACAATTACTCCTTTTTGGAAATTGTACCGGTCACATGACATAAATTAAATGTTTAAAACGAGCCAGTACCAGTCCTTCTTGGACTCACCCCGGTAACAATGGTTGCACGTCAGACTAGATACAATACATTAGGATTTGCGCTTTATTTCTCTCGTGACAGAAGGCTCCATCGGTACATCAGTCTTCAAGTGAATGTGAAACGTGCTTCTGCACATGGGGAGGAACAAAACAGGCATGTGGGGTTGTCGTAAAAGTGTCCTGTTATGGTAAGGAAGTAAAATATCCGTTTTTCAATAACCCACTTTATTCTAATCCTATTATTGTTATGAACTGGATGGGCAAGGAAGGATGCTTAACACTTGATAACCCGCGCAATGCACACATGTTGTGGATCGTTTGAACAGCTCTACCATAGCCCCTTGGAACAAATGTGGGTTATAAAATTTACTTTGAAAGGAATTGGATCATTTTAGCATTGATTAAAAGGTGATAGAATGGGAGTGACCTTTGTATATCATGTCGTTCTAGTCAAGGCAACGCCCCACCTGACTGATTTAGTAGTTTCAGTATAGTTGTTTGTTACCAGCTTGTTTAGAACATACAAACACATCTTGATGTTTTAAGAAGCTTTGTGTGTTTTTTTATCCAACATTTTTCAATCTTTTCTTGCTTGGGTAAAAGTAGAATTAGAATCACATTTATAATTGACACTCCACTCTTCCCTTTGCCCCTTTTCTTTCAAAAAAGTACATTGCACAATCTTTGTGAAGAATGTGCCTGCTACTTGGCACCGAGATGCCCAATTCAGTTTAAACATAAATGGTGTCTTTGTTTGAATGTGGCAAGGTAGCCTGATGGTCTAAGCAGTTGTGTGTTGTGCAACAACCCCAGTTATACGTTTTACAATTGCCTGTAATGACTTGCTAAATGGAGTAAACAATTTATATCTTGCAAATGAGATATTTAATCTCATTGGTGTCACCTTTATTAAGTACAAACCTTGTTGGAACGACTTAACTAGTGAAGACTGAATTGTACGTGAAGCTTGCTGCATCCATAGCTGCTGTAATCAACGTAAAAAACCCACTTCGACTGGGCCCTCGAACCGGTATGGTGACACCGCCTGAAATCCCACCTCTTCCTGTTTCTCTCGCCACACCAAAGGGGAAGGGCACGCGCCAGATCGAGTAAACTTAGGACTCTCCGACGGCCTCAGGAATGCTGTTTGCATTCTTTCTGGGGCAGATTACACCCTGCTTGTGGCCCATTAGCCGCAGTTTGTGCGAGAGATTACTTTTCTGTGCCTGTACCTTTTGCCCTATGCCATTTCCACGTCCCAGCAGGGTGGCTTGTTTGCTGACAGATTTACTGCGAACGAACACTTTGCTCCAGGTTTGGGGTGAGGGGGTAGTGGGAAATGGTGATTGGGGCTGAGTCCACAAGGGGCTTGGGGTGCTGCTGCTGCTATTGTAGCAGCAGCGTGTTTGCTGTGTTTCCATACATACCGTTTCAGTGTTCACAAGCAAGAGGAGTGCATTCTCAACAGTTGCTTTGCTGATTTACGCAATCACTTTATGCACAGAAAAATGTACAGAAGCATTTCTTGAACAATCTCAGTAGCTATATGGGATCAATACATTAAAAATTATATTTGCTTCTGAGCAGTTCCGGATTGGGTTCCATTTGTACCATACTTAAACACATTACCAAAGCAAATTCAAGTTAAATTACCTCTCAAATGTAAATGGCAGATGAAATTGATGATGATTACAGTTGTACTGCAGAGTACCTCTTTGGGGGGTATACATGGCCCTTTAAAGAGATAAACACCAATTTGGGACCAGTTTATTTTTTCCTTAAATTATTTGGTGACCGGGATAAGGCCCTTGCTAGTGCTCACACATTAACTTTTAGTTATTATTTTTAGCTCATTTCCCTAAGGGCCGTGAACCAGGATTTTGTGCGTGCTGACCTCATACTTTGACATTGCCATTATTTCCCAAATGCCACTTAGCTTCTGCAATTTAAAAATACGTAAAAAAATAATTTTATGTTTATTTTTCTTCGTTTTTTTTGCCCAACAATTCTTTATCCTTGGGTTAAAATTGCAGGTGCCATTAAGCAGTAGATTTGCCACTTGCACCAGAGCTCATTGCAGAGTGATGTTTGGGTTTTGATGTGTGTCATTGAAAGCACACGAGTTCCTAAAACCAATTCCCCAACTGATTTTCATCTGGGTTTATGAAAGGCTCTTTTCCTCTTCGTTGCTTTTGCTTATCTGAATACGTTGGTTAACTGTGTTTCCTTCACAAGTGAGATCAGAATATTGGCATTTTTTTTTTACTTTTATTTCAGCAGGAAATATGCACTAATGTAAAACGTTCCTCTTCAGCTACACTGGTGTGTTGCCATTTCACCGTAGCATTCAGTTTGCCGGTAGCACAACAAATGCTCTCTCTCACCTTCATAATGTCATCATGTGGTCCCTCATCCACCTTCAATAATTGCCCAAGATAAACATAACATGTTGTTTTACAGTAACTTTTTTCTGTTCAGTGGTATTGAATGTATCTGATATTGTTTCTCCTATTCATCTTTAGCCCAACCTTGCAGCCTAAGCCATTCAATAATTTCCTGCAGTTGGTTGTTATGAAGACTGTCATCGGCAAATCTAAGATGGTTAACATTGTCACCATTTATATGCCTTTATTATGTCACTATTATTAGCCTTCATGAAAGTTAATCTTGCCCGACTCGTATGATTTGTATTTTGTTACTTGCTAAATGCAATCTCATTGTAGGTGCACCTTCTGTATCGAAATAGTTTAGATTATTTCTATTTATGTATTTATGCCTTGGTTTTTGACAGCCTGAATGATAATAATTCATATTTCCCGTAGAATCTTATCGTGTGTGTTCAATGGTAGAGCATTTTTCTCAATCCAAGTTGAAAAAGGTGACCAACTAAACTCACATTGCAAGAGGTGAGTATTTCGACGGTGAAATTTGCGTTACCGCAATTCGCATCCTCCATGTGAGACAGCACCTGCCACTAGGGGGCGCATCGATTTCTGTGTTAGTTGAATAATTATTGTTAATTATGTTTACACATTCATTATAATGAATGTTTACACATTCATTGTAATGAATCATCCAAGTAATTTAATAAATACATGAGCAGAACTCTGTTTTTTTGTCTCCACATATACATAAAACATGTGTTCGTCATTTGACTTACTGGCTTTCCGTAACAATGTGATACAGCACCATAGATAATACTAGTGCTTGAAAGCACATAGGCCCGATTAAAAAAAAACATTTGTGTAAGCTTTAACCTGTAATGCACCACAATAACACACAATGCGTTTATCACAAAAACATGAAATGCGACTGAATAATTGAAGTGAAGAGGCTTGGAGTATGCATTTGATCCAAGCTTATTCGCTGTGTAATAGTATTGATCAATAGCGATCATTGCTTTGTTTTCTCAGTCATACATTGTCATATCCAATCAGCAAGATGGAAGCATTTTAGAATTGTTTCAAATTGTCCATTGTTTCAGTTAAGGATTTTCCCGTCGAACATTATTCATTTTCTGTGTCATTGCTGGACATTGTGTGGATACCAATATAAATGTCATGTTGTGAGTTGATATGCAGATCGATGCTCTGAAATAGTCCATTAAGTTTAGCAATAGTTTCCCTTACATTGTCGACTTGACCTCTGAACTCTAGTGGCACTTCGCCGTTGTACTTGCTCTTGGTTTACCTTATGTCAACACATTTTAAACTGGACACCTATTGTAGTGGTGAGGTTAGTATCAATAAGGAAGAGAAAATAGTGGCTGGACTTGTGTACAGTTCTGATTTTTGTCGGTGGCCATTAATAACAGTGGTTAATTAATTACATAGACAACTGAAATATTAAACAGACAAACGTTATGCCGAATGACCTTTAGTGAATTTGGCCTTTGATTAGAAAGTCCCCTACAGCTCTTTTGAAGCAGCCAATTACATGGTGTTCATTATCTGTCTGGCAGTTTGTACCTTCAAGAAATTACAAGGCTGTTATGCTGACAGGCATGGAAGGGCCTGTTGTACTGCTGTCTTAATAATCTTATAATTCTGAGGCTTTTGAACGTTGACATGTCTGGGCCTAGACATTCTGCTCTAATATCCTACTTTAAAAAGTCATTAATTAATGTCGGTGTGTATGTGTCTGCGCATGTATGTGCACTATGATATCAGCCAAGAGGGAAGTCAACATTGCTTGTTCCATGAATAGATGAGGTCCTACTATAGCAATGTGGAGTTTACACCACTGGCTCAGTCACCAAAGTTGATGGGCATTTCCCCATTGTTGCATGAACATGGAGATTCATTGACTTAATAATAGGGTTTTTCCCCTTTTTTCTGGCAACAAAACTGAAACCTTTTTACAAGGATTCATGTCTGCATTAACCACAATACCTGCAGTCAAAATGCAAACAAAACATACTATGATAATATATGCATTGTCCTTGGTGTGGACCAATCAGTTTCAAGGACAATGCATATATTATCATAGTATGTTTTTTGTTTGCATTTTGACTGCAGGTATTGTGGTTAATGCAGACATGAATCCTTGTAAAAAGATTTCAGTTTTGTTGCCAGAAAAAAGGGGAAAAACCCTATTATTATTATTACATTTTGGTACTGGCAAAGGAGGTCTAATGATTCATTGACTTATTTCATAATATGTTATAGCATTGTAAACAGCTCAATTATTAACATTCAAGTAAGTAACTAAGATGGTTCTAGCGAAAATCTGTACTGTGTAACATCTGTACCATCACTGAACACCCTTGACATGGAGCCCAGCAGCTTATTGGGTCTTTGCTGCTGAAACAAATAATCAAAAAATCTAAAAGTAAAACAATATGATTGCCCCCTTGATGCTGCACGTTTTGGAAATCCAAAACAAAAAGATGCATTTACAGAAATGTGTCTGTGTTCTGTACGTGGTTGACTGAGGCCTAATGATACACTCAAGGGACTCTTCAACTGGCAAGAGAAAATAATTGCTAATGGTCTTAGGCGGCATTGCCCGCAGCCTCAAACCAGACAGTTCTCGGAGGTCGATGCACTAAACAACCAAAGGTTGCCTTGTGAAGACGGCTCGGATAAAGAGACACTTATGAGCAAATTGCAAACGCCGATGAGAAAGTCCCGTCTCATTATTGTCTTCGCAAGAGAGACTTGTGAGCTAAGAGGGTTTATGTCGGCCACAATGGAGAGGTCTGTGCCTCGCCAGTTGCCGAAACGAGGTCTCTTATTAGTTTGTATGAGGGTCATTGTTTGTACTTTTTGGTGGTAATTTACTGTAATCACAGTGGCAGTTCCCACGGGCGTTGTATTTGAGCACAGCTGAAACTCAGAGTGCCCTGCACTCCCACATTCCGTCGTGGCTACTTGAACACATGCCAGCAACCTGGTCTGAGAGAAATTGGCCTTTTTTTTTCTAGGTCAAATTGGACTGAAAATGTTTCTGGTTGTAATAAATAGTGTGATCTATGTGAAGGCTTTGAAAATGTGTGGGCATGGCCCACATATAAATAAATGAACTAATTGAGAAGAAAATGCATTAAGTAAATTAAAAGTAATGGTTGCCCTACAATTTACTTTTAAATTTGATCCATTTTGGGAAAGGAAACCTGTTGAATGCATGAAATACATTGATAGCATAAAAATATAAACTCTCAAATATGTATCCTTGGAATAATGAAGACTACAGCTCTTTGTCAATCTTCTGCTGGATGAAGACCGCTCCACGATTGTCTTGCTATACAGTATAGCCTGATGAAGAATAAGTCCAGGTCAGATGTCACTCTACTAGGGTGTTAGCTATGGGTCTGGGAGTTAAACTAAGGATGCGGGGTTCATAGCGCAGTACGCGAACCACTGCTTCACCACTCCTTTCCCCTGTTTGGAATTAAGCCATTCAAATCCTGATAGCAAATTTAATTTAACTGACAACACTTTAGTCTCTTGGTGAAAACAAGTAATTAATTTGCTGAGAATTTGGCAATCGTCCTAACTGCATTTTCCCTTTAGGTTCATCCTCTTTGTGTTCAATTATCATCTCTTTTCCCCTCGACTGCTTTTGAATTACCAGCGATGTTGTACGTTTGCTAGCGACACAGAAAAACAAAGCCATTTGTTTTATGTTGCAGCTGTCATCCTGGAAAGGTTTCGTGTTTGTTTTCAGTGATTTGTCTTTATGACACTACAGTGAGGGAAAAAAAAGTATTTGATCCCCTGCTGATTTTGTACGTTTGCCCACTGACAAAGAAATGATCAGTCTATAATTTATTTGAACAATGAGAGACAGAATGACAACAAAAAAATCCAGAAAAATGCATGTCAAAAATGTTGTAAATTGATTTGCATTTTAATGAGGGAAATAAGTATTTGACCCCCTCTCAATCAGATAGATTTCTGGCTCCCAGGTGTCCTTTATACAGGTGACGAGCTGAGATTAGGAGCACACTCTTACAGGGAGTGCTCCTAATTTTTTAGCTTTAGCTTGTTACCTTTATAAAAGGCACTTATCCACAGAATCAATCAATCAGATTCCAAACTCTCCACCATGGCCAAGACCAAAGAGCTCTCCAAGGATGTCAGGGACAAGATTGTAGACCTACACGAGGCTGGAATGGGCTACAAGACCATTGCCAAGCAGCTTGGTGAGAAGGTGACAACAGTTGGAGCGATTATTCGCAAATGGAAGAAACACAAAAGAACTGTCAATCTTCCTCGGCCTGGGGCTCCATGCAAGATCTCACCTCGTGGAGTTGCAATGATCATGAGAACAGTGAGGAATCAGCCCAGAACTACACGGGAGGATCTTGTCAATGATCTCAAGGCAGCTGGGACCATAGCCACCAAGAAAACAATTGGTAACACACTACGCTGTGAAGGGCTGAAATCCTGCAGCGCCCGCAAGGTCCCCCTGCTCAAGAAAGCACATATACATGCCCGTCTGAAGTTTGCCAATGAACATCTGAATGATTCAGAGGACAACTGGGTGAAAGTGTTGTGGTCAGATGAGACCAAAATGGAGCTCTTTGGCATCAACTCAACTCGCCGTGTTTGGAGGAGGAGGAATGCTGCCTATGACCCCAAGAACACCATCCCCACCGTCAAACATGGAGGTGGAAACATGCTTTGGGGGTGTTTTTCTGCTAAGGGGACAGGACAACTTCACCGCATCAAAGGGACGATGGACGGGCCATGTATCGTCAAATCTTGGGTGAGAACCTCCTTCCCTCAGCCAGGGCATTGAAAATGGGTCGTGGATGGGTATTCTAGCATGACAATGACCCAAAACACATGGCCAAGGCAACAAAGGAGTGGCTCAAGAAGAAGCACATTAAGGTCCTGGAGTGGCCTAGCGAGTCTCCAGACCTTAATCCCATAGAAAATCTGTGGAGGGAGCTGAAGGTTTGAGTTGCCAAACGTCAGCCTCGAAACCTTAATGACTTGGAGAAGATCTGTAAAGAGGAGTGGGACAAAATCCTTCCTGAGACGTGTGCAAACCTGGTGGCCAACTACAAAAAACGTCTGACCTATTGATTGCCAACAAGGGTTTTGCCACCAAGTACTAAGTCATGTTTTGCAGAGGGGTCAAATACTTATTTCCCTCATTAAAATGCAAATCAATTCATACAAATTTTGGCATGCGTTTTTCTGGATTTTTTTGTTGTTATTCTGTCTCTCACTGTTCAAATAAACCTACCATTAAAATTATAGACTGATCATTTTTTTGTCAGTGGGCAAACGTACAAAATCAGCAGGGGATCAAATACTTTTTTCCCTCACTGTACTTGTGCTGTAAACATGACGTGTTGTGTAAATTGAAATAGTGTGGGTTAATCGAGCAATTATAGGATGATGTGGAATCTGCAACAATTCTGTCAAGTGAGCTCATAACTTCATATGCTTTGTCCTTCATTTTAATGATGTGAAACCCCAATGAGTTTCATTTCCTCTTTTCCCTTTTGCTATCCTGCACTTGAAATTGGCTTTGTACATTTCGAGCATTGATATTTTATCATAATATTCCTAAAGGTGCCTAGATCTGTCTCTCTGAACAAAAGTTCCATTTTAATGTGTGTACGTGCTGTGACTTCTCATGTCTGTAATCTCATTTCTATATGCAATCCAGATTGGAAACATTAATACAAATGCATCTATAAACCTGTAATAAAACATTAGGGTAACTTTTTGGCGACAAACAATGTATGAACATAGATGTGGCACACGTATATGTAATTTTGTATGCACGTTAAGGGAACACAATGCATAGCACTGGCGTGATGCCACTTCCTCTGACCTACAAATCAGTTACTTTTCTTTATGGAGCCCATTGTACAGAAAATCCAAGTACTCCCTTGCTGGAACAGAGGAAAATCAGCTTAGCCACATTTTTTTGGAACCCTTTTTTAGTACAGTTTTCTGCACAATAAATGTGGTACCTCAATTAGTGGTGCAGTATTACAGGCAAAGGAGATGAAAGATGCCCGTGGTGCCATTGAAACTATGAAAACACGAATGAATTTGAGGCCAAAACGTACACTTTTAAAATCAGGCCATGGTCTCTGTTCTTTAATTAAATGTACTCTTGCTAACTCAACTGCACTCCGATGCTCCACCTCCCCCCACTCCCTCAACTTATTTTCAGGCTGCGAGGACATCATCGCTGACAGTCTGAGTCTGGAGGTGCTCATCCCAATCCTGGGCTGGAGTGCCCAGCCACACGGCTCACCCTGGGTTCACCGGCGCGCCCTGCATTACCTGTGCGAGGAGTTTGGCCGTGTCGCCGCCTCGCCCATGTTGTGTGACCTCAGCCAGGACTACCTGCTTAGCGCCCTGCAGTCCGACTTTCTGCAGGTACGTCTGCGCCTCGTTCATCAGCAGTCGACTGGGAATATTTTGTGTGGCTGGAAAATTAAATGCCCCCTGCGAGCATCTGCGTGTGGCTCATGGGAATGTTTATATTCAACAGCAATAAATTGTCCTTGATTTCCTAAGTTTTAATCCAATATGCAGAATATTATGGGCTCTGCCAGGTCAGCAGTGACTACACCAATGCATCCGTAGGTAATGCTGTAATTCTACAACCGGTTGTAAGCAGGCCCAGACCATGCTCATGCCGAGTCCCATCTTTGAACTGCATGGCCGTGTCTCCCCTCCCACTCCCCCTCCACCTCTTACTTCACACTCCCAGGCTCAGCCTGAGTCTGCTCCTGTGGTCGTCTGTGGTAGTGTTCACCTGTGCTGTGCACGAGAACAGGCACGGATGTGCTCAGTGTGTTAAGTGTACATGTGGTGTTTTATGAACAATGTCTGAAGAAAATTTAATGTAATCATGGTTTAGGACCAATATGTTTGTTTCATAACTTTTGGCAATTGTTTTTAAATCTCACATCGCAAAGTGGTTGATGGGTGATGTTACAGCACACGTGTCTTTTATGTACGTATGTATGTTGAACTTTCGCACCGTACGTAGCCAACCGTGATAATAGGAGGTGCGCGGGGAAGGACAACAAATTAAATACAAAAAGCAGTTCTAAATAAATGAGATTTAAATCTAGATTTAAAAGTGCATAGCTCCAGTAACTGCCTTATAACATGGTGCTGTGGACTTGGCCCAAGCAATGAATTCATTTTTGCATTAACCCCCCCCCCCTCATTTGCCTTTCCTAATCTGCCCCACTTACCCTGTGCGCCAGTAACCGAGGCCTTTTGTTAAGAAGAGCATTTCAACCATAGCATGCTAAGAGGTTGCTCCTTATTTGCTGCTGTGCTTAATGTCTGAAATAAAAACACTCCCTCCTATTTCGCAATCTCCCAAGTTGTGTGTAGCCTTTTTTGCGTCCTGGCTTGAGACGTGGTCTCATGCAGGTGTTTCTTAATTGCGAGTTATATTGCATTGCTATACCACGTTTATGATGGGTAGTGCATTTGCAATCGCCACAGCACATTTCCTACCATAGTTAAATGGCACAACCACTGCTAGTCAATCAAATTTGACACTTACTATAAGCCATTCAGAATGACATTTAAGCACTTTTTCTTGATTTTTTCTTGGTCCTTCCAATTATATGCAAACTGTCCGGTTAGCTTCATATCATGAGAATAAGTCAGGAAAGCTTTAAATAAAAAAAAATAAGAAATGCAGTTAAAGTTTTTACTCCTGATTGCTGAGTGGCTGTATTTTTGTTGCCCTGTGTTGATGTCGCTGTAGGCATGTGAGCAGGACGTGTTGAAGGCTGTCATCAAGTGGGGGGAGCACCAGCTGATTAAGAGGATGGAAGATCGAGGTGAGTTTTGTCAAAAGAGTTTAATCCGAAACGGCGTGGTATACAAAACGCACGTTATTTTACCATATAATATTGACTCAAGATCGAATGTCTTTCAATGTATATCAAAGAAGCCATAATTGTACAAAAAAATTTGTTTACATTTAAAGACGGTTAGAAAAGTCAGGGTTTGTATTGAATCTGATGGGGTCTTAAATTAGGGGCGGACTGGAAACCAATGGTAAATATAAACCAAATATCTGACCGTGGTGGTCAGATATTAACTGCCTCGACTGGTATACAGGAGGACGTGGGTTCGATCCTGATGCTGATGCTTAGATATTTGGCGTTTGCACGTCTCTCTCCCTGTGGTCATGTGGATTTTTCTCTGGGTCCTCTGGTTTTTCCCCTCCACATTTAGAATCAACATGCGTTTAGAGTATTTGGCTGCTATAAATGTCCACATAAGACACTTCATTGGGCTATCAATTGTGATAGCCGGGTCACTACTGAAAAAGAGCTTTATATTCGGAGGGTCTTGTCGAGTAAAATATAACATAATTTAGCATAGGTTAGTTTCAATGTTCATTTGTGTGCACACAGAGCCGAACGTTGTGAGCAGTACGGCGCACAGCGTGAGCAAGAAGGGGGTCAAGCGAAAGGACCTGGACTCTGAGGAGCTGCGTGACATTCTCTCTCCGCTGCTGCCTCACGTGCGCGTCGACCTCATGCTCCCACCGAACTGCGACGTACTGGGTGGCGCGGTGAGTACGTGTGTTCCAGCCTCTACTGCACCTTACTGGCGTGGGTGGTGACAGCGGGAGCGCGTTTTATGCTTAATAATAATAATAATAACAACCATAATCAATTTGTATGTTTAGTAATTGCTGCATTATTATGGCGTGAAGCTATCACGTAGCCGTTATGTTTTGCGGACAGTCTGCAGTTGTTTGACAGTAGGGGGGAGATGTTGTCTACGCGTAATCCATATCGAGTAATTTGCAGGTAATTAGGCCAATTCGGGCCATGACGCTAGCATGCAATGGCTTATTCGTTTTGAATGACGTCATAGGTTCTATCTACTGTGAAGCAGGCGGTACGTATTCACCATGGCCGCCCGGCTGTCTTCAAACCGCGAACCTCTTTAACAAGTGGTGAATGTGCGACACCACCTCCTTGTTGCATAGTTTCACAGTTCGAGCCCAGTCCCAGTGGCCATACTGCAGATGTATTAACCATAATATATGTGCTTCCTGTTAACAGTGGACTTTAAACTATTTTACTATTCAAAAACCCTGTGACAGTGTTTGAAAAAAAAGCAGGACGTGTGCCAGCATCATTGTCCACATTTGATTGGTTACTTTCAAATTGTTTACTTTGAGAAGCCACATGGCAAAGTCTCCACTGATTGGCAGATAAATCTCCACTTCCTGGCTGGTGCTATGTTCACCTTGAGCCGCATTGGGACCGGTGCCACTGGAGGAGTCCCCTGCCACTGACCGCTTAAAGATGTAGTTGACCTGTCACACATTATATGGCTCGGGTCATTTGGACCGTCTTCCAATAACCTGGATGTCAGAACGCTGTCAGCTCCAAACTGCATAACACAGACACGCAACTAATGTGCTGCAACGATGCTTGTTCCAGTCAGCTGCACATTCGCCACCGACGACTTAAATTTGAACAAGTAGCCGATGTCTTTTGTTCGTGTAATAAGCTCCATAACTGTACTCCCAAGACCATCCTGTTGAAGTAAACCTTTTCACCGAGGCAGCTGAAGCGTGGGCTCATCAGCCGGCCGCCGTCGGACATGCTGCCCTCCATGGACGAGAGGAAAGGGAACGCGTGGATGAGAGGTCGGGGTGGGGGCATCGCCGTCAAACCGCGTCTCTTCACTCCGTACGTGGAGGAGGCCAAGGTGATTCCTGTTCCCCCCAAGCGACAAGAATCGTGCATGAGATGGCACAATTAAATTACTTTGATTGAACTGGAAATTTATGTTTTGGCTCTTGGCTTGTATAGATTTCAAGCTCAGTGAAAAATTCACATTCTTGTTCCTAATCTGTCACATTTGTGCTGCATCTTACACACTTATCGAAAGAGACAGGTGTTTGTAAAGCGAAGCAAGGTGAGCGAGTTTCTGACGCATCTAATCCACTGCGCAGTGTTTATAATTTGGCCACTTGAGAAATGTCAGTAAACTATAGTAGGATATTAGCTGAAGTAAATGTTCAGTATTAAGTGCATGAATGTAATCAACTATTGTGAGGATCATATTCAATATTAGTGCTTGCTAGTCTTTTTAATTAAGTAGTGATTGGGCTTGCTAAGAATCATTTTGAAAAACATCACGACATTTACAATTAGCTCAAATTAGCTACTATACATTCTTATTTAGTGGCTATAAATATACTTAAATGGGATTTTAAATTCAGCAGGTTTTAAGATATACTGCGTAGGTCCTATTTAGTTTATTTTGTTTAATTGGAAAATAATTTGGACACATAATACTGGAACATGTTTATGGTTTACTTGAAAATGTTGTTAGTTTGAAGGGCATAGAATAAATTAAAGCAAGTGCCTCTCCACAATGTTTGAATCAGAGGTGGAGTAAATTACAATTGTAATTGTGTACTTCGTAATGAAATGAAACCACAATGTAATTGTAATTTCATTTGACAATGCTTTTGTAGTTATAATTGGCCCCAGGCCAGTGGGTAGGTATGGTGGGTGGCGGAAAAGCACATTACATAACAGTAGGCTTCTTAACAACATGAGGTCGTGACAATCAATTCCCACATTTTCGGAGTAAATTTTTTAAAAGGCAATAATTCGGTGAAGCTAAATTGAAAGCCTGTAATGTAACTGTTTCAGTTTATTTATTTTTGGTATAGCCCTGTGAGCCATTCGGCTCTTGAATCGGGTGAAACCACAACAAACAAAAAACAAAAACATGAACAAGAAAACATCTTAAAGTGACTATGTGACTGCAAACAGAAAATCTATGAAAAAAAACAGCAAAATATTCCTGAAAAAAGCACCGTACACCAACGCTGTGTGCAAAAAAATCCCAGTGGGATGCAAGTCAAACAACAACAACCACAAGAAAACTTAGATTAAGGCCATCAGTCTAACTCCGTACTACAACAAAACAAACATGTCCAAACCAAAAAACTTTTCTTTGAAATCACCAAAAAATAAAGCCATAATTGCAACGTAACAGTGATCATAGGGACTGTGACCGAATTTTTACAATAAACTACATCAATCCTAGAGCCATAGCTGGCTGCATGAGTTACTCCACAACAACAGAAGCATCAGTCGGAGTATGACATTTTTCAATGCACCTTTAAGATCAGCACGCTAAATCAAAATACATGTACAGTGAGGGAAAAAAGTATTTGATCCCCTGCTGATCTAGTACGTTTGCCCACTGACAAAGAAATGATCAGTCTATAATTTTAATGGTAGCTTTATTTGAACAGTGAGAGACAGAATAACTAAAAAAAAATCCAGAAAAACGCATGTTAAAAATGTTATAAATTGATTTGCATTTTAATGAGGGCAAACGTACAAAATCAGGAGGGGATCAAATACTTTTTTCCCTCACTATATTAAATCCCAGTTGGACTCA
The DNA here is from genome assembly GCF_048934315.1 of Petromyzon marinus. Lineage (NCBI taxonomy): Eukaryota > Metazoa > Chordata > Hyperoartia > Petromyzontiformes > Petromyzontidae > Petromyzon > Petromyzon marinus. The sequence continues at coordinate 14,832,405 of NC_133697.1, read as the reverse complement.
GAATAATGCATTCTATTACCACCTAGACATTAATATTTGTAAGGAATACCCTTCCCTTACCACATATATACGAAAACTAACTTTCCTTGTGGAATTCAAGGGGTCATTTAGCTGTATAGAATTGTTGTATAAGCTAAACGTCTCCATAACTCGTCTTAAGCATATCAAGTGCAAACGTATACATTTAAAAACATTTTTGTCATTCAAGTTCTAATTAAGTCTGAGGCCATCAGACATCTACCACATTTGAAGGTCTGAATGTGTCCTAAAGTCACCACCTGAGATTCACACCCAGAATCTGAGAATCAAAACCGTATTCTGACACTGGCATAATATTAACTCGTCAGCCACATTTTGGATGGACATTCATTGAATACTGCATAGGTTTCGGCACATGTAACTGTATAGAATTAACACCTGGTACAACCCCAAAAACATACCGCCGAAAGCTGTGTACAGAATGTGAGTTTTCATCATCTCACTTCAGGCGGTGCTGGAGGAGATGACGGATGTGCAGACGGACAAGGAGCGTCTGCGCTGGACCCGTGTGTCCAGCGTGCCGGACACGCTCTACATGCTGGACGGTGGGGGCATGGGCCACCATCAGCCCCGTGCCTCCATGGCCCACGCCAGCCCACGGCAGCCGAGCCCCTCTGGTCTCCTGGCTGCCGTCGACAATCAGGTGCCAGGTGAGTGAAATCGCGGTGGACGCAAGTTGGGCGAGCCAAACCCCCGCCCTGTGAGCATCATTCACCGTGGAATCTAGTGACGTATGTAACCAAATTGGGGTGAGATGTTGCCGTGATGTAATGGATAGCACACAGGACCTGCAAATTTACAGGTAGCTAGGTTGATATCCTGTCGTGGCAGTTAAAACAATGGGCAATTTTTTTTGCGAGAGGGGGGGCTCCCTCTAGTGGATATATTTTTGCCAGCGGTGGCGCGAGTACTTATCACATGCACATTCCATTAAAGGATTGTTGTGTGTGCCTGTGTTGTGCGTGTGTTTCCTGCAGTGCCGTCCCAAGCTGTGGTGCGGGAGATGCTGAGGCGCGTGGCCGAAGCGCGAGCCGGGCCCGTGGTGCGGCAAGCGCTGTCCCTCCCGTGTGGCGACATCCCCGCCATCAACCGCCACGTGCAGCTGCGTGTGCTGCGTGAGTTCGGCTTGCCCGACTCGGCCATCGACCTCCTGCAGGTAGCCACCTCACTCTCCCCTCTCCCCAACCTTTCTCACTTCTCTGATTAGCGTGGTTGGCTGCGTACTGTGCGAAATAAGTTTAACATTCATACTTCTCAAGGCTGTGCGTGACTTTCTCTCTACTCATTTTCTCTTTTGCTGTATTTTGTGGAAATGCGTTCTATGGGGTCGCACTAAGCAAGGTGACTTTATTGGGAGCTAATGTGCAGCATGAGAGAGAGAGTGTGATTTTTTTTCCCGTATGTTCCTTTTCGAAAACAATTCTTAAATCACAGCTGATCATTTTCATCAAAACAATTGCCACATGTGCCAGATGTCAAAAATACAGAATTGCCACGTAAAAATGCAATGTGCTACTTCAATTAACACTCGGCTCTATATTGTTTACCAATTTTTTTTTTCTAAGTCAAACATTTTACCATGTAGAAAAGCATTCCATGTTTTTTCTCGACAGAACCCATACAAATACTTCCCGGACTCTGCCTTCGACGAGCCCGAGAGCATGTGGGGCGCGTTCGGACACCACCAGCCAATCCACGCGCAGTACATCCTGCCGCTGCAGCAGCAGCAGCAAGGACCGAGGCGGCAGATCCGCAGCGCTCCCAGCTCCGAGTCGCTGTACACCGGCGACGTGGCTGACGCGCTGGCGCTCTCGAGCCTGCGCCTGGGGCTGCCCTTCCCGCCGCCCCCGCCCCCGTACCAGCCGCCGCTATCGCGCGGCACGCAGGCGCCCTCGGTGCACGGCTCGCGGGGCCGCAGTCGCTCGCACGCATACGGCGGCACCGGCAAGATGAGGGCGTCGCAGCAGGCCTACCCGGACGGCGTCTCCTGCGGCGGCTACTACGACGGTGTGGACACCGAGGTGTGGGCCCGGCACACTTGCCTCGCTTGACTGTCACGACTACGGTCTCGTGATTTGGATATTAGCGCATTCAATCGCGAAGCCTTGAGTCAACGGTTCAAATTTCAGCTTCCGGTAATATCTGTGGTGAAGTGGCAATGTACCGTATGCTGTGCAGTGTGAATGTCAGCGATCTTGCAATCATGTATATTTGAGTTAGACCAGGGGTCGGAAACCAAAATATCAAGAAGAGTATTTTTTTTCGAATTCGGTCAAACAACTCGATTTTGCAAAAGCCGCAATGTATCTCAATGCGAGATGGTGGTCCGTAATAAATGACATCACGAAGCAGTCTTTAAAGAGCCGAATGCAGCCCCGTTGCCGACCCCTGAGTTAAATCATTGTGTGCCATTGTCAAAAGCCAAGTTTTTACATTTCAAAATGCCCTGCAGTTAAATTGTCCCAAAACATTATTGCGGTCCATGTAGGGTTCTGTGTATACTTAATTGCAATGTTCTTGCACCTGGTTAAAAAGCAATCAAGGGATCAATATGGCCCGTGCCATTCATACCATCATGCTTCTCTAGAGCTGCCTTCTGCCCGGCCTTACCGTTGTCTTACTGAAAGCAACCATATGGCTCGGTGTGTTTCCCTTGCTTGGTCGCGAAACTCTTGGTGTTCGTTATTTTGTCCATGTTCGTAAACCTGCTTCCTCTATCCTTCACAAGTGCTCGGTCCATCTCTTGAATGTCTTCATTGCTCTCTGCTATATATTATATTGCAACAGTGACGTGCGGTGAGGTCAGTGGCTGGGGAGGCACTGGCTAGTGTCAGAGCCAGATTCACACACTGAGGGGGGGGGGCGTGGCCTCACGGAGGGGGGCGTGTTAGACACGTCCCCCTCAGTGAGGCAGATGTGATAGCTGCCTCCCCTGGTGCGTTTTCATCAGCGATCCAAATTTCTTTATACACATACGTGAAATAAGTTACTTGGAGTATGGAAGGCGAGGACATGAAATGAAGGGGTCTACAAACATTACATTGGTGACATACTGAGATAGTAACAGGCACGCGCTTATTGCCCGCGCTCCATCCAGTTACTGAGGGGTTGCGCAATCACAGGGGAGGCTGAGCTCGTCGCTGCCTCACCTCTCGTCTCTTCCTGTATTTGCAGCGAAGCTCCGCAAATTTGGCGATTTTGACTTTAAAAATTATTGGAATCGTACAGAAATGACATTTGTAATACAGATCAGTGGAAAAATCTTAATATTTATTTTATTTGATTATTCTTTTGTTTTACTTTTCATAACAGCGATCTTGCAATCATGTATATTTGAGTTAGACCAGGGGTCGGAAACCAAAATATCAAGAAGAGTATTTTTTTTCGAATTCGGTCAAACAACTCGATTTTGCAAAAGCCGCAATGTATCTCAATGCGAGATGGTGGTCCGTAATAAATGACATCACGAAGCAGTCTTTAAAGAGCCGAATGCAGCCCCGTTGCCGACCCCTGAGTTAAATCATTGTGTGCCATTGTCAAAAGCCAAGTTTTTACATTTCAAAATGCCCTGCAGTTAAATTGTCCCAAAACATTATTGAGGCTCTGCTGGCCCCTGCCTCCCCTGACCGCACGTCCCTGTATTCCAACCCAGATTCGTACCCTATCTTGCTATGATATTCCTATCGCTTATACTTGGAGGCCAGAAGCGTTTATTTCGTTTGGTTGTTAAAAGTTGAGCAATGTAAGACAAAATGACAGCAACAAAAATGTATTACTTCTGCCTCAAGCATCTTACCTTCACACAAACCCCCCCCCCACATTTTGTTTATCAAATTATTGTGCAGATGTTGCCAGCATCATGCAGGCTGGACATCAGTTGTTGTTGCGACATAACACATCCTCGCATAAAACAACACGAGGGGTGAACACAAGGGGGCGGTGATGGCAGCAGTGCGGGCTTGCTGCAGTCCCGTGTTTCACGGCGTATGCGTGCGTGCGTTGCCACCGGGCGGTCCGCCCACCAGGGTTCGGAGAGTGGCGTGAGCGAGCCGTCGGTGCCGGACATTGCGATGGCAGCGTCCACGCTCAGCAGGATGTCTCTGTCGGAGATGGACTGGCCCGACGCCCGCCCACCCGCGCCCTCGTGCAGCAGCAGCAGCAGCAGCAGCTCGGCGGCCGCGGCGGCGGCGGCGGCACCGCCGGCTGCCAAGCCCGAGCGGGGCAAGAAACGTAGCTCGGCGCCGTCCGCAAAGGGCAAGGACAAGCAGGAGCCGTCGGGCTGCCCCGACCTCTACGACTTCTCGAGCAGCGTCGTGCACGTGTCGCTCGCGTCGGCGGAGAGCGGCGCCGCGACGCCCGCCAAGTACAGCGACCCGGCCATGCCCGACCTGCACTCGTGCCACGGCGGCAACCGCGGCCGGATCGGCGCCACGGGCGGCGGCAGTGGTGGCGGGGCGACGGCGGCGAGCCGCGCGGCGGCGTGCGTCGACCCGGCCGCCGGACACCCTGCGGCCGGCGCCGCGGCAGCAGCGGCGGCCGGCGGTCTGCTCTCCTGTCGGCCGCACGGCCGCCTGGCGCAGGAGGGGGCGGCCGCGGGCGCCGTGCCGCCGATGCAGGAACCGCACTCGTCGCGGGCGTCTGCGCTTGGGCTGCCGCACTTGGAGTACGACTTGGTGCAGCACGTGGGAACGCAGGTGCGTTCGCATTTCTTTGTCCGAGCGGTGGAGTTAAGTTGGCGAGCCCCCCTCCACGGCCTGTGAACGTCCGCTGTGTAGTTTTGTGCGATATTTAGCCATATTGGGGTGAGATGCCCAATATACTGTGGTCTCATCGTTAGCACTCGGGTAAGTATTACAGTTGGGATTGGCAACATTTGTTACTCTGCACAAGTATTTAATCAGACCCTGAATGGTTCAGCGCACAGATAGAAATTGCAAAAAGTACAGTGAAAAGGATATTTTTTAATCTTCGGCTCAAAGAAAATTTACATTTAATTGACAAATAAAAATAGAGCATCCCAATTTGTATCCCAACTGTGCTCTGTGTCATGTCATGAGACAAAGTACGCATTCGGATCATTAATAGAGCAGTGCATCCCGTTGTCTTAGAGTGACCGATGGGAACGGATTTTACAAAGCTACCTCTGAGATCCCTTCAGGTGACATCTGGCCTACACATTAGAGTGAAGCACTGCATGAGCAGAATCATTGTTGCATGTCAGTCAAACCGATATTTAATTCTCAGAGCTGGAATTCATCCAAGTTAAATGCAAAACCAAATTTAACCTGGTGGGTTTTTTTTGTACAGTCGTTGATGACGGGGCCAAGACCATCAAGTCGCGACGCTCGACACGCCGGGTTAATCACAGGCGACTGCATGGCGACGCGAACCGAGGGATCTCCGCAGTGCCCAGCTCGGCACTCTGACCTCTGAGGCGACAATGCCCACGGCAACTTAAATGAGACTGCGTTCCTGCACGCGCGCGTGCATGTGTGCGTTCAGGTGAACGGCGCCTCCGCCCGCCGACCCGCTGAGCCCGAGCTCATCGAGGGCTGCCCTCTTCCCCAGCCGCAGGGCGACGCGGCGGAGGGGGGGGCGGCCGCGCCGCCCGAGCGGCCCGCGGACAACGCGTCTCAGAACTCCTCGCAGTGCCAGCAGCCGCGCGTGCTGCTGCAGGACCACTTTCGCATCGTCATCCACGAGGGGCGGCAGAGCAGCCCGACGGAGGGCCGCGAGACGCCCATCCGCAAGTCTGCACTCTGATTGTCGGGGGTGGGGGAGGGTGGGGTGGGGGGCTGCCCTCGCAACCGTTTCGCCGTCCGAGCTCAACACCGGGAGGAGTGGCCAAGCGCCGGCTGGCCCCGCAGGCGATGCCCTACGTGTCTTGGCCCGGTGTTCGTCCATTCGGGAGGATACCCCTGTCTGCTAAGCCCGGGGTATTGTGCTTCAAACAAGCTCCACAAATTAAAAAAAAAAACTAATCCCAATGTAAAAGTTGGCAGTGTTGCTGGAAAATATTTCACAACTTTTTTTTTTCTTTGGCATTTCTGGGATGACTATCGCAGTCTACGGTTTTTTTTTCAAAGAGAGAAGCTGCTAATGAAGCTGTAATTCTGAATGGAAATGTTTCAACCCGACTATCATTTTGGGCATGCTGAACAGACAGTAAATATCATATGTGTGGGTACTATTTTATTGACTTTTTGTGTTCATACCTTTCACAAAAACAGATTATTATTTTTAGTGCCGATGTTTAGAGCATCGAGCATGCTTGTTGGGTCAAAGTATACAATGCATCCGTACTTTTTATCTTCAAACAGCATTATTAAGTTTTGCGTTATTTTGTACCGTGTATCACAAACTCATTGACAGTCCAACTTTTATGTTTTGTGTATTAACCACAGGCATATATTATCCACTGTGTGGCTCTTCACATATTGGAATTTACAAATTGTATCCGCTCACACTTTATTGTTTTTACAATTTCCATGTGTTAAGCTTTTGAATTGAGAGCTTTTCCAGCATTTTCGACATTGCACACAGTGCCCTGGCTGTCGCAGCACAGCTGGATTGGTGTGATGCGTGTATTATATACTTTAGTTTGGCAGGTTTCCAGATTAAAAGAAGAGGAAGGATTGTGTATTTTATTTTTATTTTCATTGAAGCCGTGTTCTATTTAACCACGTGCGTTCATTATAATTAGACTGCTTTAGCGGTGTATATAATTATTTTTTTCTGCATTGCATATTTTGGACCGACGCAGTTGAACCCGCTTAATATTACTATTTTCATTAACTTGCACTAAAGAAAGGGAATTGATACCTAATATTGCTCTACTATATTCTGTGTTCACTTCAGGGGTTGTCCTCTTCCCTCTGTCAAAGCATTGTCACCGTAATATTGTGGTTACACCGGAGCATGTGATTGTGGTGTAACCAGCTGTTGATGCAACGAAATAGAACCAAAAGCAAATTTGATATGGCCAGTGGAAAATTGACCTGTTGATTATTGTCAACAACATGCTGGATGGATATTTTTTTCTTTTAAAGATATTCATATATCAAGAAAAATGGCACTCTTGTCTGTTCATTGTCCTACATTTTTCAAACGAGCAATGGGATGGAACTCAAATTGCACAACTGAGTCATTTGTGAAAATTCCTTTATCCTATTGCAAGCTTCAAGTCTCCGTGGGGCGACCACTCGACTATTTAGTGATACTTGCAGTCTTTCTGTTGTGAGTTAAGTGCTATAACCACCAGTGCCCCTTAGCCAGAGCACCTGGCATCCGTCTAATGTAAACATGGAGACTTTACAATGTAGTATATTACCATGTTGTGTAGTCTCCATCGGCACATTGGTGCGAAATGTTTGGAAAATGTACGAGTGACATGATATATATTCATTACACTGCTTATAAATACACTTTTAAAGATATTATTCAGTATGAAAGTGGATGTCTATCAGAGGATTCTCTTCTAGACTCCTGCCATTGATATTTTCCCATCACTGACTTGCCTTGGCAACATTAACGTTGTAAGTTGTGCTTTGATTTTGTTCAAATCGAGGGAGAAGTTTGACTAGATTTTATCCACTGAACTTAATCGCTCATGGATTACAGCAGCACATGTGCGTGCAGATGCATTTTTACTTGATATGGCATTTTAACTGCAATGGGCACACCGGTTAGCCCATTACCACCTGTCATTTGTCATTGTCCATAGGTGTTTGTGGACTTGGGTACGTGAAAACAAATGTGGTGATTTTTTAAGAAAAATATAGTGTCACTATGGTTAAGCAAATGCTCTTTTACCTTTACATTGCCATGCACGTTCCTGGAAAGTGTGTACAATCCCTGGGAATGTGGTACATTAAGACTAATGAACTAGAACTAAAGTGTTTAGCTTGAAGTGTGTGTTCTCATCATAAGACCCAGCTAGTGTCATGCCGTGCATTATGACAAAGCATTATGCATTCTAACCCAATCAAAATGCTTTACGCCGTCGTTCCACCCGGTCTCCAGCTGTAGCCTCCCTGTGGTGCCTTTAACAAGTTAACAAGGGCATGGTGCGATCCTGGTTTGGCCCTTGGAACTCGTCATAATGCGTGTCAATTCAATGGCGGAAGTAGTTGCACTGGAGATATATTTTTTTAAGCAGCTTTTACTGCACAGTATCTGGGTAAACTGGACTGCAGGGACGTAATGTATAGGTCATTTTAACTTGCCCGCTAATCTCTAGCAAAAAGTTAAGCGTTTCCCCACACCTCGGTACGAAGATTCACGCAGTGGGAGGCGAAGGATGGCGGAGCGTGCAGTGAAATGCAATGACATGACCCCACGATTACAGGGGCACCATGAGCCACCCCTTGAAGCTTTTGCAAACATCTCCTGTTTGATGGCAATCCGCAGAATTGCATAACGGAGGTGTTGTACGTTAACAATAGCATTTTTGGACATTTTCTACTTTGGAAATGGAAAGGAACCCGTTTTACACGTCAGTGTCTACTGCCATAATTACGTCAGCTTAAAAATAATTCCTTTCCTTGAAGCACGTTTTATAGTAATCATTTACATTTTGTTATTGGGTTCAGTTGATCATTTTTTTTTTACAAAATGTATACAATACTTCAGCTTGTAAAAAAAAACACAACTTCATTTACAGTTGCAGTCAATAAAAGGGACCTTGAGTAATTTTGTTCGGATGGAGAAATGTGGAAAATTAACTTGGAGACTCATCCGACGTTTACGTCACATGCTGGTTGTATATTTGAGTCCAAATCCAGGTTGAGGCAATGGAGAAGGGAGAGGGGTGACCGCTTAAACCTAACAACATCGCGATCGTGTTGACCCACAGAGCAATGCAACCTGTGGAGCCACGGATTAATATTCCGCCACCATGGTTGGCGAACTCACGCATTGCAATGACAACCGTGGAGTATTTGCATCTTTTCTAGATTTAAAGCTTTCGTGACTGCATCTTTTGACAGTTTCGCTTGAGTTTTCATGGCCAAACCTGAACTAAGCATGAAGGTTAGATAGCCTCGTGGTAATGAGAGGCAGACTGCTAGGGTGTGATGGTCCTGATGCAGAATATGCAGGAAGCATTGACATTTAAGACTTGTTACACTTTTCATTTAATCGCGTGAGAGCCGTAAGTAACTATTTAGCGAGGAGCAGTTGACATTTTCCAGTTTATGATTTGGGATATGACACAAAGCGAATTCCTCTGTTGTAATGTATGGCATACTTTATAACAGAGGGTCACTTTGGTAATTCCCTACAGAATATTTATAACTTCATTTGATAATTTTATTCCCATGAAGTGCAAATATGATGCACCCATCTGCGTTGATCTAGAGTGCCTGTGTTTAATGTACATATTTTTGCAAATAATTTGAATTGCATAACCTACATTTTAAAGGATGACTTGTTAAAATAAGTCCTAATGAAAATGCACCTCTTTAACAATGAAGTTAAATGTGAAATAAGGCCAAATTGGCAGCGCATTCATTGTATGTTGGGCCTATAGATAGGACAGATGGTCATAATTTTAATCCCACCACACCAGGGATAATCAAGCCACTTAAATGTGTGAACCAAGATTTGTTAATAGATATCTTACACATTGTGACATTCAGGCCTTCTTTTGTGCTCTCAAGCATGCGTGCACATCATAGGCTTGCATGTGTACACACGTTGAAATGCATTCAATGTATTTACGCATGCTCACTCGTGTTGCATGTTAGTTGGTGTCTTTGTGCTGGGGTTTGTTTGTCTGTGTGCATGCCGTGCAAGTGCGTGCAAACGGTTGGATTCTTTCAAATCTGTTTAGTCATTTGCGTCTATATGTGTTAGTTTGTCTTTGTTATGCGCTTACGTTTTCTTGATCATGTGGGGTTTGCTGATCAGTATGTAAATGGCCACACTTTTTGTTCCATGTACTCCCATTTCATCGAGAATTCAAGAATTTGTAAACAATATATATTAAGGGACATTTCCAAATTGAGCTAAACTGCCACAAGTTAATATTTATTAAGTCAATGATACCATGTCTTATCACATGTTTTCAATGCAGTAAGTTGAAGGCATGGCTATAAAAAAAAAACTGGCATGAATAAAAGATTTGGTCACCAATTTCCAAATTCACACATGACGACATTGTTTAATAATATACATTTAAACATTTGTATTCGCAAAGTTCATTCTAAATTTTAGAATATAAATATTATTAGGTAGAACATTTTACAAAATTAAATAAAAAAATAAGCTAATGGTACAAATAAAATACAATTAGATTAATGTCAAGTTATATCTATATTCTTTTTAAACAGAGGAGAAATAAATAATAGCTGGTATTGATGAGTGATTTACCATGGCAGTTACTTTTTCCCACCAAAGAATATGATCGACAACAAAAGGGACTGGGTGAAAATTAATTTACAATAACACATTACGTTATCACAAGGTGGTTGTGTCCTCTGAAAGGGGTACTGGGTGAACTGAGGATCATTTATTCCATGATAATGCTGAACCGTTGTAAATGCAGTGTCGTAAAAGAGTAGGATTGTTTCACAGTGGTTTCGATAATCGCCGATTAGGCTCATGTTCAGAATTCCAGGCATCGAGTCCGTTGTCACAAATTGACATGAGGTCTTGTTGCTGCCAGTAATTCCTTTAGGGGCTTTTGTGGACAGGCGAGCAGCTATTTTCAGTTAAAAATTCTGAAACATTACATCATTTTGCACATGTTTGTCATGATGTGCTGGCTTGATAGACCAAATTTTAAATCCACGTGGACTTAAGTATAAATCAACCTGGAACTGCACAAAAATGAAAAGAATCTTTATCCGTATAACTGGTCAATTATGTATGTCTAAAGTAGTGAAATTAATATGACAATACAGTTTTTGATTTGTATAGCAGCCAAATTCTGTCGAATATTAAAAGAATGCGAGTAAATCTTCAAAACAATATATTTGGTTTATATCAGCATGTATTTATAAATACAACGTTCGGAATTAATTGGTTCATACAGTTCATTCAAATTTTTCGATAAATTCATTTTCAAATCCTTGACTTTTGACGGACGGAAAGCCACTACAACTGAGATAAAATTGTGCCACTTACGAATTGTTAATTTCAAACGTGTGGAGCGCAGCAGCGATCGAGACCTGCAGATCCACCGGTTTTGCCGGGCCTGTTGATGAAGTACGTGTTTACTTGAAAAACTAAATGATAATAACCTGTGGTGGTCCCATTTCAATTAGACACATTTTTTGAGATCCTGAACGTATTGTTTCCTTCAGTTATGACCCAAACTTCCACATTGTACTATATAGTTACTAATTGTGTATTCAAAAGTGTTAAATGGCAGCTTGGACCATTAAAAGCATATTAGTAAAACCTATTTAAATATATATTATGAACAATACATATTGAGATTATTATGCTTTCATTTAAGCCAACATTCTCATTTGTTTATCAAATGGGTGATTACTAAAGTCCGTTTAAGTATTCTATTTATAAATTTAAAGTATTTGGTCACATTTCTTCAATCAAATAATTGAAGTTTAGGATGTAATTTTGTTATAGGTCTTCATGGGTGAACCAATCTCTACAGAACGCCATGCCACGTGTCGATGCTGTCTGGTGACTTTGCAGTGTTTACCGGTGTATGTGTGGGTTACTGTTGACTTTGCTTTTCGCAGTGCTTATACTGATGGCTGTTTGGGAAAACAAGAGAAGTGTCATTCTGAGTGTGCTGGAAACACCCAAGAATACCCATCCTTAAATATGTTTGTTCGTCATTATTTATGTTATACCCATAAGCAGTTACCATGGGAATGGAATTGTGTACTAAAAGGGACTTGATAAAAGCACACATTTTTGTGGAGGATTTAAAGATGTCTATATCAGCCCGTCATTTACCCAAGCCTCCTGAACCTTATCTAAAGCAGTGCATTTCAACATAATTTCGGGACTTTGCTTTACCCCTGCTCTTCTGAGTTGTGGTTTTCTCATACTTGATTAAGAGTAACATCTTAAAGAGAAAACCAGTAGTCTTCGGGGCATATATATTGTTGTCTAAGCATGTTGCAGTTGGCAAAGCCAGAAGTGGTTGATGCATGCAAGTTCTGGCGATATCTGGGGCTTGAATCCCACAATCCTACCAGCAATGAAACCTGGTTCTCAGGTGTAACAGGTCTGGCCGGTAGCCGACCAAAAACCGCATTCAAGTTACATTTAATTATATTACGTCCGACTACGTTTACATATTTAGTTAATATTTACTGAGTGATGAGTTCTTGTCAGAACAGCGTATAGTGATTGAGAGCTGGACATTATACATATCAAAGTCCTGTCTTTTCTGGCTCAAGTATAATAAAGGTATCCAAAATAGTAGAGAACGTTGATTCACTCTCGACAAAGATCATGCGTGTACAAGGACAACATACAATTTGTGAAAAATTGTGGTATTGACTAAAAAAACATCCATTAACAAAAATGCGACTGCAAATTGTCAGCAGTAATTAGAAACCTCATGCAGTAAGAATCGTGGCCCATATGTGCTTAAACATCCAATTGACAGCTTTTTTTAAAATAATCCTCCCAGTTCATGGGAATATGTGACCTTTCCAATGTTCTGTTTTCTTTTTCACGGAGAAGCTGAGATGATCTGGCTTGTATAAACACAGGGCGAATATTGGCAGGCGAAAGTTCTCGGCCACTGTCAAGGACGTCATGTTTTATTTTGCAGGATAAACACAACATAAACGGGGCTTTGTCCACGATGGTGACACGTGCGTTCGTATTAACGCGGTCGTGATGAGAGCCATTAGAAGCTGCGCTGCCTGTTGCAAGTAAAATGTTTTAATACGTAAGGGTTGTGTCAATAGTGCATAAATGCACCGACAAAAATACGAATCACGAATGCATTCATGACAATTACTAGAAACTGGTTACATATGCGTAGCAACCCCCTTAGGCTTGGTAAATGTAAGCTCAGCTTTCATGCAGGCCTCACTTCTCACATGCTTACTATTTGGTGGATTGGTTCTGATGTGAAAAAAGTGTTTCACAGCTGCAAAGTATTGATCATCATATTTCACCTACAAACGTGAGATACAGCTTATGTAAATATAGATTGTAATGCGTCGTTCTGCCCTATGTAGCCTCACAGCAGCAGGTACAGCGACATTATTACAACGTGGTGTTTTATTACATTTGGCATTCGCTTGTTCGCATTCATACATCCTGGTTGATCACTGCTATTTTTCGTGCAGAACAAAAAAAGTGGAACTTTATCATTTTTTTTCGGATAACACAGTCCGTTTGATTTGTAGACGTTTAAATGTGACACTAAGCTAGTGGTTGGCCTGAACTTATGCAGAGAGTTGAGTCTTGAGGAATTTCCTGTACGTCCAGTCTGGGTCCTTAATTCATTGCAGTTCATGGATCACTTAATGAAGGGAGTCACTCTGCTTGGTTCTTAGCAATGCACCAAAGGCACTTTGATGATAGGTAAACTTCATCATGAACACTTTTTCCAGTAGATGGCATAGTCTGTTCATAGTAAAAACACAACTCTATCGTGTTAAGTGTATCACAGTGCGTAAATGCTTAATTATTACCCAGGAAAGCCTCATTACGTCTCAATGTATGGACATAGCTAATTCTGCAGTACGCGCATCCAAATCGACCCTCTGCTCGTGTGCTGCAACATTACATTAAAAGTAGAGCACCCTTGTCTAAAAGCGAGAGTTCTTATGAGACTACACATGCATATTGTGCACTGGTATTAAGTCATCAATCACATTGACTATTTGATGTGTGTAACTAGGTGTACGGAGGGACTACATATTCAATAACAATTTAAATAATTGTTCATGCATTTTATGGCGAATGTCAGCTTTCGTCATCTTCAACCAATTATAATCTTCGTCGGCGAGAATGAATAGTGTGCAGGTTGAAATGATATTTAAGGGAATTTACATCGTGGTGAAATACATTTAGGAACCATGTGGTGGGGGGGTCAACCGAGTTTTCTGGTGCAACTGCATTTCACTCTTTGCCTCTTGTTGGCACTGTAATGTATGCAGCCTCAATTTACCAAAAGTGAAAGCGTCTCCTTTTTTTCTTTCTTGGCAGTGACACAACATACCTTGAGGGTATGCAACGTTCGTGGCGAGTTTTCCTTCCCATGCTGTACATTTAGACACATTACACCACAGGGATCATTGTAACTTATCAACATTTACACAAGCGCACAAACCATACAATACGGGGAGGGGGAATGGTGTCAAAATGAATGTACCTCTGTCTGACATAGCACGAGGATGAGAGATAAAGAGAGCTTACGCTTTGGAAATGTCGATAGTGTTGAATGATCCCGTAGCTATGCGTTGCTAAAGTCCTGTCGTGAGTAAATAGCTTTTAAAGTCGGTCGAATGCTCGCTCTCCTGTGATGCATTTATATAGTATTACCGTTACCACCGCATTGTACCACTGCAGGATTTTCCTCAGTGCCTTTAGAGCTTTCGTTTAGACTTTGGATTAAAGTAACAGATTCTATGCAAAAGGTAAATTCTAAATGTGCGCCTTTGTTTCATAGCAGATGTGTGCCGTGTACTATATTTCGTTTTGTATATAATGTATATCTGTAATATCCTATGTGTAATGCACCGTTACGTTGGCGTTTATCCTTGTATTGACATCTTAATTGACCCACAATGCTTTGTGTAATATATTTTGTAATTTGTTTAAGCGTCATTGTACATTGCATATATATGTTTGTCTTGTAACCCTACACCTGCCCATTTCTACCGAATGTATTTTGAAATGGGCTTTTAATGACTCTGTGTATGCTTGTCTGAATGAAAGGTGTACATTGCTGGGTGATTAAATGACGTGGCTTTGCCGTATGCATTTGGCGTGCTTTGTAACAGTCAGATATTACCACCACCCATCACAACCACCACCGTCCCAACACCCCAGCTGATCACTACCACCCATCACAACCACCGTCCCAACACCCCACCAAAACTCAATCAATCACCACCAGCCTGAGCCCACAATGTCACACTAGGTTTCTTTTAGCTGGTGACTCAAATACTGTACTCTATTCATATGACGGAATCAGACTCTCTCATTGATTAATGCATTTTGTTTGAATAATTTAGAAGTTAATGACATAATTCAAACCTTAAAGGTATGTTAGTCGACTTGGGCAAACACGTCGCTCGAATGCTTTCGATGGCCAATACTCTAACGAGCAAATAATGTGTCCCGCGCGTGACGTCACTCCACACGAGCCCTCCCTCATTAATATTCATGAGTGGGTGGATTATTACACTTACGCAGAGGAAGGTCACGCTGAATTAAATAATTTATTACGCAAAGTCGCTTCAAATATGACGTTTCTTTACAGAAAGTGACGGTAAAAAATAAATATACGCAGCTACAGTGCTACATCCGTGCGTGACGTCACTGCCAAAGCAACCCCCCCATCATTAATATTCATGCCCGCGTGGAAATTTGCACGAACGCACAAGAAGGTCGCGCACGCCACATGACGCACCCCTTCATTAATAATCATGAGCGGGTGACGTCACTCCACATGGGGCATCCCCCCCCTCATTAATAATCATGAGCTGAACAATTTTTCTATGGAATATTTCAGATTTTACTTCAATATACCCCCGTCCTGGGACGGGCGAACAGCTCGTGGTAAATAATAAGAGACGGAGCCGCAGCTAGGGAATGGAAGGCGCCTTAGAGGACGCGTCTTAGGGTGGCCTTCATCCAGCAGTGGATCGATCATGGCTATGGTTGCCACCTTTTCTAGCCCTGAGATATGTCTCAGTCAGCCTATACTTGGGGCCCATCGAAACACTGCAGAATAACGACATGCGTACAACACAATTATTTTAGATGTTTGTACCACATCAATTCCTGTTACCCCAAGCTCCGATGCCAATTCCTGAACTGTCCGGGCCAAAACTGGACAGGTGGCAACCCGATTCGTTCATCGGGCCTGCAGTTGTGTAGTTATTACACCTTCACATACTCAGGGTCTCATATTCTTGGTTCTTTCGGTAAAGTCACGGAGAAGGGAAATAATAAAAAAATAAAATTCTCACGACGTTTCGATTGCAATCATCAGAACCAACAATATGAATCCCTGCAGTCACGAAAGCTTTAAATCGAAATATACTCAGGGGTCATCGTTTGGACGTATTTATTTCTTGAGGTCCGTGGGCCATCGTCCAGTGTAACGACTGATTGTCACCTATTGGATCACTTGTTGGAGGCAAGGTCGTCCGTCTGTCGATATGTCTTCCACGTGCCACTTATCAGCTGCGCTTGTCAGTACAACAACAACAGCCGTCACCGCTTGAGGCTCTAGCCACCTCATAGTGCGCCGTGGACTTTCAGAAATCAACACTCCAAGGGTGTGGCCGGCACGGGTAATCGGTATTGGTTTCACCACCAGCCATTATCAATCCACTGCTGGATGAAGACCTCTCCAAAGCTGCCCACCATCTCTCACAATCCCAATGGCCCTTCATAGCGCGATTTGCTGTAAAGAAGGGGCATTTCCTTAAATTCCGCATTGTTATTTATTGCATTGTTTAGTTTTACATTTTATTTGAGGCAGTTATTTGCGTTTATCGCGTAGGCTTTTGCGACTAATATTCATTATAGGGGCCGTCCATAAATGACGTCACGCGATTTTGGCCGATTTTTGAACCCCCCTCCCCCCTCGTCACACGGCGTCACAAAAAGTCAGACCCCCCTCAAATATGACGTCACAAAGCTCTGCCCCCCCCCCCCAAACCATATTTCCATTTTGAAAATAAAACATGCTTCAAATCGCTTTAACCTATTGTCATTGTAGTGCGTATTTAATGTGGCGCTGCACTCTGATGTTGTAGGAGAAAACATTAAAAAGGAGGCGTTGGAAAGCTGAAATTTAGCATAAAATTCACTTGAAAATTTTCAACGTCTAACTAAAACTGCAGATGTTCAGAATATTATATTGAAATTCTCTTATATTTGGAGTCTGCGTGTCTCTCTCCGTGGTCGCGTGGATTTTTCTCCGGGTCCTCCGGTTTTTCCCTCCACATTTAGGATAAAAATGCGTTTAGAGAATTTGACTTCTATAGATTTGCAAATTATTCGCCACTTCGTTGAGCTATCGTTTGTGACCAGGTCTCTTTTGAAAAAGTGCGATAATCGCTCAGTGGGCCTGAAAGGCCATCCACTGAGCTCGTACGCATGGAGGGGGAGGAGGTGGTTAACCCAAACGCTTGCGTATGGGGGGGGGTCTACTCACAATATACACATAGGGAACGGGGGGGGGGGGGTGAAGCCTCGATAATAATTTGTCTACATTGGCCTTAAAATGAGTTAGATAGTCCGGCGGTGGACTATCTGTTTGCTTCAACACTTTAATAATATTATTATTAATCCTTGATCGTTTCTGCGTGGATTAAATATCGGCCGTGCTCTTGGATTCGGGGCTGTGCGTCAGGCGTACCTACGCTGATGGGGGGAGGGTAAAAAGTCCGCGTGCGTACAGGGAGGGGGGTAGGGGTAAAGTTTTGATAGATGTTTGCGTACCTACTCAATGGATGGCCATTTATCTAATAAAATAAAACAAATATTGTAGTTTAAAAATACGTAGAAGGGAAACAATAAAACAATAAAAATATAAAACAATACAATTCTCACGACGTTTCGACTGCAACACAAGCAATCATCAGGTGTTAAACGTCGTGAGAATTTTATTGGTTTATATAGTTTTATTATTTTATTGTTTCCCTTCTACGTGACTTTACCGAAAGAACCAAGAATATGAATCCCTGCAGTCACGACAGCTTTAAATAAAAGTTTAAAAATAGTTAAGATTGCATTGTGCACGTGTGCCAGCAGATGGCGGTGCGGGACCACGTGGCAACGTCTCGCTCCACGTGTTTGCCGTTCCACAGCCAACCTGACATTTCTTCCTCACTGTACAGAGAGGGGCTCTCTGTAGTCGTAGTCGTCGTATCGGGCCGGCGGGCGCCTAGTGAATGATCCGAGCTGGGTCCTCGTCCAGGCTGCGGCAATCGAAGACGATTGAGGCATCACGGTTTGAGCTCCGAGGCGGAGAGGCTCAGAACGGCGGGCATTGACGGGGCAATGAAGGCGGTGGTGCAGCGAGTGGCGGCGGCAAGTGTGTCTGGTGAGTGAGACTGTCACTGGGCAGGGTGTCTGGTGAGTGAGACTGTCACTGGGCAGGGTGTCTGGTGAGTGAGACTGTCACTGGACAGTGTGTCTGGTGAGTGAGACTGTCACTGGACAGTGTGTCTGGTGAGTGAGACTGTCACTGGGCGGTGTGTCTGGTGAGTGAGACTGTCACTGGGCAGGGTGTCTGGTGAGTGAGACTGTCACTGGGCAGGGTGTCTGGTGAGTGAGACTGTCACTGGGCAGGGTGTCTGGTGAGTGAGACTGTCACTGGGCAGGGTGTCTGGTGAGTGAGACTGTCACTGGGCAGGGTGTCTGGTGAGTGAGACTGTCACTGGGTAATAGTGTCTGGTGAGTGAGACTGTCACTGGGCACTGTCACTGGGCAGTGTGTCTGGTGAGTGAGACTGTCACTGGGCAGGGTGTCTGGTGAGTGAGACTGTCACTGGGCAGGGTGTCTGGTGAGTGAGTGTCACTGGGCGGTGTGTCTGGTGAGTGAGTGTCACTGGGCGGTGTGTCTGGTGAGTGAGTGTCACTGGGCAGGGTGTCTGGTGAGTGAGACTGTCACTGGGCAGTGTCTCTAGTGAGTGAGACTGTCACTGGGCAGGGTGTCTGGTGAGACTGTCACTGGGCAGGGTGTCTGGTGAGTGAGACTGTCACTGGGCAGTGTGTCTGGTGAGTGAGACTGTCACTGGGCAGGGTGTCTGGTGAGTGAGACTGTCACTGGGCAGGGTGTCTGGTGAGTGAGTGTCACTGGGCAGGGTGTCTGGTGAGTGAGACTGTCACTGGGCAGGGTGTCTGGTGAGTGAGTGTCACTGGGCAGGGTGTCTGGTGAGTGAGACTGTCACTGGGCAGGGTGTCTGGTGAGTGAGTGTCACTGGGCAGGGTGTCTGGTGAGTGAGACTGTCACTGGGCACTGTCACTGGGCAGTGTGTCTGGTGAGTGAGACTGTCACTGGGCAGGGTGTCTGGTGAGTGAGACTTCACTGGGCAGGGTGTCTGGTGAGTGAGACTGTCACTGGGCAGGGTGTTTGGTGAGTGAGTGTCACTGGGCAGGGTGTCTGGTGAGTGAGACTTCACTGGGCAGGGTGTCTGGTGAGTGAGTGTCACTGGGCAGGGTGTCTGGTGAGTGAGTGTCACTGGGCAGGGTGTCTGGTGAGTGAGACTGTCACTGGGCAGGGTGTCTGGTGAGTGAGACTGTCACTGGGCAGGGTGTCTGGTGAGTGAGACTGTCACTGGGCAGGGTGTCTGGTGAGCGAGATTGTCACTGGGCAGTGTGTCTGGTGAGTGAGACTGTCACTGGGCAGGGTGTCTGGTGAGTGAGACTGTCACTGGGCAGGGTGTCTGGTGAGTGAGACTGTCACTGGGCAGGGTGTCTGGTGAGTGAGTGTCACTGGGCAGGGTGTCTGGTGAGTGAGACTGTCACTGGGCAGGGTGTCTGGTGAGTGAGACTGTCACTGGGCAGGGTGTCTGGTGAGTGAGACTGTCACTGGGCAGGGTGTCTGGTGAGTGAGACTGTCACTGGGCAGGGTGTCTGGTGAGTGAGACTGTCACTGGGCAGGGTGTCTGGTGAGTGAGTGTCACTGGGCGGTGTGTCTGGTGAGTGAGACTGTCACTGGGCAGGGTGTCTGGTGAGTGAGACTGTCACTGGGCAGGGTGTCTGGTGAGTGAGTGTCACTGGGCAGGGTGTCTGGTGAGTGAGACTGTCACTGGGCAGTGTGTCTGGTGAGTGAGGCTGTCACTGGGCAGTGTGTCTGGTGAGTGAGTGTCACTGGGCAGGGTGTCTGGTGAGTGAGTGTCACTGGGCAGGGTGTCTGGTGAGTGAGTGTCACTGGGCAGGGTGTCTGGTGAGTGAGTGTCACTGGGCAGGGTGTCTGGTGAGTGAGTGTCACTGGGCAGGGTGTCTGGTGAGTGAGACTGTCACTGGGCAGGGTGTCTGGTGAGTGAGACTGTCACTGGGCAGGGTGTCTGGTGAGTGAGACTGTCACTGGGCAGGGTGTCTGGTGAGTGAGACTGTCACTGGGCAGGGTGTCTGGTGAGTGAGACTACGACTGCCCCCAGTATTCGCGAGTCAAGTTTATCCACACACTTAGAGGAGAGAGAGCTTGTGATCTCGGGTGAGCCCTTAATCCTACCCCGGACATTGAGTCGATGCTCACAGTTCAATGCTGGCTCAGCCAGATGGAGCTGCAGTATTGGAAAGGCGAATAATGAGAAATGTATACGCAGTAAACATGTAAAGGCGCAGCCCTGCAATTACTTTCTCACGCCGCTGCTGTCAGTCGGACCTCCACTGTGAGAAGTTCGAGGGAGCCGCTCCAGGTGGTATTTTTGACCCGCTCTTCCGCTCCGCTTAGACGTCTTGGATGGAAGAGGTGGGAGTGCCCACACTCTCGCCCCACCATTGTGCTTGTGCACAGGAGCGCGGTGGTATTTAATAAACGTACCCACTGTTGCACCTGCCGCACGCACCGGCAGATCGAAGGCTACAGCCATGCCCCTCCATGTGCCCGGTAGAGACCGCGCACGTAGCAGCAGCAGCAGCACCCCGGTGTTTGGTCAGCTCCGCCAGCCGCTGCGAGCCACGTGTGTTGCGCTGTTGAGTGAAGCAATATATTTATTACATTTTTTTACCAGTGACATGCAAGTAAACTTAAGTGCGACGAATAATATCACTCACCGCTTTTAATGTACAGCCGCCACCTTTGATAACTCCTATGCAGAACTTCGTATGCGTCACAATACAGGTTAATCCATTCATTGATGCTTCATACAGGAAATAAATAGACAATTGATTTAAAAGCCTCGACATGCCTTCAGTCGATCTCACATACACTTTCTAAAACATTGTTTTTGCTCCAAAAGTGTATTAACTTATTAAACTATTTTTTTTACAGCCATGATTTCACACTATGCAGGTAATCTGTTGAGAAAGAGTGGGTCCGTTTAGACATCGATGGGGTGGCTACACATGGATCACCCCCCCCTCCCTCCGTGTAACATTGCTCACACGATTTGGCTGTCAGGTAGTGGTGGGTTTAACGACACATTTATATTTACGCGATCTAACCCCAAACAAAAACCCCTCCTCTACGTTATGAATGATATTGGTCGCGAAAGCCTCCTGCGTGTTAAACTAAAGGTATTACTCACCGCAATTTGGCTTCACCGTCCTGTCCCTCGTCTATTTGACTCTCAGTGGCACCCATTGCATTCCTTCCAAACGGCCGGTGAGTCGATCACTGAGCCACATTTGTATTGACATCCCTCTCGCCTGGAAGTTGACCACCGTCCACAGCACCACTTGGAAGGACAGTCGGCGTAATGTGGCCAACTACATCACGAAGCTGAGTTTAGTGCGCGTGGATTGTGCACCAAGGACAATTCCGAGTGGTCTGTGATGAAATTGACGAGTTACAATTGCTCCAGCGGTGACTCGTACCGTGGCACACTTGGGCGCGAGACGCCTGCTGTGTTTTAGCGAGTACGCTCTTTTCTCTCACGTTCAGTGACATCACCTCCCTCTGTCGGCGGGATACTCAATGTCGATGTGACTTCGACCTTTAGGCGAGCACGTG
This sequence comes from Petromyzon marinus, assembly GCF_048934315.1. Taxonomy (NCBI): domain Eukaryota; kingdom Metazoa; phylum Chordata; class Hyperoartia; order Petromyzontiformes; family Petromyzontidae; genus Petromyzon; species Petromyzon marinus. The sequence continues at coordinate 14,810,562 of NC_133697.1, read as the reverse complement.
AAAAAAAGAGTTACACTTCATAAAGATGTGGCATAGTTAAAGTTGTGGGGTTTTTTTTTTTGGGGGGGGGGGGCAGACTCTATGGTTTGTGTGCCAGTGGATTATGTAAAATGACGGCGTGACATATTCTTGGTTCGTTCGGTAAAGTCACGTAGAAGGGAAATAATGAAATAATAAAAATCAAACGTAATAAAATTCTCACGACGTTTCGGCCACAACACAAGCAGCCGTCCTCAGGTGCTGTCTTTCCGACAGTTCTGTTTCTTCACCTGAGGACGGCTGCTTGTGTTGTGGCCGAAACGTCGTGATTATTTATTTTAATTTTTATTATTTTATTGTTTCCCTTCTACGTGACTTTACCGAAAGAACCAAGAAGATGAATCTCTGCAGTCACGAAAGCTTTAAATCGAGACAGCGTGACAATGAAGCATGAATTTGTAATTTCGCTGCAAGTGTGTGAAAAAGTACGACTACATGAATTCGTTTTTTTTTTTGTCGGGGCATCCATATACCACTGGATTTCAAATCCACTGCAGACATGGAGAAAAGCATTTTGTAATCCGGCAAAAAGAATAATGATTTTCTTTCAAATTCTTCTCGGAGCTGGAGTGGCTTGAGGAGCTGGCAGCCGCAAGACGAAGCGTGGCTGCGGCGTTGGTGGGAATGAAGATATTTCATAGACGGTAATGGGCAAAGGAGATGGGGGGAGATCTAAAATGTGGACATTAACAAGAGAGGAGTGTGTTCCAGACCACAAGGCGGCAACAGATTCGAAGGAGCCATCTCCCATTGAGTGAGGTCGCTTAGGGACTGATGGAGGCCTTAACGTCAGCGGTGGAGAGCGCATGGACCCTAACGGATGAGAGGGGAGCGTTAGGCATGCGCCGGTCCACGTAGCATCATGAAGAGGGCGAGACAATCTTGTAGCTGATTTTGTATTTACCAGGGAGACAATAGCGTGTCCATTCTGCACATTCACATGCTGTGTCATGGTACTGTCGACGAGCTGTGGTGATTTTCTAATTGGCTAGATAATGAATACGTCATAACCGTTCGTCAAGCCACTGCCGAATGAAGCCTTGCTCCGTGGTTATTTCAACCGCGGGGATTGTTTGACCGTACGTCACCAGTTCGGCTTGGTCAATCAGGGCCCTGGACCGGTTCATAGTTCATAGTTCGTTTTTTTGGTATAGCCCTGTGAGCCATTCGGCTCTTGAATCGGGTGCAACCGCAACAAACAAAAAAACATGAACAAGAAAACATCTTAAAGTGATTATGTAACTGTGAGTGATTATGTGACTGTGATATCAGATATCACTTGTCACTGGCATTAGCCGATGCTCGGAATAATAATGCTGTGTTGGCGGGGTTTATAGCGGAGAGCGTTAACCACCGCACCACCTTGGACAACAGCCGCTGTGAATGCCGAGCCACTTTGCACAGACTCGACGGTATGCGTCACCCATCTGCCGAACAGAGCCAGTCCTCGACTTACGAACGCCCGACTTACGAACGGCCGTAACTTACGAACCAGCTTCCACGAAGTATTAAAACAAAATTGACTTTATTTTGTTCAGATGAGCGATCCTGCACGAGATGTAACGAGTTTAACGATGTTTCCCTTTTTGTTGAACCGTCACACATTTCATAACCGTATGAGCATTTAAATACGGTGCATTACTGTGTTTCCGACTCACGAACCGTTCGACTTACCAACGGGTCTCAGGAACGAATTGAGTTCATAAGCCGAGGACTGCCCGTGAAGTCGTTTTGGCGAGGAACTTTGACAGTTGCCTGCCTCCTGTAAACTTTAAATTAAACTGACAATTCACAAGCTTTGCCTATTTTGTGCCGGTATCGTAACTATAATTCAGTGTTGCTTTTTCAAATTGGGATTTTTTTTTTTATTGAGCTGAACTATCCAATTAAGAACGCGATTACTCGCTCCATTATCGGGTTCGATTATTTGGCGAACCGGGCAACACGAGAACACTGCAGTTGGGGAAAAAAAGTTTCGCCTCTGTTTCCACGTGTGCCGCTGGACGGGAGGTTATCGGCGAGGCTTGGTGACATCATTGACATCGTCATCAACCGCGTCTCGCTGGGCCTGTAGGATGTGAGGGTGGCTGCCATTTTGAAAGGGCCCGAATAAGCTATGACAAAGTTTTTATCGATTCATCTAATTATTTGACAGATTGTTCCAGATTCCAGATTTGAGCCACCTGAATCTCAGACCCTCGGGTAGCGGCTTTAGCATTGGTTGAACCCATCCACCTGTAGGGAAGAAATCGTAAATATGCGGTTGTGTTTGACCTATATGTGGTTCTTTTGTCAGCACTTGATGCCGCGTGGCTGTTGACATCTCTAAAGGTCTCGGCGAAATAGGGTACAGATTCGTCCGCATTTCATTTCTACCCGCCACACTTTTCCTGACATATGCAGAATGTTATTTATCGTACTTTTTTGGATACGTTTTTTTGTTTAGCTCAAGTTTCGTTTGAGGGCGGGCAGTAGCATTTACGAAGAGTCTGTCCCGAACATTTTTGTTTTCTTTTGGCCCGGTCGCATTCGACGAGTGCCTTTTTATCGCCCCCGTCAGCTCCTGCCAGTCGAGTTTCCAGGCAAACGAAGGCACGGCTGGCAGGTGGCTCGTCTTAGTCGCGCTCCATGTGAACGGGGACGAGCACCAGCGGACGCGGACGATGATCGCGCTCGCGCGGCGTTCGCTGTGTGTGCAGTCGCTGGAGAGCAAGTGAGCTCCATCGGAAGAGGACTTTGCGTGCTGCTGGGGATTTCCCGCGACGACACGGAGAGGGAGATCGACTTCATGTGAGACGCGCAACGCCCACGGCTCGGCACGCTCACGGAGAGCCGCGACGCGCGCATCCGGAACGTCCTCGTTATCCCGGTGCCATTACGCGTGCGTGCACGGGCCGCCCCGGTTTTTTGTCAGTCTGCTACTGGATGAGGGCCGTGCCCTGTTGGTCCGAGAGATAGTTTGACGCACGCTTCGCCAGAGTTCATAGGGCAGCGCTCTAAGCAGGGCCATCCATTGGGGGTGGGGGGGGGGGGGGGGGTTGCTGGGCCTGGGGAAAATCCTACCGTGTGGGCCCCCCCCAACGCCTTGAAACTAAACCGGACGTATTACGTCTGACACCACCGTGACGTCGCAGCGTGTGGCCCCCCAAAGCGTGGGGCCCGGGGCAGTCGCCCCGATTCGCCGTGTACCTTAGTGACAGCTCCAGGCACTCTGCTACCGCTCATCCCAAAAAGCCTCCAGATACATACAGGGCAGCATTTACAAAATATGCTAGGGACGTTATGTTTTGTGCATTTGTCCTCGTTTCTCAAGTTAAAAGTTAAAGGTGCAGCTCTCCTACCTGTCAAGCCTGTTATCAGTGCCTACCTTATTACAGACTAATTTAGACGTTGGTCACCCCGTGCCTCTATAAACCTGAACGTTCATCTTACAAGGGAGAAACACAAAAAATTTGAACAAAAAATTTGCCCGTATGGAAATGACTGTACGCCGTATGGACCTGAAAACTAAATTTCCTCGTACAATAAATAAACCGTATGGGTTGACAGCTATGAGCTCTGCTCATGCTTGCTCTGCTCATGCTTGCTCTGCTCATGCTTGCTCTGCTCATGCTTGCTGTGCTCATGCTTGCTCTGCTTGCTCTGCTCATGCTTGCTCTGCTCATGCTTGCTGTGCTCATGCTTGCTCTGCTTGCTCTGCTCATGCTTGCTCTGCTCATGCTTGCTCTGCTCATGCTTGCTCTGCTCATGCTTGCTCTGCTCATGCTTGCTCTGCTCATGCTTGCTCTGCTCATGCTTGCTCTGCTCATGCTTGCTCTGCTCATGCTTGCTCTGCTCATGCTTGCTCTGCTGCACCGCTGTTTTCGGAAGGGCTTCCACTAGAGGGAGCTCTCGGGGGGGGGGAGGGAGTTGGTTGATTCTTCCGAAACAACCAGATGTCTTAAAAGAGGTGAGAGTACCCACACTTTACCCCACCGTACGTGACCTGTCCTTCCACTCGCTGCGCTGAACCCGTTTATTCGCTGCTGGGATGAACGGAGGCGTGGGGATTAAGAAACTTGCCCCCGTCGTTTGGACTGGCCTGTCACGGGGAGATCGAACCGCCACCGGCGAACTTAAAAAAGTTTCCAGTCCAGTGAGCTCCACGTTACCGTACGGCGGCTCGTGGTTTAAACGGCGATCCGTTCACGTCTCCCAGCCGCGTGCCACGGGCACGACGCGCGGGGAGGGGTGGGGGTGACCCCTAAACTCCTAAGACGCCCTCCGTGCCGGCACGACGGGTCGGCCTTCTCCCGTTTGCGTGGCGCAGGGTGCGCAAGATCCTGGGCCTGCGCGTGTTTGAGGGCGCGGAGGGCCGCCCGTGGAGCTCCAGCGTGGCGGAGGCGCGGGGCGAGGTGCTGTGCGTCAGCCAGTTCACGCTGCAGGCCGTGCTCAAGGGCAACAAGCCCGACTTCCACCTCGCCATGGCGGGCGAGCGCGCCGAGCCCTTCTACCGCCTCTTCCTGGAGCGCCTGCGGAGCGCGTACCGCCCGGAGCTCGTCAAAGGTGGGTGGGGTGCGGGGTCGGGGGGTCACGCTCGGAGCGGCCGTCACTCCCGTGTGGTACGGCGATCCCTCGCCAACCGAGCGGGTTTGGTTCTTGGAGAATGCCGCGGTCGGCTGGTTAAGTGCAGGGGCGTATGCTTATAACTCGATTGACCTTGGCTTATGATGATGATTGATAGTGCATCGATTAAAGTCAGTTACTTTGCTCTAGATGCAACCTTCCAATTTCAGGCCTACGAAGCGATTATTTTCAATTCATGCATTTTCAGTTGATGTCATAAAATATATATTTTTTATCCTCATGATTAATGGAACAAGGTAATCAATACGGCATAGGCAGGGACTAACAGTCCAAAGCAGGCAGCACAAATGTTAAAGTAACGATAAAAAAAAAACTTGCGACCTATACATTACAAACAAGACAGCACAGGTATGATTGATGGGTGACCCCGATTTGCGAAAATCCTTCGAAATGCAGGAGCAGGTGGGAGTGGTTTGCTTCTCACTTCACTCCGCGTCAGCGTCTCTTGACTACTCGCAGCATTGCACCAGATTGGAGCTATTCCTGCACAGCGGAGAGAGGTCACGCGAGAGGTCACGCGATTGTTCTGCAGACATTCGAGGAGCGTAGGAAACGCAGAGCAATCCACGAGAACGAGCAAAGTGGGTCACGGTGAACGGAGAGAAGCAGCCACACGTAGTGGTTGTCGTTGATCAGTGGAGAGTTCAGCGTAGACGTTACATTGAACAGAGTTGTGAAAGCCGTTGGGAGACGGATAATTGGAGCCGTGGGAGAGAGGGCGAGATGACTCATTTAAGTATTTGTGTTTTTTATACCGAGCGAGAGGAGCATGTGGTGTGTACGTGTCGGGTGAGAGGGCTGCCGAATACACCAGGTGCCTTGTTAACTCGTGGCAGTGTTTTATGAGCAGCAGAATAAGTGAGGGGGTTGAGGAGGTTACGCTGCGTGGTGCGATGCGATGTGATGCCAGTGGCCGGAGTAGGCAGGCCCTGAGTAATTGTTGTACTGGGGTAATTTAAGCGATAGCGTTATGAGGCCACGGACTGGAGAATGCTGAGCAGCAGCGGTAGGGAATGAGAGGAGGGCCAGGTGGCTGTACTGTTGATGGGGATCAAAAGAGACCAGAATTATTGATTTTTTTTTGCCTTTAAAAAAATAACAACGGTATTGCAATAGTTCGGGTGATTACATCAGCTGAGTTTTGAGGTTAACGGAGAGAGTGCATTGTACGGAAGAAGGATTTTAGGTTACAGGCCCCGGACGATATTAATGAGGAGGTAAACACAGATGTGGTCAAAGAAAGGTGATTGATGAGATTGGCATGGGATTTACAGACTGATTTGTCCTTCCGAACAGAATCGACTTGCATTTTGAACGTGGTTTTTAATCCACTTGGAGTTTTTTTTAAGGATCGCAAATGTGGAATTAAGTTGGAAAAACGAATCCATGTGGTTTTAGTTAGAGGCTTGATGTGAGGTAGAAATTAAAAGTCAAGGATTGTGCATTTGAGATTTGGTGGAGGTGAACTAATAGTTTGTGAGAGAGAAGTGATATCAAGCAATGAAATAAGTTGTGAATTTGAAATGACACACAACGAGGCACAAGCGAGCGAGGGAACGTCAATGTTTAGAATGAGGAGGCTTGGTGAATAGTTGCGGCAGTGTACTTCCAATGTATTATTTTTTATCATGAGATGAAGTTCAGTTCAAATTTGGATATGTGATTTTTTTATTATTCTCGTATGGTAACAAACAAATAATATTGGCTACAATCTACAAACCAAAAAACCTCCCAGGGTGTTATCAGGCCTTGTGCCTCGAATTTGCGGAAGCTGAGATGTGTGGTTTCTCGATAACAAAAAACCTCCTAAACCAATGCACGCGATTTCCCCCCCCCCCCCCCCCCCCGATCAAAATATGATCACGGATATGCTTGCAATGTTTATGCAGTCTGCGTTTGGAATGGAGGATTTCTGTTGACAAGCTCACCACCTGCTGAGATTATAACTTCAGTGACTCACGTACAGCGGGGACGATTGATCGCCAAATCATTCCGAGTGACGGCATTTTTTTGCTCTTGTCGGTGACTCGGTGCCCCTTTAGAACCGGGACACCCCCCACGCGCAACTGGACCTGGATTCATCTTCTTCGTGACATCTTCTATCCACAATGTCTTTGTTGGTTATTCTACCCAGTCTTGTCACATTTATTCCGTGCTTTCTTGAATTAACGGCCAACAACAGCATTATTGTGAATCTACTGTGTCATGCCGAAGCAGTGCAGTATAATTGCTTGGTGTAGACTAGTATGTGTAAACTATAAACTAATACGGGTGCCGCAGTGGCAAGATGTTAACTACCTCGCCTGGTACACAGGAGGTCGTGGGTTTTATCCCGACCCTGACGCCTGCTGTATATTGGGAGTTTGTATATCTCTCACCCTCCTCTTGGTAGTGTGGATTTTTCTCTGGGTCCGCCGGTTTTTCCCTCCATATTTAGAAACATGCATTTAGAGTATTTTGCAGCAATAAATTTCCACACCATCACCCACTTCGTTGAGCTATCATGTGTGATAGCCAGGTCCCTTCTTGGGAGTTTGCATGTTCTCCCCGTGGTAGTGTGGATTTTACTCCAGGTGTTCCGGTTCTTCCCTCCTTATTTAGAAACAGTCTTTTCAGGTTATACGGGGACCTTTGTCTCCGTGCGAGAGAGAGCGGCTGTAGCTGAATTTACTTAAAGAGGTTTGGAGCTTGCAGAATGGCAAGCACACCTTGATTTGCATGCAGCATACATTACCGCGTACTCCGGATTCACGTATGCGCATCGCCATAAAACATGCAACGTGGGGCAATGTCGCTGGAGCAGGCCAATCTTTCGGAGGGTAAAGAAGAGGGGGGCTGGCTAGCTGTTAATTTTCTGCCACACCTTGCAAGCGGAAGGAACAACCCCGGATGACCTGATAAATAATGTAACGTTCCTCGGAGGGTCTTCCGCACAGGCCTCACTGTGCGGTCGCAGGCCGTCGCTTGCGGACCCATTTCACGCATTGTCGCTGGCCGCTGCCTGGCCCTGGCAATTGTGGACCGTCCCTCCGCGCAGAAGGCACGCGCGGAGGGACGCGGTCCACAGGTACTGGCAGCTTTGAGTGAATAACAGGAAATGTTTCGGCCGTAGTTTCTCACGAATGTGTCTGTCGCTCGGCCAAAGGGAGACAGTGCGATGGCTTTGCACCGCTACGTAAATTTGGCCCCACGTCCGTAAAGTGTGAGAGATGCCGATGCGGTGGAATGACTCCCACGCCGCGCTCCCGTGATGCACCAGTTGAAACGATGGCGCACGTTTCTGGATGTCGCTGCACTGCCCCCGCAAGGCCCCCGGCGACCTGCTTGTGCTTGGTGATTCGCCGTGCATGCACCGACCAGCCTTAACCCAGATCTGACGAGATCGTGTGCACGCACGACTTGGCCATGGTCTTTTTGTTGTACGTGCTTTATGATTTGATATCCTCTTAAGCCTTTTGCCCAACTTCGGCGTGTATAACACAGGCGTGCCTTCGCGGAATCTTAAGATATATTTTGCACGAAGATATTGCGTGAATATGCGAAGGAGCGCTGTCTTTTTAGAGTATTCGTGGCGGCAAACTGCCTCCCTGCTGCCTCCCCCGCTCCTCGTATGTGGTTCCTCCTCCTCCTGGTGCCTCCGAGTCGTCCTCCCCTCACCCTCTCTCTCCATGCACGACAGCGATGAGCGAATGCTGTGTGCCGGTGATGGCAGTGCCATTCTACAAGTTGGCATTGCGCTATTATTTTTATTGTTATGGGCATTGTTTTCAAGTAAAGCACCCTTGAATGGTCTGCATTATGAGCACTTTACAAAAGCAAAATGTGTCATCGTGTTCTCTAAACGGGGGGCAAGCGACGCTTTTGAGAAATAACGTGAGCGCCGTAATGTAACCCACTCAAAATGGCATCGTAGAAATCTGTCGCCCACACTCCGCAATAAACCGCGGCCGATAGATTTGAGTGGTTTGCCCCCTTGGGCAATGTGTCCGCTGATAAGTAGCAGAACGTGGACGTAGATGGCCGGTGATACGGAGTGTGTGCACAACGGACCGAGCATGTTGTGATTCCGAGCAGAGTTTTCCTTACCTCACAACAAGGAAATAAGCACGAATTAGCCTTTCGTGCGGATGGAATTAAAATAATAATAAGAATTTTAAGATGTAGAATATTAATATTCTGCGCTTATTACGAAGTTAAGTGATTTCACAAAACACCCCTAGAGTGTTAAAACGTGAAATTGAATGGCGGAACTATTAACCTGCCCCCAATTTTTGGCTAATCCAAGCCATTAAGTAGCTCTAATTTATACATTTATAAATTCACTGTTTAACTGTACACTGTTATTTATTGCGGGTGTCGCAACCATGGCAACGTGCCGCATTTCGCAGGAGGAGGCCTTCGTGTGCTGCCGTGGGGGTCGACATTTTGCCAAATGTGAAAATTCTCCAAGAACGACTGAACAGGGATTATTGTACACAGACACTCGCACACAGCGGTGCCGTGACGGGCACTGCAAGATCCGACCATGTCTGTCGAGGGCTCGCCGATCTGCGTCCGCTTCCGGTTGCTGAACGGACACGTTATGAGCTCGCGATCGTTACTCACAAGGCGCTTGTTACAAATTAACGACAATGCCTCGCCGATCTCGTCAAGGAGCGTAAACCATCGTCAAGCAAGCTCCGGTCACCCTCGCAGCGGATTGTGGCTCAGTCGTCGGACAAAGACAGCGGTCACCGCATCGCGCGGCGCTTTCAGATGCGCTTCTGCGGCCGTCTGGAACGCTCTTCCTTCCGATGTTAGGAAGCCACTGGAGCTGTGAACTTTTAATTCATCATGTAAATTTAAATCTCACTCCTTTAGAACTGCTTCTTGTGTTTAGTTTGTTGTCCTTATCCTGCAACCTCCGATTAGCACGGGTGGTTACGTACGGTGCGTAAGAAGTTCAACGTACGTACGTACATCATCGCCCCCTCCAGGCGCGACGTGTGCGTCACAGCCCTCTGGCGGTGTGGGCCATGGCGTGTCAGCGTTCGAGTCTACGTGCTCCATTGGGATTTTCCCCAGCCTCAGTCTCCGATGTTACTCGTGGTACCCACTGCGCACTCTCAGTAAAAGTGGGCTCTCGTGTAATTCAATGTATCGCTTAGATAAAAGAAACACAGTTCAACCCTGGCCGCATTGCTTAGAGGTTAGATGGTCACATTTATTCCGTGCTTTCTTGAACTAACGACCAACAAAAGCATTATTGTGAATTTACCGTGTCATGCCGAAGCAATGCAGTATAATTGCTTGGTGTAGACTAGTATGTGTAAACTATAAACTAATATGGGTGCCGCAGTGGCAAGATGTTAACTACCTCGCGTGGTATACAGGAGGTCGTGGGTTTAGTCCCGACCCTGACGCCTGCTGCTGTATATTGGGAGTTTGCGTGTCTCTCTCTCTCTCCCCTTGGTAGTGTTGATTTTTCTCCGGGTCCTCCGGTTCTTCCCTCCATATTTAGACTCGTGCGTTTAGAGTATTTGGCTGCGTTAAATTTCCACGTGATAAGCCGCTTCGTTGAGCTGTTATTTGTGGCAAAGTCACTTCGTTCACTCCCCACGTCGTTCATCGTTCACTCCCCTAATCGTTCACTCTCCATGTCGTTCACTGCTCACTCTCCGCGTCGTTCATCGTTCACTCTCTGCGTCATTCATCGTTCACTCTCTGCGTCATTCATTGTTCACTCTCCGCGTCGCTCATTGTTCATCGTTCACTCTCCGCGTCGTTCATTGTTCACTGCCCGAGTTGTTCACCGTTCACTCTCCCAGTTGTTCATCGTTCACTCCCCGAGTTGTTCATCGTTCACTCGCCGTCTGATAGTGAGGAGCCACCATCAGATGGAATTTGAAGACATTTTGGCATCACGGAGGAGCCTCGTTGCTCATCCCTCGGCTGGATTTAATGCCCGGCAGGCGCCGTACAAAGACACAATTCTGAAGCGTCTCCGGCAGCGCGATTACTCTCACGCCTCGCCTCTTTCGCCGGGGAGAGATCCGGAGGTAGTTGAACCGATGAAATGCTCGTCTAGTTATATGGAAATCGATCCGTGCTTGGGGTTCTTGGATGAGAACGCTCCAACGACGAGGATCCTGACGCCTACCGCGTGGTTTGCAGGGCTGCGGCACGGTCTGAACGCCGGCGGGCCGCAGCTGCCAGGTGGAGACACGCAAAGGGATTCCACACAAAAATATTAATCTGTTTTCAAGCGTATATATACAAAAAAAATACTTGTATTTTCTATGGATATGCATGTTGAGCTTCTTTCGCACATGTACGTAGCCGACCGTGCTAACCAGAGGTGCCGGAGTTTGCCTGTCGTTGATTGATGGGAGCTTCACTTCCAGTGACTTCTTCTGCTTTTGGCTGTCCACGCACCGCGGTCACTTTGAAGGTCGTCGTCGTCTCTCGTGGTTCTCTGTTTTCACTCTCTACTTGCACGGTGCCACTTTTGCCGCGACGTAATTTCGCTTTGAATAAAAAAATGTTCTATGTTTAGGTGGAGTGCACCAAATCTGCTCGCATTAACTATTCGGCGCAGTACTAAATACCTTAATTAGGAATACTGGTGAAATGGAATTACGAGTTAGACATCATTTATCATGCATCGTATTATAAATAAACCTTCACGTTTCCCCGTGTCTCTCTCAATCCCTTCTTTGCTTTCCTTATCTGTCGCCGTGCCTTCTTGGGATCTCTCTGTCTCCCCCTCCCTCTTTATGCTGTCTCTTTGTTTCTGTCTCTCTGTTTCCCTCTGTTTTTCGATATCTCTTTGTCTCGCTCTGTCTCTCTTTGTTTTCCTCTCTGACTTGTTGAGTCTGTCGATGTCTGCACGTCTCTGTGTGATTCTCTGACACCTGTCCCCCACCCACCGTCTCCATCTCTCTCTCTCTGCCTTACATTGTCTCTCCGTTACTCCAACTTTCGTTGACTTTGCTGGCTGGAATAATCGCGAAGTCAATTTGCCGCAGAATCAAAGCCTCCACTTTTGCAGCACAGCCTCAAGACGTAAGGCTGGGAGAGCCGTTTGTGGGCCGTGTTCATCGCGAAGATAACGTGGCTTGGACGTGCTGTGAATCCCTTCGCTCTGGAGCGGGGCCATTCGCCCTGACACGCCAGCCAATTGCTAAATGTTTCCTGGTGTTAAACAGTGCGACGACGACCAGCGGGATGCGTGCGTGCACGTTAAACTTCTTTCGCACCGTACGTGGCCAACTGCGTGAATCGGAGGTGCGGGATGAGCTTCCCGCTTCTCCGTCATAAAGCTGCGCCGTGGTGTTCCCCTTCCCCAACCTGCGCCCACCGGCGTGGTGAAGTATGGTCGAACGGTCCCCGCGACCGACGCGGCGTTGGGTGGCCTTCGTCCAGCAGTGGAATGGCTACGGGCCGTAGAGTGCATTACAGTGCAGCGCTGTCAAGCGCAGGGATGAGCAAGGGGCATTGCTGGACTGCGCCCACGGAGGCCGTGGTCGGTGTTCACGTGACTATGGCGTGTGTGTATGCGTGTGTGTGTGTGCGTGTGTGTGTGCATGTGTGTGTGTGTGCGTGTGTGTATGCGTGTGTGTGTGTGCGTGTGTGTGTGCATGTGTGTGTGCATGTGTGTGTGTGCGTGTGTGTGTGCATGTGTGTGTGCGCGGAGCGGTAGTGTAGCGGTGAGCGCTACGCTGCGCTACGAACTTGGCGACCCAGTTTCCATTCCCGCTCACGGCCAACAACGGTGACGTTTATCTGAACCGGTCCTGTGCCTCCCCTAGGTCGACTCAGCCTCAAATGAATACCTGGTTATGTGTGCAATCATCGCCACTCGGGAGACAAAGTCGGCCGGGCGTGGTGCTGGCCACCCACCCCCTCGTGCGCCACAGTGCCGGCCTTCGTAGGTGCTGCTCACTAGCAGCACTCGCCCCAACATTCCGCTAAACCTACACGGGGGGGTGGGGTGTCTTTGTGTGTGTCGCAGATGGCAAGTTCGGAGCACTCATGAGTGTGCACATTGAGAACGATGGCCCAGTCACCATCCAGATCGAGTCGCCTCTGCCCTGTGCCGACCCCAAGCAGGTGAATGCAACGCCGCTCTTTGATCTGTTCGACTTTGTGATGCGATGCCGAGGGTTGTTGCCGGTGCTTTGTTTTTTAAAGTTGCGAAGACAGCGGTGTCGGAAAGAGACTGCATTTATGATAAATGATTTTAACAGCAGGGCACACGGGAGTCAACGGACTACACACGGTATGGCTGCTACGGGCTATAAACCCCACACGGGGGCATTTTAATACATGTATTTAAAGCCACTCAACACAAAATCAAAGGCATGTTTTTACACGACCACAAGAAACCGGGCATGTAACCAGCGACACTTATCAATTCTTTGCGGCTTACCAGCTGAGTAATAACGAGCGGTGGTCCGCTGGAGCGGTGGGGGTTGTGGTGGAGGGTCGTGGAGAAGCCTTTGCTGCTGTGCGAAGTGAATGGGGACAAAGCAACAGAGGTAGACGGAGACTGGAGATGGACATGGAGGTGTTTAAAACTCGGCCGAGAGGAGAGCCGACCAGAGTTACAGCACGGCCCAAGTCACGGAGGGATGGAGCGGCCTCACCGTCGAAGCGTGGTCGGAGTGGAAACTCTCCTCTGGTTGATGAAGCCGTGACTCGTTACGCCCCTGCAAGGTGGCGCACCGTGTACAAGTTGAACTCAAGCGTGCGTTGCAGGCACATCGGGATAGGGATGATTGAGAGTCGTCCTGCTCCGTGTGAATATTTGTACGTTCCGGTGACATTTCCCCTTTCTTTGCCTCGTCTTTCCGCCGGAGCTGCTGAGCCGTGCCGCTGACGTCGATTACGCGCTAACGTTGCCTCCCCCCACACTGCGCGCCGACTCACGTCGCTTGCGTTGAGAAACCTCGTGAGGGCTGGAGCTTGCTTTGCCTCGGCGGCAACTCGAAAGAAAGTTCGCAGCGTTGAATGTCGGCGCAAGTGCAGGAGGTTACGAATTTTATGGCTTTCGTATTCATCGTATTCGTATTCACTCTTGTAACGGGTTAAAGCACAGGAGTCAATCGTGCCTGCAAAAGCAGGTACCATTTGCCGCATTCGATTTATTCGGGGCATGGCTCGCTCTGCTGATACCTAACGCTTGCCTTGAACAAATAATTGACCTTGCAAAGGGGGTAGTTCAAAATTGTGTCGTGCAGATATTTGGGCCGCTTCTCTTACGAGCACTTCCCCTTTGCCTTGACCTCTCCTATTGCCCTGCAGTAAACCTCTCCTCATTTGGCTTGGATCGACATCGAAATTGACAATCTGTGAGCGTGCACAACGCCGGAGCACTTCTCCCATCCCTCCCATCAGCCGCTGCTGCTCTGGATAATATTGATAGGAATGTCAACGTTTGGAATATCTGGTGCAGAATAAATGTTGCAAAAGCAGAGGGGCGCTCCGTTCACGCCAGAGCTACCCACGCCCGGCATTAACGATGGGCGTCGTGCCACGTGCCCCGGTGTCCAATCCGGGCGTTCCTTTCGCCGTGGCTGCCCGGCAACAACTTTGACCAATCCGTGATGGCGGTCATCTCTCGCAGCTCACATCCACGCTACGAACGAGCCGGGGCCGACCCAGCCCCGGCTCGGCTCGGGAGTCTTTCCGCAGCTGCTGAGCCGTGCCGCTGACGCCGATTACGCGCTAACGCTGCCTTCCTCCGCAGCACGCCGACTCGCGTCGCTTCCGTTGAAAAACCTCGTGAGGGCTGGCCTTGCTTTGCCTCGAGCCAGATTCAGATGTCTTATGAGGCCATCTTAGCACTCCTGGACTCCGGCCCGGCACAGAAAACGACGGGAATTGCCCATGCCATGTGGGGGGCTCCTGCGCTGCCTCGGCTCCGGTATGCCAGTGAATGAAGGTTCAAATCAGCCGAGCCGGCGTTTGGGCCGCCGCCCCTACGGAGCAATGCTGCGCGTTGGGGACTCTTGCGACGTGTTGAGGTCACCGGGCAGCACCGGGGATATTGGGGCGCTGAGTCAGCAAACCGTGAGATTCTGGGTCGGAGTCGGTTAGCCGTCTGTGATTTAAACCGAGTTCTAAAACGTCGCGAGTTGTCTCGGCTCGATTGCCAAATGACTGCGCGAAGAGAAGCGTCTTCTTTCGTTTTATTTTCCCATAATTTGCCAACATTGCCCCTCTGAGAATTAAACACACCGGTTTAGACTTCCAAGCAACAAACTTATCTTTGTCGTGGCGTGCGCAGAAAAGTGCAGCGCTTTGCCCTCTTGGCCATTTCCACCGTCCGCCTGCGTGTGTCTCTCAGGGGTGCGGATGTTATCACCGGCTTCGCAGCCCTGTCGGAGCACGCTACACCACAGCATCGATACGAGTCGGTCGTCTGTGGGTCGCTGTGTAAGACTACAGGCCTCCATGCCGGTTAGAATATTTGGCCGCTGTAAATTTACACGTGATAAGCCACTTCGTTGGGCTATCGTTTGTGGTCCGGTTCGCTTCTGAAATGAGAGCTGTATTGCTCGGTGGGCCTTACCCAGCAAAATGAAACTTAGTTTTAGTTTTGTTAACACCAGATTCTCAGTCCCAACAGAGGACGTCCCGTGGAAACCCTAGGTGGACATATCGCAGAGGAAGAAGCAAAGGTGTTTGCAGTAGTGATGGAGAAGATGATGATGATGATGGTAGCTGCGTAGGCATTCTGCGATGGCTCCTTGTGAGCAGAGCTACGGTGGTTGTTGTTGAAGGTGGGGAGGCTCAGCAGCATTGGACATTGAATGCCAGCGTGGGAACCACGTGAATGTGATGGCAATGTTTGGGCAAGGGAAAGCATTAAAAATGACCCGAGATTATTCCATCATAACGGGGTTGTTTTTGCGCAAATATGCAAAGAATTGGAAAAAATAAAGGCGACGTAACAATGGCGTTCAGTATCGAGAGAGAAGTCAAAGGGAGAAGTTGAAGAAAACACGAATTTCGGTGATGAAAACATC
Source organism: Petromyzon marinus (assembly GCF_048934315.1). Lineage (NCBI taxonomy): Eukaryota > Metazoa > Chordata > Hyperoartia > Petromyzontiformes > Petromyzontidae > Petromyzon > Petromyzon marinus. The sequence goes on along the minus strand of NC_133697.1, from coordinate 14,794,885 downwards.
CTCATTTGACCATATGAAGTGCAAGCAGCCAGTCCGCTGTCCAGATTGCTGTGGTCCATGAGACCGCATTGGCGGCGGTGGCTGTGCACGTGGCCGGCACTCTGGCTCTGCGGAGGCGGCGAGGGTTGCTGGATCCACGTGGCGTGGACATCGAGGTGCCGTACCCTGGCCCGCCAGGAGAGGGCAGCACAGCTAACGGACTCATCGCCATCCGTTTCATTTTTTCACGGGGATAGAGCGTTGCTCCCTCACGCACGTGGGTGCGCCAGTTTCCTCCCACAACGCATAAACGCTCGTCATTGATTTGCTGAAACCATCTTCAAGTAAGAACCCTCGTCACGAAACGTCCAGTGACTCAGTGTGGCTTTCCTGGATAGATAAATACAAATGTTATATAAAGGTCAGATGCTGGTCAGCAGGTTTAAATGGCCTTGATATTTAAAAAAACAATCTCAGAAATGGATCTGTGATGTCTCCTTCTGCGGGCTTGCTATCTACAATATTTCGATGCACTGCTCTCCGTAAGCAACATTTTCTCTACGCGAACTGTTCCGCTCACTATAGAGCTGCCTCTTAACAGTCGCGCTAACTACAGAGCCGTCTCTAACCATTCCTTCGTGGGCGAGGTTGTTGAGATAGCGGTCGCAATGCAACTGGAGGATCGCCTTGCTATCCGCGGTCCTCACGACGCACCCCCGTCAGGATTTCAGAAGAGAAGTGGCTCCAAGACAGCTCGAGTTTGAGTACTGAACGATAACCCTGACAGTGAGAGGTCAGAAGAGCCGCTACATCTTGGTTCGCTTTGTGTCTGTGCAGCGTGTGGCACGGTGGACGTGGTGTGTTCATCATAGTGCATGTGGCTCATCTGTGGATTGTCTGCAATAGTCCTCAGATGGCTCCATACGTCCCTTACAGGAAGGTGCCAGTGTGTGGGGGGAGTCTGGGGGTTGTTCCTCAGGCTGGTTCCCTCTACCGCTGTGTAGGGTGCTGCAGGGTATGGAGTGAGTGTTCACTGCTACACAGATGATACTTGTTAGACTAAGGTGGTATGGACTGAGTGTTCACTTATACACAGATGGTACTTGTTAGAATAAGGTAGTATGGACTGAGTGTTCACTTCTACACAGATGGTACTTGTTAGAATAAGGCGGTATGGAGTGAGTGTTCACTTGTACACAGATGGTACTTGTTAGACTAAGGTAGTATGGACTGAGTGTTCACTTGTACACAGATGGTACTTGTTAGACTAAGGTAGTATGGACTGAGTGTTCACTTCTACACAGATGGTACTTGTTAGAATAAGGCGCTATGGAGTGAGTGTTCACTGCTACACATATGGTACTTGTTAGAATAAGGCGGTATGGAGTGAGTGTTCACTTGTACACAGATGGTACTTGTTAGAATAAGGTGGTATGGAGTGAGTGTTCACTGCTACACAGATGGTACTTGTTAGAATAAGGTGGTATGGAGTGAGTGTTCACTGATACACAGATGGTACTTGTTAGAATAAGGTGGTATGGACTGAGTGTTCGCTGATACACAGATGGTACTTGTTAGAATAAGGTGGTATGGACTGAGTGTTCGCTGATACACAGATGGTACTTGTTAGAATAAGGTAGTATGGAGTGAGTGTTCACTTATACACAGATGGTACTTGTTAGAATAAGGTAGTATGGAGTGAGTGTTCACTTGTACACAGATGGTACTTGTTAGAATAAGGTGGTATGGAGTGAGTGTTCACTTCTAAACAGATGGTACTTGTTAGACTAAGGTAGTATGGACTGAGTGTTCACTTGTACACAGATGGTACTTGTTAGACTAAGGTAGTATGGACTGAGTGTTCACTTCTACACAGATGGTACTTGTTAGAATAAGGCGCTATGGAGTGAGTGTTCACTGCTACACATATGGTACTTGTTAGAATAAGGCGGTATGGAGTGAGTGTTCACTTGTACACAGATGGTACTTGTTAGAATAAGGTGGTATGGAGTGAGTGTTCACTGCTACACAGATGGTACTTGTTAGAATAAGGTGGTATGGAGTGAGTGTTCACTGATACACAGATGGTACTTGTTAGAATAAGGTGGTATGGACTGAGTGTTCGCTGATACACAGATGGTACTTGTTAGAATAAGGTGGTATGGACTGAGTGTTCGCTGATACACAGATGGTACTTGTTAGAATAAGGTAGTATGGAGTGAGTGTTCACTTATACACAGATGGTACTTGTTAGAATAAGGTAGTATGGAGTGAGTGTTCACTTGTACACAGATGGTACTTGTTAGAATAAGGTGGTATGGAGTGAGTGTTCACTTCTAAACAGATGGTACTTGTTAGAATAAGGTAGTATGGAGTGAGTGTTCACTTGTACACAGATGGTACTTGTTAGAATAAGGCGGTATGGAGTGAGTGTTCACTTCTACACAGATGGTACTTGTTAGAATAAGGTAGTATGGAGTGAGTGTTCACTGATACACAGATGGTACTTGTTAGAATAAGGTGGTATGGAGTGAGTGTTCACTGCTACACAGATGGTACTTGTTAGAATAAGGTGGTATGGAGTGAGTGTTCACTTGTACACAGATGGTACTTGTTAGAATAAGGTGATATGGAGTGAGTGTTCACTGATACACAGATGGTACTTGTTAGAATAAGGCGGTATGGAGTGAGTGTTCACTTGTACACAGATGGTACTTGTTAGAATAAGGTAGTATGGAGTGAGTGTTCACTTGTACACAGATAGTACTTGTTAGAATAAGGTGGTATGGAGTGAGTGTTCACTTGTACACAGATGGTACTTGTTAGAATAAGGTGGTATGGAGTGAGTGTTCACTGATACACAGATGGTACTTGTTAGAATGAGGCGGTATGGAGTGAGTGTTCACTTATACACAGATGGTACTTGTTAGAATAAGGCGGTATGGAGTGAGTGTTCACTTGTACACAGATGGTACTTGTTAGAATGAGGTGGTATGGAGTGAGTGTTCACTTGTACACAGATGGTACTTGTTAGAATAAGGTGGTATGGAGTGAGTGTTCACTTATACACAGATGGTACTTGTTAGAATAAGGTGGTATGGAGTGAGTGTTCACTGCTACACAGATGGTACTTGTTAGAATTCTGTGTTCAAGTGTTTTTTCTTAGTTCTCATTTTTATATATATATATGCATTACAGTGATTGATTTTTATTATACATTGGAACGTTCTGAGTTCAACAGAAATGTGTTTTCGAGAACCAGGCATTATTATTATTATTTCCTCTGTAATATATTCCACCCACGAACTTGTAACAGCTTTGCAACCTTGGATGGCAAGATCCGTTTCCGTAGCAGCTCTGAATTTAATGCACCCTCATTTTAACCCACCCTTGGGCAATCATTTGAATCGCACGACAAATCGCCCTGGAACATAAATTACTTGCAGGCTTCATTAAAGTTGTCGCAATTCATTTGCTGGCGACACGCCGAGAGCGTCTTCAGATAATAATGCGCGTGTCGGCACGCGGCGCGAGAACCAACCGTGCCAAAACGATCAACGTAATAAATTGTCCTTTGAAGCAAAATATCAAAATAAAAATTGAGATCTTCTTTGGTTCTTTCGGTAAAGTCACGTAGAATGAGAATAAAATAATAAATTGATAAAATAAAATAGCACAATAATATTCGTGCTGTCCTACCAGACAGTCTCGTCCCTTCACCTGATGAAGGCCGCTTGTGTTGTGGCCGAAACGTCGTGAGAATATTATTGTGTTATTTTGTTTTATCAGTTTATTATTTTATTCTCATTCTACGTGACTTTACCGAAAGAACCAAAGAAGATGAATCCTTGCAGTCACGAAAACTTTAAATCGAAAAATTGAGATGGTCATGAATTAAAAAAAAACACACAATCAACCCCCTAGCTGGTGCAACCTGTGCCCCTCGCTCGGGCTCACGTTACAGAAAGCCTCACATCACAGAAAGCCTCACATCACAGCGCCCCTCGAGATAGCGACCGGTGACTCACGTCGTGCCCGCAGGTTGTCACGGTGACAACATGTTCACTGACTCGCCTGGTGTGCAGGAGGTCGTGGGTTCGATCCCGACCCTGGCGTTTGTACACTTGGAGTTTGCGTGTCTCTCTCACTCCTCGTGGCCATGTGGATTTTATTTCGGGTCCTCCGGTTTTACCCCCCACCCCCCACGGTTGGAATCAACGTCACACGTTTAGGTTGATTTGGCTGCTATAAATGTAATGTCAACGTGATGAGAAGCCACGTTGTTGAGCAATCCTTTGAGATAGCCAGGTCGCTTCTGATAAAAAAAAAGCTCTATAGCTCAGTGGGCCTTACCTGGCGAAATAAAAAAAAATGGTTTAAGAGTTCAGTTTAGTGTCCCCCGTGCCCCCGTGTCCCTCGCGTCTCCACGCTGCACCAGCTGAACTTCCCGGCCATGCAGCAGCAGCAGCAGCAGCCAAGCCTCCCCTGTCCCCTGCATCGCTCTCCCTCTGCTGCCCTCAGAATTTGTAATTCCCTGACCCTTGCTGCCGACTTTCACTCATAAGCAATCGAGATCGCCACCATGTATTTATTGTTTAGGGTTAACCATACCGTGGCCTTATGTAAACACACCCATGTGCGGTATATGCACCACATTGCCCATTGTCTGATGTATGTTTTTAAGAGCTTAATTTTACAGTAAACAATTAATTCCTTATTTTAACGTAGCAATATTGCTTAATACCTACTCCCCGATGTCATCGTGTCTTGATTTTGTTTTTCTTGTAATTCACATTGTGTTCTTTGGACGCTGCAGTAACGTTAGACATCATGCTGCTGGTCCCACCTGTTGCGACGTATCGTTCGGACGCACGGCCACGAACACAACTGCGACTGGAAAGTGCGCACAGCAGCTTGGAGGGGCACGCACGTTGGGCACTGCAGTGAGAGGCCAGACAAGGGGGAACCCGTGAATTAGAGAACGTGCAAAGCTTATTCAAATCGTTACAGGAAGTATGTGGCCTGCGGAGGACACGTCATCGCGGGAAGGGATGCTGGTGGCTGATGGACACGGATAATGACGAGTGGCTGCCAAGGAAAGCAACGTGCTCGGGGAGCGATCACTGGTTTAACGGAGCGTCGGAATCGGCTCATTGCTAGGTGGCCGATTACATTCCAGGATCGTGAGAGATGGTCAGTGGCGTGGGGATGCCTTCATACAGCAGCGGGGTTGACCATGGTTGATGAAGATTCTTTTTTAAAGGTAGACCTGTCTCAAATGACTTGCGGTTGATAATGTTATTAATCTGAACTCCCGAATGCAACTTGTTTCGGCGTTGGTTTTAGCCACTGTAGGTGAGGGAAAGTAGTCCATTCCATCTTATTCATTGGTATTCATTTACAATGGCATACAAAAGATCAGCCCATTGCTGGAGGCTAATTTAATTCTAAAGCAACATCAGCAATTGCATTCTCATCAGCGTGTTTCTGTTTTATTCAAATAATTTCCATATTGTCTAAACAGAATACAAACGGAAGCATATATAATTCATTCCTCTTGGTAAAATAAATTAGATGTATGTGCTGATATGTATATAAACTGCATTATTTTCATGGACCTTCTCGGCCTCCCATTATGAAGTGTGATGAAACTAAATCTATTATTATGTACATTAAAATGTTTTGGTGTGGTGCTGGAGTGGTTAGCACACTGCGCTACATACCCAGCAACCCCAGTTCTATTCCCGCTCGCAGCGAACACCGGTGACGAATACCTGAACCGGTCACGGGCCTCCCTTATGTCGACTCAGCCTCAAATGAGTACCTGGTGCGATGTGTAAACATCGCCACTGGGGAGACACAGGCGATCAGGCATGGTGCTGGCCACCCACCCCCTCATGTACCGTACAGGCCTTCGTAGGTCCTACTTGCTAACAGCACTTGTCCCAACAGTCTGTTCAGCCTATATGGGGGATATTTGTCTGTCTTTGATAGCGGTTAACAGACTTTACTTTGAAGCCAGTTACCCGAGTATAATTCCGAGCACGGCTGACATCGGTGGCAATCGATATCTGATCCAGTTCTGGACCTCCCATTCACCAACCAGCATGCTGAAGTATGGTCAAGCAAACCCATGGGTAGGGAGGCCTTGATCCAGCAGTGGATTGATCGTGGCTGAGCGTGTTGCTTGTCTACACACGACCCTCGTTTTATTTTGGCACTGCGCACGTGCGGGCAACTTGTCTCCTTCTTCATTGCTGTAGATAACAACGACAGGGGCAGCAGCAGCAGCAGCAACTGGGTCACTTGCACCTGAGCATGAAGCAAATTTGGACAGTCAAAAACCACACACCCAAAACTCTGTGTTCATTTTGTCAGCATTTTCAGTTGTAGTCATCATCTCAGTCTCGTCAACCGAGGCAGGAAAGCAGTCAAATGGCGTCTAACCTCAGTTTCTACATTTTGGTGCGAGGAGCAGGCAATCTGTGACCCCCTTTCGTCAGTACTATCGGGTCAGCCAATCGGACAACCAGGTAATTCTTTTGATATGCATCTTCTGTCTCGCAAATTACGATTTTTGGTCTTCTTCATTGCTCTGCTGTCTCTAAGAACGTAAATAAATTATCTTAAGACTGAATTTCCATTCAGACTTAGTTAAGATGGTCTCACAGTAATAACAAAAGCGCCTCGTAATAACAAGTCACGCTTGAGTCTCGGTGGGTCGTCGCGGTCATTTCCATCCACTCGTATCGCCATCGTCGACCACAACAACAAAACAACGACAGCCAAATGTTTTTTTTTTTTTTTACAAAATGACCACCGGGCCCATCTCACCGCCTCCGCTTCCCCCGCCGGGCGCCGCGAACCCCAGCGCCACCTCCTCCCCAACGTCGCGAAGGGCGAGGGCGACGTTGGGGAGCGGCGCGGGTTAAAGCGAAACGCCCCTCGACGCTCAGCCGCCGGCCCGGGCACGCCGCCAACGTCGCGGCGTCCCGCGTAGGCCGGAAGGTCGCGCGAGCCGAGACGGCCTCCGTCGCCCTTCCACGGCCAACGCGACGTGGAGCAAGTTGCAGCGGCCGCTGCAGAAGCCATCGAGGACTACGCAGCTCGTGCGTGTAGCCCTCCTCGGTCACCGTCACCTCCTCGCTCACCGTCACCTCCTCGCTCACCGTCACCTCCTCGCTCACCGTCACCTCCTCGCTCACCGTCACCTCCTCGCTCACCGTCACCTCCTCGCTCACCGTCCCCTCCTCGCTCACCGTCACCTCCTCGCTCACCGTCACCTCCTCGCTCACCGTCCTCTCCTCGCTCACCGTCACCTCCTCGCTCACCGTCACCTCCTCGCTCACCGTCCCCTCCTCGCTCACCGTCACCTCGCTCACCGTCACCTCCTCGCTCACCGTCCCCTCCTCGCTCACCGTCACCTCCTCGCTCACCGTCACCTCCTTGCTCACCGTCACCTCCTCGCTCACCGTCACCTCCTCGCTCACCATCACCTCCTCGCTCACCGTCACCTCCTCGCTCACTACGCAAGTTGGCCGAGGTGGGGGGGAGGGGAGGGCTCGTCCGTGACGGACGTCGTCAGAGCCGCAGAGAGGCCACCACCGCCGAGCTCCTGCGTTGGAATCCAGGCTCCGGTTACCCGCGAATGAGCGAGTAGACGGTCTCCACGTGGGCTCCGTGAGGGAGAAGCGCTCCCCAGTGGACGGTCTCCACGTGGGCTCCGTGAGGGAGAAGTGCTCCCCAGTGGACGGTCTCCACGTGGGCTCCGTGAGGGAGAAGCGCTCCCCAGTGGACGGTCTCCACGTGGGCTCCGTGAGGGAGAAGCGCTCCCCAGTTGACGGTCTCCACGTGGGCTCCGTGAGGGAGAAGCACTCCCCAGTGGACGGTCTCCACGTGGGCTCCGTGAGGGAGAAGTGCTCCCCAGTGGACGGTCTCCACGTGGGCTCCATGAGGGAGAAGCGCTCCCCAGTGGACGGTCTCCACGTGGGCTCCGTGAGGGAGAAGCGCTCCCCAGTGGACGGTCTCCACGTGGGCTCCGTGAGGGAGAAGCGCTCCCCAGTGGACGGTCTCCACGTGGGCTCCGTGAGGGAGAAGCGCTCCCCAGTGGACGGTCTCCACGTGGGCTCCGTGAGGGAGAAGCGCTCCCCAGTGGACGGTCTCCACTTGGGCACCGTGAGGGAGAAGCACTCCCCAGTGGACGGTCTCCACGTGGGCTCCGTGAGGGAGAAGCGCTCCCCAGTGGACGGTCTCCACGTGGGCTCCGTGAGGGAGAAGCGCTCCCCAGTGGACGGTCTCCACGTGGGCACCGTGAGGGAGAAGCGCTCCCCAGTGGACAGTCTCCACGTGGGCTCCGTGAGGGAGAAGCGCTCCCCAGTGGACGGTCTCCACGTGGGCACCGTGAGGGAGAAGCGCTCCCCAGTGGACGGTCACCACGTGGGCTCCGTGAGGGAGAAGCGCTCCCCAGTGGACGGTCTCCACGTGGGCTCCGTGAGGGAGAAGCACTCCCCAGTGGACGGTCTCCACGTGGGCTCCGTGAGGGAGAAGCGCTCCCCAGTTGACGGTCTCCACGTGGGCTCCGTGAGGGAGAAGCGCTCCCTAGTGGACGGTCTCCACGAGGGCTCCGTGAGGGAGAAGCGCTCCCCAGTGGACGGTCTCCACGTGGGCTCCGTGAGGGAGAAGCGCTCCCCCGTGGACGGTCTCCACGTGGGCTCCATGAGGGAGAAGCGCTCCCCCGTGGACGGTCTCCACGTGGGCTCCGTGAGGGAGAAGCGCTCCCCAGTGGACGGTCTCCACGTGGGCTCCGTGAGGGAGAAGCGCTCCCCAGTGGACGGTCTCCACGTGGGCTCCGTGAGGGAGAAGCGCTCCCCCGTGGACGGTCTCCACGTGGGCTCCGTGAGGGAGAAGCGCTCCCCAGTGGACGGTCTCCACGTGGGCTCCGTGAGGGAGAAGTGCTCCCCAGTGGACGGTCTCCACGTGGGCTCCGTGAGGGAGAAGCGCTCCCCAGTGGACGGTCTCCACGTGGGCTCCGTGAGGGAGAAGCGCTCCCCAGTGGACGGTCTCCACGTGGGCTCCGTGAGGGAGAAGCACTCCCCAGTGGACGGTCTCCACGTGGGCTCCGTGAGGGAGAAGCGCTCCCCAGTGGACGGTCTCCACGTGGGCTCCGTGAGGGAGAAGTGCTCCCCAGTGGACGGTCTCCACGTGGGCTCCGTGAGGGAGAAGCGCTCCCCAGTGGACGGTCTCCACGTGGGCTCCGTGAGGGAGAAGCACTCCCCAGTGGACGGTCTCCACGTGGGCTCCGTGAGGGAGAAGCACTCCCCAGTGGACGGTCTCCACGTGGGCTCCGTGAGGGAGAAGCGCTCCCCAGTGGACGGTCTCCACGTGGGCTCCGTGAGGGAGAAGCGCTCCCCAGTGGACGGTCTCCACGTGGGCTCCGTGAGGGAGAAGCGCTCCCCAGTGGACGGTCTCCACGTGGGCTCCGTGAGGGAGAAGCACTCCCCAGCGGACGGTCTCCACGTGGGCTCCGTGAGGGAGAAGTGCTCCCCCGTGGACGGTCTCCACGTGGGCTCCGTGAGGGAGAAGCGCTCCCCAGTGGACGGTCTCCACGTGGGCTCCGTGAGGGAGAAGCGCTCCCCAGTGGACGGTCTCCACGTGGGCTCCGTGAGGGAGAAGCGCTCCCCAGTGGACGGTCTCCACGTGGGCACCGTGAGGGAGAAGTGCTCCCCAGCGGGTGCCGCCTCTGCTCGTCGCCCAGCCGCTTCCCCTCGACCTACCGCCCACGGCGATGGACGGACCTGCCGCACCATTGAGCGTGTCGCGTTTCCACGTCGACCGATTGCTAGAGGCCCGGCGGTAGAGGCGCGGGTCTCACGAGATTCTCCTTGCAAACTCCCGAAGGCGAAGCGCTTTGAGGGGCCGGCACTCGTCATGACCACAACACGATAGACGTTCTTGCGTGGGCCGTATCCACTCATTCAAAACCTTTTTTAGGCACATTGTTGCCTTATTTTTCACGATCAAGTTCAACTTTATAAAAGGACGCCCAACTGGTTATGGTCCGCCTGCCTACATTTGGATTTTGGTTCGCTTTCAATGGCTGTCCGAGGTGCACGCAGTCTGTTGTGCTGTCCTGTTGTGTACCTCCGACTGACACCTCCCGTTGTTTAGCCCGCTTGCTGTGTGTCACCTTTGTGTTGCTCAAATTTATCCCGAGGCCAACTTTGCGCATTCTCCGTCAAGTTCCGATAACATTTCCAGCAGTTCATTCACGTTGGACATTATAACGTCTGTGTCATTAGCAAGTCGGACGTGGTTATTGCTTTCTCCATGAAGATGTTAACTACCTCGCCTGATATACAGGAGGTCATGGGTTCGATCCCGACCTTGACGCCTGCTGTGTATTTGGAGTTTGCATTTTTCACCCCGTGGTCGTGTGGATTTTTTTCCGGGTCCTCCGGTTTTTCGCTCCACATTAAGAAAAAAAAACATTTAAATCCTTTAAATTATTTGGCTGCTCTAAATTTCTGCATGATAAGCCACTTCGTTGATCTATCATTTGCGGCCAGATCGCT